>NC_141604.1:42427743-43122743 GCF_047967505.1 Dipteris shenzhenensis
TAGGGTTTAAGGTTTAGGGATTAGATAGGAATAAGGGGTTAGGGTTTAGGTTTAGGGTTTGAGATTAGGGATTAGGGGTTAGGGTTTATAGATAAGGATTTAGGGATTTAGGCTTTAGATTTAGGTATTAGGGTTTAGGGTTTAAGGGATAGGGTTTAGAAATTAGAGTTTTGGGATTAGGATTTTGGGATTAGGGATTAGGGATTAGGGTTTATGGATTAGGATTTAGGGGTTTAGGATTTAGGTTTAGGAATTAGGGTTTAGGATCTAGGGCTTAGGGTTTAAGGGTTAGGGTTTAAGAATTAGGGATTAGGGTATATAATTTAGGGTTTAGAAATTAGGGGTTAGGGTTTGAGATTTAGGGTTAAGGGTTTAGGAATTAGGGTTTATGGTTTCAAGGGTATGAATTAGGGTTTAGGGTTTGTAACGCCTACCTCTGCTAAACTTTTCAATTGCAAACATGGGAGGTGATTGAGAATATAGAAGAAAAGGAAGGTCTTCTACATTGGGGGTTAGGATTTAGCGTTTAGGGTTTAGGGTTTGATTAATTTTTTAAACAAGATCTAGATTTTTAAATAATTAATAAAGTAGATTATTGAGAAGAGACTAATGTTCTTTATAATGGTTGTTAAAGCTTGTTTGCAAAGGAAACTCACAAAGGAGATGGCTACAAAATTTATTTCGGGGATGGAGGTGATTTTATGTTGCAAAAGAGAAGTAGTTGCATTTGCTACAATCCATGAAAGTGATCCAAATTCTATTTGTCACTTTAGAAGACTTGGCGAAGATAAGGTGGCGGTTATCGTATCAAGGATTTTTAGTGCACATGTTTGACAAAACATACGTGCCTCAGGATCTATGGAGCACTCTAAGGTGGATGGAACCTATGTGGAAACATGATGAAGAGAGTGCTCATGACATGTATCTCAAGTCAATTAGGTTCCAAGATAGATTAGCTTGGACTCATAAAGAGAATCTTGAGATAGTGCAAAGTGCTTGATTTTATTTCCTTCAAATGAACCTCCCTTTTATAGGTGAGGGTACTTACATCCATTTTGCTTACTCACATGTGGGATATCTCCTCCATGCCATGTGGCAGCTTACCCTTTGCTCATACCTTTGCTCTACATGTGCTCATGGCACCACAACTCTCAACACCTCCCCTTGGTGCCATAATCCTTTGGCTACTGCAAGGTGGTCAGATGTGAGTTACATTCCATCACCTCCCCTTAGTGCATGCATGCTACTTAAGGTGGTCAAGTGTGGCTTCTACATGTCAATACCTCCCCTGGGTGCTTTCATAGCTACTCTCAGGTGGACAGGTTTGATTACAAAACATAATAGGCAAGGTTGGCAAGGTATTTGCTTCTCAATACATTCCATTGATATCACCTTTTGGCTCATGGCTTGATGACGACTCGTTTGCTTCTTTGCTTGGTGTAGCTACCTGCATGATGCTTTGTTCTTCCATGTGCCTTGATGCTTTGTGTGTGGATGCCATGCTTCCTGCTATGGTCATCTCATGCACTTGTGCTTTTGGCATTCTTTTTACATCGATGTTTGCATTCATGCTTTGCTTTTCCATTTGTTGCAAAGGTCTTACCAATTGAATTCTTTCAATATTGGCAGTGTCTAATTGCATACAATGATTCTGATCTGACAGGCGCGTAGAGCTCGAAAAGACGATCACTTTTCCTTTTTGGAGCGTGTGCAAATTCTTCCTGGATTGCAAGTTATGGCTTGTTGAAGGTTTTGTGAAGAAGAGGGCCTTTGATGATGTGGCACAGGCATTCATATGCTGCTTGCAGGACTGTGCTTGGCAAGGAGATTGTGCTTGGGTAGCACTGCTGACTGTGCATGCTTAGGTGGCATTTAGCTAACCTTAACCTTGGCTTGGTGGGTGACCTTAACCTTACCACAGTCAGGTCTTATCTGCCATGTGTCATTCTACTAACCAACATATCAAGATTTAACCACAGTTAAGTAATGACCAACCCGATGCCACGTGGCATTTTTCCAAGGTCAGAGACTTTGATGTGGGAAGGTCTGCACAGCAGAATGACGATGGCGCGGTTTTTCTTCTTCGATGATCGTGTCACCGACGGATTGCAATCTGTACTGCCGTAGAAGAACTGGCGAGGGGCAACCGTGGAGGCTTAGATTCTATCTACTGCTTGCAGGAGCTTGGAGCAGTCGGCGATGTCGCGTGGCTTCCGGTCACTGTAGGGTCCTCGTTCAGGTGGAGGTCGTCTTCTTAGGCTTGTTTGTAGGAGCTTTGAAGGTTGGAGTCAGTGAGCGCAGCGACGATTGTTGTGAGCGCTGCTACCTTGACGACCTCGAAGACATCGTGTCTGGAGTATACGACGTCCGCGCACCACCCCACCTGGGGCCATAGAATGATCAGGTCAATCACCTTGCGGCTCGCTGCAGGGAGCTTCTGGAGGTGCTAGATGTCAACTATGGCAGAGCTATTGCAGAAGCTAGGAGATTGCGCTGGAGGTCAAAGCTTTGGGCTGTCGTTTCTTGAGGCTTGGAGATGTCATTGTAGATGCAGCTATCGTCACATCGTTGTGGAAGCCGCCTTGAGGTCGTGGGAGATGCAGCTGATTTCGTTGCTTGATGGCGGCTCGTTGGAGCTGCTACTAGCTGTTGTGAGCCCGTCTGCTGTTGATGAAGAACTTCTCTATCTCGGCTTGCATAAGCCCATGCAATGCTCCTCTGAGTCCCAAGAGGCTCTTGCGCCTTGCTTTGAGCTCTGTTGAGAGGTCGATATAGGATACTAGGCTATATCTCTCACATAAGAAATGCAATGAACGGGATTCTCAAATGCAATGGAAGGAAACAATGGACGGAACTTTTCTCTCTCTACGGACGGAAATTTGTTTTCAATCTAAAACTAAAACTAACCTAGGAGAAAGACATGAGCTCCTAAGGCATGCCTACAACTAATCTAGGAATGGAAGCAATCCTAGTGAACTAATAATGAGCTAAACTAGGAGAGCTAAACCTAAGCTCTGATACCATGACAAAACATACGTGCCTCAGGATCTATGGAGCACTCTAAGGTGGATGGAACCTATGTGGAAACATGATGAAGAGAGTGCTCATGACATGTATCTCAAGTCAATTAGGTTCCAAGATAGATTAGCTTGGACTCATAAAGAGAATCTTGAGATAGTGCAAAGTGCTTGATTTTATTTCCTTCAAATGAACCTCCCTTTTATAGGTGAGGGTACTTACATCCATTTTGCTTACTCACATGTGGGATATCTCCTCCATGCCATGTGGCAGCTTACCCTTTGCTCATACCTTTGCTCTACATGTGCTCATGGCACCACAACTCTCAACAATGTTGAGCTAAAGCATAAGTGTGGGGATATGGAAATCCTTGGAGATGTTATGCCCTATAATACTTCCAACAAAACATTTATTGCATGGGATAGAGATGAGACTTATCCAACACATGTCATCAGGAATACAAAGTGCATACCTTTGGATTTTAGAGTGGGAGATATTTTATAAATGTTATCATTTGCAAATAAGAATGTAGCAGAAGGTCAAAGTCTTGGGATTTGAACAAGTGGAACACTGGACATTTGCGTAGATGAGAATTCCAAAAGTTACTGATGATGGTATGGATATGATGGTATGGATGATAACTCAATTTGATTGAATGGTCCCTACTATGAGGTAGGTAAGGATTTGAGATGGAGCATGCAATTTTTAAAGATTGGAAAGACTCGGCATGTGGTTTTTAATGATAAACATAATGTATACTACAACATTAAAGAATTGAAAGAATATGCCAATGTACCAAGCTCTATTCCTTCAGAGATGGATGATTCCAATGCACTCAACTATAGCACTGATGTCTTATCAGAAGTCGATGAGTTCATTGGTACCGAGAAAGAAAAAGATTTCACAAGTGATGCCTTATCTAGGGTGGATACCAAAGAGAATAAGAGTAATGAATGAAGATGTTATGCTAAAATCAATGCGATCTACATGCTGTAAGCATAGATGTATGTGATCCATTAACTTATATGACATCAAGGGTTGTAGAGAACATGTCTGGCAAAGGAAAGGAAGTAGAAGAAGTGAATACCTAGTCACGAGATTGTCTTGCTTTCTTGTAAATGATAAGAGAAGGCAAAATTCAATACAACAGATAAGGCCTCTTATAAATGGAAAAGTATTTTGCAATAATGCATATTGCATTATTACAGAATTATCACATGGCACATATTGGAATTTGGCTAATAAAGCAAAGTATGGAGTTAAAATTTACATTCATGGAAACATAGGAAGGCCCAAAGCAAGAGCCTCAACGGTTGCGACAACAGTAATTTTGAAAGATCACATTTATGAAAATGCTTTACCCCAACCCCATCTATCAGAAATGCATCTTCTGATAGGTTTGACAAAAAAAGAAGTATTTAACTCTATTGGAGAAACATAGAGGCAAAGAGGGCATCTTTTCATACTTTGTATACTCTTTGGAAAAAAAGTTTTAGACATGTTAAAATCCCAAAGAGGCAAAAAATGTCAAAGTGCAATGACTATGATGATCTAAAGCAAGCACTTGAGAGTGCAACATCTCTAGAACAAAAAGAAGCTTACAAAAAAAAGAGAGAATTTCATCATGGACTTGTTTGACATTCTAGAATAAAATATGCATTTTGGAAGGAGCAAGCTATTTCTCACCCAATGAGTAAGATAGATGGTATACTTTTTAAAGACACATATATGTGGAGTGTTAGTGCACAGATTTAAGTCTTTTGTAGACATATGGATTGATTCCTTGATCTACATGATAGCAATCAAGTTGTAACATCCGTTATGAAGGCAATTCACAATGTACATGCAGAAAAAGGTCGCCTACTAGCAACTTTGAGAGTACAAGCAGACAATTGTGGATGAGAGAATAAGAATGTACTCTTCTTTGCATTTTGCTCAATGCTAATCGCTCATAGAATCTTCAATGAGATTGAAGTTGGATTTTTGTTGGTTGGGCACACACATGAGGATATCGATCAGGTATTTAGCACAGTTTCAAGAGAACTAAAACACAAGGACATGGAGACGATGGATGACTTGATAAGAAAATGTGGGAGGCAAGTTGGTGGCCATAAGGAAGGAACAATATGCTCAATGGTTGAGAGGATGTATGATTAAAAGAGCTTTATTCTACCTTTCATACAAAAAGGTGGTGATGCCTTGATAGGTCATAGCACTCCACACTATTTTTGCTTTTTCTTAAAGGATGAAAAACCAGTGATGCAATGTGAACACTATTCTCTTGATACAAAATGGGAACCTGAAGAACCTTACTCTCTCTTAACTTCAATCCTGAGCAAAGAAATGCATCCAACATGGGCTCTTATAAAAGAATTCAGCAAGAAATCCAAAGGTGCAATAGAAGGCTTAAAAGCTTTTATTACATACAAAGAGGAAATGCTTCGGAGATTTCCTGATTGGAAGCCCTCTTGGAAGGAACACAATATTGTTGTAATTAGCAAGACCTACCAATTGATAAAGGACCTTGCAAAAATGCGAGAAGATGGTATTAAGGCTGAACGACTTTTATTTTGGCCAAATGTTGGTAATGAATTGCATGTGGTCTCTTTGGAAATGAGTTTGAATCGCTGCTCCTACATCCATATTATGGACCCAATAAGAGAGAGTTTATGCCACAAATAGACATATACATCCATTGTTTTGCTGTAGTTCGACCATTGGATGATGAACATGAGAACGTGAAGTTTTGGGTTGCGAAAGTAGTTGACGTGAGCATGGATGACCGAGGGAGAGCTACAACATTTACAGCAGTATGGTATGAGCCAAGGGGTAGGAAGGAGAAGCAAGATAACAATACATTGTATAGTAGTTTTTTGAAAAAGGAATGGGTCCCAAACCATGATGCAATTTCAAGACTTTCAACACAGACAGTCATAGTATCCTGGAAATCAAGGTCAAAGAAAACAATGAAGCACATGGGGTATGATGTAGAAGACAAAATAAAATTACTGCAACCAATTATTTTGCACATTACAGAGTTCATAAAGATGCTTACTCAGGAGGAAGTAGAAGGAGATAGTGCAAATGAAGAATGCCCATCATAACACCATTCAAATATCGAGAAAGAGTGAAGGTGGTGGTGGTAGTCAGATGAGAGTGAATGAAGATGGCACCCAAGCGACAAGTGATGATAGAAAGGACATTCTAAACAAGCAAATGTTTGGATCGCTCATTTCTATGATCATGATAGAAAAGGACATTTAAACAAGCAAATGTTTGGATCGCCCATTTGTACTAAACTCATTGTAAAGGAAAAATTAAATTATTGAAAATGCCACAGGAGATCCTTTGTACAAAGACTCATCCAAAGCAATATTTGTTGTAAAACTTATGATATGATAATGTAAAATTGCAAGCATAGCTATTGCTATTTTTTGGAGTACAAAAGAGGCTTCCATCATGTCTCATGTCTATATAAACCTTTTAATTTCTTGAATATTCAAGAGTGTTATAGTTTTCTGCATTAAAAGTAAAAAGAGTCTTGTAGGTCTCTTATGGATACATTTTTAAAATGTTCTGAATCCTAAATAGCATAGTTTTTCATGGATTTAAACTAATAACTCGGATTTTTAATTTAAGAATATGATTCTTATAAACAAGAAATACAAATTTAGGATTTAATGGTAGTTTTTGCATTATTTGTACAACATTGTAGAGAGATATTTTGAAATGTATTATGTGAAAATGACAGTGCCAGAAAGTAAACTTTTAATTCTTGAATGACATTTTCATAAAGTAGACTTTTCATTTGGGAATGATTTTAAGGAATAGTCCAAAAGTAGACATATGAGTCCAAAGTTAATGAAATAAGTGTTCAATGCAAAATCCACTACTAGGAGAGCATTAAAACTTGCTTTATAGATATTCCTACTAGGCCCCATGAGCCAAACCGATTTGGATGTATGATCCGTCCCAATATGAATTTAGTCCAATTGGCCATTGCCTTTGCTATGATCTTGTACACAGTATTTAACATTGAAAGTGGCCTCCATTGATTAGGCTTCAATCTATTGCAACTCTTTGGGATCAACTTGATTACCCTTGTGTTTAGTGACGTAGGAAATTCACCTTTAATGCAACACAAATTCACAAACTTGACAACTTGATCCTTACAAACTTCCCACCCTAGTAGTGCTGATAAAATTCTATCAGGATTCCATCAGGGGTAGGTGTTTTCTCCTTGGTCATCAACATTACTGTTGCATAATCTTTAGCTACTCCTCCCTTCGAAACACCTTCCAGCACAAGGTCCATCTCTGCATGAGCTCTTTCCACCCCTTGCTTTTCTGAACACTCATAAGAAGACCTTGCCTAGACCCGAGGCAATTGTAAGAAGCTTTGGGACTAGTAACTCGTTATGTAGGTGTTAAAGGCCACTATGACTTAACCCCGATTATGTACAATACACTCAAACACACATATGCAAAAACAATCTCTAGACTAATCCTAGTCTCTGTGGGCATCCCCACCAAGCAAAGATGTGCACATAACATAGCAAATACTTTGGTTGGTCGAGGTCAACCCTCTTAACCATAATTAAGGTGCTTTGATCGAGGGTCAAGGCACCCTAATTAAATCCAAAACTCTTCGATTGGAGTCAAGATAACTTGGTCGATCGAAGTCAACCCTCCTTGGATAAAGCCAAGCCTTGTTGATTGAAGTCCACACTTTGTGACTGACGTTAGCTCTGAATTGCTCTAGTTAATTGTAGTCAACCCTCTTGACCTTAGCCAAGTCTCCCTAACTGAGGTTATGATTACTTAACCAAAGTTAAGTATCTTCAACCAATGGAAAAAATAACTCTTTGACCATACTTAAATAAATGAAGAACTATATAAGTATGATCAAATAAATGGTCAACTAGAACTTTAACTTAGAGTATTTACACTGTAGTGACATGGAGTGATTCCAAGAAAAAGAGTAATTTTGATAGAAGAACGGAGGTCAACAACCCCTACTTGGACTAGCACCATTCCTAGTGGTTCAGATTATAGCCTAGTTTAGGGGGGTACCCATGATGGTGTGCCAATTTCTTCTAGGTTGTACTAAGCATCTCTCAAGAAAGGTGAGTTTTTGACTGATCAATTAGAACTGATGTTAGAGCAGCCATGACCATCACTCAGTTTGTGCAATCTATGCAGTTTGCAGAAATGTTTGGACCAAAGTATAATTCTAAGGAGAAATCCATTAGTATTGGGTATTTCTAGAAAGCAACCACTATGGACTATTCATTAAAAAAGACTAGGACCTCATTTCATTATAAGGCCTCTTCAACCAGCTTCTGAGATCCATGGTAAAATTATTCCCAGATATCCCAATCTCAAAGCAGTTATGGTAAGAATTTAACTCAGAGGAAAACATAATCATAAGGATAAGGAGGTACATAAGCAATTGTCTCAATCTCTTATGGATGAGAGGAGAAAGAAAGGTCTTTGTTTTAGATGTTGTGAACAATGGGGAGTGGATTACAATAAGGTATGCAAAGCTAAATCAAGTCATAGAAAATTGAGTATGATTATGGAGATTTCAGAATCTGAGGATGAATCTTAAGGGATGATGAGAATTATGTCTTTGATGTAGGTGGCCACAACCATTGTGAGTAGAGAGCTATGAATGGCTCTAGACCCTAGAATTTATTATCATATTCTTCACAGCTGATGTACAGTCCACTTATAGTAGGTAATCATTGCTCCTATCATCTTGAAAAGGATGATTGTTGTGACCCCTACAAGGAAGTTGAGGGTAATGAGGCTTTGAATCATAGAAGAAATTACATAGGACACCCAACTAGAATTGTATAAAATATCTTGAATGGTGTGAGCAACCTTACCACTGTTAGAATCAAGGGGATAGTAATGGACAAAAATGCCTATGTGAGTCGCCATACCACTTTCAGAATCAAGGGGATAGTAATGGACAGAGAATTTACAATGCTATAGGTAGCATCCATAGCTTTGTAAATTCCAAGTGTGTACATTCATTTAAGGTACCTATGATTGATCCCTCTCACATCTTGGAAGTGGAAGTGGCTAATGGGACCCACATTACTAGCTAGAGGGTTTGCAACAATGTCGCAATCAAATAATCAACAAAATTACTTAGATCACTCCTGCATGGTTGAATAATTTGCTCTAGATTTTGGCCTCATGGACATCATACTTGGCTATGATTGGCTCTGAACTTTGGGTAATTTCACATGAATTCACAGAGTATGATCATGACCTTCCATGACAAAAGTAAGGAAGTTTGTTTATTTGTTATTCATTCTAAAAAATTGGAGCTAGTAATAGCCACACAACTTAGAATGTGCGTCAAGCAAGATGTTAGTCTGTTTGCTTTAAAGTTTGAGACTATGAGATAACCAAAAATCAATAAAAGGCTTCAAGGAGAAGGATGTTGGCACATTAGAGTTGCTACAATTATTTTGTTGGTGAAGAAAAAGGATGACACTTTTAGATTATGCATTCACTATAGGGAGTTAAATAAAATGAATATTAAAAATAGATTTCCCATCCCTAGGGTGGATGATTTGTTGGATGAATAGAAGGGAACTAGATACTATTTTAAGATAGACCTTAGGTTAGGGCCCACCACCAAATGAGAATCAAGGAAGGTGATGAGTATAAAACTACTTTCAAAACATAAAAAAGATATTATGAATTCAAAGGGATGCCTTTCGAGATCACTAATGCCCACTACTACCATCCAATATTTGATGAATCTAATCCTTGGGCATGACCTCTCCTAGTTTGTCCTGGTATTCTTTGATAGTGTCCTCATATAGAGTAAGAGTAAGGAGAAGCATTTAGAGCATGTTGCCCAAGTGGTATAGGTCCTTAGAATGCATAAAATTTATTCCAAGCCTACTAAGTGTTCCTTTAGTTAAGAGGATTTCTTTGTTTGTCATCATTTCATTTATCAGGCACTATGCCAAGCCAGCAGCCACACTCATTGACTTGCTTATGAAAGCAACTTTTGTATGGCATCGTTTTGCTCAATTAGCTTTTGAGGATCTCAAGAGAGCCCTCATAACAACACCAATATTGGTATGCCCCAATTTCTCAAGGCTTTTTCTAATAAAGATAGATAAAACTAGTAAAGGAATAAGAGCTATTCTCAAACAAGGTCATGGGGTAATTGCTTATGAGAGTAAGAAATTGGAAGATAAGGAGTATGTCTTCCAACCCATGACAAGGAGATGCTTGCTATCATACACTATCAAGAAATGACATCATTATTAAATTTTGTATGGTAGTCACTACAAGGTAAGGACGGAATATAGATCACTGAGGTATTTCTTCTCTTAGAGTACTCTCACTCCTAGGCAAAGAAGGTGGTTGAATTTGTAGAAGGATATTACTTTGACTTTGAATATAGAAGAGAGAAAGAAATCTAGTAGCTGATGTTTTGTTTAGACTATCTTCTTGTCAATGCTATGCCATTTCCCATATTTACAAGGATTGGATTCATGACATCCAAGAGAAGTATTTGGAAGATCTAGAGGCTGCTACTTTCTTTATGGCCCTACATGATCCACATTGCATGGATTACCCATAGTTTGCACTGAGGAGTGGTCTTCTATGGTACTTAAACAGAGTCTATTTGGTCCTTCATTCCTCTTTTACAATTTTGATTTTGTAAAAAATGTGTAGTTCTCCCCGTTGAGAGTTCACGCTCAATATCATGTGATCATGTGTGCATAGCACCATCACGTGATCATATGTGCATAGCACTAACCTTATAGAGTGCTATAAAGGAAAGGGTTAGATCCCCTAACCCTAACCCTAAAAGGGTTTGTATCTATTCTATTTTTTCAACTAAATCTAGTGTACAAATAGTCATTTGTGGTGTGCTCTCTAGCTGTGCCCTCTCTCCTCATCTCCACTCTTCTCCTCTCCCCTCTTCATATTTTGTCATGGTATCAGAGCTCCCTTGCCTTCCACTGAGGCATTGCGATTCTTGAGAGTGTGAGAGAGACTGTGAGATTGAGAGTTCTCTTGAGTGATTGTGAGATCCTTCCCTTCTCTTCCATTGAGAGAAAATTCCGTCCATCAGAAGAAGATTTCCGCCATTTGAGAGAGTACATTTGAGTGTTTCTTCTTATGTGAGAGAGATAAGAAGGGTCTAAGGAGTGATCCCTACTCCTTTGAAAGAGAGAGAGGTTCTTATCCTCGTCTGAGATAGAGAGTGAAGGAGCCTCTGACTTCTAAAGCTATCAAAGAAAGGCTTCATCAACATAAGCCTTTGGCTCCTCCATACCTACAACTAAGCGACCAAAGGTGAGGCTAGTATGAAAGGCTTAGAGGTAGAGCAATCTGCACTGCAGTGACTTCCTTAAAGGCACATCAACAATCTTTGTTTTAGTCGTCCACTTCAAACGATTCCTCTTCATCGAGTGCTATTGTAGCAGAGATTGCATTTGCATGCCTATCTCTAAGATCTAGTTACGAGCAGCATCTCGACAACCTAGGTCCACAGCTCTCCAAGCAATACCTGTAGCATTTGCAACAGCAAACAACTGAGTAACAAATCATCCACACAGCTAAGGCCGCTCCATTTGCGGCTCTATGCTCTAAGCGACTTGAGTGTTGCTAAAACAGTAGCGAACTGTTTCAAGAACCTCCAACAGACTGTTTAAAGAACCTTTATCAATCCACTGTGACTAAGACGACCTCTACGCAAAGCATCCAAAGCTCTAGCCTCCTTCTCAAGATGATCAACAGCCAAGCACTGCAAAGGCTCCCATCAACCAGTGATGGCTTCAGCTCCAACCATAGGCTCATCCCGTTGAGCAACCTCATCCGACCACCTATTGGAGCGGGGGTGTCGTCTGCAAAACTGCGCCAACAACTCCACCTCATCAGCCCATGAATGTCTGCTCCAAAAGCCTCACCTGTGACTCTCACACCAACCGGCCTCTTCAAAGAGCTCCTACGCCAGCAACGGTGACCTCCAAGCTCTCGCGATGTCTACCCATTTCCTGCATGGCCTCGACGAAAACGAGGACAAAATCTACAAAGATTCCATCAAAATCTCAAACATTCTGGTAGCCCTTCTAGCACCACATGGCAGAGAGGGAGGATATCCCTTATCCTCAACCTCACCACACATTGAAGTGTGGTCAGCCAAGTGACATGTGACCCGTGCACCATGTAATCACCTTATCTCCAACTGCCACGTCACTAGCCCGATGAGGTTTCACATATCGAGGCAATGGAGTACTCACTGCCTTCCCCCCCTCCATATTGAAATGTTGCAATACTTTTGTTACATACTCTTTTTGTGAAAGCCAAAGGAGTTTCCTACTCCGATCACGCGTGATACGCATACCAGAATATGACCTGCAAGTCCCAAATCCTTCATATCAAAGGCCTCATGCAACTTGGCCTTTAATGCATCTAGCTCATAAGTATTCTTGCTAGCCAATAGCATATCATCCACATATAGTGCTAAGATTATCAGGCTATTATCCTTAGCCCTTTTACTGTAGAGGCAGTGATCAATTTCACTCCTTCTAAAACCCTGGGACTGAATGAAAGCATCAAACTTTTGATACCATTCTCTAGGCACTTGCTTAAGACCATAGAGACTCTTCTTTAGCTTGCAAACTAAATGCTCTTTGCCCTTTTCTTCAAAGCCTTTCGGCTACACCATGTAAATTTCCTCATGCAAATCCCCAGCAAGAAAGCTGTCTTGACATCCATCTGCATAAGCTCCATATCCTCTGATGCCACTAGTCCAAGCATGCATCTAAATGTGGTCATCTTCACAATCGGAGAGAATATCTCATCAAAGTCCACACCCTTCTCTTGCTTGAACCCTTTAGCAACCAAACAGGCCTTGTACCTAGGTACATCATCACCTGTGACCTTCATTTTGTAGACCCATTTACATGGCAATGCTTTCTTTCCATGTGGCAAACAAACCAGGTCCCAAGTCTTATTCTTCATAAGTGAACTCATCTTTGATTGCATAGCATACTCCCACTTGCGTTGATCCTCGTGCATCATAGCCTCTCTATAGTAAGAAGGCTCCCCGCAATCAGTAAGCATCACATAGTCTACCCCTGGAACAAACCTATCAGGTGGTCTAGACACTCTAGATGATCTTCTCAAGGGCATTTCAGCTTGATGTCCCATCTACATATCAGGCACATTTGGCTCATCATTTCCACCGATAGATGATCCATCATCTACCCTTAATTGTATACCTGTGGGAGTACTTGGTGGTACCATTTCTTGCACATTTGGTGCATGGACAGCTTGCTGTCTATCAACATATGCAGGTGGATTCACATCCTAGAAAGTGATTCTCCTTATTTTTACATCCCTCATGGGTGCCTTATGCATCTTCTTCTCATTGAAGACTACATCATGACTACGTATGATCTTCTTTGCTTCTGGATCCCAGAGATGATAGCCCATCTCTCCACTTTCACTATAACCCAGAAAGATTTATTTCCTAGACTTAGGATCTAGCTTCTTTCGAAGCTCTTTTGGCACATGTGCATATGCCTCACACCCAAATATACGCAAATGAGAGTAAGAGGGCTTCTTGCCACTCCATGCCTCTTTAGGAATACCAGCATCCAAACTCTTACTAGGTGATCTATTGATCACATGCACTGCAGTCTTCATTGCCTCAGCCCAAAAACCACCAGAAAGACTTGCATTGGAAAGCATGCATTGCAACCTTTCTTGAATGGTATGGTTCATCTTGTCATGAGAGAGATACTCTCCACCATTGTCAGTCCGTAGGCATTTAAGCATTCTACCTGATTGATTCTCAACCAAGGCCAGCCATTTCTAAAATATCTGGAACACATCACTCTTCCGAGCTATAGCATAAGCCCACACTTTCCTAGTTGCATCATCAATGAATGTCACATAGTATTCAACCCCGCCTAATGACCGTGTAGGCATGGGACCACATATGTCTGAATGCACCAAATCAAGCTTTTCAAACTCTTTCTTTCCCCTTATTTTATGGGCTGATTTAGTCTGCTTCCCATAGAGACAGTGCTCACAAAATTCAAAATCAGAGAAACTCAAATGTGGTGCATAACCCAAACAGCATAAGAGTTTCATTCCATTCTGGCTCATGTGCCCCAACTTACAATGCCACAAAGAAGTGCTTGTCTACTCGGTTATTGCAACAACATGATCAAATACCCCTTATACATGTAAGGGATACAAAGTCCCACACTTGGCACCCCTGGCCAAAAGCATAGAGCCCTTCTGAATTTTCCAACTCTGAAAGCCAAAAGTGGTGTGAAGACTAGCATCATCTAGCTGACCCACTGAAATAAGACTCTTGGTCAACTTAGGCACATGTCTCACATGTTTCAAAATAAATGCAGACCCATTTGCAAAAGAAAACTTTATGTCACCTACTCCCACTATGTCACATGCATAGTCATTTCCAAGATGCACACAACCTGTCTTTCCACTGTCATAAGTGGAGAACCATTCCCTATGGGGAGTAACATGGAATGAAGCACCAAAATCCAAAATCCAATCTTGGGAATATGCATCATTTGAAGTGGTAAGCAACTCTGCAGATAAACTAGACATGAAGAGAACGTCATTGTCACTATCATGTGTGACTGCATTGATCTCTTCGATCTTCACTTTTCCTTTTTCCTCCCTTGGACTCTCTTCCTTTTGATTTGCACCCCAATTTGCATTCTTTTTCTTATCCTTTTGCTCTCTTTTCAGCTTGTAGCAATCCTTTTTCATATGGCCCTTCTTGCCACAGTGGTAACACTCAATGTTCTGTGCTCGGGATTTGCTGCGAGACTTTCCTCTTTCTTGGGACTTCCCCCTGAACTATGATCTGCCCCTTTGCACATTTAAGGCTGCATCCTACTTGTTGCCATCCATAGACTTCCACCTAATCTCCTCAGCCAATAAGCTACCCACAACATCATCAAATTTCAATACTCCACCAAGTGTAGAGTTACTGATAGCTGTATGGAAGGTATCCCATGAGGATGGCAATGAGCATAAGAGAAATATTGCCTTAGTCTCCGCAGCAAAATTCATCTTCTGAGCCTGAAGCTGGCTGAAAATAATATTGAATTCATTCAAGTGAGAAGCAATGGAGACCCCTTCCTTCATCTGCAACTCAAACAACCTCTTCATGAGGTAAACTTTATTAGAGGTAGTTTCCTTTTCATAAGTGGCACATAGTTTCTTCCACAAATCTTCCGTAGTCTGCTCATTTACTAGTGTGAAATAAACTGACTCTGCAAGATGAAGTCTAATAGTAGATTTTGCTAATGCATCCAACTCATTCCAATCATCCTCAGACATATTTGCAGGCTTAGCTTCAATCCTTTAATGCTAAAAAACTCCTTTTCAGACATGGAAGAGGATGCCATGATGCAAATGAAACAAAAATCCCAAATGCTAGTGCCTACAAGAGAGAATCACACCAATTACCAGGTGCACCCAAATGTGTATACCACAATAGAGTGAAATATCACCAAAACTCATGTCTCAAAGCATCTGACTCATGTGCATATATTATGCATCCATATGAGCAAATCTGGCCCAAAAGAAAATGCCAACTGCAATGGCAATCCAAAATGCCAATAAGTGCCAAATGACTCAAGCATAAACACCGTCCACTGGCATATGCAGTAATAATATCTCATCCAAGAGAGCATAGCACTATGAGTGCATCACTTGCAATGTGTCAAAGTTGTCCCTCAGCATAAAATAACATCCATGTGCAAAGCGTCCATAAAAAATATCATCCCACAAGGCAATTTGGGCCTATCAACGCATCCAATAAGGATCGCAATGCATCCAAATGGCCTATAAATCATCCACTGCAACCCAATGCACATCATGAATGAGCGCACACTACTCAAACTGCAACCAGAGTGATCTGCATAAGGTATGCTCAAGAAATCATAGTCCCACGGTAATGACCGCTACTGAAAATAGAACCTGAGATGCCTCAAAACATGGGCACCATTGCATAATTGGACTCAGCAAGAAAATCTGCAAATATCTCTCTGTTGTCGAAACTCCAAAATCCCAGCCGATGAGCGAGAAATGGGAGTCAGCACTTATCCACTGCCATGTGGCATAAATCTAAGGTTTCAAAACCTTAGAATGAAAAATGCATAACTGAGAGATGAAATCGAATACACAGAGATCTATAACTCTAAAAATCTTCCACCGAATCATGTAAGAACTGATAGGTAGGGGTTTTTGGGCATCCAGAATGCAATGGGATAGACGGTTTTAGAAACCGTGGTCTCAATCACTGGGTCCAACACACGGACTAAAAAACGTTTTTAGAAACAGAGCTGTTTGTAAACTTCATCGGAGTGCGAATGATGAGCAACATAGAAGTTTTAGGACCTCCTGAGTCCACTGGAACTGACAGATTTGCAAATGGTTGCTCCAAACTTGAGTTCCAACACCCAGGCAGAAAAACGCAGAAACTGACATAGTGAGTCAGAAATCCAATGAAATAATCCCAGATTCAAGAATGAAGGTATTTCCAAGCTCCTGAAGTGAAGTGGACACCAAAAGCAAGCAATAGTTACCTCTATAAGTCAATACGGAGTCTCTGTCATCGAACGGAACATGAAAAAGCTCAAAAAACGACTTTTTCTATGAAAACACTTAACAGGCTCTCAAAACCACTTCACAAAACCAAAGTGACTTTTCCAAGGGTTCCTCCAAGGTCTCTACACACTCGGATGCAAGTAAAGTCACCCACAAAGCTTCCCATAGAGCTTCTCCTTCCTCCCACAGAGCTGCTGAGCTTCAAGCATTCACGCACGCTCAGCTAGATCACCCGAGCTCTGATACCAGTTGAGAGTGCTCTCAACGGAAGCAAGAACAGAAGAGGGAGAGAGAGAAATAGAGAGCCACACAAGTTTTAGTGGGTACAGAACACCCTAATCTTCTTTTTCATTCATTTATATATGTGTTTGAGTATTGTACATAACCGGGGTAAAGGCACAGTGACCTTTAACCCCCACATTAGGGCAAGGTCAGCCCTCTACTATGTACCCTGTCATAGATGGGGGAACCGTGATACCTCCCAATGCCGATTTTCGAGGTCCCTTCCCCAACCTATGTATAAATCAAGAACCCCATTAGCCCTGACAGCTCTGCCTAATCCTATAAATGCACAAGGTGCCCCTTTGGCTAATCTAGGCTAGGATAGAGCACAACAGGCTCCGTTACCACTGCCCATACTAGGTCCTCAACCTCCCCTATCCCATATAGCTCCCATCAATCAAGTATTAGTAGAGGAAGTGCCCAATGATTTGGAGGAGATTAATCTGGACCACGGACCCCTCGACCACTACCCTTATGAGGAAGGAAGTGGTACTCTAAGTCACTACCTCCTGCAAGAGGATCAGCAAGCGCTAGTGTTCCAAACCACCCCCTTGACCACAAGGGCTAGAGACATAAAATATGTTGCTTGAAGGCCCCTGATCCAATGCTATACATTCCAAGGCCCGCACAGGGCAAGTGAGTGCCTCTACAAGGGTACTTTGAACCCTCCGATGTCATGCTTCATGTGTCAGGAGCTCCATTTCTTAAAGGATTGCCCTACAGGGTCCTACACCCTTGAGTGTGGGGTATGGAATTGAGCATCTATTCAAAGATCGTCCCCTTGAGAAGACTAGCAACCCCAGTCACCCTGCCTAAGAGCACCAGCCTTAACTTGCCTAATATCGAACAAGGCCAGGTGGCCGCGATACCCTTGAAGGTCATCACAAGGATGCATGCCAAAGCGATAGGTAGGGCAATGAAGAAATAGGCAAGGAAGGCTAAATGGCCCCTACCACAAAGCCTTGAGGTTTCTCAACCCCGGCAAACCTGGTCCAAGAAATCCATACGGGTAGGTGATGGGGCCAAGCAAGTGCTCATTCAAGACAGTTCTGATGAGGAGACAACCACCTCTCCACCCCCTATGCCTCCGAACTTACTTCCACCTAAGGTGACCCGAGTGTACCTCCATACCCAGTTGTAAACAAGCTAGTGTAGGCCCAAGGCCTTGCACCACTGCCTCCATATAAGGAAGCCTATCTGGACCGAGTCCTAGAAAAACAATATGTAATAGAGGCTCAGAACTTGGTATGAGACTACCAAGAAAAGTTCGAGCATAGACTCAAGGCAAGCACAAGGTCGAATACCATCCACCCAGCCCACTTGACTAACCATCGAGAGGCAAAGATGCTTAGGGTGCCAGAAAGGGTAGAAGAAGAGGAACGTTTCAACATCGGTAAGTTAGAGGTTCCAGATTTGATGCAATGGATGTTCCATGAGGACGTAGTGTTGCAAAACCTACAAGAGGAAGGAGACCTTTATGGTTTCGAGGATCTGCTATATTAGTAGGAAGGGAGACCTCATAGGAACCCTGTGATAGTGCCGGTTGGCTACCTTCCTCTCTGTCGAGGTAAAAATGCCAATCGCCTCCTTATTGAGAGGGAATCCTACCCTTTGGTGAGACCTATCCAACTGGATGAATAGATGATCCATGCCCTTAAGACCTGCTAGCCCTAAGGCTGATCAATCACCAAAGGAGGGGTAGAACTTACCCAAGGTTCCCATCAATAAACTAGGCCAATACTTCAAAGGTTATGACACAAACACGACTATCCCCATAACCTATCATCACTGAAAGGTTGATGCCATCTTGGATGGGGGAGCGGGAGTGGGTGTATGACCAAGGAATGCTAAGTGAAGTGGGGAAAACCTGTGCTCGAGCAAACCCATCTAGTGGTGAAGTTATATGTTGGCAGAACCATGAAACCCTTTGGAATCCTCATCAGTATCAACATCAAAGTATTCGGATTCATGTATCCCATTTGGTTCGTACTCATGGACTTTACCCAGTAGCTAGGATATGAAGCCATCCTAGGCAAGCACTTCTTACAAATATCCGACCTTGTACATGAATGGCGTACTGATAACATCTATCTGCAGCATGAGGAACAAATCATGTGAGTGAACTTGTGAACCTACAAGGCCCACCCATTGTCAGGACACATTTTTGCCATGGAATCTAGCACAACCATCCGGACAGCATCCCTGAAGTTATTCCAACACTGTGAGAGGGAAGAGGATGAAAAAGAGTTCAATGAATTTTGGTATGCACCTCTCCCCGAGCCAGAATTTTCTCATATATGGATGCGTGCACATCCTTGCCAACATTGATGTTCTAGAGAGAATAGGGTTCCAAATTACAACCCCCAAACTCAAGAAAATGACCTCGGTGGTTCCCCTTAGGATGTTTAACATGCTCAAACCCCGCGAGGTAAGCAAGGGGACAGTAAGCTCATTCTTACTGCTTTGAGAGTCTCTCGTGGGTTCATTCCTTGTAGGGGCCAAGGTCCTCTACACATTGCCAACCACAAGCTTTGTGCTCATTGGCCTCGGGATGAATGAAGCATAAGCTGCACGTGATTCTAATGCGCTATGATCTTTGCCAATGATCTAATCTGAAGACTTTCGGTGCTAAGTGTTAAGAAACTAAATGAGACCGCCACTAAGCCTAGGGCTACATGAGATTAGTGTAACAATCATGGAGGATTGAACCATACAAGAAAATCCATAATGGAGAAACAACAACGTAGGCAACACTCAACCAATCTATTCCAATGCTTGATAAACAATACAATGATAGACCTCTTATATAGAGAGTCTCAAGACATAAGCCTACTGTGTGGCATCCTCTGATCCACATCCAACTTGTGGTGACCAATGTCCCACATCCATTCATGTAGTCCACATCCTCTTGTGTGGCTACCATAATTCCCACAAACATACCCCTCTAGGGTACCAACACAATATCCCATCAATTGGACATTGCACATTTCAACACCCCTCCTCAATGTACAATCATATGTGATCATCTCACCTCTCACCCCCAATGATTTGGCATTGCCAAACTCACTCTCTCAACACTCCCCCTCAATGACAAATT
Organism: Dipteris shenzhenensis; assembly: GCF_047967505.1. Taxonomy (NCBI): domain Eukaryota; kingdom Viridiplantae; phylum Streptophyta; class Polypodiopsida; order Gleicheniales; family Dipteridaceae; genus Dipteris; species Dipteris shenzhenensis. Next base: position 42,447,787 of record NC_141604.1, read on the forward strand.
GGAGTGTTCAACAAATGTGTGTGCATGTGTCTAGCAACCTAGACACCTTATCATCCACTTTACACACCATGCTGTGCGGGCGGGACACCCAAGTGCTTTTTAGACACCCCATGTGTCAGGGAGAAGGAACCAACCCAAGTAGTGCATCATCAATGTACACTACTCTTGCACACCACAATCACATATCTTTTTGAGCACCCGTGGGCTCGGGCAGAGGACCCTCATAAACATGGGTGAGAGAAAATTACATCCATTTTATGCCAACGCAAGGGCAGGGCACCCACAATAATCTCGGTCATGATACAACATATCCATGATTTGCCATACCAGCCAATGCTGCAGCATTTTTCCAAGGCGTAAGAAAATTAGAAAATTTTTCATGTACCATATAGCATAGTGGGATAAAAAAGATGGAGGAATTTTCATGAGTACAAAGGATGAGGATAAGATCTTTTGAACCACAAAATTTAGGGTGTCGTATAACCCTAAACCAAAGACCAAAATAATCATCTTCTGCATGACATTCAAGCAGCCGCCACTCCTCTTCACCTCGTTCGATTTCGTTTGTTCGCAGACTACCACTCGAAGAGAAAACCACCGGCTGCTTCTCTCAATGCTTCCTTGCTGCATCGATGGCTTGCACCAAATAAACTGCCAGAAAATCCATATGATAAAGCTCCCCGTAAGCGTAAGCAGCTCGTAAATCTGCCCTTGCCACCGTTCTTCATTTCTGCAGATCGTATTGTATTTGCCTGCTACCTTTGTTCTTCTTTCTTGCAGATTGTCGCTTGTTCTTTGAATGTCGTTCAGCTGCTCTACGTGAGCTTTTACAAGCACAGCCATGTCGAGAAAGATTTGATGCAGCTCCTTGTGTTGCTTCGGCTACTTTCTGCTGCTGTTGTGAATCGATACAAGATGCGCTCCGATATGACGTCGTATAATCTCTCCGGAATGGGCTCTGCAGCTTCGTTGCTGCAACTCAATGATGACAGCAGCTTCATCCCTGTAACCTTCACTACGTTGCATCTGCATTCGCATGCTGTTTTGATGGTGATAATGACCCGAAATACTCCGTGGCCGACCCAAATGCAGGTCTTGTTGCTGCGGTAACGATAGCGACAGAATTGTCGACCATGCCCATAGTGGGATAACCGATATCAGTTGGTATCCCTCCTTGTATGGCCTGCCATGCTGATGCTTCGACTATTTGCTACTCATCCTCCTTTCGATTCGTCTTGCTCCCTTTCGCCGTTCTCCTTTTGATTCCTCTCATGCTGCTCTTGATTTTGCTCCTGCACTTGCTGCAGCTTCTTCCTTGCAACTTTTCTTCTTTTGCATTCTCTTGCTTCTTCCATGAGCACACGAGCAGCAAATCTTTGAACAACACTAGTCTTCAGTCTTCAATTCAGCTTGCCTCTTTCCTGGGCATCTCTTGATCTTCACAGCAGAGACTCAATGATGGTAGTAGCTGCTTGCTTGCTGATGTGTCACCTCTTCTTTCACAACAACCATCTTTGTAGCAATAGAAGCTCCTTCTTCTGAAACAACATCCTCCAAGTACATCTTCTGTACACAGCAATGTCCTTTGCAGCAGAAACCTACATCAGTCTTCTTTTCTCATAGTAGAAAACTTCAATTCAAGCCTGGCTCTTTCATGGGCTACTCCAAATCCAGCAAAGGCATAATCTCACACAAAACTCTCCCTAATGATAGAGTGTTGCCATTATTTTTCTCTATACAAAAGACATGAAAGAAAACACACTAATCTACCTAAGCTTGTGGACTACCAGCTCTGATACCATGTTAAGAAACTAAATGAGACCGCCACTAAGCCTAGGGCTACATGAGATTAGTGTAACAATCATGGAGGATTGAACCATACAAGAAAATCCATAATGGAGAAACAACAACGTAGGCAACACTCAACCAATCTATTCCAATGCTTGATAAACAATACAATGATAGACCTCTTATATAGAGAGTCTCAAGACATAAGCCTACTGTGTGGCATCCTCTGATCCACATCCAACTTGTGGTGACCAATGTCCCACATCCATTCATGTAGTCCACATCCTCTTGTGTGGCTACCATAATTCCCACAAACATACCCCTCTAGGGTACCAACACAATATCCCATCAATTGGACATTGCACATTTCAACACCCCTCCTCAATGTACAATCATATGTGATCATCTCACCTCTCACCCCCAATGATTTGGCATTGCCAAACTCACTCTCTCAACACTAAGGCCATCCAGAGCAGATGGAAATGGGTGCATTCTTCCTTGAGGCTAGTATGTATTGCCAATCTTCCTTGAGGTTGGCAATGTAGAGCGAATGGACAATTCTTTTTATGGTGGGCAACATGTAGAAGATTTGGCAAACCATGGATGAACGTTTTACAAAAACATTAGCAAATGCAAGCAGGAATTCATGGCGATGACGAAGAGAGCTGTGATGTGTTTTGTTGAAACATCTCTCCTATTTGTGATCAAAATGATCACACGAAGATATGCAGCTATGCAACAGGAGGGTGGCATCATCTTGGGATGTAGCCTTCATGCATCGGGGAGTTTTATGGTGTTAAGATTGCTGCAGCACAATAGCCTTTGTGCTTTGAGGTGTTGTTGCACTGCAAATGTGAAAGCATCTTTCATGAAGAACAATGATGTAGTTCAGAATAGCGTAGATGTGGCCATGATGGGAGCAACACCAGATAAAGACCAAGATGCAAATGAAACACACACACTCATGTGGAGTGGACTCTTCTCATGCAGGGATGCTATTGCAGTATGTTGTTGGATCTATGCGATAAGGAAACTACTATGCGGGATGCTCAGAGAACAAGATATGCTGCGGTTGGTGCTATTTCTTGATCCGAATACGTAGTGGGCAATTGCGGAGAATGCATGAAGCAAATAAGTGCGGTGTGGTTGTGTTGGTTCTTCTAAAGAAAGACAATGCCAAGGAACTGTTTCATATGCTGCATGGTGTTGTCAAGGAAGCCATTGCTTATGCGCAAAGCTACGGGTGTGTCTAAAACTCCAGTTGATCATGAATTGTTCAGGGCATCAACTCTGTGACGTCAAGCAAGAGCAGAGTGCTTTCTTGCGGTTCTTGCAAATAAACACAACTAATTACAACACAATCGTGCTTGGTTTGAAGCAAGACGAGAGACACACACATGGTGGTTTGTCAGTGGGGATTTGCGGTTGCGTTGAGGAGTTTGCAGTGGATGTGGTGTGCTAGCCTTGTGCAGTTTTTCTGTTTATGGAGTTTATGTGGTGTTGATCTGGTAGAATATTGCTACTAGGTCTCGTATTTTGTCATACTTATTTTGCAAGAGCAATGTGAAGGGATAAGGATGCGACTATCAAAGCCCTTCAAGGAGTGTATGCAAAAGCAAGCCTTAGTGTGGAATACGGAGTCCAGTTGTAAGATTGTGCGGTGTTCAACCTAATGATCATTTGTCCACTCTACAAGAGGATATTATCAATGTAAAGGTTGCAAAGATCAAATATTTTGTGAAGATCGTGGACATGGTGCGGAGTCTTATGAGGCTTGGGTTGCTGATCATTTGAGCGAACAACAACAACGTGGAGATTTTTTGTGCTTTATCTTTTCTCATTCTTGCATAAGAATACACTTTAGTTCTTCTTAAAGTGAACCAAGGTAGTTGTACATTGTCCACGCGCTAGGTCGCTACCAAGCTCTTGGAAGACCAAGATAGTTACAAAGGCAAGCAGGTCATCTGGGTACTGAAGTTTGAATCACAAACCATAGGGGTTCCGAAGGTAGAAATACAAGAACCTATGTCGATCATGGATGCAATAACATAAGAACCTACCATCGAACCGACCGCAACAACCAAGCCCCAAAGTCCCAAACGTGCCCTAGTACCACAAATCGTAGAACTCAACACGAGGATTTCCCAAGACAGCGAGGGAGCAACATAAGAATCGTCGTCGCCATAGTAGTTTCAGCCAGACCCTATCAAATATTTGTCAGAAATCCCCCTACCCTCTTCCAAATAGCAAATCAGCACTTAATACATGTCCTCAGGCTCCTCCTCTTCTACCAATCCCCTCCTCACTCACTTGCCATATTTTTTCCCTATGGACCCAGAGAACCAAATTTTCAAGTTTGAGACAGAGCTTGGCCTCCACCCCCAACCCCTATCTTGCAAGCCATCGGTCCCTCCGACTCACAGACCACACCCTTGGCCACGATTTAGATGCCCTCTAACTTCCCAACAGCTAAAGATTTGCAAGCAGAGGAAGATGTCTCGATGCAACTGGCAACCCAAGAGATGCCTACAACAGACACGCCCCCCTCAAAGACATTAAGAAAGCGCACCCCGACATCCACACAAGGGGAATACAATATAGTACGATCACAAACGCACTCGTCACTTGGAGAGGCATGGCTTCAACAGCTCAACACATGTCCCATCCACTCCCATTACACATACAAGGGTCACTTCTACACCCTCCACTACCACACCGCAGTGGCATATCAAATGCTAAAGGAGCCGGTAGTTTAGGATGTGCTCGCAATGACAGGATTGGGATCCGTGGTAGACCGCCTTCCTTGCCACTTGGATATGAGGCTCTTGGGAGAGTTCCTCCAGGCCTATAACTCCAACACAAATGTGGGCATTCTTTGAGACGTGACGGGCACTCCCCACTTCTACCACCTCAAACATGGACATGGTGTGAGCCACCTTCAGCCTGCCAGTCAATTGGTAAAAAGTACTCAGTGAAGAAGAAGATGCCCAAGGCCGATATGACCACAAAAAGAACAAAGGGCGCATCCACTTCTTGGACATTATCAAGCCAGAAATGGAAAATCTAGCACGGGCCCTCCAATGGTTGACACAAGTCAGGCACACAAACCACCACCAGTCGGTCATGCCAAACATCTTGTTGACGCTGGCAGAACCCCAGGTCACGAAATGGGCCGATTACTTCTATAATCAGATGTGGGAGGACCTCAAAACACATGCTGAGATCATCAGCAACCCAATGCTGTACATGCCTATCCTCTATCATATGCTATAGCAGCAACAACCGCGCCTATCAGGTATGGGTTGGTCGACAAGACAGCCACGGGACCAATACAAGCAGAGCAAGAGGAATTAGAGGTCGCAATGAAGCGAGCATGAAAAGAGCCCAATGCCACTCCAACAAGCTGCCCCATGCAACCTGACCAAAGTTAATTGCTCGCCCAGTATGAGGATCGCCAACTGCAAGCATTCCTACGGTGATAGAGGGTCACAATTGGCCTTGAGCCTTGACCCAGGAGCTCAAGCTATCCTGTCACGCTATGCCCCAGGTCTTGGCCTCAACCACAGCCCATCCATAGGAGACTACCTCCTTCGTCACCGGCTCCTTCTCCTCTCCATGGGCAAGCCTCACAGAGGCCTTACAATTTTGCAGTGTGCCCCACTATCGGGCATCAAGTGGTTATAGCCACATGACCACAAAGTAGCTCTCCCTTGCCGACCAAATGGAGCAATAGTTATTCGAGGCAATGTCCCAGCTCCCACAATTGGCACAAACAATTCTCTAGAGAAGGCAGGAGCAAGCCTCTCAACTCTCCTCAATGCTCCTCTAGGCATAACTCTCCACGTACGACAGCCATGCCCTAATGGTCGCCACCCAAGCCATAGGGCAATAGAGCAAAGGAGTACCGCATGAAAGTAGAGGAGCTTGAGCTATCCATCACCAAGCTCAAGGATGAGCTCGCCACAAGAAAATCCTTGGTCCAAACGCTCATGGACCAGGTTGACAAAGCAGAGTCCAACCTTTGAACGGCAAAAGAGCAACAGGCGCAAGAAGAGGCACAACAAGCATGGACTCAAGAGGGCTACGACCGCCAGATCCAGACATTGCAAGATATCTTGGCATAGGAATGGGCACTCATTGTGTCAATGCAGGAACAAAACGAGCGGCTGTGTACCCGAGGCCACACAGAGGATTTTGGGTTGGAAGACCATGAGCAAGACCGTGAGCAGCGAGAATTTCAGATGTATAGGGAGGTCTCAGCATAGTTAGCCACCTACACTCTGACCCCACGCACTATCCCCCAGACACTCCAAATGCACTTCGATGCACTCCACGCACAAAATCTCATCTTTCACCTTGACCTCACTACCCCACTCCCTTCTAACGCCCTTTAAGCCATCCTCCACCGTAATCTCGACCATTGCTATCCCATTCTCACCATGAATTTTATCATGGCCTTCCCAGCTCCGTTTCTACTTGTTCTATTGTGCCCTCTAAATTTAGATGCCTTACTCCTTTTCTCCTGGGCTGGTTCATTGCCACAAATGCAAGCTTGTGAGTGGCATTCACCTCCTCTGCTATCACCTCCCTGTTGCTCTTTCACTTGCAGGCCACTCTTATGTTGTCACCCCTAAAATAAGGCTCTTGATGCAATGGTATGCCACTTATGACCTCCTCCACCATCCTGGACACTGCAACAAGGGTTGGGATGTTCCCTTGGTGAGTTCTCCTTCTTGCAAGAGTCTCTACAATAGGCCCTCCACCATGGTACTTTCCTCCAATGAATGCATGCCTCTTGGTGCTTTGCAACAGGGCATTCACCAAGTCAGTGACACATGCATCATACAGATTTATAGTCCCCTTGAAGTCTTCTACTACCAGCCAGATTACATGTACAGGCTTTGCCAAGTTTGTTCTAGGCACATGCAATATGTCCTCCACGTCTTGTCAAGAAGCAAGAAGAGGAATTTGAAAATCCACAATAGTGTGCAAAAATAAGATATTTTATACGAATGCATCGTAACTCACACCAACAAAGAGCACTCGCCAATGTGGATATCAAGCATGCCACCATTTGAGCCAGCAATCCATCCCAGGGATATTTGAATCAGCAACCTTCCATGTGGCCCACCATGCTCGAATGAACTTGTGTTGTGTAGCTGCGTCCTCCTCTGTTGGTGCACACCTCCACAACCGGCACAAGAATTTGTGCTCCTCTTGGAAGTTCCTATGCACATATTGGGTTGTGTGTATTTGCAGGCTTTGCTCCCAGTGAAAAAGGCAAGACCTTTCTTTGCCTTGCACCACATTCTCTGGTCTGCCATTGAACACCGTACGTATCACCCTCCAGTTTGTGGGAGCCTCGTCTACCATGGAACCTTTGAAATCTGCAGGGGGTGCCCACAACTCACCTGACGTCATTTAGCTTCAACCAAAATAGGACTTGAGGCTTAGTGTCTTCCTCCATCTCGCATATGACCACCGTCATCAACTCTTGGACACTGCATCATGCATACAAGTAAAGTGAGGCATAACCATCCTCCTTTCATTGTTGTCGAAGGTGCTGGACAAAAACCATCATTTCCTTACCTCAGATCATACACGTTTTCAGCCATGGTTGTCCACCCACATAAGTGTTGCACACGATTTAAAAAAATCCAACTATTGTGCAGATCACCACCTCCATTGCGTGGTATGTGGTTCACTAGATCGACCCCTGAAGCAGGCCCTGTCATTGACATCCTGAAGAAGAAGTACCTGCTTTCATCATCAACTTGGTCAGGGAATATGCTCCCATGAAAAAAATAGTAAGTGCACCTTTGCTTCAGTTTTAGGAGTCTGGACTCCATGCCCTGCTCACTTTTAGCATGAGCACCTCGCACCATATGCTTGAACCTGTGGGAGAAAATGCATTTTAGCATGTGTCACAATGCTTCTAAGATGGGATATAAAACACACTTGTATCCGCCACTTTTTTTCCCTCAATGCATTACCTGTTCTTCTGAACTAGAGGTTTTAGATCCTCAAGCATTGTCGACAACTCACTGCCTATGAGAGAGACGTCTTGGTCACGCATGAGGGAACTAGTTATAGTTTCTTAGCGATTGTCATTTGGAGGTGCCGTGAACCTGTTGCACCGAAGTCCTTCACCATCTCTTCCACCATGCACCTGAGCTCTTTCATATGGGCTCTGCAAGTGCCTCTTTGCACATCGTGCTTGTGCATGCCCACATGGATAAAGAGCCTCATCATTTCAGGACCTGATATCACATAGTATGCCAAACAATCACATTGTTCCTATATAATGGGAGACCTTTTGTAGTAGAAGCATGCCGAGGCTAGTAGCAGACATTCCAATAAAAGGAATGATGATGTTCATTTTCTCTACATACGACGACACATAGATTATAACATGAATGTTCTTGCCTATGTTGGGGTCATCCTCACTGAGAATAGTGGTCTTCCCAGTCGCATATCGTATCATTGGCTAGTGCCTCAAACTTCCAGCGCCTAAATGGCCATAGTCCCTCTAAGAAGTTGCCCACCAATGTATGGGGCTTAGCACATGGGAAGAAATAGGATGGGAATGGAAAAAGGTGGCCCCAGGTGGTCCGATGCAGATTTCTATCCTATTCCCATCCCACCATGTGCTAACAAAACAATAACTAGGGATGGGTTTAGGTGGAAGAGGACACATGACATCGTTTCAATTGTTTAAGAGGTGGGGACCACGTGGGGACAAGGACGCCTGTCATCCTTCCATGTTTTTGAATCCCTAAAAAAAGGGGAACCCATTATGGTTTCTAAGGTCTAAAGGCCATGGTCAAGGATGGAATAAAAAATGGCTACCCCCATTCTAAATCCAGCCTAGACCACTTGGTCTAAGATGGGAGTAATGATGACAAAAAAATTCCCATCCTAAACCCATGCTACCTCCATCCATGTGCTAAGGCCCTATGTGTGTATGAACTTCCCTATCTAGCTACCCTGTTATGTGTTCTCTTTCCTCTTGACAATCCTTATCTCTCATAGTCTCGATCTAAATCTCCCATGTGGTGGTCCTTTTCAATGATTACGCAGGTAGCATTATGCCATGAAATGGAAATCTGGCCTCTCATGAAGCTACCTGTTATTTCATGAAGCCGTTTTGTTATTATTTTATTTTACATTGGCAAGAAATTCTCCCAACATAACTCCAATCTAACTGCCTCATTCCTGCATTTAATCGTCCGTTCCTTTCTCTTCCGCTCTTGCCTTTCCTCATTGCAAATCAGTACTTTCAAACTGAGTGCCCATTATTTCAATATTTACCTCATCGATTGCTTTCTCTTAGTCCCCTCATTGATACCTTGAGATCAACAACAAATCTGCGTGCCCTTTCTTTCGAGATTCTCCTCATCAATTCCTTTCTCTTCATCCCCTCATCGATTCCTTGAGATTAACAAATATGAGTGCCCTTTATTTTGAGATTTTCCTCCTTGAGATCAACAAATATGAGTGCCCTTTCTTTCAAGATTTTCCTCGTTAGTTCCATTCTCTTTGTCTTCTCTTCCATTCCTTGAGATCAACAAATATTTGAGAAGAGTATTGATGGGCGTTCCTCACATCTAAAGTTCTTCCACAAATTTCGATGGGCATTCCACACAACTGAAGTTCTTCAACAAATTCGAAAGAGTGCTTGAACGGGAACTCCTACCACTGTTGATGCAAATCTTTGTAGACCACCGTGCAAATAAATTTGCAAGAAGGACGAGATTTGGCAATTCGCGATCAACAAACTATGGTGTAAATCTTTGCAGGTACTATATATGTGGATTGTTGTAAGCTCATCTCCTCCCATTCCCCATTGTTTGGGGTACAGCTGTAGTCTTCCTCTTGTTCCAGTGTTCCTGTGTACCTCGTGTTCCAGTGTTCCTGTGTTGTCTGAGCCTTTGGAACAGCATTCCCTTGTGCCAGAACGGGGCACATCATACTACAAGCACGCAATCATTTTGCAAGAAGTGTTTTGATTAGAAAGTTTCATTTAGTTGTGCTGCCGGCCGGCCCCGCCAATTTTTGTCATGTATCGACAATTTTGATGCACTTATTTTGCTGTGTGTGGACTTAATTGTTGAGGGTTGCCACTGTATTACTACTCTATAACACGTCTTGATGTTGGCATCGGTAATTTTGTTGTTGATGATTGGTGCTAGCTGTTGCTATAATAGCCAGCGGCTTGAGACAGTATGCGTCAAACATGCGTAGTTTCCACTGCTACGTCTATCCTAAGGCTTAATTGCAAAGATGTTGCTTGTCTAAGGTGTAAACTTTGTGCATGATACTTTGTCAAATGCCAGTGCGGCAGAGTTGTAAAAGCATTAGGCTTGAGGCCGTATGCATCAAGCGTGCATAGTTTGTACTGCTAGGTCTATCCTAAGGCATAATTGCAAACATGCTGCTTTCCTCTACCGATTGAGGTTGAGTTATGTCTTTGATATCTTTTGATATATAAATATCTACCTTGATCAGCCCGCATATGCTAATGTGTAAACTTTGCGCATGATACTTTGTCAAATGCCAGTGCGGCAGAGTTGTAATAGCATTAGATGCACTTCTAGTAAGCAGTGGGAAAGACCTAGGCAAGTGCCATAGGATCTTAATGGGAGAGGAGATTTTTCATTGTCACTGAAAGAGTTGAGGGAACCCTACGTCAGATGTTTGTGTGGCCTTATGGAGCATCCATACATCAGAGACTACAAATTAAAAAAAATACAGGCGTACTTGCTGCAAATAGGGTTAATTGTGATTGATGTGAGTAATGGGAATTTGGAACCACACAGGCCAAATTAATTCAGCACTTGATTTTGCTCTCTAATTGGAAGAAATGTTGAGTAATGGAAATTTGGAACCATAGAGGCCAAGTGTGGGGATCATTGCTTAAAAGATGGACTGCAAACAACAACCTACATGACGTTAGTGTCATGTTGGCAAATCAAGATGAAGAGGTGTTGTATGAGAATGCAGTCACAAAAATTTTAGGAAAGCAAGATGGTGGACAGCAGCAGCAACATGCCATTGCATTGAAACAAATCTGTCAAAATGATAGGGTAGTTACAAGCAAATTTACCAAAAATGGCCTGGAGCAGAGACCAGTAAGCCTTGCTAACTTTGGCCTCTCTCTTCAAGCGTTATGGTAGAGGTAAGGCCCTGTTTGATGGTAGACGTGTCCATGCTTACATCAGTAGAAGTGGATACAATTGCACTTTATTAATTGGGAACTGCCTTATCCAAATGTATGGAAACTGTGGGAGCATCAAGGAGGCACAAACAATCTTTGATCAAATATCACAGCCCAATTTATTCTGTTGGACTGCATTGATTAAAGCACATGGCCAGAGTGGAAGTTTGCAGGATGCCAGGTAAGTTTTTGATAGAATGCCTCATCGAGACGTAGTCTCCCGGACTGCAATGATTGCTGTGTATGACCAAAATGCTCAACAGAAGGAAGCTCTTGGTCTTTTTCATCAAATGCAGAGTGCAGGTATCATTCCAGACAATTTCACCTTTCTGAGTGCTCTTGATGCCTGTTCTGGTTTGGAAGCCCTTGAAGAGGGTCAAGAGGTTCATGCTGCCCATGCTCAAGCTTGGGTATGGCTGAGATGTGGTGGTGGGAACTGCCCTCATCAATTTTTATAGCAAGTGTGGCAATGTGTGTGATGCAAGGAATGTATTTTGTAGAACCCCCCCATAGGGATGTTGTCTGTTAGAATGCTATGATTGCATCTTTTGCTCAAAATGCACATGACAAAGAGGCTTTTAATAAACATGTAGCTTGAGGACTTCAAGCTGAATGATATCACCTTTGTCGGTGCTCTTGATGCATGTGCCAGTTTGGTTGCCTTAATAGTGGGGCAGGCAATTCATGCTGCCATATTAGATCGTGGATGTCTCCAACACGTGGCTGTGGGAACTGCACTTGTCAATATGTATGGGAAGTGTGGGAGCGTGAGCAATGCAAGGAGAGTGTTTACCATAATGTCTTATCGCAATGTTGTCTCTTGGACTGCCATAATTGTGTCTTTTGTCTAGAATGGGCATTTCCAGGAGGCATTGGATTTCTTCCATCAAATGCAGAATGAAAGTGTGAAACCAGACAGCATCACCTTCATCTGTGCTGTTGGTGCATGTGCAGGTTTGGCAGCATTTGAAGTTGGGCAAGAAATTCATGCTGTCATAATTTGCCTTGGATATGAGCTAGATGTGTTGGTAGGGAATGATCTTGTCAATATGTATATCAAGTGTGGGAGCTTACATGATGCAAGGAGTGTATTCGGTAGAATGTGTCGAGGATGTTCTTTGTTGGAATGCTCTGCTTGCAGCATTTGCTGGCAATGGTAATTGCAAGGAGGCTTTAGAACTTTTTTGTCATGTGTACTGTGAAGGTCTCGAGCCAAATAATATGACCTTTTTTTGTGGTCTGGATGTATGTGCAAGCTTGTTAGCACTTGAGGAGGGAAAATTGATCCATGCTGCCATTGTTAGTAGCAGCTTTGAGCATGAGGTTGTTGCAACTGCACTGGTCAATATGTATGGAAAGTGTGGGAGCATATGTGATGCAAAAATTGTGTTTCACACTAAGCCTTCTAGGGATACTGTATCTTGGAATGCCATGATTATAGCATTTATCCAAAATGGGCATTGCCAGGAAGCTCTGGATGTCTTTCACCTGCTGCGGCTTACATATGTTGAGCCAAACAACATCACCTTTATTTGCGCTCTTGATGCGTGCACTAGCTTAATAGCCTTTCAAGGGGGACAGGAAATTCATAGTTATGGACCTCGATGATTGCAGCATTTGCCTAGAATGGTCATTTCAAAGAGGCCCTTGAGCTGTTCCATGACATCTGGTGTAAGGTCCTTAAGCCAGACAACATAACCTGTCTCTGCTATTGATGCATGTGCCAATCTGACAGCCCTAGATGAAGGAAGAGATCCATGCTGCTGCTACAGATGTTGGATTTGGGCAAGATATGCTGGCGGTGGGGACTGCCCTTATAAATATGTGTGGTAAGTGTGGGAGTATACATGATGCGAAGGTCATTTTTGGTAGTTTGCCTCATCATGACACTGCAATGTTTCATTCCATGACCCTTGGTGAGATATCTATTTTTTTAATTCCAATCTTTGTAAAATGTCTTCAACTTTAGGATATTGCTATTTATAAAATACACAGTGCTATAAAGTTATATAATACAATATTTAGCTATCTTATTTCTAAAACTTAAAGTGAAGATCTTATTCAATTGGTAATTTGCAAGTCGTTCATTGGACTATGATTTGGGACAACAGAAATACAATAGGTACTTCTATGCTAGCATTTAACTAAATTCACAAACATGAAACTATCAATTAGTAAAAAAGAAAAAGCAACTTCTTATATTAGCATTCAAATAACAAAATTTTCTCATGGTAATGAATCAATAAAGTTCTTGAACAATAGAACATTTCTTAATTCATTATGAAGATGCTATTTTATGTATTTAATAATAAACTATATTTTAATATTATGACCTAAATAAAAGGTGCTATGTACTAATTGCAAATTTCTATATGCCAAATTCAAGTTGCTATATGCTATATGCAAAATGAAACTTGCTAAATGTAAACTATGAACCCAAGGAAGGGCACATTTCTTAGTCTTATAATTTTTGAAGAGGAAGTGTGTCAACTCTCCCCTCATACTATACACGTGGTTATGTGCTAAATACAAGCAAGAGAAAGTGTGCCAACTCTCCCCCCATACTATACAAGTGGTTATGTGCTAAATACAAAGTACTATGTGCAAAATACAAAGTGCTATGTGCAAATTTAAAATTTTTAAGTGCTATATTAAAACTGCTTTATGCTAAGTGAAGTTGAAAAGTACTATGTACTAAATGAAAAGTGCTATAGACCAAATTCAAATTGCTACCTCCTATATGCAAAATGCTATTTGCTAAATGTAAACTGATATGAATTTTAAAAAAAGCATGTTTCTTGGTCTTATCATTTTTGGAGAGGAGATGTGCCGACTCTTCTCCCGACACTATACGTGTGGTTATGTGTTGAATGCAAAGTACTATGTGCAAATATGTAAAGTACTCTGTGCAAAACTCAAATTGCTAAGTGATAAATTAAAACTACTTTATACTAAGTGCAAGTACCCAAGAAAGGACACGTTTCTTGGTCCTATAATTTTTGGAGAGAGCTTGCCAACTCTCCTCTCACACATATGGGTGGTTATGAGCTAAATGCAAAGTATTATGTGAGAAATGCAAAGTGCTATGCGTACTACAATGAAAAGAGCTAATTACCATGTACTATATTCGAACTACTATATGGTACATCCAATTGCTATATATTATATTCACATTGCTATCAAAATAAAGTAGAGATGTTATATATTATGTGTGTGAAATAGAAAGTGTTAAATTCATATTGCAACGTGCTCTATGCAAATTGCTATGTACTAAATGCAAACTCATACGAACCCAAAGAAAGAAACATTCCTTAGTCTTATAATTTAAGAGAGAAAGTGTGCTAGTCCCTCCCACACAAACATATAATTGAATGTTAAATGAAAAATCATATATGCCACATGCAAAGTCTTATGCTCTAAATTTAAATTCCTATGTACTAAATTTATATATTTATGTCTTAAATGCGATTCGAATGAACCTTAGAAAGTGCACCTCCTTTGTCTTATAACTTTTAGAAAGAAATTGTGCAAACTCTGTCTCCACAAAAACATGTGGTTATGTGCTAAATGCAAAATACTATATGATCTCATAAAATTTGGAGAGGAAGCGTGCAAACTCTCCCTCCACACTACTATGTGATTGTGTAAAATACAAATTGCATAATTGCAAAATGCTATATGCTAAAAATGCAAGCTGATATGAATCCAAAGAAGGGGACATTCGTTGGTCTTATAATTTTAAGAGAGGAAGTGTGCTAGTTACTTTGTCGTTTGCTAAATTCAATTTTCTAAAAATAAAAGGTATTTACAAATTCAAAATTTCCATCTTATACATAATACAGTCACAGCTTATCTCATTTCTAATGAATTACAACCTTTGTGAAAAACCTTAACATTTTCTTTGCAGATTATTCGAAGTGATGAATTTCAAGTCATTCATTGCACTCTGATATACAATGAAAAAATAAAGTAAGCACTTCTACTTTAACATAAATATGAAAAGGTCACTTATTGAGAGGAGAGAACGTGCTTCTCACATTAGCATAGAAAAGAAGAAAAGATGATTACAATCAAGTTTCTCTTCATGGCTATTCATGATAAATTCTAAAAGAATGAAACCAGATTACTTCTCAATATATTTCGAAGATGTAATAATGCATGTTTTGTGGTAGAATAGAATTGAACACTGATCCTTTCACAAAGTTAAGATCAACAATATCACTACTAGAATCAAGTATCCCATCATATGACCTATCCAATACATTCCTAAGTTTGCATGTAAAAAATGGCCTAGGACATAGAACACGAATGACTTGTAAAGCATGCGTACATAGTCCATTCAGATTTGAACTCCATTCCCTATGATCTGAACTATTTACAAAATGTATTTGAACAAGAAATAATCAGACATATGCTTAAGTTTCAGATACCAAGTTCTTTTCCTGGATCTCCTTCGTGGCACCGTAGAAACTTGAAAGATCTAATGGCAATAATTGACACATGGGACCTTCCCAATATATTCCTTACACTAACAACAGATGAGATATCAACCATGAGATGGTGTGAAATCAATCAAATAGAAACCATTGCAAAACATTTAATAAAAACTTCACATGGAGAGATTGTCCAATTGAATGCATAGTGTTCTTTCAAGACTGCAACAATTCTTAGCAAGATATATTCTCTTTGATAAAGGACTTCTAGATAGAGTCAACCATCACATCATAAGATATGAGGTACAAAATCGAGGATCTATGCATGCACACATAATGCTATAGATAGATGAACAAGACATTGAGATCATATCAAACTAGAGCAATGCATACATCCCTTATATGAAATATTTTAATAGCTGGTCAAGAGATTCAATCCAAAGAAAGCTTCACTATATGGTAAAGAGAAAACAAATCCACATGTAGACCAACCACTTCTTGAGAGTATTAGATGATGGACTCATCATCAAAACCCAGTGCCTCGAGGATAGAGGAGTCTCACATGCGCACTGAGGATTGCCATTGGACAGATGTGGGTCTCGTCCCATCAGCTGAGGATTGAGGCAAGGAGAACTGCAGGCATACCCAAATAGAAGTACATCTGCAGGCTATGCATGTTAGGAGAGGTCAAGATAGAGAAGCATTTTCTATGTACTTGCCCAACCTACCATGAGGTCTGAGGACGATACCAGTGCCTATTTCTCGAGGGGCACAGCTTTGGTCTACTCTCACAATTTCTCGATGAGACGACACAGAGAGACACTATTGCAACAGATCAGAACCGAACCACAAATTATTGAGGCACACCGAGCACAAAGACATGTCACGGATTTTTATGCATTTGAGTCATGCTCTAGGACTTGGTGGGATGGAGGAGCAACTAGCTGATATGAGGGTCAACAGAGAGCCGACAAGACGTTGTCGAGCAAGGGATGCAAAGACCACACAAGACACAGAGAGTAACCAGAGCACATGCGATCGAGGTCCAGCCCATCTCAGCTCTCCTTCGAGAGGGCCACCAGAGACAAGGCATCACTCTTGGCATAGCCCATCGAATAGAGATCGAGGAGACCACGTTCTCTGCCACAACATGAGACAATAAGACAGAGGATATCCTCAAAGCCCACCGGAGAGCCACCACGATGTCAAGTGTTGACTTCTGAGTCTCAGATTTCAGTTTGTATTCGATTTTTGTTTGAGCTCTTGAACTCTTTAGCTTAATATAGTACTTAGCAAGGGCCCTAGCGTGCCCTTTGCTTTAGCCCTTTCAGGCTTGTATGAGTTGTTTTCTATTTGTGTACTTTGTCCCATAGGCCCACGAGACCTCCCAAGGACATCATCCTCTCTCTCTCTCTCTCTCCCCCCTATCCTCCCTCTCTCTCCTTTCCGCTCTTCTATCCCCCTTTCTCTAATCTGCCCCTACATCTTTTCTACATTGGTATCAGAGCTTCGACTTGGCGCCTTTGTTTTCCCTTTCACTCGCCTTTGTTTTCCCTTTCAGTCTTCATTCCGAACTGCATCAGCCGCCATGTCAACACCAAAGTACATACTGCATGCAGCAGAAGCTACACTAGCAATACAACGTAGCAACTTGCAGCAATGTACACAAATAGACCAAGCAACGACCAAAGGAAAGCAACAGGACAAGACATTATAGAAGCGATTGTGGAGCATAAGGGACTTTTAAATCGTTGCGAATGAAAGCGTCGCCCACTCCTGTAGTTCCCGCCCTTTGAAGCCGCAACTAGCAAGCATCGTAGACCGTTGCAAATGCTATGAGCTGCTCACTCTTAGATGCATTTCATTAGATGAATGAGTGCAAGGTTGAGCTTCAAGGATGGAGAGAACGATTGGCAATACTGTGTTGCAGCACTCTGTTGACAAATTAGCCAACTCTCTGGATGTACAAGACGCCTATATTCCCTTTACCAACGTGGAGGTCGGAGTAGCGGCGCATATGCTCTTCGACAAATTCGACAGCATCTCAAAGATTTGAGTGATTCCTCTAGTTACTGATGTCTCTGATACCAAATTCCTTTGATGCATGTCATTCTAGCTCGAAGCTCCTTTGATTCATCAGATGCGTATCAAGATCTTCTGATACGGCTTGGACCGCATCTCGACATCGCTAGCAAAGCACGCCACCGCCTGTCAACAAGCGCACAGCCTAACGGGAAACACAGCCTAACATCGACCACCCCAAACAGCGTGTTGCGCCAGTCATAGAGCCTCCAATCCCCTGCATCAGCAGTTGCTTCATGGATTTTCATTGCCTACCTCTTGACCATCGCCCCGCCTTCAAAAACACGTATTAATTCCTAGGTTATCTTGACCGGGTTAGTTACCTTGGATTAGGTTAGTTACATTAGGTTGGTTGGGTTAGGTTAGTTGGTTAACTGAACAAGGGTTAGCTAAGCCCTAGGTTGGGTTGAGTTAAACCAACCAGGGGTGACTTAGGTGCCCTATTATCTTAGATGTCCTTAGTTAGGAGTCCCAAGAGTCTTAGGTGACTTAGAAACCCCTTTCCAAAGTAAGAAGTTTCTTCATGCCTTTTCTTCAAGCCTCTCCAACGACATTTGAACACAATATTAGCCTCGTCATCATTCAGCCAACATTTTGCCGCAGCGCATCTGTCGAACTAGAAATGTCATTTTCTACAGCACAAAGGTCCATGCAACCCATGCATGAGAGTCGATGTAGAGCTCTAATGCAAACAGGTATGTAGACAATGCCATAGAGCAACCAACTACTATTGAAGCTATGATGCCTAGAGCAATTATGACAAACACTCAGAAGGCCTATGAAAATAGATGCCAAACTACTAGCAAGAATGCATTTCTACCAATGCTTGTATGCCACTCCCTGGCATACAGCCAAACCATGCTTCAAAGCCATTGATGATGCCTTTGGACGCATGACAAAAAGCTCGTTGTTGTCGAGTGATTCAAGCTGCAACAACTGAAGCGAAAGCAGTGGAGGAGAGCAAGACCAAGACCACAAGAGTGGTGGGTGTGAATCGAGAAGCGAAGGCACACCACAACCCTCAAGAATATATTAGGATAGACACTTGGGTGGAACCGGTTCGGAGTCAATGTGCTTGGTCTTTTGATGAAAGACCGGATTCTTTGCCAACATAATAGCACTCTCGCTATCACAATGCAAAGAAGGAATATCCCTTGAAAAACCCAAGTCTCCCACCAGACGTGAAAGCCATATGGCCTCCTTGCAAGCCTCAGTGGCTACAATATACTCTGCCTCCGTGGTAGACAATGCTGTGCATCTCTGTAACTTGGATATCCATGAAATAGCACCACCTGTGAAAGTAAACACGTAGCCCGTGGTGGACTTAGGGTTGTCTACATGCCCTGCATAATCTGAATCTGTGTATCCATGCACTTCTGCATCTTGCTTGCCAAAACATATGCACACATCTTGAGACCCCTTAAGGTATCTCAATATACCCTTAATTGCCTCCCAATGCCTCTTACCGGGGTTAGCCATATATCTACTAACCACTCCCACTGCAAAAGTAATATCTGGTCTAGTAGCAACCATGGCATACATCAGACTACCACATGCAAAAGCATAAGAAACCTTGGCCATCTGAGCCCTTTCATCATTTGACTGAGGGCTGTCCTTTTGGCTGAGTTTCAAATATGGTGGCAAGGGTGTGCTCAAAGCCTTCCCCTTATCCATATTGAACCTCTCCAGAACTTTGCCAATGTACTCTTTTTGAGAAAGATAAAGTAAACCCTTTGACCTGTTCCTCACAATCCGCATACCAAGAATGTGATTTGCATCACCAAGATCCTTCATGTCGAAGGTTTTGTGCAGTTTTGCCTTCAAAGCATTCATATCAATAGATGACTTCCCAGCTATAAGCATATCATCCACATAAAGAATGAGTATAAGAAGACTACCATCTCTTGCCTTCTTAGTGTAGAGACAATGATCATGATCAGACCGTTTGAATCCTTGTGCTTTCATGAAAGCATCAAACTTGTGATACCACTCTCTAGGCGCCTGCTTGAGCCCATAAAGACTCTTCTGCAATTTGCATACAAGCCCTTCTTTTCCCTTGACTTGATATCCCTCTGGTTGCTGCATATAAATATCCTCGTGAAGGTCTCTATGAAGGAAGGCTGTCTTCACGTCCATTTGGACAAGATCCATGTCCTGAAAAGCAACCAAAGCTAAAACAGTCCTCAATGTAGTCATCTTGACTACAGGAGAAAAGATTTCATCAAAATCAACTCCCTTTTCCTGCTTGAACCCCTTAGCAACTAATCTTGCTTTGTACTTGGGCTTAGCATCCCCTGGAGTGATCTTCAACCGATAAACCCACTTGCATGGTAGGACTTTCTGGCCTGCAGGCAACTGCACTAGATTCCATGTCTGATTCTTCTCAAGAGATTGCATCTCTGAAACCATGGCTTTCTGCCAATTCTTTGAGTCCTCCCTCTTCATGGCTTCTTTAAAGCACGAGGGTTCACCACAATCTGTCACCATGATGTAATCATCAAGTGCATTCACCCCTGGAACAAACCTGTCAGGCATCCGGGACACCCTGGTGCTCTGCCTAACCCAACCATCTTGATTAGGTGGCTGATTTGCTTGCTGTTCCTGCATATTTTGGGGCTGTACAGCCTGCTCTGGAAGCACATCTTTCTGAATCTCAGGCTGCATTTGTGGCTCTTCTTGTGAAGGATAATATGGAGCATTAAAAGCCGGAGGTGGCTGCTGATTTTGACCATTTTGGACAGCATTTTGATTGGCATTTTGTGGTTGTCCTGGAGGTCCTTCCTCCTAAAAAATGACTCTTCTCACTCCAATGGTATTGATAGGCTGTTTTTGCATCCTATCTTCTCGAAAAATCACATCATTGCTCCTCACAATCTTGTGAGATTCAGGGTCCCACAACCTGTAACCCATCTCTCCATTGTCACCATACCCAAGAAAGATACACTTCAGTGACTTTGGGTCTAATTTGCTGCGTATTTCCCTTCTGACATGCATAAAGGCCTGGCAGCCAAACACCCTGAGATGTTTGTAAGAGGGTGGCTTTCCTGACCACACCTCCTCAGGTACCTTCAAATCCAAGGCCCTGTTGGGTGACCTATTGATGAGATGTACTGCTGAGAGCATGCTAAGAGTCCTCTCTTGAATGGTCCTATTTGCCCTTTCAGCCACGCCATTTTGTGGAGGATTGTAGGGAGCGGGCAACTCCCTCTTTATCCCCTTCTCATCACAAAATGTAGTAAATTCCCTTGAGAGGTATTCCCCTCCATTATCAGACTTGAGGCATCTAAGCTTCTTTCCTGTTTGATTCTCAACAAGTGCCAACCAAGTCTTGAAGACTTTGAACACATCACTCTTATGCTTAATGGGATAGACCCATATCTTCCTGGATGCATCATCAATAAAAGTGACAAAATACTTGGCACCGCCCAAAGAAAGGTTGGACTTCTTAATTAACATTTCCAGCCTTTTTATGGGCTGATTGCTTATGTTTGCCATAAATACAATGATCACATGCTGAAAAATCAGAAAATTTAAGTCTCGGCAAGTAACCCAAAGAAGACAATACTTTCATTCCTTTCTGGCTTATATGGCCCAACCGGCTATGCCACAATGAAGTGTGTGGCTGCTCGGTCACATGGATTACATTAGCATCAACACCCTCAACATACAATGGATACAAGGTGCCTGATTTGTAGCCCTTGGCCACAACCATATTTCCCTTAAGCACCTTCCACATAGAATGACCAAATTGGGTGAGATACCCTGCATCATCAAGCTGCCCAGTGGACATCAAGCTCTTCCTGAGCTGTGGCACATGTCTCACATTGTGCAATACAAATTCAAAACCATTTGGGAATTTTAGATGCACATCTCCAATGCCAAGAGCGTCACAGGCATAATCATTCCCAAGTTTCACGCATCCTTTCTTCCCTGCATCATACGAAGCAAACCACTGCTCATGAGGAGTAACATGATAGGATGCACCTGAGTCTAATAGCCAATCCTATGCATACGAGCCATCATTGGCCACAAGAAAAGAACTATCACCAGAGGAGGCAACAAATATGACATCGTCATTGTCTTCATCACTGCTAATCACTGCATTGAGCTCCTCAAGTTTAGCCTTGCCCTTGGTGTCTTTGGCATCTCTTTTCGCATCTTTGTCCTCTTCTTTTCTTTCCTTATCCTTGCCTTTGCTTTTCAGCTGAAAACAGTCCCTTTTAATATGCCCCTTCTTATGGCAGTAGTGGCATTCAAGGTCCTTCCTAGGACGGGACTGACTGCGAGATTTCCCTTTATTTTGGTTTTCCCCTCTATTTTGCTGCCTACCTCTGCTCACAGCCAATGCACTTGCATTCTTATTTTCACTGCTATTCTTACACCTCACCTCTTCCTGCAGAAGAGCGCTTTCCACATCTTGGCATGACAATCCTGTGAAGGCAGGGGCTGAATTGCTTATGGCTGTAGCAAAAGTATCCCAACTGTCAGGGAGGGTACTCAAGAGAAAAATGGCCTTCACCTCATCATCAAAATTCATTTTCTGATTTGTGAGTTGGCTGAATATAGAGTGAAACTCGTTGAGGTGAAGTGAGAGGGCTGTCCCCTCTTTCATGCTTAGTTTCATGAGCCTCTTCAACCAAAACACTTTACTAGCTGCACTCTGACTCTCGAAAAGGGACTCAAGCTTTTTCCATATGCTGTAAGCGGTGGCTTCATTCTCTACATTGAAGTAGATCTTCTTAGAGATGGTCAAAAGAATGGTACTCTTGGCCTTCTCATTCATGGTTTCCCACTGAAGGTCACTAACTTCATCGGGCTTGATAGCTTTATACTTGATAGGCATATTTTGATCTTTCTGGACCAACACATTGTATATTTGCTTCTTCCAATAAGAGAAATTTGCATTCCCCTCCAACTTCTCGATGTTCCAATAGTTGCCTTCGTTGCTTGAAGACATGATGATAAGCCCAAATAGAAGCAAATAAATACACCTAAGGCACAGAGAGCCTCAAAGTCACATGTTGTGACTAAATGCGATGTTGTCCACTCTCCAAAACTGTAAAAAAACAGTAAAAGAAAAAAAAACTCTAAAAGTCCCCAAATCTCTTCCAAAATTGGCCTGCACTTGTACAAAACTGTCACAAAGGTCCCCGAGCCTTGACAAGTGACCAAATGTCACTGTAGAATGAATGATCAAGTGACACAAATATCCCAGATTGTTTAGCAGGTGTTTGGGCAAACTCTCCCACCTCAAATAGGCATATGAACACTGTCACAAGGCTAAACTCAGAGCTGAAGTCCACAACAAGAAGCATTTACCCAAAACTGACCCGATTGCAAAATCTCCTCTTTTGTCAATGCATTTGACACATAGACATGTGAATCCCCTTCCAAAACTGTCTACAACAGCCAATGACACCAATTTGAGCAAAAAGCCCCTTGTTTTGGCGTCTATTGAAGAGAAATTTCGTCGAATAGGCATCCACAAGTGCGTACAAGCACTCTAGCGTCAAAAGCCCCAAATTTCTTGCATGCAATTTCTGCAATTTCTGAGAATGCACCACGATGTTCACCAAATCCTCAAATTTCTGCCCAATGTGACCAAATGTCACACAATCCAACTGCCCACTTGACAAATGTCAAGTGTACCTACGAACCACGTCTTAAATACCTCGAAGAAGGATGTTCCCACGCACGAGATTAGCGAGGTCACGACCCACGAAGGGCGTAGAACAGCAGCGGAACGCGACCCAACGAAAAAAAAAGAACGCGTAGGGCAGTCAGAATAAAACGCGTCCGTATCAGAACTTCCTCGTCGTGCACACTGTACGGAACGTACAGACCTTGACGCTGTAGCATCTTGACGCTGTACGGACGAAGCCACCACTCTGATACGGGAAGCAGACGGGGAACTTCTGGGCTGAGGGTGAGGACGCAGGATAGAGATGATGAGCCAAAGCTCTGATACCAGTTGAAGCGAAAGCGAGTGGAGAGCAAGACCAAGACCACAAGAGTGGTGGGTGTGAATCGAGAAGCGAGGGCACACCACAACCCTCAAGAATATATTAGGATAGACACTTGGGTGGAACCGGTTCGGAGTGAACCGTGTTCACACTGTAACCTGTAACAAAAAAGTGTACATGAGGTGGCACAGAAAGTGTACATGAGGTGGCACAGGGCCTTAACCCCAACAACAACTAAAAGATTTTGTGGGGATAAGTGTTCTAATGAAAATAGCACACCACACCAGACACAATACAAAAGAGTCCACACTCCCACCAAATCATGGTCCTTTGTTCTTATCAAAATGTTGCCCTACTACCTCCTTGGCACTTCTACATCCCTAAGCCTACGTGCTCCTTGTCGAGCTTTTGTAGACTTTAGTCTCCGTGCCTTGATCCCTACACCTTGCTGCCCTAATTGTCAGCCTAGGTGTGCAGCCTCTTGTGAGCTATGTCTGAGGTCCTTGCCACCTCCATTGGGCTTGAGGAAGCCCTTCTGGCTGGCTGTGTACTGCTCCAATCAGCTCTTGAACTGTTGCTCTACTGGATGCCAAATGAGCCCTGAAGGCTCCCTTTACATAAGAGCTGGTAGTCCCCAAACCAAGCAACGCAGTAGGGGCCACGATGTGAGAAAACGGAAGCAAGAGCAAGAGTAAGAGTGTGCAAAGAGAGAGTGAGCTGAATGTAGTTCACTCCCCAAAGTGTTCTGAACTGAAGTGTTAAAACAATGAAAGAGATGAGGGTTTTGTCACTTAGACAAAACCCTATCTAATCACTAACCGTAGTTAGAGATTAGACCGTGGTTAAGGAAAAAACCTCTAAGAGGAAAAAGTTTTGCTTTGTGAGCTATACCCCACAAAAATTCATTTAAGTGCCTTATCTGACAACTTGTGTCAAAATTCCACAAGCACATGGGCATACGCAACACAACCAAAAACTCTGAAATGGTCCACTGAAGGCTTTCTCCCATGCCATGCCTCATAGGGAGTGATTGTCTTCAAAGCCTTTGTGAAAGCCCGATTCAAAATATAGTTGACACACATGAGGCCTTCAAGCCAAAACCTATGAGGCAACTTCTTGCTTGTAAGCATGCATCTATCCTGTTGGAATATGAGGCCAAAGTGAGTCAAAAATGTGTGTTCTAGTGTGTTCTAGTGTGAGTTCTAGTCTGGTGTGTCCTATGGATGCACATGTCATATTGGGAGTTATCCCATATGCATAGGTGTTCATGTGTGTGTATGTGCTCTTATATAAGAGCTATACTTGTCTAGTGTCAAATCAATGAAGTATCAAGCTACAAGCTCTTTGGTCTACATGTGAGTACTCTCATTTTTATTCATTGCTCGTCATTTCATTTCCATTTCATTATGTCTCCTTTTAAGTATCACTTCCTCTCTCCATAGCCTACCCTCTCTGTCTCCCTCTTTCCACCATGTTCCTTCATGTGGTATCAAAGCCTCCTTTCCTACCTTCCCCTTCTTTATGTACTCTAGTTAGTAGCTCAATTAGTATGCCACCTTAGTTAGCTGAGTTTGGTTTGAGACCCACATATAGGGTTCACTTATTCTTTTATACTTAGAGAGTTCTTTTGGTTTTCACAACTAAGAAGAGGAAAACTGTTTTCAGCCTCCACCTTTGTGTATATTCCCCCATTGTGTATGTGAGAAAGCTGCAAGTGAGACTCCTTCCTTCTCTCCCACTCTCTTCATATGGTATCAGAGCTTGGTTCGTGGTAAGGAGCTCAAGAAAGCAAACCAAGTTCGCGGTGTCCTAGTAAGAGGATCAGTGTTGCTTTTCTTTTTTTTCGAGTTTGGGAGTAAATCTCTCCAAGTAGCACGGTCGAAAAGTGCAAGAGTGCACTGTCTCAGATTGGGACGCCCTTTGCGGTGTGACGAGGACATTTCAGGGCCCATTTTGGTGGCGAAATTTTTTCACAAGCACTCAAGAAAGTGCCATATTTTTGCTGTGCAAGCACTGTTCTACAGATCGGTGAAAAGTTATCGCACAAATTACATCGTATGCCTGTGCGCAAAGATATTAGGAGTGACATAATCATTCTTATTGCCTGTTGATGCATAATCGTCACTAGGAAGTGCCTGTGAGATCAAATATCACTCTCGTCAGTTTTGCAGATTTACCCTTGTGAGACAGAAGTTGTGTTTTTTTGCAGTGACAGAATATTTTGCAGTGTTCTGTGATAGAGTTTAATGCTCTTTCACAGATTGTCACTAAAAAGCTTGACAAGAACAATTTCCAATAATGAAAGTTTAGAATGACGAATTTCCTTAAGGAAAAGGCTCTTGAGAGTTCATTACTGGAGCTAAATAAGAACCAATTATTCCTAATGTTCCCAATTAACAGGAGTTGCAAGCATTTAAAGGCTGGCATAAAAGAGCTAGAAAAGTTATGTACTGACCGCCTATCAGTATTTCAGATTCTATGATTGTGCATATTCATGATTCAAGCACGCCGCAAAAGACGTGGGATACTTTGATAAAAATGTATAGCACAAATACGCAACCCAGAAAAATGTAGCTCAAGCAGTGTGCAGAGAAAATATGAGCATCAATGACTACCACATGAAGGTGAAGAAGATTACAGATGCACTTGCTTCTATTGGGTCGCCAGTGGAAGATGATGATTTAGTTTCTCTGACCTTGAATGGTTTAGGAAAAGATTATGCACAATTCTGAACATCCATTACCGTCAGTGAGAATTTTCTTGATTTTGAAGAGTTTATTGCTCTTCTAATTTCTGAAAAGCAGAGAAATGGTAATTCATCTTCTTCAAGAGGAACTTCAAAAGAAGCTGCCTTTTACTCAAATACTGACACAGATAGAGACAGAGGTAGAGCAGGCCGATTTGGAGACCGTGGCAGAAATCAGAATATGCAGCAAATTCAAGAAAACCAATCCTATGGAGGAGGACGTGGTAACTTTAGAGGCAGGGGGAGCCAAAGAGGTCGTGGTGGATGGCAAAAATGCAAACAACAATGTTGAATGCCACTACTGTGGTAAAATGGGTCATATGGTTAAAGACTGCTATAAAAAGCAGAATGACATCATGACTGAAAAATTGCAACAAGGCAATTATCCATCCTTTAGTAGATAGGGTGATGATAAAAATGAGCATCTGTTTATGGTGCAGCACATGACCAATTCTGTGACAAGTGCAAAAGAAAGTAATGATATGTGGTATGTTGACTCTTGTGCGTCAAAGCACATGACAGATCATGCAGAATGGATACAGGATGCAAGGAAAATGAAAAGACCAAGATTTATGGAGACTGATAATGATACTGCACATCCTATTGTGCAGATTGATAAAACTATGCAGGATGAAAAAAAGAAATATCTGTCTGATGTATTTCATGTTCCGAATATCACAAAGAACCTAGTTTCTGTTGGTCAAATGGTTGAGCACAACTTGCAAGTCAGATTTAATCCTCATGGATGCTTTGTTGAGGATATGACAAATAAAGGTCACTTGATAGCAAAAGGGAAGAAGGACATGACTTTTACGTTGGATGCGAACATGCCTGAATTAAGTGCAACAATGTTTGCACATGGGACCGGTGTAGTTGCAGATATTGATATTTGACATAAACGCATTGGTCATGTCAATGTACAGCGACTTAAATTAATACAGGCTGAAAATATTGTTGCAAGATTGCCTAAGTTTAAGGTTGCAGAAATGCATAAGGTATGAAACAAGCCTGCAAATAAAATGCCTAAGGTCAGAGGGAAGGGGAGAGTACCTCTCAAATGAGTTTGCAAGTTTCCTGCACAAGCATGGCATAAAGCAGCAATATTCATGCAATCATACCCCACAACAAAATGGACTTGCAGAAAGGAAAAACATGCATATTGAAGAGGTATCTCGTGCCATGCTTAACGAAAAAGACCTGTCAGATTATTATTAGACTGAAGCAATTGCTACAGCAGTCTACATAATGAACAGGACTCCCACTACAGCAATACATGGCATGACGTCAGAGGAGAGGTATACTGGTATGAAACCAAATATTTCTCATTTGAAAGTTTTTTGTTGCATTGCCTATGTTCATGTGCCAGATGAGTTGAGATCCAAGTTGGATCCAAAAGCTGAGAAGTGCATTTTTATTGGTTATTCTCTGCAACAAAAAGGATATAGATGCTATAACCCTTCTACTCGTAAGTTTGCACTGAGCAGAGATGTTTTTGATGAGATGAGCAGCTAGTATAAACCAATAAATGTGATTGATGATATAGATGCACAAAATGGTAATGCTGCACGAATTCACAGCAGCAATCACAAAATATTAGTGAACTTGTAGTGTCCTCTAGCAGTGGTTCACATACTTCGCCATGAACAAGCAGATTGAGATCAAGAGGATCTCCTCAAAGCAATACAAATAGTGGTATGCAAGTATCACAAAAAGAAAAAGAGAAAGTAGATCAACCCATGGTTGATGTGAATGCAGGTCACTCTTATGTGGATGGTGAATCTAGTGGCTCAGAACAGAGCCTTGATGATGAGTTGGGTATTCCTTCTGTTGTTACACCTGGAGTAAGGAAGACGAGAGATGTTTTGAGAATCCCTGGTAGTGAGCCTATTTTGTGCAGGTCGGTATCCTGTGGATAGGCTGAAATATGATGGATTTACAACCATTCACTATGCCTATATGGTCAAAGTGATACATGAACCAAAACCCACTTCTTTTAAGCAAGCCATGGTAAAAGAAAAATGGAAGAAAGCCATGGGATGAAGAAATTGATACCTTGAAAGCAAATGCTACACAGAAATTAGTGCCTTTGCCTAAAGACAAGAATGCAATTAGCTGCAAGTAGGTTTATAAGGTGAAGTACAATGCAAATGGTTCTGTGAACAGATACAAGGCAAGATTAGTTGTCAAGGGGTATGCACAATCATAGGATATTGATTATGTAGAAACATTCAGTCCGGTTGCAAGGATGGCAACCGTAAGAGCAGTCATTGCTATGGCTGCATCAAAAGGATGGTCTTTACATCAGATGAATGTAAAGAATGCTTTCTTGCATGGTGATTTGCAAGAAGAGGTCTATATGGAGCAACCACCACGTTATATTCATGCTGTTCATGCTGAGTTTGTTTGCACGTTAAAGAAAGTCTTGTATGGCTTGAAGCAAGCACCCAGAGCATGGTCTGGCAAGATAGGACAATATGTTGTCACTATTGGCTTTCAGATTTCCAAGGCAGATTTCTCACTTTGTGTGAGAAAAACAAAGAAAGGTATTATGTTGCTTGTCATTTATGTTGATGATTTGATCACATGTAATAGTGATGAAGATATCCTTCATGTGAAAATGCCATTGAAGCAGAAGTTTGAGATGAAGGATTTGAGAGAGCTGTGTTACTTCTTGGACATTAAGGTGATTAGATCCACAAGTGGGATATGGCTCTTGCAGAGGCAATATGGATTGGACATATAGCATTTGGATGCTTATGGTAGAGCCTATCCCTCTAGCATTTATTTCTCAGCACTCTTTCAGCACAATGCCTATGAGAGGAGTTGGCCTCAATCTCAATTAGACAGGAGGCTCTACATAGAATCTAGAACACCTCAAATGCAGCCCAGACAGCAAAGGCAGCCTCGACATATATATGTGGAAGGACACCATATGTCCAATACGCACATGGGTTTGCGGGGTGAGTGGGACATTGATGATCCCTTGTCAAATCTGCACCATGCTTACATGGGCCTACCATCTAAGGTCAGAGATCATTTGTCTTTTTTACATTATGGCAGAGGCTTGGATGGACAAGTGTGTGGTAGACACTTAAAAGGTCGTTTGATGGACCCCAAATTCAAAGGGAAAACCAAGAATCCTAATGAGCAGTCAGAATGGCTCTCAGCTTCGGAAGGATATTTCAAGTTATATCCAATGGATGATAAGGGCAAGATTTCTTACGATGGCCTGCGCCATGCCCACATCAGGTTAAAGATGAGGACTTCACTTTAGAAGTACTATACATGGGCAGCTTTCAAAGATCTAATGGGTGTCATGGTTAGAAGATGATTACATCACAACCCAAGGTTGAAGGCCCTACATGTGAGGGCTGAAAATCCCTGGAATGTTGACGGCACAAGAACTACTAGAACTGTTTGAGCATGAATATAGCATCCGTAATGAAGATGATTTTCAGTTCTTGAAGAACAGCATAACTAGGGATGCAATGCAAAGACAGGACAGCAGCTCTGATTAAAAATATTTTCAGATCTTCAAGGACAGCATACCCAGAGATGCAATGAAAAAACAGCTCGTTCAAACTACAAAATGTGGGATATATGGCAAAGCAGTCAATGCTTCCCATATGGAGAAAACAGCAAAGCACAATGGGGTGTGTGCGACGGAAACCATGAGGACGTGCAGAACTTGTGTGATTATGGAGCTTTGTGATGATGAGCATACGAGGATGGATTACCAGCCATTTGACCCCGGAGGTGCCACAACACCCAAGGCAAAGAAATATATTGCACTTCTTTTTTACCCTAGTGGCATGCATGATGGAGTATGTCATTTTTATAGCAGGCAGCCTTGGTGCCTAACCACCGCCTGCAATTTTGAGGAGGGATGGATTGTAATGAAGGCCATGTTTGGGCCAAGTTAGTGAGGGTTAAGGCTAATTTGGCCAAGGGATGTTTAGGCCTATAGAGGGGCAAAAGGGAGATATGTTGGAGGGGACTATATAAGCCCACCTCCCCACCCGTTGTACGGACTTTTGGATGTGACATCTAGCATACCCCCTCAAGGGACTAGACTCTGATTCTTGTCCTTTCCATGTAAATTTTCTACCTGCATCTCTTTCTCCCGTTCCTCTGAAGCTACTTCAGGTTCTGAAACTGAGAAATCTTCCTTAAAAGTTGTTACTTCTTTTGCCTCTGTCTTTTCACCCTGCATCACCTGAGTCTCAAGCTCCCCTGCTTGAGTATCACGATCATCTTCTATGTGACTTACCTTGTCTTCCTTTGCATCTTTATTTACCTCTTGATTAATTTCCTGCTGCTTGTTCCTGCTGAAAACTGCTGGCCTGTTTGCAACTCCTTCAGTAACGCCCCTTCTGCCCACACCTGTTGCAGATGTTTTGTAGCTTTATGTATTTGATATCTTGCATATAGAAAATAGCTAATTCTATCTGCTTAGGGAGCTCTTTGTAAGGTCCATTGATATGCAAGCCCGAGGACAAGTCTTTGTATTGACACAAACAACTCAGCTTCTATTTCCTTCACTTCTCTTAAGGATGGTCTCAGGAATGGCTTGAAGCAGAAGAACTCCACCCACACATTTGACTTCAAGGGCTTCGGGTCCCTATCACTGAAATCTACTGACAAGGAAAAAGCCAGAATAGCGAACAGTCCATGCATTACTCTCCTGGATTGGAGGTTAGTGAAAAAAAATACAGGGTTAAGACTCCCTAATGTTATCCCGTTTCTTATCCATGGAAGAGCCATTCAATGCTCTGTTCTACCGCAAAAAGCTTAAGCGTGACTGAAGGCTTACCTCCTTTCTCTGTTTTCGTATTCATTCCAGCTACTGAGTTGGCTACTAGGCTGCCTCGCTTTTCTGTTCTACCAGTTCTACGATCGAGGCTTGCTTGTATTAGACATCGGCCAGGCTTCTCGTGTGTTCCCAGGTGTGTGGACAGCAACTCTTTGTCTGAGTGTCGATCGCCAAGTCTAGAAAATAGCCTACTGGCAGGAGAGAGGGCTCCATGCTTTTGAGCAAAAAAAGGCACTTGGAGGGAGGGTTGCCTTTGGCGCATCTCTCCATTCTGTGCCCACTAAACGCAAACGCCTTCTGTATATGCCGTGCAAGTTGCTCATCGGCATACCACAGAACCCGCTCGTGCACTTCATCCAGGCCTGCTCTACCCTCCATCTCACTCGTAACTCTTGCACTGCCTGCTGCCACAAGATTACGTCGCTGCCTTTGAGTGCACCTCAATCGCCAGAGGCATACCGGTGCCTCTTTCTTGCTCAAAAGCATCGAGTCGCTCTTTTTGCCTATGCCGCCTCCCCTTCCGTTCAGGCCGAATCTAACTACTTCCGGATTAAGCTACAATATATTTCATATATGAATTTCTTGCCATTCGCCCAAAATCTTTAACCTAACCAAGGACACCCAAAAAAAAAAGAAAAGACAAGTGGCAACTTGGAGGAGAAGAGTTTGCCACAGGATGGAGGTTAGGAGGTGGAAATCCAAGAGGCAAGCTTTGGGGAGGAGGTGGAAAGACAAGAGGCAGCTTTAGGGGCAAGGAAGAGATAGAAGGTCAATGGAATGGAGGAGATGATCACCATCGGGAGAAAGGAGGATATGGAAGGTTAATGGAATGAAAGGAAGAGATGGAAGGTCTCACAGCCATGGGTTAAGACTTAGCCAAAATTTCTATCCAATCCAAGTATGCAAGGTGAATTGGTTAGCAATTGAAGAATCAAAGATCCACCTTCAGATGGAGAGTTGTTGAGGGTGGTCATGCATCTTTGCCCATGCAAAGCACGGGTTTAGTACTCGTGTTGTCTATCCAATGCTAACCTCTAGAGCTCTACAATATCAGATTGTAAAAGAACCAAGACATGGCCAAGGTTTCCAACACCATCCCATTTTTCCCATCTCGCAAGCCCACAAATACACTCCGCAAAGAGCTTGCCATGATTTTTGTGAAACTTGGCATTATAACGACAAATTAGATTTGAGGCAAGCAGCTTTTTCGAAATTGAACCTGAGCACATAACTACTTACTCAAAATTAAACCTGAACCTAGCATTTTATATAGTATTTAAAGGAAAAAAGTGATTGAGTAAAATTGTGGACATGAGACGCGACACACAGTCCGTTAGGACCCAATCCTCCCTGCAAATGTCAGGAGTGGTGATTTATTATTGACTTCATGATGTTCATATTTTGGAAGCTCAAGTCAAATAAATACATGAATAAGGCGATACAATGGCTGATCCTCATTGCAGTCTATAGAATATTGTCACATGGACTACAACCATATGAATAAAGGTGTCATCATCCTTCGATCTTGCATCCATCTTGGATTTCCTTGCTCCCTCGCATCGATAACATGCATTAAAAGAGAGGAATGTTGTAAGAATTCAGATTGAAAACAAGCAATTTTGAATGTACGAGCAATTGAATATATTTGTATAATAATATATAATATATCATTGTTATAACCACATACAATGTGGGCGAGGAGGCGATGCGTTTCCTTCTCCCAAAGAGTCATAATCTGAGGGAACGGGCCCTTTCCTAGGTGCCGATATAATGCCAAGAATATTAGTGCTAAGAATACGTCTTGTGAAATGATAAGATACTTGCATATTACATGAATGTCAATAGTTGTAATGGTAGTCGAACGTCGATAAAATGACCACAAGCAACTCCTAATACTTTGCTCCTCCAGATTTTGTGAACAAGGTAAGAAAGTAGTTTGGAGCCAACTCTTCCAACCTTTACCTATCCAGAATACCAAATGAAAGGGCCAAACATTTCACACCTTAATATTCATGTTCCACACCCTAAGTCCATCACAACAACACTTTTCAATAGTAGGGCCATTTGATACATCATTGTTTGAATCTGCATAGCTTGGCATGAATGACATGTCCCAACACTTCATTGTTGACTTTCCATTGTGCAGCTAAAGCAGGTAAAGACCCACTGTCCTTTCAAGCGACAAGATCCCTTCCAGGTTCACCAAGTAACTGCAACAAACTGTCGTCATTAAATTCAAGGTTAGCCCAATCCTCCTCTATCTTTGTGCCTTCCATTACTGCTCAGATAATATCCTTGGCAATTTTTCGGAGTCGAATGGACTGGGGGTGTATAGGTGGAAGAATTTGCAACTTCCATTGTTCCTTTAGCTGCTGCAATCAAAATCATCTGAGGTGAACACTTACGCAAAGAAAGCAAAATGACGACAAGAAAGATCGCGAAGATCATGAGACTTACCACCGGGAATTGTTGCTCAACCAAAGCCACCTCAAAGTGGGGAGGAATAAGCACAAAGTGCTTGCGATAGGTGTATGGTACAACCTCCAAATGTGTAACATGAATCGTTCCAAAGAATGTACTTATAGCAACGAAGATGATGGTATATTGCCTGAGTTTTCTCTTTCCTTCTGGTGTCTGTAAGATAGAATTGGGAAGTGACTACCATTGTAGGAAAGGTCTTTAGGCATTGAGGAAGGGGAGATCACAGGCAGGGTTGGATGAGGGAGAGGGAGGTCAAGGAGCACTAGGGCAGTTTATAGAGGCAGAGGCAAAAAGCAAGGAGGGTGAAAAAGCTACCAACACAATATGAAACACATGTGGATTTACACCATTACATCTTGAGCAAGATCAATGTCTTAAATTAGGACAAGTGGTTTCACAATTGCTCATAAAACCAAAACTTCCCCGTAGGCTGCCTGCCACCATAAAAAGGTGCCTCCATCATTCACATAACCCACTCATGGAGTAGTTTTGTTGCAAGCAACATGCAGCTCTTCTACTAGTTTAGTATTAATATTTTCCATTGAGAAAACTTTGACACGTGGTTCAAGAACAATCAATTTATGGCACAATTATATCTACCCAAAAAGATGACACAATTTATTAAATGAATTAAGACGATAAAGTTTAAAAATTGAAAACATGACTAATTACTGGATAGAGTAATAGGATAGCATTGTGTAAATTTTGTTAAATTTATATGTTTTATTGTACAATTTGATTCTTATCTAATTTATAAAATGAAGTAAGAAGAATATGAAAATAGAAGTACCTTTTTTTTTTGTGCATGAGGGTGAATCTTTTGTTGAAAAGTTGTTATTCGAGTGTATATTTAATCTGCAAAATAGATGTATTAAAAATAGCGAAATGATTTGAAAATAAGTTTGAATGTAAAATATTAAAAATGATAGTGGAGGTTATTGTATTGAATAAATGTATAGCAGTTTGCATATAAAAAGATGCATATGTCATATATGTATTTGAACACGTACCTATATATTTTTATCATGAATTGATAGATTGTAAGATCAATTAATGATGTCGTTAAACAATGAGTTTATGTTTGAGGGTGATGTTAAGTGAGCACGATGACTTGCAACTTGAGAAGTATTAATTATGAAATCGAGAAGCATGATATAACATTAGAAATACTTGAAGAACACTAGAATAGTATTATAACATTAAACAATACTTGAAAGTGTTTCTAGTGTACTAGAAAGAAGTCGTCATTATTGGAATTGTTAAAAATGGAGTTATATGTCACCAAAAAAATGACTTCTTTAAAAGTATGATTTAACAATAGTTCCTACTTGAAATTGTTCATGAGTACCCAAAAGAAGTAGTAATGCTTTGGAAAGGAAAAAATGGACTAATATGTGCTACGAATTATGAGTCATGCAAAAGTATGACTTAACAATAGTTTGAAATAGGAAATCCTTTACATGTGTCAAAAATGAACTTCTATGCAAATATACTAGATTACGTCTCTGTATTTGGAAAGTAATATTTTTTTGTAGATGTTGGATTTCCACTGAGGTTATTGTAGCCATATGTCGAGTTAGTTGTGTTGAGCTCTTTTATGAAATTTTCCTCGTGTGTATCCGCCTTGCTCTTTCGGTTTGTGGTGGCTAGGACTTCGATTTTGAAGTTCGTGTGGAATGGTTTGTATGTGTTGACATCATGTTATATTTTTAAAGGAGGATGAGTTTCATGTTGTGCTATAGCTGGTTTTCAAGATTACTAGTTTGTCTAATATATCATTTTTCTATAGTAATGCATTGGATAGAATTTACGTAATATGGGCCTTTTGTGCCGTTTTCTTTGTCTTCTTCATGGTTTCCTATGCGAAATAGCACAATGAAGTACTATGAGTTTTTTCATGTGTGCCAGAAATTGAAGTTTGTATGTATTGTAAGCTTTGGAGTGAAGAATATACTTGTAGGTGGCTGAACTATAGTGTTCTTTGGTGGAGTTGGGAAAAATTCAAATGTTCACCCCGGGGGCGCCAACTCCCTTTAGTTAGAAAATCTATTTAAATCTTGAGTATGAGATGAATTTAACAATATGCCATGCGTAGAAATTGTTCGAATTAACATATGCATGAAAGCCCAAAATATGGCTAGGTTTAGGCCATCATACAAGGAAAAAAATAAGGGCAAATATTAGCCCATTGACAAATATTTGAAAATCTTTTGGCTCATATATGAGGGCTACCTCCCAACCTCCCCTTGTTTGCCTTAGTTAAGGAATCTTTCCTAATCTGAGGAAAAGTCCTTAGAGCTCAACTCTTCTCCCCGCACAGCCTTGAAGAGATTTGCCACAAGCTCCTGCCCTTCACGATCAATCTAGCTACTCAACACAACTGCACCTTCACCATAAGCACTAGCAATCTCTGCCTTGCCTCTAAGCTAGTATCCTCAACCTAGTGGTTGTTCATGAACTCATAAGAGTAGCAACGTCTCATGTCCCAATCACAAGCAGGACAAGATAGTAGAAGACTACTCAAGGTTGATCTGGTTCTCTTCTCAGTTGGTTCCCTCTTCGCATCCCAACCTACCTCTTTATAGGCTAGGGCACCCTTGGCTCCACTCGTGATTGCATGGGAGAATTAGCCAAGTGGGAGGACTATATTTGTTGCACAAATACATGTCCTTTACGTACCTTGCAGACAAAAATATAGGGGTTAGACAGTAATTCCAAAAATCACATGTCTCCCCCTCATTTTCACCACTCCAAGCCCATAGCCCCTTTTTCTTTGCATCCTTGCTCTCCCTTAATTATCATTGGCTCTAAGGGAAACCATTTCATTCCTTTTCTAAGGCCCTTATCATAAAGCACATCCTTTATTAAAAGTTGAAGAATTAGGGAGAGGGATTATCTTTCAGGAAAATTCTTTACCAAGAATGGTCGGGGTGTATTACAAAAGGGGACTTTGATAGAGTGGAAGGGGTGAAAGAGAGGGATTTCCCTGGTGCAACAATTTTTTTCTCCTCCCCTTGAGACCTTTATATACTTGGGTTTGTAGGACTTGCCATCCTCCCACTCTTTTGTAACTAATCAAATGTATATTATGTTTAAGGTAAAAATTAGTAGTACCCTACAATCCCAAGCCCACCACCACTCCAAGAAGGCATGGCCCCTCTAACTTAAATTCTAGATTGGGAAAAAATAAAAAGAGACCCCACCCCTAATATGTAAGTGTATACCTCATTTAAAAAAAAACCCTATTGTACACTCACGTGATATCATAAGTTTCCCCTTGTGATCCCTTGAGGTTATTAAAGGAGGATGTTGGGAAGAAACATAAGGTAGTACTAAGGTCTAAAGAGGGTCCAAGGGTTGTAACCCCCTCCCCTACGTTTTTTTAAAGAGCTTGGGAAGAAACATAAGGTAATACTAGGGATTTAGGTTGTAACCCACTTCCCTATGTTTTTTAATGCATCCTGGGAGTGTGCAAGACTCCCACAGAGGAAAACAATTCGTGTAGGTATGAGCATGAGTATAGTGGATTTTCGTGTATCTTACAAGTGGCATCAGAGCCTAGGTTATATTAGGGGAGAAATGGGGTCTCAAAAGGGCCTCCAATTAGTGTTTCCTAATTTCAAGGGATTAGAGAGAGATTTGAGGTGTACCAATGAGAGTGCTTCTTTCTGTGGGGCAATGGTATGTTGAGGTGAGCCTTGTCGAGCATTCATGGGTGGCGAGACCTCTTACCCATGGTTTAGACCCATGATCCTCACTCTTAGCCATTGATCTGATCTCTAATCCAAGGGTCACATTCAAATTTGTGGTAGAGCACTCCTAACCATTAGATCAAGGGGTAGATCTAAGGGATACTATCAAAGGATTAGAGGGATCAAATATAAGCCCTTGATCAAGCAATAGATCCACCAAGGGAGGAGATGAAAGAAGGAAGCACGACAACCTTAGCCATTGATTTGTAGGAGATCCAAGGGAGGAAATGAAAGCAAAGGCTCTTCAATTGTAGCCATTGATCTAAGAGATCCAAGGGAGGAGATATAACAAAATGGTGCTTCAATCCGGGCCATCCATTTGATTTGAAGGAGATCCAAGGGGAGAGATGCACCAATAACAAATTCATTGATTTAGAGGACCAATTTTAACAATGTGATCATGGCTAGGTCGACTCAAGAAAGTCAAGTTAGTACTTCAAATGTTAATCATCTTACCTTGGGGGTTTCACTCTTTGTACAAGGGGAATGCCACCTGCGTGCATGAACTTCAAGAATGTAGCATAATAAAACACTCCTATTTAAG
The DNA here is from genome assembly GCF_047967505.1 of Dipteris shenzhenensis. Classification (NCBI taxonomy): domain Eukaryota; kingdom Viridiplantae; phylum Streptophyta; class Polypodiopsida; order Gleicheniales; family Dipteridaceae; genus Dipteris; species Dipteris shenzhenensis. The sequence goes on from NC_141604.1 coordinate 42,485,606, forward strand.
CTTATAAGGATACCACCAAAATGCACTATGCTCCCCATTCCTTAAATCTACATCCTTTCTCAGTTAGACCATAAGAAAATTTATATGAAATAGATTAGACCATCTTCAAATATTCACCAATGGGAAACACTCGTTTGTTTCCCTACCATGGCCAAAAACTAGCCATAGCTCGGGCTTAGTTCATGCACACTTGGTACATGACCGATTGTCACTAGTAAAATGTGTATGTGTGCATCCTTTATATGTTTAGGGGGTAAAAATTTGTATTTCCCTACACTCTCCCTCCCCTCGGTCAAAATTCAAGGCCCCCCAAAACTTTCGAGACCGAATGACGTTACATGTCAAGACAAGAGGCGACTGTAATGTCCCACTTAAATATTCCATCCAATGCTCACCTCACTGCCGGTAGCCTACCTTAGTGTAGGCGGTCATATACATCACTGTTTGGCCACTTGAGTATATTCTCAAACTCTAGATCCCATGACATGCGATTAGGTGGTTGCCACATGGGAGAATTATTTGATCAGCAATGCCCAGATCATAATGGTTTGGGAAGTTTGATTCAATGGCAATCAAACTAGCAAATTTAAACTTGTAGCCGGATATTATAACTAAACATTATTAAACTATAACAATTTGATTTCTTATTGTTCTAGCAGTCTAATTTTGGCTCAATGCTAATTTGAGCCTTCGAATTAGATGGTCTTGAGTGCACAGTCATTGTTATAATAGTCTGATTTTAGACTCAATGCTAATTGAACCTACGGATTTGATGATCAAAACCACCCTCAGGAAAGCTCAATGTTAGAGTCATGCATGCCAACTCAGTGACCACATCCAATCCCAATGGCTTTAATTGTCCATTAGACTTTGACAGTCCACATTCTTAGAGCTACCCAGAATAGACATCAATCTATTTCAAGGAAATCTTCCCAGTTTGCCTATACTGCAATATGGATATTGAAAGTATGAGCTTGCAAATTAGATGGCCTTGAGTTTGCAATGTGGATCTTGAAAATCTGAGCTTGCAAATTGGATGGTCCTGAGTGCGATCATCGTTCTAACCGTCTAATTTCCTATTGTTTTAACAGTCTTGTTCCAGCTCAATGCTAATCTAAGTCTTATTATTCTAACAATGTGATTCTAACTCAATGCTAATCCAAGTGTCCAATTTTAGATGGTCTTGAAATCAAACTCATGCAATCTCAGTGTTATACTCATGCATGCCAACCTGATGGCCATCATTCAGTCCCAGTGGGTTTAATTGTTCATATTCTTTAAAATTAAGCCAATTGAACTTTGACATCTATTAAATCTATTTTCGATTGTGCAAAAAAAAAAAACATATCAGTCACAGATTTTAAATTCCAGCCAGCACAGGTAATCTCATCATAAGTGATAGTGAAGCACACAATTTCATTGACAAGGACACAACTATACTGTGCACCCATCAAAATGACACATGATACTTTAATGAGCTCATTCTGCATATAAGAAATTCAATGAGCATCAAATAAAGAGCGTCAATGTGACATCCAATGCAGATCCTCTTAGAATTACAAGAATGGATAATGGATCCACATTTCCACTCCATACAACAAATTGCAATAGGAGCAAAAATAATGATCCCAAAAAATCTTGATCTCACTATTGGAGCTACAAATGGCGCTATTGCAAGTGTCATATCACTAGAAATAGATAATAAAACAAACAATATTTTAAAAATCCATACCAAGATTTTAACATCAAATGAAAAAATCACACTCAGATGATCAAAACACGAACGAAAGGTATTAAGCTCCATATGGTATCACAAAACAACTTTTCCAATCATGCTAGCGTACGGAATAGTAGCGTGTACATGAATGCATGCAAAGAGAACACAAGGAACACCATATATCTTCAATGCAATGCACACATGCTTATTTTATGGTTACAATGCTGAAGCAAAATTGAATACAAAATGGATGCAAATCAATGTATCATGCTGCAAAACTGATTACATACTTTAGGCATTTTGATGCAAGCGAAAGGCTGAACTTGGGCAATTGATATGTTGTTATGCTTAAGTTGAGGCAACATGACCTCAAAAGGGTCAGTCGACATTTTCCTTTAAAGGATCAATGTTTGTATTATATTTGTTTGGGCTTCACGTAAATGATTAGAAAGGAATCAAGATCAAGGTCCTTGGTGAGGGTGACATGGCACAAGGTTAGGTGGATCTAAGGCTAAGGGTTCTAAATGCATAAAATGTGCCAAGGGGCAAATGATTCCAATGATATCCCAAGAGAGGGGTAAATGATGCATTGAGGAGATGCCCTCAAATGTAAACATGTGGCATACTAGATCCATCTAGGGAATTTTGGAGCTTGGTGGAATTGGCAAGCTTGAGCCTTCACATTGTTGACTATTTTGGAAGAGTTTGCTACCACCGAGGTTGGCTGGGAGGAAAGTGTGTGTGCCTATGCCCGTGATTTACAGAGAAAGTTAGGCGTTAAGAGTTTATATATGTTATATTTTGGTATCAGAGCAGGTTATTGCAAAAGGGGGATTATAGATGAATGGATTACGAGAGGTTTTGGGCTGTTGGCTGGGCATATGTTTAAGCTCACGGGTTGAGGAGTAGATAACGATACGGGAGCTATTAGGTGAGCTATTGGTCATTACATAGGCGTGGACGTAGGCTGGTTGATAGGTGGTGCATCGGGTTGTGCTGAATTCAGGCAGATTGTTCGTGTTGTCTGGTTCATGCTATCCAGTAGTTCATCAACGTTGGAGTTGCATTGGATATCAGAGAGGTGCACATGCAGGTTTACAAGTGGTTGCCTTCAAAGCTCCTTGGCATCGTGGGGGCTAGCTATTGTTATATTTTGGTATTAGATGGAGCGCACGTCCTATTGAGCTAGCGTAGTAACTGGCTGGCGGAACTTTGGTTAATACCAAAGACTGGAGTGTGAAATAGCTACGACTCTGTGCTAGGGTCACAAAAAAATCCTGGAGGATCTTTAAAGAGTGGATGGTCATCTGAGTACGTAGAGCTGGGCGTTGTGTTTGCTGCTACGACATGGTTACTTTGCATGTAGCATCCAAAACAGATACTCATAGAGATTGGGTAAAGGAGATCTCGAGATCGAGGCAACCGTCTGAACATTTGTATTGATAGAGGCCACGTCATCTAAGGCCTTTGGACCTTGAGGAAAAAAAAAGGCCACATCATCCATTCCTATTTCACCCCTCTTGGTCGAAGTGCTTTGTTTTGTTGGTGCATGAGCTTGAGGAAAGGGTAGGCACTTCCGCATGTTCATGGTCTAGGCATCGTTGCTGTTTCTAGGGTGGTTGCAAGACATTATAAATATAGATTGGGAGTGGCTTACGGGGACAAATTAATCTTTTCATGCAACAAAAATATGACCAGGGAGCTTTCTATGCCTTTTAAGTTTTGTTGGGGTATATGCTAGTTTATTTGTCCTCGGTGTTTGAGTTATTTGAGATTGCAGATATTTCCCTAGTATAGGGAAAAGATATTCATCTTGGTTCTCAGCTATTTTCAGTTGATGGTTACACCTGTTTAGACACTTTTTGTGGTTATGAGATTGAAAAACAGTTTGTAAATATAGTTTAGGTAGTGTTTTATTTATTTTAAAAAAAAAAACACCCATCGACCTAAATGGAAGTAGAAGAAGCTTCTAGGGTGGATGAGGATGCCTTGCAACAGATTTTAGCACAATAGTTACAAGCAAATGTAGGGCAATCTAAGCTCAGGAAAATGGTTCATAGTATGTCTACTAGACCATCTTGTGAAGAGAAAGGTAAAGCTCCAATGGAGCCTGAATCCAATGTTCATACGGTCGATCCTAGGAGGGCTAAGTTGCCTAATATTGCCAATTATAGGCCAGAAAAGTATTATGGTCGGATGGCTGATCGTAGTTCCGATATCATAGAGACCTAGTTACACAAATGGGACGAGGCCTTTGCCATTTGTGAAATCAGGAATGATATGAAGAAAATCTGCGAGGCCACCCATATGTTTAATGAGGCAGTGGATCGGTGGTGGATAAAAGAAGAGAAAGATGGAGTGGCATCCACTACTTGGGAGGGGTTTAAAAAAGAATTTAGAAAACACTTCTTACCTCCTGACGAAACATCCCGAGCTTGGGATCAGTATCGAAACCTTCGTCAGAGAAATTTATTAGTGGCGGAATACACTAATAAGTTTAGAGAAAGTGTAATGAAAGTTTATGAACCTCTACCTTAGTCAATCCACGTAAAAGATTTTATCTTTGCACTGAATGATTGGATCAAGATGGAAGTTCAGGCTAAGTATGCGAACATGCTAGGTAAAGCAATTGCCATAGCCCTGAACTATGAGGATGCAAAAGGAATCAGGCCAAGTGGGTTTGTGCAGGTTCGGACTCTATATGAGTACCCGAAGAAAACTGGGTTTAAGAAGAAGTGGATTAGCAAAGGGAGTGCCTCATAGCCTAGTGGTCAAGCCAAGTAGGCGAAGCCAGTTGAGACTCCTAAACCAAGTACCACCATTGGAATGAAAAGAAAAGTAACACCAACGGCAGCCCGGGCTTGGTTGAAGTCTTCTTTGAACCCAAAGCAAAGAGAAAAAGCAAGAAGAGAAGGCTTGTGTTTTGGATGCCTTCAGCCTCATCAATGGAAAGATTGTCCACGAAACAAGGATCATCGAATGGGTGAGATGGTGACCTTAGAATGCGACGTGGAAATAGAGGGAAGTCCTAGAGCAGAATAGATGCAGATTCAACTAGTGGGATCTTCTCAAAGGTTAGTACATGTTTTGTTATGTGTGTCTATTGCTAAGCTAGTAACTAGTGCACCTGATAATGTCCTGTCAAAGCCCATAGCAATGGGGTATATAGCCTTTAACGATACGGAGTTAATTAAGATGAAGGGGCAAGTAGCTAATCATGATGTAATTGTGTTGTTTGACCCTGCGTCAACGCACAATGTAATTAACTCCAAGCTTGTAAAGAGGCTGAAATTAAAGACTAGCCCATCTGACTATGCATATATAGTTAGAATGGCAGACAAAGTTCAACTGAAGTATGGGACCAAAGGGTTACCCAGTTGGAACTTCGAGTTCAGGACTATACTGAGAAGCTTGATTTTGAAGTGACAAAGCTTGCTCACCCTAACATAGCCCTGGGTAAGGCCTGGCATTCTAGGAAGAATCTAGCCATAGATTGGAAAAAGCACATTTATCAATTCAAGATGAATGATGTGCTGTATGTCTTACGAGGTGAAAAAGATATACCTCAAGGACCGTTAGTTTCCATAATGGAAGTTTAAAAAGCTCAAGAAGAGTTTTTGTTTCTGTGTACAGCATCGGTAGAGCCGATTGATGGTCCTTCGGCTAGCACTGATGTTACCCAAAACGGAGAGATGGTCAAGTTGGCTGATCAAATAGCAGAGGAGTTCTCTAATTGTTTTAGGGATGAGTTACCTTATGGGTTACCTCCAGAGCGAAATGTTCAGCATAAGATTGAACTAATCCCAGGAGCAGAACCTATAAATAGACCTCCCTATAGGTTAAGTTTTACCAAAGAAGCGGAGGTATGAAGACAATTGGAAGAATACCTCAAGTTGGGGCAGATTCAACCCAGTTTCTCACCTTTTGCTTCACCAATGATATTGAAAAAGAAAGAAAGATGATACTTTTCGCCTCTGTATAGATTACAGAGCATTGAATAATATCACTATTAAGCATAGGTATCCGATGGCTCAGATCGATGATTTGTTAGATGCGTTACATGGAGCCATAATTTTCAGTAAGATAGATCTTAAATGTGGCTACCACCAGATCCGTATTAGAGCCGAGGATGTGCATAAAACCGCTTTTAGAAGCAAGTTTAGATATTATGAGTTTTTGGTAATGCCGTTTGGACTTACCAATGCTCCAGCTACATTCATCATGCTTATGAATGATTTACTACGTCCGTATATCGGGAAGTTTGTAGTACATTTTATTGATGATATTCTTGCGTTCAGCAAAAGTATTGTTGAGCATCACGAACACTTAAGAATAGTGTTCAATACTTTGAGGAAAGCCAGTCTTTATGTAAATAAAAAGAAAACTGTACTATGTATGGTAAGACTTGAATATTTAGGATTCATTATTACTCCTGAGGGGGTAGAAATGGATCCAAAGAAAGTGGCTGCGGTACTAACTTGGCCTATCCCTCAAAGTTTGACTGCTTTGTGATCATTCTTGGGATTTGTCCAATTTTATCGAAGGCATATCAGAGAATATTCCAAAATAGTATCACCATTGACTGATCTGACCTCAGATAAAGTACCTTTTATATGGAGACAGAATCAATAGGAGAGTTTTAATACCATAAAACAAGTTGTGGTCTCAAGACTGGTGTTAAAAATAGTTGATCCCCAGAAACTATTTTTCCTTGAAACTGATGCAAGTGGCATTGCAGTAGGAGTAGTTCTCCTCCAAGAGGGAAGGCTAGTAGCCTTTGAAAGAAAGAAGCTTTCTCCCTCTCAACGAAATTGGCCAACTCATGAATTAGAGTTGTATGCTGTTGTCCATGCTCTAAAAACATGGAGACATTATTTATATGGGTCAAAGTTTTATGTTGATGTTGATCATGATACTCTGAAACATTTTTGTAAACAACTTGACTTGAGAGGCCACCAAGCTAGGTGGGCAGAAGTCATGCAAGAGTTTAACTTGACGATTCGGTACCAAAGAGGAAAGGATAATAAAGTTGCTGATGTGTTGACATGCATTATGCATAATATGAGTTTCATAGTATTAGAGAGTGCTCTAATGACCGAGATTAGAGAAACTCAAAAGGTGGACGAGTTCGTCCAGAGTCTTTGGCCTAAGGCTCATGTATTCAAACCCAGGAAAAAGGATGACCTGGCATCCCAAAAAGGCCAAACTTATGCAAGATATACCATAAGAGATGGTATGCTGAAAAGAAATGGCAAGGTAGTAGTACCTAATCAGAATGATCTCAGGTAGAGAGTCATTCAACAATGCCATGATAGCCCATGTGCGGGACATTCAAGAGTCGGAAAAACATATGATCTCGTGAAGCGAGATTTTTTTTTTTTCAAAAAGAGACTTCTATTAAGTATTAAAGAAAACCCGTTAGAGCAAGCTCCATACGGGATACATAATGTAATGCACGAAAAGCTCAAGAGCCAAAAAGAAAGAATTGAGGCTGATAATGCCATCTCAATTCAGTAGAAACCTCCGAGAAAAAGGGAGAATCCCTCCAAACTCGAAGAAATATAGTCCTTCTAGAAGAGGCTGCCCGTGAAAGGCCCTGCATGCTAGCCCATATGGCTATCAAAGTGTGAACCGTGTCAGTCCAAATACCCGTGAACACCTGTCATGGGTGTATCTCGGTGCCATCCAAGGCCTCAGTACATCTGGCTCTCCAAATGTGCCAAGAGGAAATGCTAGCCAAAATCTCCCAAGAGGTGTCCACTGAAGCATGAGAAGCTCTAAAGGGAGTAAGTGGTACATTCTGAAGAGAGCAGGGCTCTATCACCTGCCGACAGACCGAGAGTGCCCAAGAAGAAGGCTCACCCTCATAAAACACCTGGGTCCGAGCAACCCCTTTCCAAATAGTCCTCGCCTGACTGCAGTCCCAAAGGCAATGTTGCACTAACTCCTCTGCAGAATGACATCGAGGACAAGTGGGATCAGCCCCAAATCGTGATCTCCATAGGTTCACTGTAATCCCTCCATGAATAGAAAGCCAAAAGAAAAGAGTGATCTTTCTATTTCTGAGGGATTTCGAGAGCCTCCTCCAGAAATTTCTACGCAAATCTGCAGTGATGAAGAATCTTTCCCAATGGGGGGCTCTGGAGGGAATCCAACCACTACTGTTCAGCTGAAATCTCTTGGCATTACCAACCGTGAAACGAAAGAAGGGAATCCCCCTCTCTCGATGCCCATGATCTATCCATTCCCACTCTCCGGGGTCCCACTGCAAGCACCCGATAGGTGCACCTCCATATAACCACAACCTCCAGGATCCCAAGGCCAAGAGCAGAGGGTCGGGGTCTAAGTACCACTACAAGCCCGCTCCATGGTCCACAAAACCAGCAATCTTGACAGGCTAAAAGGCAACCTCAAGAAGAATGCCATCCTTGGATGTAGAGAGTAAACCTCCATCCCCAATGTCAAAGACCAGTGCGTTTTCCCCGAGACCTCAGAGAGCAATCACCTGTAAAGGAACTGATGTCCTCGAAAAAGCCCCCATCCAAGTGTTGGAAGTAATAGGCAACTCAACTGTCCATTCCACCAGGATGGCTGCGCCTATCTGCTGAATCCTGCATGCTACCCCTCTGAGGTGACTCACGGACTGCAGTCTCTGATCCTCAGGTAGCCTGATAAAAGCTTTCCAAGTGCCTACTGTGTAGGTGGGGCCTCTCTCCCATTTAGACCACTGCATGTAATGGGAATGCCCAGTGGTCTGGCATGCTCATCAAGAATACTATCATTCCAGATGATCGACTGCCTATCAATCTCTTCGACGGTAGCAGGTGGAATCCTTCAAAGAGTGTTCCTGAAGCTCCCCCAAGCTTTCAAGATGGTAGTCATGAGAGGAGAGGCAGGAGACCTGAGAGGGGCGGAAGTGAAAATCCAGCGAGGGCTATCCACCCAATCATCTCTCAAGGTTGGTGTGCAGGCCTGAATGCATCGAAAAAAAAAATCCTTCCAAGATTCCTGTCCAGGCATGAGTCCCCTCACCACCACCTTACAAAGCAATGCCCTGCACTGCAAGTCCAGGTCAATGACATTAAGGCCCCCTTCACATGTAGGGAGAATAATGGTCTCCCAGGCCACCCTTGCTGCAACATCTGTTGTGCCATCAAGTCCACTCCATAAAAAATTCCTGACTGGCCTGATGAGCTGAGTGATGCAATCCCTAGACCGGCACCAGCAAGAACACACAAACCAGGAGGTGGCCAAGAGAACCTGGTTCACTACCACAACTCTAGATGCAAGGTCGAGTTTGGCAGAGCTCCAGAAAAGGAGCTTTTTCCTTATACTTTCTAGTACTAGGGCAAACTGATGTGCTGGAGAGATGTCCAATCCTACCTGGCATTCCAAATACCTGATAGGAACACCCCTCTGAATCCAGGAAAAGCCAATGTCAACTCCCCAGCCTGGAGTGTCCTCATCACTTATCCAAAAGCCAAAGGATTTATGCTAGTTAATGTGTGCCGCTGCAGCTGAGCAAAAAATATCCAAGGCCATCCGAAAAGAATCAAGTGACTACGAAGAGGCCTCAATAAAAATAGCAGTGTCATCAACCAACTCACAATCAAAAAGCTCCTTTTCCTGTCTCAAGGGCAATCTCAGCCCAAAAAGCTCAACCTGAGATCTAAGGAAGATACTCATAGCTTCTGCCACAAAAAGAAAGAGGAAGGGGGCTAAAGGGCATCCCTGACGAACTGATCCGGAAATCTGAAACCTGTCACCCCTTACCCCTCCAATCAAAACCTGGCTGTGGGCTGATCTGTAAAGGGAGGCCACCCCTCTAATCCAAGCATCTGAAAATCCAAACCGTAGAAGAGTGCCTTCAAGAAAACCCCAATCTACTCTATCATAGACTTTCTCGAAGTCTAGAAGTAGAACTACTAGCCTCTGCCCACTCTGCATAGCCCACTCTGTGGCTTCCCAAAAGGAAAATATATTATAAAAAATGCTCCTGCCATGCACAAAGCCTGTCTGAGTATCATGGATGAGGTCTGGAAGAAGGGGCTTAATCGGATGCTGGTCGCCTTGGCAAGGATTTTGTAAAGAGTGCCCAAAAGAGTGATGGGTCTCCAATGGGATACAAAATTCCTGTTGCCACCTTTCGAGATAAGGTGAATGAGTCCCTCGGTCAGTGAGTCAGTGTGAAGCGAGATTTCTTTTGGCCAAAAATAAAAAAACATATTCATGAATATGTGACACGTTGTTTTTTGTGTCAGGTAAGTAAGGCAGAGCGGGTGAAGCCACTCGGACTTTTACAACCTTTGGAAATACCACTAGGTAGGTGGGAGAGCATTTCCATGGACTTTATTGTAGGTTTGCCTGCAACACAAGATGGATATGATTTTATCCTTGTTGTAGTTGATCGTCTTACCAAGATGGCTCACTTTATTCCAACTAGAGAGTCTATTAGTGACCCGCAAGTGGCGGATTTGTTTATTAAACATATATTTCGTTTGCATGGGTTACCCAAATCCATAGTGTCAAAGAGGGATGTCAAATTTACAAGTCATTTTTGGACTGTAGTGTTTGAGACACTAAGGACTGAGTTGGGAATGAGTAGTGGGGATCATCGATGGTCAGACGGAAAGAACCAACCAAATTTTAGAGGATATGCTTAGAGCATATGTGTCATTGAGGCAACATACAAGGGACAAGTGGTTGCCACTGTTAGAATTTGCCTACAATGATAGAAAACATTCCTCTATAGGGTTCAGTCTGTTTGAGCTAAACTATGGGTATAGACCCGCGAATCCAACTACAATTGGAGTACCTCAGAAAGTGCCTAGTGTAGTGAACTTTGTGGTTCTGATGCGGGAGATTCTAGCACTTGCGAGAGCTAACATCCGCCAAGCTATGGATAGAGCTAAGGCGTATGCTGATGAAAATAGATCCGTTAGAGAATTTAAGGAAGGAGAAAAAGTTTTTCTCAGAGTGCCTTCACACTCTAAGTCTTTGACTGTAGGAGAGTGTGCTAAGTTATCACCCTGATATTGTGGGTTGTGGGCAAGGTTGCCTATAAATTAGAATTACCACAAGGTTGTAAGGTGCACCCAGTGTTTCAAGTTTCTCGTTTAAAGAAATTTTTGCATACAAGTGACTCACTAATCGAGGGTGTTGTTTTGTTTCAGGAGATAGAGGATAATGCAGGATGCAAACCAACGAGAATCCTGGACCGAGGAACAATGCAAGTACGCAATCAAAAGATACCCACGGTGTTGGTTGCATGGCATGGTTTACCTCTATCAGAAGCTACCTGGGAATCTGTACACCAGTTACGGAGAGTGTTCCCAGACTTTATCATCGAGGATGTTGATGCCTGAAGAGGGAACGAATGTTACGCTCAAGTTGAGGCAACATGACCTCGGAAGGGTCAGTCGACATTTTTCTTTAAAGGATCAATGTTTGTATTATATTTGTTTGGGCTTCACGTAAATGATTAAAAAGGAATCAAGGTCAATGATTAAAAAGGAATCAAGGTCAAGGTCCTTGGTGAGGGTGACATGGCACAAGACTAGGTGGATCTAAGGCTAAGGGGTCTAAACACATAAAATGTACCAAGGGGCAAATGATTCAATGATATCCCAAGAGAGGGGTAAATGATGCATTGAGGAGATGCCCTCTAATGTAGACATGTGGCATACTAGATCCATCTAGGGAATTTTGGGGCTTGATGTCGTTGACTATTTTGGAAGAGTTTGCTACCACCGTGGTTGGCTGGGAGGAAAGTGTGTGCACCTATACCCGTGATTTATAGAGAAAGTTAGGCGTTAACAGTTTATATATGTTGTATATGTTGCTGAATCTGTCCCATTTTTGAGGTCGATAGAGGGCTGGATCTGAGGTGGAATGGCTGCTGTAGCTAGGCAACTTCAAGCTGATGCTGCTAGGCTGCTGCTATCACGTGCATGCGGGAGGGTGAGATGAGTAAGCTCCAAGGGCAGATGCAGGCTTCAGGCTGAATGAGGAACAGGGCTGCTTTTATAGGTGAGGTAGGGTGTATGAGGCCATTCAGATGCAACACTATAGGGTGTCACACATTTTCACCACACATTTGGTTGGCCCTGTTGCTGAATATGGTCGATTACCTCTGAAGGAGGTGGGTCGGCTGCCCAGTTGGCGTCTAAATGAGGTTAGTCAACTCCCAGTCGGTCTCTGAATGAAATGGGTCAGATGCCTAGCGGACCTTTGAATGAGGGGGATCGGCCCCCACTATGGGTGGCCAGCTCGCCCCACCTGATTCACCGACTGACCCATTTCTGTGCCTCTAACCTAGCCCTTCCATTTTCCCTTCTGGAGCTCTTCTAATGGCCCATTTCTATGCCCCACCTGGCCCTTCCATTCCCCCTTCATTATGGTCCTGTATGGCATGTGCCAAAAGCCATTTTTCAAGATAACTTTTCGAAACTTCCTTCTGGAGGCCCTAACTGATGGTGTAGGCTGCGCTTAGCCAGTGTGTGTCATTGTGCATCTGACACAAGGTTGCATGTGAGATCCCCTCCTAAATGGCGGTAGAAAATGAGGGACTGCAACAATCCACTATCCTAATGTGATCTTGATGACCACCAACTGCCCTAAACTTGATGTCAAATCTGAGGAACAAATGGCAATGGTACTGCCATGAAGATTGAAAGCCAAACTACTGTGGCCCGAATTCCCACCATGCTTTTCTACAAATTCCTGATCAAGGTTGTATGGCACTACAATAGGCTCCTTGGATTGCTAACCGCATGATGTCCTCCTGAAGTACTAAGGACTAGCTGTGTTGTGATGTTGAGGCACTTAACTCTAGGAGACTGAAGACATGAGATTGGCTAACAATTGCTGGATGCACCCTCCCCACTAATGAGGAACCATATACCTAGATGAATCCAAGAACATTCCCAAACTCATCCTCTAAAAACACAACGTAGTGCAGTTTCAATCTCATGATAGTCACAAGGTTGAAAACCATAAACTCCATCATGCATAGCAAGGACTAGCTACTATGACATCCCCACTGACATCATCAGCGCCCAACAGTGGGTGTAGACCATAGTATAAAAATATGCTCTCACACATACAAATCCACACACCCACACATACTTGAGCATCCATTTATACAAAGTCTTCGTACTGAGTTTCTCTCCGCACTCTGGAGGTGAAGGGCAGACTCAAGCCACTAATGAGGAACCACCACGATGACGAAACCACTAGGACTAGACAACAAAAAACTAAATGCATGGAAGGACTATTTAAGTTGGCACCATGGGACAAACCATTTCCGTTCATCACTGATGCTAGTAATCTTGCCATCGGCGCAGTCCTACAGCATGATGGACAGCCAGTGGCATACTACAACTGCAAGCTCAATGCAGCCACAAAGAATTAAATAGTCTACAGCAAAGAGCTTCGGAGGGTGATCACAGCTTTGAAGCATTGGAAACCTTTCCTATGTGGGAGGGAATTCACAGTAAAAACAAATCACCGTGCACTTAAATGGTTGAGGATATGCCAAATGCCCAATGGAGTGATAGGCAAGCCAAGTGGAGTCAATTCTTCCAGCAATTCAGAGGAATAATCCAGTACCTACCTGGTAAGCATAATCCGATTGCCAATGCTCTAGTCGGAAAGCTTCCATCCACACCATCCAAGAGCCTATTGTGTCTAGAATACAAGGTAAGAATTTTGAGATTATGAAAGCATAGTATGCAGCATCTGATGAGTTCGGGACTCCTTCGCGTTTGGTAAGGAATCCAGCCATTATTTAGTGAAGGATGGTTGGCTATTTTATAAAAAATGGCTGTGGACTCAAAGACAAAAGAAAAGCACTTCTCCATGATACCTATGATTCTCTCGTTGGGGATCATCATGGGATCAACAGTACCTTGGCAAAGTTGGGGCATTTATTCTATTGGCTAAACATGCAAAAGGGCGTCTATCAGTATCTCCATGCTTTGGTCCCTTCCCCATCATCAAAAAGCTTAGCGATATCTCGATGAAATTAAATCTTCGAGCAAGTTTGACGATGCACATCGTCTCCCATGTATCTTGGTTGAAGCCATATGTTGGACCCTTCCTCACCGACGTTCCAGATGAGCAACAACCAAAGGTGGTTGATGATGCAGAGGTGATGGAGCAATCGCAACATTGTGTTGTTTCACAAACTTGGCATCCATCTTGCCTCCGAAAATCTTCACAATGTTATGTTTGGTTTTTCCCTCTTGCTAGCATCCTCAACTTCTACATTGTACCACATTCTCTAAAATTAATAAAGCAAATACTCCTAGTTGCAAGAGGGGACCCCCAAAGGGTATTAGGGACCCAATCTAGTGTCGAATCTCTATTCTCTACCTCTCTCGCTCATTCGTGGATTGCTTTGATTACTCGAAAGTAAAGGTTCAAAGGTCTTGCTATGTGTCATACAATCTTACCAATTGCATGTTATAGAAATAAAGAGGGGATAGTTGGTATCATTGGTGATACTGAAACCTTCCCTTCTTCCCTATCTTGAACTTTTTCACCCGCCATGCTTTGTTGTGCTCCCCACATTCTTTCATTTATTGTTATCACATCACGTGGGTGTAAGGGCACTTCATATTCTCCTTGGTGATGACATCAAGGCATAGCCATTATCAACAAAAAAGAAAACTTTGGCATATAATATATATTTTGTCTTCTAATAACAAAACTCTCTAGATAAACACTTAGAGAATGCCTCTCGCGGCTGAGCGAGATCAGAAGTCTACAATAGTTAGGCATCTCCTTGCTTCAAACTTAATGAGATTGTCTTACCCACCATCACAACTATGAGAAAAGTTCAAATTTGTCTCGCTTTCATCTGCATAGACACAAGCTCCTTTTCAAGCACATATTATGTTGACAAAAGAGACCTTGTAGTATGCTTGCATACATAAGAAACCTGCCCACAAAAGAGATCCATTGCAATGCATAAAACAAGCTCCTTCTCAAGTAGATATTGTGGTTGCACAAGAGATCCTATAGTTCTTGCAAGTTAGTAAATTGGTCAATGTGACGACGATTTGAACAAGGTTAATTTGCCTAAAGTACACCTAAAAGACAAGTATATGACACTTCCACATAATTGGCACACCCATGACAAAACCCCTTAATAATCTCCATCTATTTACACACAATCTAAGCCAAAGGTAGAGTTACAATATACCAAAGGCATATCAAATCATACATGCTAGTAGTAAAGTAACTCATCCTAGGGCACAAACTACCTAAACCATAGAGGAAGGGTACTAGATCTATCACAAGCTAGTTAGGAAGTCCACAACTTGTTTCATGGTGGGACGATTAGAGGGTAAATCATTTGTGCACATGAGAGCGACTTGTACTGCTCTCTTGGCCTCTTCTTCGGTCAAAGTCATGATGTTGAAAATGCTCAGTTCATCATGCAAGTAAGCTGATCGTACCCATGACACAAGACTCTGTGCTTCCTCCAACTCGTCAATGAACATGGTGGGTCTCTTGCTGGTGACAAGCTCTAGCATCATCACTCCAAAGCTGTAGACATCTCCTTTAGTACTCGCTTGACAACTGTATCCATATTCTGCAATCAAATCCATTATCATTGGCACACATTCCATGGGGATTAATGAAACAATCAACAACCATTGATCATTCAATAAGAGTAGGGCTGTTAAATTTCACTTGCCTGGAGGGATGTAGCCCACAGATCCCCTAAGCAAAAGAGACACTGAAGCTTCATAACTATTCCCATTGAGAAGCTTTGCAATCCCGAAATCAGAAATGTGAGGATCCAAGTTAGCATCCAACAAAATATTCTCTGGCTTGATGTCACAGTGAACGATAGGGCCTTCTGGATGGTGGTCATGCAAATAGTGGAGGCCATGTGCAACGCCTCTTAATATGTGCAATTTCTCCTCCATACTCAATGGAGTCGTTATCATCTGGCTCCCATAGATATGCTCTGCTAAATTGCCATTTGGTATAAGCTCTAAAATGAGTGCTTTGGTCTCCAAGCTGGTGCAGCATCCATATATTTTCACTATGTTTCGGTGTACCACCTTGGCCAGCAGCTGCACTTCTCTTCTAAATTGAGCCGTTGCATTCAAAGCCACTTCCTTTTTAAAAACTTTAACCGCCACTGCAACATTCTCTCGTGGGAGCCTAGCTCTGAAGACAACGCTTATGCTTCCAGAACCTATGATATTTTCTTGGCTAAAGTTGTCAGTTGCTTGCTGAAGCTCTTCTTCAGTAGTGACATCCAAACCACTCTCTCTCAGCAACATGTGTTCTAGATGAGCTGTTTCTCTACAGCTGCACTTCTGACACAGAATGATGAAAACTGTGAGAATTGCCGCAAGGACTACCAACACAGCGCCAACTATAACGCCCACGACCAATTTGAATTTAAAGTTAGACCGAGCTTTAACCAAAGTTGTGCTGTTACATGCTCTGTGAAGTATCTGACCACACAGGCCAGGGTTTGCAGAGAAGTTTGAAATAGATGCATTTTCGAACAGGGGGATTTGTGGAAGTAAACCGTTCAGTTGATTGTAAGACAGATCCAATGATTCCAGGCTTCGAAGGAATGCAAGCTCTGTTGGTACATTACCGCTGAGTTTGTTGTATGAGAGATTCAAGCTCGTCAGTTCCACGCAGCCACTAAGCGCGGAAGGAACTTGGCCGGACAGGCCGTTCCTTGACAGATCCAAGGACTGCAGCTGCTGAAGTTTTCCAAGCTGCAGCGGTACTTGGCCAACCAAGTTATTGTGAGACAGATCTATGCTGAGAAGAGCTGGTATGTCTCCCAGACTATTTGGAATGCTACCTGCAGCAACAAATCATGGGAATAAAAAATCCATCAATGAACTGAAAAAGGGAGGACTCGGCCGCAACAAACACAAATCGAATGGAAGAAATTCACCTGAGAGGTTATTGAAGGAGAGCTTTACTGTCTGCAGGAATAGGGAGGTAGAAAACACGCTGGGAATGGTGCCCTCGAAATGATTGTGGTCAAAGCCCAGGTAGATGAGTTTGTTAAGGCGGACGAGAGAGCGAGGAAAAGTCCCTGTGAAAGAATTGTGCGACAATGCGAGCGAGGTGAGGTTGGTGCATAGGTCGAAAGCATCGGGAAGGTCACTTTGGAATCGGTTGATGCTGATGTGCAGCGCTTGCAGGTGGGTAAGAGTTTGAAGGAGCTGACGCAGGAAGGATTCAGGTGCGGTGAGCTGGTTGGCGGAGATGTGAAGACGCTGGAGAGCTGTGCAGTTGAGCAAGGGGACGGGGAGAGAACCGGAAAGCCGGTTACTCCCGAGGGAGAGGATCTCCAAGCTTGGAAGCTGCCCAATGAGCGCAGGAATACCGCCGCTCAACTGGTTGTGATGGAGCGAAACATACACGAGAAGCGAGCAATTCATCAAGGAGGGGGGGATGGGACCGGAGAGGTTGTTGATGTGGAGGAGGAGGGTGGACAAGCGAGGGAGCAAGCCGAGATGTGGAGGGATGGTTCCGGAGAGCCAGTTACGAGCAAAGCCGAGGTACTGCAGAGCGGAGCAATTGGCGAGGGAGGGGGGGATGAGGCCGGTGAAGCCATTGCCGCCGAGGCGAAGCAAGCGGAGGTGCGGAAGCAAGCCAAGGTGGGGGGGGATGGAAGTGGAGGGAGAGTGAGAGCTCAAGCTATTCTGTCGAAGGTCAAGGAATTCCAAAAGGGAGCAATTGGTGATGAGCCAAAGAGGGATTCCACCCACGAAATTGTTGAAGGAGAGATCGAGAGTTACAAGCAAGGACAGCCGCCCAAGAGGAGCAGAAATTGTTCCTTGCAGACCCAGCCCAGGTACCTCCACAGACACTACCCTTCCATTCTCTTCACATCCCACTCCTCTCCAACTTCCCTCCCCCCCCCAACTCCTTAGTGACCCTAATGGATCACTCAATCTCTCCTTAAATTCAAGCAACGAGGCACCATCTTCCGCTCCTGGTATACACCCTCCTTCCACAAAGCTTGTTCTTGTCGTTGTTGCATTCCACAAGACAAACATCGCCCAGGATACAGCCCCGAGTGAAGAGGTTGCCATGAAGCTTGTTGTTTCACTGACATGAGGGTGCACACCACCATGCTCATTCTGTACCTCATACACGAAAGCTTGTCTGTACGGAGACATGTGCTCTTTCTTTGCCTCACACATACACGAAGAGGAAAGTACCTTTAAACTCACATGCACCCCCCAAAGAGGTGTGAAAAGGAAGGGCGCTTATAAAAAGTTGAGGTAGTCAACATGTGGTGCTACCCACCAATGACTTTGATATTGGGTATTTGATTTATTCACCAAGCTAATCTTTTTAAATCCTGAGTTAGTCAACATGTGGCGCAATGCCTTTGGTATTGGGTAAGCTAATCTTTTTAAATCATTTTTCTTTGAAAATTTTATATTCTTCCTCTATGGATATTCATGCGATGCCACCAAGGAGGTCACAAAGAAATACGTAAGATAGCACGTGCAATCAACGAAAGCGGTTTTATATTTTTATGGAGTTACAGAAAATATACATACATAAGGGGTTTTTTAATTCAAAACGTAAAAAATTCCATATATAAGGGATACTTTAATCATCTCAAGATTTATAAAAGGGGTGTATATAGGTTATAAAAATCCATAGGTAGGGGTTTTTTTAATACCCCTTGATCGTACGTAAGATATGGGGTTTTTACATAGTGGCCCCTCCCGAATGATGCCATTTTGAAAAAGGTCAAAAAATCAATAGGCAGGCGCAACCCCTTCATGGATGATTTTTTCAAGTTAGTTTCCTTAAGAAGCTAAAATTTTATATTGGCATCGAAAGTTTTTATGCCCTAACAAAAATAATTGTTTGAAAAATTTGCAAAGATTTGAAACTTTTATGTAAAAAAAATTAAAGTTTCGCTAGAATTTACATTTTTCCTTCAAATTTTAAAAGAAAATATATAAAAAGGTACTAAATTCCACCGATATTGTGAAACTTAAAAAAAGAATCTTGAAAAATTTCGCCAAGATTTTATATTAATATATGAGCATAGCTTTGATAAAAAAATCCCTGAACCCCTTACACTATTAAAAGGTTAGTAGTGCACAAGACTAGCCCCTTTACCCTAAGCCTACACCCAAACTTCAAATTTGTAATTTTATGTCCTTGTGTTCGATTCCTCCCCTCTTTATATACCTTATTATTGCAAATTCAAACCATACTTGTGTACCTTCCCTTAGGGTAGGTTCAGACCGCCCGCTCGAACATCCTCTCAAAATAAAGAGGAGGGTAATCCTCCTAGGTGGTTCAATGGGAGAGGAGGGCCCGGATGCCTAACATTAGAAAAGATGTCCGAGCTTAACAGCCCACCCATCCAAAAAAGGCAAAAATTACACCTATCGATGATTGAACCCTGGCAACCTGCCCCACAAAAGGAAAACTTTCCACTACACCTATCATAGCTTCATGAAACTTAATGGTAGCTTTTTAATAAGAACTAAAACAGGGTAGTGCAAATCCCACCCCCGCCCGGAGATCCTCTCTCTTTCTTTTGGTCTCCCACGGCCGAGCAGGTGGTGTGAACCCTGCCTTACTCCCCCCCCCCAATCTCAAAAAAAACATAGAATTCAAGTTTTCAATTCATTTATGAGCAATGTCACTATTTCATGCATAATGACATGGTCACAGGTAACATGGTTTTTAAGAAGTTTATTGTTTTAATTCACCTAGTGTCTTTCATAGTTCTTTGCTTTTGTCATAATTTTGAAACAGATGCATTGCTCATTCTTATGTGAATTGTAAGTATGAACTTTTCTTAATCACAAATTATATTATACAACATTATCAATTTATCAACATAGTTTCTTTTCAAGTATAAACATTTGTAATCACCTCCATAGCACGCCTACATATGAATTATAGATATGGACTTTTTAGAACACTTAACGTATACATTATTATTGCCTTGTGCTACTAAACATAACCACTATTCCATCGGTGATAAAAACAATGTCCTACAATTACTAAATCTAATTGTGTACACTATCATAATTTTGTGATTGTGAGTGCTTTCTTGTTTTACTTGTTTCCTTTAAATTTTGTGGCAGCTCAATGCTACATTTGATATAGACAAGCTTGACAAGGTGTCCATGTTTGAAAAGTAGGGTTGAAATTTTTCTATGTTTGATTCTTGTATCTTTTGAAAGAATGAAAAGATTTGAAAAATGGATCCTTGTGATTTTATAAAGCCATTGTATGATTATTCTTTTCAAAGAATCTTGGTCATCCAATAGTCCTTGATGTGGCTTTTTGTGCTGCTGATATAGAGCCTAGCTAAAGGTGGAGGCTTATCAAATTTCATTGCAATGGAGTTCTATCATGTATAAATATTAGGAGGCCTAGAAAGACCCAATTCAAAAAGGTCAAGTTATACTTTTTAGGTGCTTTCATCCTTTGTAGTTTTAATTCGCCTTGAAGTAGTCCATTTGATTGAGATGCCTCACTAAATGAAGTGTCTTTAAAGCTAGACACATAGGATGTGTAAAGGAAAAACATGAGCATGTGCATATTTGATTGAGATGCCTCGCGTAATGAAGAGTCTTTAAAGCTAGACACATAGGTAGTGTAAAGGAAAAACATGAGCATGTGCATATTCAATACCACCATGCTCTTTCTTTGCCTCACACAAGTGACTCTAAGCCTACCTACAACCTTGAAATCCACCAAGTTTACAATTCATATACATGAGCAATGTTATTATTCATTCATAATGGCATGATCACATGTAGAGTTTTATTAACATAGTTTCTTAGAAGCTCATTGTTTTAATTAACCACATCACATACCTACACCTAAGAGCAATGTAAATTAATAGTCAATGTCATTCATGGTTTTTCGTTTTTGTCATGATTTTGAAATAGTGGCATTGCCCATTTTTATGTGAATTATCAATATGACATTTTTTTTAAATAAAAGAAACTACCAGATGTATTAAGCTCAAACAAAAAGGGGGTGGTCATTCCCCAAGAGAGACATTTAAAAGTTTGGCCCTAAAAAACAAGTGAGCCACCTCAGCCAATGCTTACAAGAGCTAGGTGTTAGCTATTTGAAGGGCCAAATTGAAGTCTAGTAGACATCTACTCACCAAAGAGTTTTGCATGCTTACCACTTTGTTGAATTCCAGTAGAATCCCTTTCACTAGAGTTCCCACTACTAATTCTTTCAGCCCACAATAGACCAGATGGTTGAACACTTTAGCTTTCGGCCTTCCAAATTGCTAACAAAATAGCCACCCTTACAGATGGCCAGCAAGCACTTAGCGTTGACGAGAAGCCCATTGAATCTCCTATAATAGCAGCTCGCCAATTTGAGCATAGCATGAACTTTGCCATCAGCTCGGATCTCCTCACCGCTACCTCAATGTTCCTCCACACAGGACTTGTAATTGAGCAGCTCGACATGAGGTATCTAACCCATTCTATTGTCCTCCCACATAGCAGATACACAGGGTTACTTTGGGAGATGTATGACAATATTGCATAATTCCACTTTAGTAATTGTGGTATGCAATGTTCTAGCAATGAAGTTTGAAATATCAGTAGGTGGTATTTTGTCGATTAAAAAGAGTTGGGGATTTCTCTTGTTTGTATCATGCCAGTCTTCCCCTCACTAGAATCCATTGCCAGAGAACTTTCCGCATGAGGAACTTCTCTTTCCCTATCAAACAGCCTTTCCAAATTTCGCATTTGGTCTACATGACTATGAAGGGCTTCTCCTAGGGCCCCACCTACGATTAAGTTCAGGGGTCACTAAGTAACCTTGAACAAGCTCACAGTATGCACTTCTCACAGTGATCTTCATCAGGCAGCGGGTTTCCCCAAACACCATTGCCCGGTGCTCCAACTGGTGGACAATGCACAATTAGAAGGCCACCTCTCCATGACTGCACTTAATAGGTCTGCTTCTTCTTGACTAAGTGTGAAGCATTCGTGCAGATTAGCCACTAGCCACTAATCCGTCATTCTATTGTTCTAGACATCGCTCCTAGTTCTAATTTCTTTCCTATGGAGAGACTTGGCTCATTGAATGTCATGCAATGCGAAGGGGTTGCCATCCCTTCTGAATGTGTGGCTCCACCACATGTTCTCAGCTAGGTTTGCATCGCCTCAGAGGCTTAGTCTACCTTTCCAAGCCACGAAGTTCACACATTTCCATGCTCAGACAAGCCCTAAAACCTGGTCCAAGCCCATGATGTGCAGGGGAAATTCTGAACACAACTTGTCATACCAATGTAGCCTAGGCTACGCCCCCGCATTGGCTCCTCTTCCATTTTCCACATAGAATTTCACCACCTCAATCCATGCGCAATCATGATCAAAAAGTCGTGGCAACCATTTGATTATAAATGCGACATTCCTTAGCCATCTAGTAGCCCAATGCCTCCTTGGGATTTCAGAACTTTTAGTGCCTCCAAGGTGATCAGATGCATTTTCCTCTTCCTTGATCCTCGGCCCAAAGAAATGCCCTAAACATCTATTCTATTTTGAGCAACTGGGTGTTCTTGAAATGCTAGATTGAGGCGATATGGGTAGTCATGGCCATAAGTATGTGTTGACGTAGACCATTTTTGGATGTGAGCCTACGATTTGCCAAGAATAGAACCACCAATATAGCTCTAGTGCTAGGCAATAAGATAAAAACATGGATGAAAATTTGAAGGAAGTGCTCACTGTGGAAGCAAATCGTGCATAAGAGAAGCAAGAATCCTCTCCTTGTCCTATCAGCATGGAGGACATTGCCAAGGTGAATACCCCAAGACCTAGGAATCTCCCCACTAAAGGACCAATGGAAATTGGTAGGAAGAAAGGGTAAGGTCATGCCTAACAATCATGATGAATCTAGGATCCACATACATGTGACAGATCACTCGTCTAGGCTGGCATGTTGAAGACTACAAAGCCCCTTGTTTGGTCAATAAAAGTGGCAGATATCAGTGACACAGGGGCCCAAAATCAGTTGCAACCTCTTCCTTCACATGGCAAATGCCATGAGGAAGAATCAACCATAGAAAGAGAGTTCACGAGGATAAGAATAGAGAAAAGAAACTATTGGAGGGGGCTATTAGTAAAGGGCATACACCATCCTCCCACAGCCTATCAAAATGCATCAAGGAAGCAGTCAGGGGGCAACACAGGTAAGAAGAAAAGGTTTAAATTTTCAAGGATTATTATAATTCCCTCACACAAGGCCCGGTTCAGAGGTGGGTCGTGTGGGGTCGAAAATGAGGGTGGTAATCCTATCATGTAACACAAGGGGCTGTTGTAATAAAATCATACAGAAGGGTTGTATGTCTACATTGTGAAGAGTGAGAACTAGTGTAGTGCTGTTGCAAGAACCGAAATGCCATTGTGAGGATGATCTCTGGTTTCCTATTGTTGCCACAACGAGGTTATGAAGTGTTTGCTAATTTCCCATGTCAAAGGAGAGGGGGTTTTACAATGTTAATCCTTCATTCTTTGAAGCCCAAAGGACTATTTAGAGACAAAGAAGGCCAGTTGGTAGGTGCATCAAAGGCTTGGGAAGGGTTTGAATTGAGAGTATTGAGTGTTTATGCCCCTAACGTTTCACAAGAAAGGGGTGAATGCTTGAAGCTTTTGAATTCCAAAATGGTGGGGGATCTGCAACAAGACTGCTCCTAACTGACTGTAAACTCCCCTAAATTTGGTAGAATATGCAGGAAAGTTAGAGTAGTGAAGTACCTTATGTTTTAGGAAAATGGTAGGAGAGGAAGATCATGGGCTAGATCTTCAACAGGGACTTGTGAGGGGCTGCACAAGGACAGGAGGAGGTCAATACTTTTTAGAATTCAGCTGAGTATTGAACTCTGGCTATATATTCTATTTCAGTAATGAAGTACAAGTCATGAATGAATTGCCAAGTACAACTAGAGCCCTTATATAGGTATGGCCCAGGGCAGTACAAAGCAGTATTCCTTATGGGATTACCTCCTAGGATGCCACGTGGCAACTTATAGTATCCCCTAAAAAAAAGAAGAAAACACTTACAAGCCAATAAAGGCCTTTCTACTAACTTTTAGCCTAAGTAAAAAGTAACCCTCTGTTACAATCCTCCCTCCTCAAATAGAAATTTGTCCTCAAATTCGAAAAGGCTGTAACTTGGACATACAATGCTCCTCGTAAACCTGAATAGCTCAATTCTGGTCATATCAACTGAACAATGAAGTTTCTCAGTCAATACCTCCCTACAGACATGTTGATTTGTAAATGGATCATATCATATTCCCAAGAAATCAAGCAATCGGGTGGAAGAGCTATGCTGTCCAATATAATAGATCTGATCATATAATCCAGTGAGAGACATGCTGATCTAAGAAAGGATAGTGAATGCTGGCTACAGCATGTCCATATATACTATATAGCAAGAGAAAATCAAATCTGCTCATAAAGACTCAAATTTGGCCATAGAGTTAAGCTAAGCAATTGAGGGTACTGCTCCACAAGGATCTTCTCAGGTATATACTCGATTTGGCCCTCTTCATCCATAGGAGGTAGCTCTTCCATAACTTGCTCCTTATGCCCCAAATACTTCTTGAGCAGTGATACATGGAATACTTTGTGTATTCTAGAGGATGGTGGGAGCTCCAACTCATAAGCCACTTCCCCAACTTTCCTCAAAACCTTCTAAGGTCCATAATACCTATGAGAAAGTTTCACATTGGTATTACCTTTCAAAGAAGCATGCCTATGTGAAGATAGTGGGAGAGAAGGAAGGAGTCTCACTTGCGGCTTTCTCACATACACAATGGGGGAATACACACAAAGGTGGAGGCTGAAAACAGTTTTCCTCTTCTTAGTTGTGAAAGCCAAAAGAACTCTAGTACAAAGAAATAGAAGAACCCTATATGTGGATCTCAAACCAAAATCACCTAACTAAGGTGGCATACTAACTGAGCCACGAACTAGAGTACATAAGGATAGCTGTCATCCAGCTATTATTCATGGGTGGTGTACCAACCGCATCTGCAGCTAACAAGTCGGTGACATAAATGCACAACGGTCACCCTGGCATATCACGAGTGGAGCTCAATATCTCAACACTCCCCCTCGAGCTCAATCCCAATTCCTGCACACCAAGCAGGTCTTTGAACTTGCGCAGCTTCTCTGCGCCCAATGCCTTCGTGAATATGTCAGCTACCTGATCCTCTGTGTTGACATAAACTAGATCAATAAGACCTAGTAAAACCTTCTCCCGCACATAGTGATAATGCACCTCAATGTGCTTTATTCTAGCATGATAGACTGGGTTATTTGCCAAGTGTATACTGCTCATGTTGTCACAATAAATGACAACTGCCCCATCTGTAGACTGATGCATATCATAAAGTAGCTTATGCAACCAAGCTACCTCACATGTAGCCATTGCTGCACCCCTATACTCAGCCTCTATGCTCGACAAAAGGCAACTGTAGGAGGCTGTTTCTTGCAGCTCCAAGTGACTGCAGCACTCCCAAAAGAGAACACATATCCACTAGTAGATCGTCTATCAGAAATACTACTAGCCCAATCAGCATCAGTGTATCCATGCAACTGTATCTGAAACCTAGCCTCATAAAATAGTCCATACTGCAATGTGGACTTCACATACCTGAGTATGCGTCCAGCCACATCCAAATGCGGTTTCGTTGGAGCCTGCATAAACTAACTTACCAATCCAACAGCATAGCTCAAATCTGGCCTGGTAATAGTCACATAAATCAAACTTCCTACTATGCGTCTGTACATAGTAGGGTCTTCCAGTAGCTCACTTGCATCTGCGCTCAGCTTCACATTCTGCTCCAAAGGAGCTGAAATAGGCTTACAGCCTATCATCCCATATTTGGACAGCATGTCCAATCCATACTGCCTCTGCAAGAGCCGTATCCCACTTGGTGATCTAATCACCTCAATGCCCAAGAAATAATGCAGCTCTCCCAAATCCTTCATCTCAAACTTCTGCTTCAATAGCATTTTCACATGAAGGATATCTTCATCACTATCACGTGTGATGATCAAATCATCAACATAAATGACAAGCAGCATAATACCTTTCTCTGTTTTTCTCACATAAAGTGAGAAATCTGCCTTGGAAATTTGAAAGCCAATAGTGACAAGATACTGTCCTATCTTGTCAAACCATGCTCTAGGTGCTTGCTTCAAGCCATACAAGCCTTTCTTCAACTTGCAAACAAACTCAGGATGAACAGCAGGAACATAACCTGGTGGCTGCTCCATAAAGACCTCTTCTTGCAAATCACCATGCAAGAAGGCATTATTTACATCCATCTAATGTAAAGATCATCCCTTTGATGCAGCCATAGCAATGACTGCTCTTACGGTTGCCATCCTTGCAACCGGACTGAATGTTTCTTCATAATCAATGCCATATGTCTGTGCATACCCCTTGACAACTAATCTTGCCTTGTATCTGTTCACAGAACCATCTGCATTGTGCTTCACCTTATAAACCCACTTACAGCCAATTGCAATCTTGTCTTTAGGCAAAGGCACCAATTCCCATGTAGCATTTGCTTCCAAGGCATCCATTTCTTCATCCATGGCTTTCTCCCATTTTTCTTTTCCCATGGCTTGCTCAAAAGAAGTGGGTTCTGGTTCCTGTATGACTTTGACCATATAGGCATAGTGAGTGGCTGTGAATCCATCATATTTCAGCCTATCCACAGGATACCTAGCTCTAGTAGACCTGTGCAAAGTAGGCTCACTTCCAAGTGCTCTCAAAACATCCGTGGTCTTCCTTACTCCAGGTGTAACAACAGAAGGAATACCCAACTCATCATCAATGCTCTTGTCTGAGCCACTGGATTCACCATCCACATAAGAGTGACATGCATTCACATCAAACATGGTCTGATCTACCTTCTCTTTTCCTTTTCATGATACCTACATACCACTATCTGCATTGCTTTGAGGAGATTCTCCTGATCTCAATGTGCCTGTCCATGGCGAAGTATGTGAACCACTGCTAGAGGACACTGTAGGTCCACTAATATTTTGTGATTGCTGTTGTGAATTCTGTGCGGCATTACCATTTCGTGCATCTACATCATCAATCACATTTACTGGTTTATACCAGCTGCTCATCTCATCAAAAACAACATCTCTGCTCACTGTAAACTTACGAGTAGAAGGGTTATACATCTATACCCTTTTTGCTGCAGAAAATAACCAATAAAGATGCACTTCTCAGCTTTTGGATCCAACTTGGACCTCAACTCATCTGGCACATGAACATAGGCAATGCAACCAAAAATTTTCAAATGAGAAATATCTGGTTTCCTACCAGTATACATCTCCTCTGGCATCATGCCATGTATTGCTGCAGTGGGAGTCCTGTTCATTATGTAAACTGCTGTAGCAACTGCTTCAGCCCAATAATAATCTGGTAGGTGTTTTTCATTTAGCATGGCCCGAAATACCTCTCCAATATGCCTGTTTTTCCTTTTTGCAAGTCCATTTTGCTGTGGGGTATGACTGCATGAATATTACTGCTTTATGCCATGCTCCTGCAGGAACCTTGCAAACTCATTTGAGAGGTACTCTCCCCCTCCATCTGACCTTAGGCATTTTATTTGTAGGCCTGTTTCTTTTTCAACCATAGCTTTAAAAGCTTTGAAATGCCCAAACACTTCACTTTTATTTTTTATAAAATACACCCAAACTTTTCTGATGTAGTCGTCAATAAAAGTGACAAAATAATGACAGCCCCCAATAGATGCAGCTTTAGTAGTCCACACATCAGAATGGATTAATTCCAATGGCTTCTTACTCTCTTGAACATGTCTAGGAAATGGTTTCCTTGCCTGTTTTCCAAATTGACAGGCTTCAAATACCTTATGCATTTCTGCAACCTTGAATTTAGGCAATCCTACAACAATATTTTGGGCCTGCATTGATTTAAGTCGTTGTACATTAACATGACCAATGCGTTTATGCCAGATATCAATATCTGCAACTACACCGGTCCCATGTGCAAACATTGTTGCACTCAATGCAGGCATGTCCGCATCCAACGTAAACATCCTGCCCTTCTTCTTTCCTCTTACTATCAAGCCACCATTATTTTTCATATCCTCAACAAAGCATCCATGAGGATTAAATCTGACCTGCAAGCCCTGCTCAACCATTTAACCAACAGAAACTAGGTTCTTGGTGATATTCGGGACATAAAATACATCAGACAGGTATTTCTTTTTCCCATCCTGCATAGACAAAGGAATTTTACCAATCTGCACAATAGGATGTGCAGTATCATCATGAGTCTCCACAAATCTTGGTCTTTCCATTTTCCTTCCATCCTGCATCCATTCTACATGACCTGTCATGTGGTTTGATGCACCTGAGTCAACATACCACACATTATTGATTTCTTCTGTACTTGTCACAGAATTTTACATGTGTTGCACCATAAAGAGATGCTCATTTCTGTCATCACCCTGTCTACTAG
Source organism: Dipteris shenzhenensis (assembly GCF_047967505.1). Lineage (NCBI taxonomy): Eukaryota > Viridiplantae > Streptophyta > Polypodiopsida > Gleicheniales > Dipteridaceae > Dipteris > Dipteris shenzhenensis. Next base: position 42,513,861 of record NC_141604.1, read on the forward strand.
AAGATGCATAATTCCGTTGCTGCAATTTTCATGATGTCATTTTGCTTTTTATAGCAGTCTTTAGCCATATGACCCATTTTACCATAGTAGTAGCATTCAACATTGCTATTTGCATTTTGGCCTCTCTGCCATCCACCACGACCTCTTTGGCTCCCCGTGCCTCTAGAGTTACCACGTCCTCCTCCATAGGACTGGTTTTCTTGAGTTTGATGCATATTCTGATTTCTACCACGGTCTCCAGATCGGCCTGCTCTACCTCTGCCTCTACCTCTTCCAGCATTTGAGTAGAAGACAGTTTCTTTTGAAGTTCCTCTTGAAGAAGATGCACCACCATTTCTCTGCTCTTCAAAAATTAGAAGTTCTGCCTCCAAAACGAGCCCCGAAATGGCCTCGAATCAGAAAAATAAAGTCATTAAGGGCTTTGTCCTTTTCGCAGCATATACTGCCCTCTCGTCACACCGCGAAGGGCGTCTCAATCTGAGACAATGCACTCTTGCACTTTCCGGCTGTGCCACCTACAGAGATTTGCTCCCAAACTCGAAAAAGAAAAGCAACACTGGTCCTCTTACCAGGACACCGCGAACTTGGTTTGCTTTCTTGAGCTCCTTACCACGAACCAGGCTCTGATACCACGTGAAGATAGTGGGAGAGAAGGAAGGAGTCTCACTTGCGGCTTTCTCGCATACACAATGGGGGAATACACACAAAGGTGGAGGCTAAAAACAGTTTTCCTCTTCTTAGTTGTGAAAGCCAAAAGAACTCTAGTACAAAGAAACAGAAGAACCCTATATGTGGGTCTCAAACCAAACTCAGCTAACTAAGGTGGCATACTAACTGAGCCACGAACTAGAGTACATAAGAATAGCTGTCATCCAGCTATTATTCATGGGGGGTGTACCAACCGCATCTGCAGCTAACAAGTCGGTGACATAAATGCACAACGGTCACCCTGGCATATCACGAGTGGAGCTCGATATCTCAACAGCCTAGACTTATGTAATCTGAGAAATACATAATTCCCTTCTTCAAAATGAAGATCTCTCTTATGCTCATCAACATAATCCTTCATCCTTGCTTGGGCCCTTACCATATTATCTTTACATTGCTGTAATAGAGCAGTCATGTGAGCCAAATCATCCTTGGCTTGCTGGCTTGTCAATGCTTGATCAATAATGCTTGATGGGACATGAGCTTTACAGCCAAACATGGCTTCAAAAGGGCTCATACCAATTGAAGTATGCTTGGTGGTATTATAACAAAATTCAGCTAGATGCAACCATTGATCCCACGATGGTTGGGTCTCAAATAAAAAAAGCCTTAGATACTCTTCCAACCAGCGGTTAACCCTCTCTATTTGCCCATCAGTTTGAGGGTGATCTGCTGTACTTGGGGTAAGAAGTGTTCCCATAGAATTGAAAAGCTCTTGCCAAAAATGCCCCATGAACTTAGCATCATGATCACTCACAATCTCTTGAGGGAGTCCATGTAATTTAAACACATTCTCCATGAATTGCTTAGCCACCTTGGAAGCTATAAATTGGGTCTTATTAGGAATGAAGTGGGCAGCTTTAGTAAGTCTATCAACAACCACAAAGATACTGTTCCAACCCTTAGAGGTCACTGGTAGACCTGTAATAAAGTCCATGCTGATATGTGTCCATTTACCTTGAGGTATAGGTAGAGGTTGTAGTAGACCAGCTAGCCTCAAATTCAACTCCCTGTTTTGTTGATAGGGCTTACAGCTTTGAACATAAGCAAGAACATCCTTCCAAAGCCCCTTCCAGTAAAAACTCTGTTTTACCTTATCATACGTCTTGTTGAGGCCTATATGCCCAGCCATAGGAGATGAGTGAAATTCCTGCAAGATTAGCAGCTTATAGGAGGAATTTTCAGTAAGAAATATTCTATCATTATACCACAAGAGCCCATTGTGCAACTTGAAATTGGGATACTGCTGACAGTCAAGATCTTGCAAGTCTTGGAACATAGCAGCTGCTTGAGGATCATTGAGATACTCTTCTTGAATGCCATGGATCCAATCTCTATAAACCTCAGTAATAGATGATAAAGTACGAACCCATATCCTGGAAAGAGAATCTGCCACAATGTTTTCTTCTCCATGCCAGCCAGTCGAAATAGCTCATAACTCCTCCAAATAGTCTCGGATCACCACCAGACTTAAGGAGTAGCCTTATGAGATTAGGGCGAATAGATCAAGCCAAGAATGTCCTAATTTGGTGCAGGAAAACAGTAGATTGTCACTTTCTTCTCTTTCTTGCACCAGAGAGAAAAAAACCTCAATGTTGATTCAATCCTCCATCCTTTTAGGAATCTCACGCATAGAAAAGATCAGGGAAGCAAGGGCTTTCCACTGATGCAAAAAGCCCCAAATTCTGAGCACTTTGAAAATCAAGGTTTCTCAGAGCTTGCCATGTGGCAACTCACAACAGAGAGCACTTTGGCACTGAATTTTTGCATAGAGGTAGGCCCTAGGCTCAAGAGTAGATGCTCCAAATTTCAAAGTGATTGGACAAAGAATTTCCCACAAATTCCCACGAAAAGTGCTCTGATACCAATGCAACAAGACTACTCCTAACTGATAGTAAACTCCCCTAAATTTGGTAGAATATGCAGGAAAGTTAGAGTAGTGAAGTACCTTATGTTTTAGGAAAAAGGTAGGAGAGGAAGATCATGGGTTGGGTCTTCAACAGGGACTTGTGAGGGACTGCACAAGGACAGGAGGAAGTCAATCCTTTTTAGAATTCAACTGAGTATTGAACTCTTGATGTATATTCTATTTCAGTAATGAAGTATAAGTCATGAATGAATTGCCAAGTACAACTAGAGCCCTTATATAGGTCTGGCCCGGGGCAGTACAAATCAATATTGCTTATGGGATTACCTCCTAGGATGCCACGTGGCAACTTATGGTATATCCCCTTAAAAAAAGAAAAAAACACTTACAAGCCAATAAAGGCCTTTCTACTCTCTTTTAGCCTAAGTAAAAACTAACCCTTTGTTATAGGATCACTCGGTTTTGGGGGGTCACTGGAATACTCCACCATAGCTACTCTTGCGCCGTAGCCAGTCATCACGACCACACCTTTTGCTCTCAACTGCGGCAGGGCTGGGAGCACCAAGGATTTATGCCAACCGAGCAACAATAACTTAAACATAGTGAAGGACAATATTCTTGCAAAAATTCTTTGGGGTGTCGACACACAAAGAAGAGCAGAAGAAAGAGATCGTTGGAAGGCAGAAGGAGAAATTGATGGTGAAGTAGGGAGAGATGGAATGAGAAATTGATGGTGAAGTAGGAAGAGAGGAAGTAGTGGGTGAACACTAAAGGAGAAACTGTTGGGAGCTAGAGGGAGAGAGGAAGGAGGTAGAGTGCCTGGGTAGGCAGAAGGGATGGGAGCGAAAGAGCAGATGAATAGAAGAAGCGAGGGGGAAGGGAGCGAGAGGCGAGGACAGGGAGGGGTAGATTCAAGGGAGAGAAAGGGAGAGGTGAGATGAAAGAGAGGAAGGACAAAGGATTTACTCCCTTCTCAGGATTGCACCTTTGCCATCTGCCCAATTTGTTAAGGCTTTCTTTCAAATTTGGGTGTGCTTTTTTGGAAGTGTATTAATTCCCTCTCTCTCCTCTTCCATTTCTCTACCTCTCACTTTGGGCAAGATTCACCTTTGCCATCCGCCCAATTTGTTAAGGCTTTCTTTCAAATTTGGGTGTGCTTTTTTGGAAGTGTATTAATTCCCTCCCTCTCCTCTTCCATTTCTCTACCTCTCACTTTGGGCAAGATTCACCTTTTCTCCCCCTTTCTCTCTTTCTCTCTCTCTTCTTCTTATTCTCTCTGTCTTCTTCTTTTTCTCTCTCTTTGTAGGCCACATGAATGAAATTCATCTTGTTCAATGTATGGGGGGACAAACCTCCCTTTGCTTTTGCATCAACCCTCATGGAAGGAATACTCATAATTAAGATTAAAAACATTAGTCACTCAAACTAAAGGTCCTTTGAAAAATCTTCTAGACTTACCTTGATTATAAGGTTCATACTCTATTGAAAAATTTTATTCGAAGAAAACACCTAGAACAACACAAAAGAGTTTCGTTTACACCTTGGTAAGGCTACTAGAAACAATTATGCATACTTGATACACAACTTACCATATGAAAACATTGGAACTATATACAACATGCAAGATTACCATCGAGTGACTACTAAATTTTGAGGAATCATATAATAATACAAAAATTGCTATCATTATGGAGTAAGTTGGAGCATATGGATATATTACAAAAATACGAGAATGTTTTGTTCACTGTGTGAGCAAGATCTAACAAGATGTGAAGAAAGCAAAGACTAAGTTGATGAAAGGATTCCTTGAAAGACCGGAGAGAAGCATAGTTTAAGAGCAAAGCTATACAACTGTGATATTAGAGGGACTCAACAAAGCGGTGAGGGAGAGGAAGGGAGCAAGTACAATGCATGCCCATGAGAAGTGAGCAGAGCGCATTGCCTAAAAAATCAACTTCATGATCCATATCAACCTAGAAAAAAGCTAAGCAGGCAGGTGAGAAAGAGAGAGAGAGAGAGAGAGAGAGAGAGGTTCTGAGACGGCTAAGAGACGGAGTGGCGACGGCGACGAGAGCGGACATCAGGGGTCTTAGAGTTCGAGAGGGAGGCAGAGTCCTTGGAGGTACGAAAGGGGTTGAGCTTGCCGAGGGTCCGAGAGACAGAGAGCAAGAACTTGGAGGACTTCGTGGAAGAGGAGGTGGAGGAGGAAGGGGCGAGGTCCTTGTCATCATCCTTGTCGGGGGCCTTGTCAACATCCGACGTGGCTGCCAGGTGGTCATCCCTGTCGAGCTTCATGCGCATGCGAGCCATTTCAAGCTTAAGCTCACGATTTTCTCGACAAACTGCTGCATAGTCTCCTCTTGGAGTTGAGGCTATGGCGCCCCCTCCCATCCTCTGTGAGAGCTGAGGTCCTGCCATGCCTCCCATTGCCCCTCCCCCAGCTCCTTGCTGCACTGCCTGATCCCCCCCCATCACACTCCTTAGCCTCACCTGCTCGAAATATAGCACTTGCACCACCACTTGTACTGGTAGCCTCTCGTTCTGTGCTGCGTGCGTGCACGCTTCCTGTGTCAGCTTCCTGCAGTCCATCTGCGCACAGACCTTCTTCCTCTCCGCGTCGCTCACTCCCGGGTGCGCCTGCGTCCACAGGATTGGATTTATTTGGTCAAGAACGTTACGAGACATGGCGACCTGCATGGCGAGGGGGCTGCTGCACGCGACTAGGAAACCAAATCGACGGATTTATGCACGGTTTGCGGAAACAAGCGGCTTGGTACAGTGAGCATCGAGTTTAAAATAGGCATCCGAGATTCCAAATCCAAATAGAGTGCTTGAGAGAGACAGAGCGAATCGAGGAAGAGCCGCAGAAATCCACACAGAATATCAGATTCGTTGTTGAAAATTAGCCTCTGCCGACTTTTACCTTGAGATAGATGTCTATGGCTCTGTATAGCCCGTCGTCTACCACGCGAGCGTGCTCCGGCATCAGCTCCGCGATGCCGATGAACTTGGCAGGAGTGAGATTCGCATCCGGTGCGATCTCGGCCAGGTAGCAGTCCAGCAGCCGTGCGACCTTCATCATGGAGCTCTGCGGAGGTGAGCAAGCGCTGTCGGACTCGTACATGGACAACGGGTCTTGGAAATCGTCGACTTGCCCCTCTTGCTGCAGGAAGTTGACGACGATGCGACGAACGGTGTCGACGTCGAAGAGGGTGTCGCCATTGTAAGAGTAAGAAGGGATGAGGAGGTCGTCGAGGGTGGCCTGTTCGAGCTGCATTCCGATTCTTCTCTCGAGATCGAGTCTGCAAGCGATGGTGGTGTCGAGGTAGATGGAAGCGCGGAGGAGGCCAAAGAGGAAGCCGATGGAGGCAGTGTTCCGCTCGGGAGGGAGCAAACTAACGATGGTTTCGATGAGGATGCGCTGCTGGTGTTCGACGGCAGTGGCAGCGTCGTGGATTTTGCCATTGGATCGAGGATTAGCTTCATGGGAGGATTGTTTCTTGATCAATCCTCGAAGGGATTGCTGAGCGTAATGGACGATCGCACCCCCGAGGCAATCGTAGCGCAGGCCACGAGCTCGCATGGCGGCAAGCACCCTCTGGAAGAAATCGATGCGGAGGACGGAGAGCTCTTCGGCCCAGGATTCCGTCGACGATTTCTTTCGAGGAGTCGAGCTTGAGCCCAAACTGTCGTTGCTATCGATTCTGCCGGAGCTGCTGTACTCGGATTGCGATAAGCTGGACGCTACTTGCTCCTTGCAAGCCTTGGCAGCTGCAGAATCGATGCATCTGCTCACGATGTCGAGCTCCTCCGCGACAGGAAGCAGACTCTCGCACGTCTGCAAGACCTTGACGGAATAGACCAGGCTGGTGGTCACGGTCTCGTTGATGTAAGCCTCGGTGCGCTCAATAAGGTTGTCCACCCCGTAATCTTCCGACATGTCGAGATACTCGGCTGCGCAGCGGAGCATGGCTACGTTGTTGGCGTCGATCTCCACACTTATGCCGTAACAGAACTTGGCAGCGAGCTCGAAGGCTTCTGCTCCGCCAGGAATGTCCGGCAGTAAGATGCGAGAGAGGTCCGACTCTTTGGCCTCTGCTATGAGTTTGCGAATCCAACCGCTTCGTGATACGAGAGGGAACTGCGAACAAATAATCGAGCAGAGACTTAGCTGCTGCCGGAAGCAGGAACGAAACCCGGAAATCCGAACGAACTCTTTGCAGACAGCTTAAACTCGTCGAAAAAACGACCATTCTGTGCGCTTTAAATTGCGAGAAACACTCACCTTATGGAGAGAGAAGCTCATACCACCTGCTTCCACTGTGACATCGCTTGGAATCTCTTGCGAAAACAGCCTGTACAAAGAAGCAGATTGGGTCAAAGGAATACAAAGGAGATCTACCGTAAGATGTACAGCGATTTCTGCCGGAACTATTTCGGGTCCTCGGGCTTTCAACAGACTTCATCCAGAAAAAAAGCAAATTACCAGTCGCTAGGACGCCTCTGCTTCGATCCGAAAGTGGGCGTTGCGCCTGCTGGCTTCGGATACTTCACCCCAGAAGTGGGGGTGCCTTGTCTCGTGAGGACACCCATTCTAGCAAAGCGTGAGTCTCAGGAGAGCTGAGAACGAGAGGGAAAACGATGCAAGGGGGCTCCCTATGTAGAGAACATGCTCGTACTGGGGTTGCTATCAGCAAGCGGAGCTCGATCTCACGACAGTCTTCTCATTCGCAGGCAAGATCTGTTGTGAGCTTATCGGCTGGCGAAGAGTTTGTCTTTCCGAGGGGTCACTCTCTGCGCGCAGATCTCGCCAAAAGAGCACACAGGAGAGCTCGCTAGGCGATGAGGGAGAGAGACGAGGAGGAGGAGCTGGAGGATGGGAGGGGTGAAGGATCGGATAGGAGCTGAAAGCAAGAGAGGAGAGCTATAAGATTTGAAGAGGATCTGGAGGAGATAAGGAGGAGCATGATTGGGAAGAAGTTGGAAATGCTGAGATCCGCATGCAAAAGCTGGCATCGGATGTAGAGGCTGGGAAGAAGAGAGTGGGCATCTATCAAAGTGGCCCCCTGAGTGTCTGTCCATAATAGTGTAGTTTCGTGTCGGAGCACAAGGGCCACGTAGGGTCACACTCTCTTGTGGCTCCTATCGCCTTTCACTACTAGCCACACATTTCTCCCCTTTCCTCCCCTGGTGACTCCCAACTAATTTAACTACCTCCACATTTCCCCCTCCCCTCCAAACTTGGAAAATTCCACCAACACAATAATACTCTAGCACGTTGTGCGCCACCGCTCTTCTTCGGCAGCACAGGGACTCACAGAGCATGCGTTCCCACTCGACCTTGCGCTCGAAAAAAATCTGACAAAGCCGGAATCATGGATGATGGAGCTAAAAAAACTGACAGAATGGGCTAGGATTGGTCGATGGACCGTTTATTATAGCAAACCTTGTAATGCCCGGCAAACAAGGCAAAAAAGAGCGTCTCTAAAGCATTTCAATGCACTGAAGGTTGTCGAGAAGTGCAGGGGAAGGTCTTCAGCACAAGCATTTTTGGGCATTCTTGGGTATATATGCTTAGCTAGCGTTCCATGGGAATGCCTTCTTAAGGATAGGTTTAGATGGTGCAGCAACCAAACCATTCTTTTGGGAGGACCACCGCCAATATGCGATGTTCACACATAGCGGACTGCCGCACCATCATTTATTACTCACAGCTTCACTTGGAACATTACGAGCGGTTTCAACCCACCAAAATTTTTTGTTGGTTGGCCAATTCTTCACTATTGCGTGGGCAAAAGGGGTTGCCGCACAAAGGAACCTTCCACCAAACATGTTCTTCGTCAAATGGACACGTGCCACCTCATGAAACACCCCTTTTGTGAGGATGGTATCCACACCATCTAAACCCAACCTAAGTCACCATCAAATGGCTCACTACTCTATCCCAAGTTGCCATTTGTGGGTTCCCCCTATCTCTTTGCCCATTAACGACACATCATAGCATCACCTTCACTTCCTCAAGTCTCGGAGACCATTCTCATCCTTAGTCATCCTTGATATCTTGGCCGTGGCATTTCTCTCACCATACCAACCCCTCCATGACACATTATAAATCCAACCTCCCATCACACTCTGGCATTCACATTGCAATAAAGGCTTCTACACTACTATGGTTACCTCGTGTGTGTGTGTACAAAATAGTGAATGGCTTGCGTCCCTTTCCAAGCCAAAAACTCACATGAGTGGGATTACACTTACTAGCCTACAAGATGAGGGATGGTCTTTGATGGAGGTGATTAACTCTTTAAGAAATGCTTGTATCACATATGTTCAAGTCCCTAAGTAAAACCCCCTTCCATTTGTAAAATAATCCAATAGATAAACAATCTTATGCATCTATAGTCCACCTCTAATATATTATGGAGGCGGTCTCCCTGTCAACATTTTATAGGTAAAATATTTTTAATATGTACCTTGTATTTTATACTTAAGAGCTCACTGATGTATAAATATATAAAGAGGCCAAGTTTAACACTCTCTATATCTTAAGGGGGTCACTGTGCAAATAGCACGTGTGAACACACCTATATTGAAAATTCCCACCTTTTACACATTTGTTTATTCCTGTCCATATGTATACTTCAAATGCTAACCGTCCCTTTTTGATGTTTAAAAACTGCTTACATTGAATAAGGATTAAAAAAATCCCACCATTTATATAAATGACATTGAAGACCCTAACATAAAAAATGCCCTACCATGTGCTATGTTGAGTTTTCTTGAGGTGAACCCCAGAGGTCTATCTATGCTACATATGCTACATCTATTTACGTAACTCTCATTTAATTTTGAAAGACTTATTGCTTAATCATCTTCAATTGGATGTATGAAGCTAAAGGTAGCCCCAATTAGGTGCTTACCACCTCTTTCACAACCCTTAAGTCTCTTAAGTGGGTGTGCTGAGTGTTTATACAAACACAAAGACTTCTCTTTGAAAATTATGCTCCTTGGGTTGTTCACCTAAAGTAATGCATGTAAGTGTGCCATAGAATGAGTATTTGTGATGCATTTTCTCATCAGAAGAGGGTTGTACTTGTTTAGTTCAAAAAATATTTCAAACTCTCTACTATAAAAGTGTTCAGAAAACCATATGCAAGTGTAGGATCCTCACATCCCATGAACTCACATGGTTTAAGGTATTTTCATATAAAGAACCTAGAAGGTACATTCATTGAATATCCACCTTCTAAAGCCCTTATCTTACCTTCAAGGTTTTCGAAAACCGCAAAGAGATTTCCTACCTTGCCATTATAGTCCTATATTTCTAGTACAACCTTAAGGTAGTCCTTTGAAACTTATATGATCACCATATACTCGTTGACACTTGAAATCATGTATGTGGGTGTCTCTCCCATGGAACCAATGGAACACCATGCAAGGGTGTATCCATACCAAAAGCCTTATGTCTACTCAAGTTTAAAAGCCTTCTTTCCATCCACAAAATTTTGCCCACATGGCAAAGCATAGGGTTCCTATCATCTCGAAGTAGTTCAAGTAGGTCTATCCATGGGAAACTTCCAATACAAGTAGTCTTAATTTGGAGAGTGATTGACACACCTCTTCTAGGGGTCTTAGATTGTACCCCTAGTTTGGTACATCATTTGGCATCTCTACTCCATCTCTATTGACCATGTTGATACTGGCCCCTATGAAACTAGAACTACTCCTTTGAATCTCATGTGCTATCATCGAATTGTAGCAATCAGCTAGATTTGCGAGTTCAATCCATCCTTTGAAACTCTTCCAGAGATTGGGACAATTCCGTAGGAGGATTTCGATGGGAATTGACATAGGGCAACTCAGGATGCTAGAGAGTGCGGCTCCTTTAAGTTGACGTGGCAGTACATATGTTGTGGTGTTGTGGATGATCGCATAACACTCGGATTGGGTAAGCCATGTGTAGGCATGAGTGAAATAACACACATAAGAGAGACTTGCAATGATATAGACATACTAGCACAAGCATATGCACATCCACCCCCCCACCCCCCCCACACACACACATGTGCATGCACACACATACAAATGCACAAGCATGCATGTGCATAGATACATGCACCAATGCAAATGCATGCACACATCGTTTATGCATTACAACACAATGTCTTTTTTCTTAAACATATGCTCTACTTCTTATTAGGAGTACACAAAACACTAGATTTTTTTTATTATATGGCCTCAAGACACCCATGGTACGGTGAGCATTTTTTTGGGTGCAAAATCATGTGCAAGTTTCACAAATTTATATACCCTCAACAAATGTTAGAAACAAGTATCATGCATTTTGCAGCATTGCCTTTCAAGTTTGATAAAAATGAGTTTAAAAAGCCATTTTTATTGAAAAAATTATATAGTCACCAAATGGTGATCGCTTTTTTAGGGGAGCCTTGAAAAAAACATTGGTTACACTTGAAGGAGGAGATATATTCTCTTGTAATCTTTCATCAATTTGCACATTTGCTTGAGAGATTGGCTTGTCACTTTAGAGTCACAAATAGTAGGGTGATTGTGTCTATGGTATGAGTGCTTGCAAGAGTACTCTCTCTCTCTAGATTGGCTTGTCACTTTAGAGTCATAAATAGTAGGGTGATTGTGTGTATGGTACTAGTGCTTGCAAGAGTACTCTCTCTCTCTCTCTCTCTCTCTCTCTCTCTCTCTTTCCCCCCTATTGATGACTACGTGATGTTATCCATAGATGAGCTTTGACTATGGCACCACTACTTAACTTGTGCTTCAAGGGCCTTGTGGCAATTATGCATAATACTAACTTCAAAATCAAACTATGCCAAGTAGTAAATGTTCATCTACTAGGTGCTCAACATCTATGTATGTCAGATAGCTTTTTACCATTACTAAATTGAGCTAGACATCACATTTAAAGACGACATACATGTACAATGTATGAATCTAAAAGAGTTCGTAAATATTGAAAGCCAAAGCAGCTAACAACACATATTGGACGCACTGCATAGCATTTTCAAAGAAGTATGCATCCACTATGATGTCACCAAGCACATAAAGTTGAGAAGTAAATTCAAACATTTTATGTGTACTTTTATTGCATTGTCTTTTGTCATTAGTACCCTCACATCACCATCCAAGGCACATATAGTATGAAGGGATTCCATGAATGTACTACTTTCATCATATATGTTTTGAATTCGTATATGAACCAACAAAAAGAAGTTGCCTACTTCATTTGTTTGGACTATGTGTTGGCAAGTAGATTAAGTAACATTTAGTGACAGATAAACATGCAACAAAAGGCTTGCATCATGGAACTCCATATATATATCCTTCAAAGATGGGTCTTTTGTGTGTGGTTTTTTTAACTATGCAAGTATAAAATATGTGAATGAATTGAATCTTAGATTTAAAAGATATGTTTAACCCCCTTCAGCACTATAGAAAATTCATTTTTATTGTCTATTACGATTTAACACAAGACATTGTTTTGCAATAATAAGTAGTATTTTCCTTTCCTAGGGCACTTCTTGAATGCGTAGTTTTGTGAACTTGAACAATGTATTTGTATTGTATTTATGAGGTTTTTTATTATATTGCACATAAGGAGCTTTAAAAGCGATAACGTATGCATTATTTTGTAATAACAAACTTCATATCTAAACTAATTTACACATTCAAACCTTTATTTAAGACCAATATATCAAATAATTCCTAGCTTGAACTTAATCCTAAAATTGTTTCAAAGACTTTTTTCATACTACAACATAGAACCTCCATTGTATATATCATTGGAGTTTGCTCAAAAGAACCATTGAAGCTTTGTTTTTATATATACATGTGTGTGTGTGTGTGCGCGCATGCTCACGTATGCATGTGTGTGTGTGTGTGCATGTGTGCACACGTGCGTGTGTGTGTGTCTGTCCCATAGAGAAATATAAGATTTCACTTAAAAAAAAGTGTGTGTGCACGCATGCATGCTCACACACACACACGGTCCCTTAGTTCATTAATCAATTAATGTTCCTTTCCCCTTATTTGATTGTTGTAGTAGCAATTGTGTATATAGTATTCTCCACATGATGCATACATTTTTATGCATATAAGCCTAATGCATGGGTATACCTGACTAGCTGTTTCCCCTCTTATTTCCAATTATAGATGTGTTTTTAGACTAGTACCTATGTCTAACCATTTAAAGTCTCTCATCAGAATATGACTCGAGGTCCTAAGGTACACTTATACTACAAACGATGACACCAATATATCTATAGGTGGCAAAAAGCCTCAGAACCTTGCATACTGAGAATACCCTGCTCTTCCTACAGAAGCCATGGGAAAGAGCCAACATTTGGCACCACTTGTTGAGAGTTGTGGTGCCATGAACACATGTAGAGCAAAGGTATGAGTAAAGGGAAAGCTGCCACATGGCATGGAGGACATATCCCACATGTGAGCAAGCAAATGGATGTAAGTACCCTCACCTATAAAAGGGAGGTTCATTTGAAGTAATATCAATCAAGCACTTTGCACTATCTCAAGATTCTCTTTATGAGTCCAAGCTAATCTATCTTGGAACCTAATTGACTTGAGATACATGTCATGAGCACTCTCTTCATCATGTCTCCACATAGGTTCCATCCACCTTAGAGCGCTCCATAGATCCTGAGGCACACATGTTTTGTCATGGTATCAGAGCATAGGTTTAGCTCTCCTAGTTTAGCTCATTAGTAGTTCACTAGGATTGCTCCCATTCCTAGATTAGTTTTAGAATGTAAGATTAGTTTTAGATCTCGAGAGTTCTTCATTTAGAGCGTTCAATTCATTGTGAGCTTGAGTGTTCCTTGCTGAGAGAGAGAGAGAGAGAGAGAGAGAGAGAGAGAGAGAGAGAGAGAGAGAGAGAGAGAGAGAGAGAGAGAGAGATTTTCCATCCCCATTGTTCTTGTGAGAAAAAGATAGGGAGAGAGGATTAGAAATCTGATTTTGAGAGAAAGGTAGGCTTTAGAGGATTCTATCAAGGAGAGCAGTGCCTCTGACGAAACGGCCTTCTAAGCTGAGTCTACAACCAAGAATCCAAGACTCCAGCTATGCCTACAACGACTACACGAGCAGCCCACGCTCACGCTCCATAGTCTTCAACAGCGCTCCTTTACGCTAGCAATGACCTAGCCACAGTGGACTGGCAGCTCCATTCAGCGCACCTCGAGCAACTAAACGAATGCCCAGAAGCTCCTGCAGCAACCTTTTCTGATTTCGCTTTGCTCAGAGACATACTCGTACTCGAAATCACCTCTCCTCCCATGGAAGCTGCGAATATGCACTACGAGGCTTCATGCCCAAGCAAAGAGAGCCGCCATCAATGACCACTCTCTACTGCGCCTCCTACAGCTAAGGCTCCTCCAAAGCGCACCCAAGGCTCCATCGCCATCTACAGCTGCGAACGACGCATAAGCCACCCAACTAACTTCTCGGACGGCTCAACGACCTGCAATAGGCTGCACCGACCATCCTCAACTGAACGATAGTCTTCACTCACTTCATAGCCAAGCCCATCTATGTCCCGACTCCTTCTGGTCCTTCTGCAATAGCAATGATGCTTCTCCAGGACCTCCTGCTCCACGGTGGCTCATAACCAACAACGGAAGATTCTCCTGCTCACAGGCGCAATTTCGAAGTGGACGCGGTTTCTTGCTCCAGCCTTCAAGCAATATGCTTCGTGCTTTGTCGCAATGCACACGCAGCCCATTCACGATAGCAGCTCCAGAGCATACGCCACTGCATGGCCATCGTCAACACCTCTGATAAGTGTCATCTTCGTCGTCGCTTTCTCCGAATCGCCATGTCCACGCCTCCGACGTCGTTGCAAGAAGCTTCAAAGCTTCCCTATGTTCTAAGGTCCTAACCTTAGGACACGTGGCAGCCTAAGGTAGAGACACGTGGCAGATAAGCCACTAGTCTACAAAGGGCCACGTGGCAGATAAGGTGGCAATTTCAATTGTGGTTAAGTTAACTGTTCAGGTCAGTGGAACCTTGGTACAGTTTAAGTAACTGTGGGTTTACTAAACTGGGGTAATAGGCCACCACAGTGCCACCTAAGCACACAGAGCCTCTTGCTAAGCACAGCATGAAATTCAGCATGTGAATCCCTGTGCCACATCATCAGGCCACCTCTTCTTCACAAAAGCTTCAACAAGCCATAACTTGCAATCCAGGAAGAATTTGGACATGCTCCAAAAGGGAAAAGTGATTGCCTTTTCGAGCTCTACGTGCTTGTTAAGTCAGAATCATTGTATGCAATTAGACACTACCAATATTGAAAGAATTCAATTGGTAAGACCTTTGCAACCATTGGAAAAGCAAAGCATGAATGCAAACATCGATGTAAAAAGCATGCCAAAAGCACAAGTGCATGAAATGACCATAGCACGTAGCATGGCATCCACACATAAAGCATCAAGGCACATGGAAGAACAAAGCATCATGCATCAAGCTATGTCAAGCAAAGAAGCAAACGAGTCGTCATCAAGCCATGAGCCAAATGGTGACATCAATGGAATGTATTGAAAAGCAAAAACCTTGCCAACCTTGCCTATATTTTTTTGTAATCAAGCCTGACCACCTGAGAGTAGCTATGAAAGCACCCAGGGGAGGTATTGACATGTAGAAGCCACACTTGACCACCTTAAGTAGCATGCATGCACTAAGGGGAGGTGATGGATTTGTAACTCACATCTGACCACCTTGCAGTAGCCAAAGGATCATGGCACCAAGGGGAGGTGTTGAGAGTTGTGGTGCCATGAGCACATGTAGAGCAAAGGTATGAGTAAAGGGAAAGCTGCCACATGGCATGGAGGACATATCCCACATGTGAGCAAGCAAATGGATGTAAGTACCCTCACCTATAAAAGGGAGGTTCATTTGAAGTAATATCAATCAAGCACTTTGCACTATCTCAAGATTCTCTTTATGAGTCCAAGCTAATTTGTCTTGGAACCTAATTGACTTGAGATACATGTCATGAGCACTCTCTTCATCATGTCTCCACATAGGTTCCATCCACCTTAGAGCGCTCCATAGATCCTGAGGCACACATGTTTTGTCACCACTGTCAGGGAGACTAGCGTCTCAAGTAACGAGTAAATAGATGCAAGTATGTATAAAACACGAACTACTATGAATTTTCACGAACATAATACTCAAGGGCAATGAAAGTAAAATTTTGTACAACTCTAGCCAAACATATCAACCCCAAGCATCAACCTTGGGTTACTACCTTAAGAAATTTTCTTTATTTCTTAAGAAGAAGCCACTTGAAAATGTAATCAGGCTAGGTAATGGACTCGAATATGTAGAGCTTCCAATTTTGATCATTTCTCCTTTTTATAGAGGAGAGATCCAAGTTAACCCCATGAAAAGTTATGGCCCAGGAAGAGTTTAGGGTTTGACCCTAACCCTACACCCATTCCTATAAAAGCCCACTCCACCCCCTCATTCTTCTTCTTTCACATCTAGCCTCCATCCTCTTCTCCATTCGGAGCCCTATGCAAGACACTCCTCCCTCTCCATCGACCACCACCCTACTCCCATCCTCACAGGGTGAGTTATTTTGAGCCCTTCTCGCAGTGATAATCTAGCCATCCACCCACCGTCCATTCACCATCAACAATCTTGTGACATTGAGAAAGACTTGGAGATCATTAAGGTGACCATCTCTTCCTCCCTTTGGATTTCCATCCATCAAGTTCCTCCAACCCCCCATCCCCTCCACCCCCTCGCTTCCCCCCTCCACAACCTTCTTCCCCCGCCTCTCCACCACCCCCTTCCCCCACACCCTCCACCTCCCTCTCCACCCCCCCCCTTCACCCCCCCACCCCCACCCCCACCCCCACCCCGCTCCACCCGCCAATCCCCCATGCTCTTACATCTTCTTTCTCTCCCACTCCAATGCTCCCCCTAAACCCTTAGTTGCTCAACCCTTAACCTCCATGATCTACGAGGGAGACGAGTTCTCCACCATGTATTCTACCTTGAACCTTGGATCCTCCTTCTAGCCCTTGAACCTCTTCTAAACTTTGGAACCTCTCTCTAAACCTTGGAACCTCCTTGTAAACCCTGAACCTCCCTCTAACCCTTCAACCCCCAATGTAGGCGAAAGCCTTCATTACCCCAACCATGATGATGCACGTTCGTTTCACACATGCATGCAGTATGTTTGCTTACCACACTTAAGCCTACGTCTCTCATCATAATATGACTCGAGGTCCTAAGGTACACTTATACTACAAACGATGACACCAATATATCTATAGGTGACAAAAAGCCTCAGAACCTTGCATACTGAGAATACCTTGCTCTTCCTACAAAAGCCGTGGGAAAGAGCCAACATTTGGCACCACTGTCAGGGAGACTAGCATCTCAAGTAACGAGTAAACAGATGCAAGTATGTATAAAACACGAACTACTATGAATTTTCACGAACATAACACTTAAGGGCAATGAGAGTAAAATTTTTTACAACTCTAGTCAAGCATATCAACCCCAAGCATCAACCTTGGGTTACTACCTTAAGAAATTTTCTTTATTTCTTAAGCAGAAGCCACTTGAAAATGTAATCAGGCTAGGTAATGGACTCGAATACATAGAGCTTCCAATTTTGATCATTTCACCTTTTTATAGAGGAGAGATCCAAGCTAACCCCATGAGAAGTTATGGCCCGGGAAGAGTTTAGGGTTTGACCCTAACCCTACACCCATTCCTATAAAAGCCCACTCCACCCCCTCATTCTTCTTCTTTCACATCTAGCCTCCATCCTCTTCCCCATTCGGAGCCCTACGCAAGACACTCCTCCCTCTCCATCGACCACCACCCTACTCCCATCCTCACACGGTGAGTTATTTTGAGCCCTTCTTGCAGCAATAATCTAGCCATCCACCCACTGTCCATTCACCATCAACAATCTTGTGACATTGAGAAACACTTGGAGATCGTTAAGGTGACCATCTCTTCCTCCCTTTGGATTTCCGTCCATCAAGTTCCTCCACCCCCCCATCCCCTCCACCCCCTTGCTTCCCCCCTCCACTACCCTCTTCCCCCCCCTCTCCACCACCCCCTTCCCCCACCCCTTCCACCTCCCTCTCCCCCCCCCCCTTCACCCCCCCACCCCCACCCCCACCCCCCTCCACCCCCCAATCCCCCATGCTCTTACATCTTCTTTCTCTCCCACTCCCTAAACCCTTAGTTGCTCAACCCTTAATCTCCATGATCTACGAGGGAGACGAGTTCTCCACCATGTATTCTACCTTGAACCTTTGATCCTCCTTCTAGCCCTTGAACCTCTTCTAAACTGTGGAACCTCACTCTGAACCTTGGAACCTCCTTCTAAACCCTGAACCTCCCTCTAACCACCGTTAAACTCCTCCTAAACCCTTCAACCCCCAATGTAGGCAAAAGCCTTCATTACCCCAACCATGATGATGCACGTTCGTTTCACACATGCATGCAGTATGTTTGCTTACCACACTTAAGCCTACGTCTCTCATCAGAATATGACTCGAGGTCCTAAGGTACACTTATACTACAAATGATGACACCAATATATCTATAGGTGACAAAAAGCCTCAGAACCTTGCATACTGAGAATACCCTGCTCTTCCTATAGAAGCCGTGGGAAAGAGCTAGCATTTGGCACCACTGTCGGGGAGACTAGCATCTCAAGTAACGAGTAAGTAACGAGTAAACAGATGCAAGTATGTATAAAGCACGAACTACTATGAATTTTCACGAACATAACACTCAAGGGCAATGAGAGTAAAATTTTTTACAACTCTAGCCAAACATATCCACCCCAAGCATCAACCTTGGGTTACTACCTTAAGAAATTTTCTTTATTTCTTAAGAAGAAGCCACTTGAAAATGTAATCAGGCTAGGTAATGGAATCGAATACATAGAGCTTCCAATTTTGATCATTTCACCTTTTTATAGAGGAGAGATCCAAGCTAACCCCATGAAAAGTTATGGCCCAGGAAGAGTTTAGGGTTTGACCCTAACCCTACACCCATTCCTATAAAAGCCCACTCCACCCCCTCATTCTTCTTCTTTCACATCTAGCCTCCATCCTCTTTCCCATTCGGAGCCCTACGCAAGACACTCCTCCCTCTCCATCGACCACCACCCTACTCCCATTTTCACACGGTGAGTTATTTTGAGCCCTTCTTGCAGCAATAATCTAGCCATCCACCCACCGTCCATTCACCATCAACAATCTTGTGACATTGAGAAAGACTTGGAGATCATTAAGGTGACCATCTCTTCCTCCCTTTGGATTTCCGTCCATCAAGTTCCTCCATCCCCCCATCCCCTCCACCCCCTCGCTTCCCCCCTCCACTACCCTCTTCCCCCCCCTCTCCACCACCCCCTTCCCCCACCCCCTCCACCTCCCTCTCCCCCCCCCCCCCCTTCACCCCCTCCATTCCCCCCCCCTCTCTCCATCCCCCACCCCGTCCATCCCCCCCCCCTTTGTTTCCTCCCCTTCCACCAGCACCCCCTCTCCCCCTCTGTCGGATTGCCTACCTAATAACCTATCTAAGGGCCCTAAGGCCCTTGCTTACAAAAGGGCTTAAGCCCTTACTTTAGGCAGTGTCCGCGTTGCCCACAGCGTAGTGTACCGGCTGCCAATGGTGGTGCAACCAGCAAAGGCGAGCCTACCCCACCTCCTTTAGTGCCTCGTGCCCACCTCCACGTTGCTCCTGTGTGCTCCCTCCCACCCACTGGCGTAGCCCTCAGCCACTAGGCCTCTAGCCTCCTCCTCCAAACCTAATAGTAGCTCCAAGCCCTCCTCTCCATTTGCCTCAAAATGGTAGCTAGACCTCCTAGTGGAAGAAAGTGCCACATGGGACCTACTGCAAAGTGAATTCAAGAGGCGCTTTCAAATGGAGAGATTAAATACCTCATAGCCTGGTTCATTGCAGGACCAAGGAAGAAAAATCCGCAAAGACATGAAAAAGATAAGCAGTTACAAAACATTTAGTGCTACTCATGTGGCCACCTGACTCTGACACCAACAGTGATGATGGAAGATCTAGTGCACACAATAAGCGCTCTAAAAAGGGAAAATCCAAATCCACTGCCAAAACATCTAATGAAGATTGCCTAGAGGCCATGAACATGAAGCTCAAAGAAGAAATGATGCAAGCCATGGAACAAAAGCTTCACATGTCTCAGCTACCACCTTAGACTTATCCACGATGAGAAAATGTATGGTGCCCACACTGCATGGCCAATTATACAGCAAATGAATGCTCGGTCTTAAGAGCCAGGATCACTGCACGAGCAAATCCACTACCAAGATTGTGGTGCCATATCTGCATAGTCGGTGGTCATGATGAGAATAGTTGCATCTTTAACATGTGCAACAACCCACCTTGACCTCAACAATACCAACTGGCACCCATACTAGTGTATAGGCGACCTATAGGCGACCAGCACTTGCACAAGTGTCCCTAGCTCCGAGGCTAAATCCTATTCCCGTTCGAACACACGTCCCACAATTACTCAGGAATCCAAATTCACGACCATATGCAAGAGCACCAAATCCAGCACCTTAGGTAGTTCCAATACAACAACTACAAGCTGAGGAAGTGGACTCGTCATTTGAGTATGAGACTAGTACCTAGTGTACCATGTAGAAGACGCAAAAGGTTTAATACCAGTCTATGTAAATCAAGTTCGACCCAACACATATCGAGCACTACGGTTATGGAGAAAATCACCGGATCGCAGAGTGCCCTCATCGTGGTAGCCCGCTACTTTCCAACCACTCTGCAGAGATTGTGGCATAGGACATGCATGTATGGATTGTCCCATGAAAAATAAGGTCCCACAACAAACTGAGGCTAACCTTGATGTCCCAATTGACATTATTGGGGTGGACCATCAAAGTTTAGGGCCAACAAGCATAATATCACAACTTGTGAATGTAATTACATGCTAGCAAAAAGAAGCCACCAAGGACCCTAATATTCCAATTCAATTAAGACAACTTCTTAAAATATTACACAAGTGCCTCTACCTCCGCCAAGCAATGAGCAACCAAGCTCACCCACATCAGCTCCCGAGCCTCAAATAAAAGAAGCTCCATACCCAAATGCAGAAGTGGAGAAGGCTCGTCTTTAGGCACTTCAACAATGGGTACAAAAGGAACAAGCTCAATTTGAGGCTGAGAAGCGAGCTCAAGATCGAAACCATGACTTAACCCCACCGAGTATTGATACTGTACTCAAGCCTCTGTTCCGACAATAGAATCTGCAACATAATGTACCCACATGCCAACTTGAAGGAGCCGCAATTTCTAGCATTCTAAGTTGTCCTGTGTCAATTCCCATCGGAATCCTACTACAAAATTGTCCCAATCTCTGAGAGAGTTTCAAAGGCTAGATTGAACTTGCAAATCCCCCTCTGCCTCTGGAAGACATAGAAGATATCTTTGTGCTGATGGATGAGAGAGATGACATACACAACATCACTATGCCTTTGATCCACAAGGCATGTAATGAAGTCCAAGCCATAGTGGATGGTGGAGCAGGTGTAAATGTCCTATCCAAGGAGCTCTACGATGAATGGGATCTCCCACCAATGCAAAAGGCTAATTTCAACATATGCCTTGCTGATGATTCATGGGCTAAACCCTTGGGAATAGTGAATGGCGTGTCAACAAAAGTTGCAGGAGACTACTTTTCCCTTCAATTCACAATCTTGGATCTCCCCAAGAAATCCTACCAAATCTTACTGGGATGTCCTTGGTTGCAGGAAGCATCAATCCTCCATGATTGGGGAATTGATAGACTAATAATCCAAAATCACGACACCGCAGTTTGGGTGAATGTGGGGACAGGAGCAATAAAACCAATTGTGCCTAGAGCATTGGATGAAACCTCTTCAACGACGATCTCAAGCAAATCAGCTCCCTTGCAACAGCATGCCATAGCGGGTGATACACAAAGCAATGTCAATAATTGGATACAAACATTGGTAGCCATTGACAACTACCATTCATTAGACCCCATCTTTTTGCAGATAGATGCTAAGGTGATACAGGTAGATCCTCAACTCACACATGAAGAACTAATCGATCTAAAGGTGCCATTATTTATAGCTGACCTTGAGTGGGATAATGAACCTAATGAAGGTACCCATACCAATGATTGAGAGTGCTCTCAACGGAAGTAAGAACGGAAGAGGGAGAGAGAGAAATAGAGAGCCACACAAGTTTTGGTGGGTGCAGAGCACCCTAATCTTCTTTTTCATTCATTTATATATGTGTTTGAGTATTATACATAACTGGGTAAATGCACAGTGACCTTTAACCCCCACATCCTCCCACTTAAAGGACAATGTGCCTCTAAGGGAGAACAACCAGTGAGCATACTATCCAATGCCCATCAATACATGACAATACTCAAACCGCTGACTAGGTGGACTCTTTGTCAGCATATCTGCAGGGTTATCATTTGTATGAACCTTGACAAGCTCTATGCGCTTGTCCTCAAGTACCTCCCTAATGAAATGGTACCTGACCTCAATGTGTTTGGTCTTTGCATGAAAGACCGGATTCTGTGCTAGCTGAATAGCACTCATGGAATCACTATGCAATGTCAGTACACTTGTATGAATCCCCAAATCTCCCACTAGCCAATCAAGCCATATAGCCTCCTTGCAACCCTCTGTGGTTACAACATACTCAGCCTCTGTGGTAGACAAAGCAACACACTTTTGTGCATGAGACATCCACGACACGGCACCACTTGCAAAGGTGAACACATAACTAGAAGTGGATCTCCTACTATCCACATGCCCTGCATAGTCTGAATCTGTGTACCCAAGTACATGTATGTCTCCTCTACCAAAGCAGATGCACATCTCCTTGGTACCCTTCATGTACCTCATGATGCACTTAATTGCCTCCCAATGCCTCTTTCTTGGATTAGCCATATACCGGCTAACAACTCCCACTGCAAATGCAATGTCTGGTCTAGTAGCTATCATAGCATACATAAGACTCCCAACTGCTGATGCATAAGGAACCTTGGCCATCATGGCCCTTTCCTTATCTGATTTGGGACTATTTGTATGACTCAGTTTCACATATGGAGGCAATGGAGTACTCACTACCTTCCCCCCCTCCATATTGAAACACTACAATACTTTTGTAACATACTCTTTTTGTGAAAGCCAAAGGAGTTTCCTACTCCAATCACGCGTGATGCACATACCAAGAATATGACCTGCAAGTCCCAAATCCTTCATATCAAAGGCCTCATGCAACTTGGCCTTTAATGCATCTAGCTCATAAGTATTCTTGCTAGCCAATAGCATATCATCCACATATAGTGCCAAGATTATCAGGCTATTATCCTTAGCCCTTTTAGTGTAGAGGCAGTGATCAATTTCACTCCTTCTCAAACCCTGGGACCAAATGAAAGCATCAAACTTCTGATACCATTCTCTAGGTGCTTGCTTAAGACCATAGAGACTCTTCTTCAGCGTGCAAACTAAATGCTCTTTGCCCCTTTTGTTCAAAGCCTTCCGGTTGCACCATGTAAATTTCCTCATGCAAATCCCCATGCAAGAAAGCTGTCTTGACATCCATCTGCATAAGCTCCATATCCTCTGATGCCACTAGTCCAAGCATGCATCTAAGTGTGGTCATCTTCACAACCAGAGAGAGTATCTCATCCAAGTCCACACCCTTCTCTTGCTTGAATCCTTTAGCAACCAAATGGGCCTTGTACCTAGGCACATCATCACTTGTGACCTTCATTTTGTAGACCCATTTACATGGCAATGCTTTCTTTCCATGTGGCAAAGAAACCAAGTCCCAAGTCTTATTCTTCATAAGCGAACTCATCTCTGATTGCATAGCATACTCCCACTTGTGTTGATCCTCACACATCATAGCCTCTCTGTAGCAAGAAGGCTCCCTGCAATCAGTAAGCATCACATAGTCTATCCCTGGAACAAACCTATCAGGTGGTCTAGACACTCTAGATGACCTTCTCAAGGGCATTTCAGCTTGTTGTCCCACCTACATATCAGCCACATTTGGCTCATCATTTCCACCAATCGATGATCCATCATCTACCCTTGATTGTATACCTGTGGGAGTACTTGGTGGTACCATTTCTTGCACATTTGGTGCATGGACAGCTTGCTGTCTATCAACATATGTAGGTGGATTCACATCCTAGAAAGTGATTCTCCTCATTTCCATATTCCTCATGGGTGCCTTATGCATCTTCTTCTCATTGAAGACTACATCATGGCTGCGTATGATCTTCTTTGCTTTTGGATCCTAGAGACGATAGCCCATCTCTCCACTTTCACCATAACCCAGAAAGATGCATTTCCTAGACTTAGGATCTAGCTTCTTTCGAAGCTCTTTTGGCACATGTGCATATGCCTCACACCCAAATATATGCAAATGAGAGTAAGAGGGCTTCTTGCCACTCCATGCCTCTTCAGGAATACCACCGTCCAAACTCTTACTAGGTGATCTATTGATCACATGCACTATAGATCTTATTGCCTCAGCCCAAAAACCACCAGAAATACTTGCATTGGAAAGCATGCATTGCAACCTTTCTTGAATGGTATGGTTCATCTTTTCTGCAATTGGATTTTGCTCTGGAGTACGAGGGGATGTGAGCTCCCTTTTAATCCCACGTGTATCACAGAAATGCTGAAAGTCATGAGAGAGATACTCTCCACCATTGTCAGTCCGTAGGCATTTAAGCGTTCTACCTGACTGATTCTCAACCAAGGCCAGCCATTTCTGAAATACCTGGAACACATCACTCTTCTGAGCTATAGCATAAGCCCACACTTTCCTAGTTGCATCATTAATGAATGTCACATAGTATTCAGCCCCCTAATGATCGTGTAGCATGGGACGACATACGTCTGAATGCACCAAATCAAGATTTTCAAACTCTTTCTTTCCCCTTCTTTTATGGGCTGATTTAGTCTACTTCCCATAGAGATAGTGCTCACAAAATTCAAAATCAGAGAAACTCAAATGCGGTACATAACCCAAATAGCATAAGAGTTTCATTCCATTCTGGCTTATGTGCCCCAACCTGCAATGCCACAAAGAAGTGCTTGGCTACTCGGTTATTGCAACAACATGATCAAATGCCCCTAATACATGTAAGGGATACAAAGTCCCAACACTTGGCACCCCTGGCCAAAAGCATAGAGCCCTTTTGAATTTTCCAGCTCTGAAAGCCAAAAGTGGTGTGAAAACCAGCATCATCTAGCTGACCCACTGAAATAAGACTCTTGGTCAACTTAGGCACATGTCTCACATGTTTCAAAATAAATGCAGACCCATTTGCAAAAGAAAACTTCATGTCACCTACTCCCACTATGTCACATGCATAGTCATTTCCAAGATGCACACAACCTGTCTTTCCACTGTCATAAGTGGAGAACCATTTCCCATGGGGAGTAACATGGAACGAAGCACCAGAATCCAAAATCCAATCCTGGGAATATGCATCATCTGAAGTGGTAAGCAACTCTATAGATAAACTAGACATGAAGAGAACGCCATTGTCACTATCATGTGTGACTGCATTGATCTCCTCGATCTTCACTTTTCCTTAGTCCTCCTTTGGACTCTCTTCCTTTTGATTTGCACCCCAATTTGCATTCTTTTTCTTATCCTTTTGCTCTTGTAGCAATCCTTTTTCATATGGCCCTTCTTACCATAGTGGTAACATTGAATGTTCTGTGCCTTGGATTTGCTATGAGACTTCCCTCTTTCTTGGGACTTCCCCTTGAACTGTGATCTGCCCCTTTGCACATTTAAGGCTGCATCCTGCTTGTTTCTGTCCATAGACTTCCATCTAATCTCCTCGACCAACAAGCTACCCACAACATCATCAAATTTCAGTACTCCACCAGGTGCAGAGTTACTGACAGCTGTACGGAAGGTATCCCATGAGGATGGCAATGAACATAAGAGAAATATTGCCTTAGTCTCCGCATGAAAATTCATCTTCTGAGCCTGAAGCTGGCTGAAAATAATATTGAATTCATTCAAGTGAGAAGCAATGGAGACCCCTTCCTTCATCTGTAGCTCAAGCAACCTCTTCATGAGGTAAACTTTATTAGAGGTAGTTTCCTTCTCATAAGTGGCACACACAAATCTTTTGTAGTCTGCTCATTTAGTCTGCTCATTTACTACTGTGAAATAAACTGACTCTGCAAGATGAAGTCTAATAGTAGACTTTGCTAATGCATCCAGCTCATTCCAATCATCCTCAGACATATTTGCAGGCTTAGCTTCAATCCCTGCCAAGGGTTTAATTTGCTTCTTTTGAATAAGCACATCCCTTATTTGTTCTTTCCACAAAGAAAAGCTTGTCCCATCAAACTTTTTAATGCTAAAAAACTCCTTTTCAGACATGGAAGAGGATGCCATGATGCAAATAAAGCAAAATCCCAAATGCTAGTGCCTGCAAGAGAGAATCACACCAAATACCAGGTGCACCCAAATGTGTGCCACAATAGAGTGAAATATCACCAAAACTCATGTCTCAAAGCGTCTGACTCATGTGCAAATACTATGCATCCATATGAGCAAATCTGACCCAAAAGAAAATGCCAACTGCAATGGCAATCCAAAATGCCAATAAGTGCCAAATGACTCAAGCATAAACACTATCCACTGGCATATGCATTAATAATATCTCATCCAAGAGAGCATAGCACTATCAGTGCATCACCTACAATGTGTCAAAGCTGTCCCTCAGCATAAAATAGCATCCATGTGCAAAGCGTCCATAAAAATATCATCCCACAAGGCAATTTGGGCCTATTAGCGCATCCAATAAGGACCGCAATGCATCCAAATGGCCTATAAATCATCCAATGCAACCTAATGCACACCACAAATGAGCACACACTGCGCAAACTACAACTAGAGTGATCTGCATAAGGTATGCTCAAGAAATCATAGTCCCACGATAATGACCACTACTGAAAATAGAACCTAAGATGCCTCAAAACATGGGCGCCATTGCATAATCGAACTCAACAAGAAAATCTACAAATATCTCTCTTCTGCCAGAACTCCAAAATCCCAACCAATGAGTGAGAAATGGGAGTCAACACTTATCCACTGCCATGTGGCATAAATCTAAGGTTTCAAAACCTTAGAATGAAAAATGCATAATAGAGAGATGAAATCAAATACACAGAGATCTATAACTCTGAAAATCCTCCATCGAATCGTGTAAGAACTGACTGGTAGGGGTTTTTGGGCATCCGAAATGCAACGGGACATACGGTTTTGGAAACTGTGGTCTCAATCATTGGGTCCAACACACGGACTGAAAAACGTTTTTGGAAAAAAAGGTATTTGTAAACTCCGCCAGAGTGCGAATGATGAGGAACATAGAAGTTTTAGGACCTCCTGAGTCCACCAAAACTGACATATCTGCAAATGGTTGCTCCAAACTTGAGTTCCAACACCCGGGCAGAAAAACGCAGAAACTGACACAGTGAGTCAAAAATCCAATGAAATGATCCCAGATTCAAGAATGAAGGTGTTTCCAAGCTCTTGAAGTGAAGTGGACACCAAAAGCAAGCAATAGTTGCCTCTACAAGTCAATACAGAGTCTCTGTCATCAAACGGAACAAGGAAAAGCTCAAAAAACGACTTTTTCTTTAAAAACACTTAACAGGCTCTCAAAACCACTTCGCAAAACCAAAGTAACTTTTCCAAAGGTTCCTCCAAGGTCTCTACACACTCGGATGCAAGTAAAGTCACCCACAAAGCTTCCCACAAAGCTTCTCCTTCCTCCCACAGAGCTGCTGAGCTTCAAGCATTCACGCACGCTTAGCTAGATCACCCAGGCTCTGATACCAGTTGAGAGTGCTCTCAACGGAGGCAAGAATGGAAGAGGGAGAGAGAGAAACAGAGAGCCACAAAATTTTTAGTGGGTGCAGAACACCCTAATCTTCTTTTTCATTCATTTATATATGTGAGTATTGTACATAACCAGGGTAAATGCACAATGACCTTTAACCCCCACAATGATGACTTAGATTCTCCTTGGGACCTCAAAATTGAGGCTGAGAATGCTCAAATTGAAGATCCAATCTTTGACAATGACTTGGCCATTTTGCATGCCCTAATGGCAGTCGAGCTTCCAAAAGTTGAACCTCCAATGTTGAATAACAATAAAAGATCCTGCAAGAAAGCTAGAGTAAATCGTAGAAAAGCCAAGGATGAACACTTCAATGAATTCGATGAGTCCAAACAAGGATCATCGAATTGTATCTTGCAAAGCTAGCTCCCTCAAAATCTGAGCCACCTCCTCTTGAATTTTCCCCCGAGGGACTGGAAGGAGCAGCATCCATTGATTTCAACCTAGGGCTCCGAAGTGAGGCTTGAGTCCTAGCTACCCTATGAAATCCCCGCAACAAAAAAAAAAAGCATATAGATAGTCCCTACCTAGCTACTAGGTCACGTGCACTCACTCGCTTTTGCTTAGACAAATAGTCGATTGCATGAATAACTGTGTCACACACTTTCATTCCACACTCTTAAACATGTGTAAAAATAAGATCTCTCACACACACAAATGTCATACCTGCATGCCAACTAATCTAATGATCAATGATACACCATATGCACATGGATGCAGGTTCATAAAAAATGTTGCCACTAAAGAGGATGCACAGAAAGAGCCCACCGCCTCAACCACGAGATCCCCTCTAGAGTTCACAGTCATCTACCTCCTCTCAACCATAGCAACCACATGCATTTGTGGTTCAAAGCGATAGCTTTGGGGAGGATTCTGTGCATGACATGAAAACCCAATAAGAACAAATGCCACCCCAATCACCACCAACCTACACAACCATTTATGGGGCCTAGTCATTGGAACTTGTGTGGCCACCTACATTGACTTATGCTCTTTCCAATGCAACAACATCTTTCTTACAGTAAAGGGGTTTGGGCAGTTCATATTAGAGCCTAAAATCCTTGGAGGATAGTTCTACAATGACCATGTATATTAGGGACTTTCTCCATTCTTACCACTCCAGCAATGCACAGATTGGCAAGTACGGCACCATTATTGTACATCAGAGCCCACTCAACATTATCCTCGACAGTATAGTCATTCAAAGGGCCTTCTCACTCCCAACACAAGGTGCCAAATACCCTACACGGCTTGCCAATGCTAAATTTCTCGAAGTACAACCTCTCCTTGCCAAAGGCATAATGTTCCATAGGGATGGCATATTACTTCGCACCATCATTAACCCTCGCCTCAAGGAAGCATCACAATTCCTATCCACAATCCTGGGGGTTAAATGCAGCAAGAATCGATCCCTTCCACTCCGCACATTTGTTTTGCTGAGTAGGAAGCTAGAGCAAGATTGGATCTAGCACTTAGTCATCTTCTTCACAAAAAAACTAGATGGTTCATTAGGCCAAAAATGTAAAATTCCACACTTAATTGTTGTAATCATCAATAAAGAGCTACAGGAATGAGAAATGACTCTGCCCAGTCACCGAAACCTATTGAGGAGTTGGACATTCCCTTCTCACCAACATGGGAGCCATCACCAGCTTCTCCTACTATCACATTGGAAACTGTGGATACCTTAGAAGAAATGCCTATTCTGGATGTCAGAATTGATTGAATTGCCCCACGAGATGCTACAGCTCGGTGCACAACTGCAACCAATATATCTCCAATAAGAGCAACAACCAGAGCCTGTGGCACAAGACCTTGAGGCTACATTGGCACCAGTACCGCCCATCGATGCCATGCCAGTCCATGAGCCACAAGGGGAGCTAGTGCTAGATCAATAGTATGACTACTGTACCAAAGTGACTAAAATACCATTGGAACAACCCCCAACAAGTACTACAAAGTCATCAGGATGGCTAAATGGGCACTAATTGTATCAGCAATATTGCTAGTACTCATCACCGTCTGTCATTCTCCATTATCAAACTAGCCACATGCTCCAAATGTCAAAACTATTTACTAGCTTGGCCAAGGAGGAACATGAACAAGAATTACAAGAATTGAAAAGATAGACTGGAGCAACAATCAAAGACCAATTCCAGGGAATCACCAGAGAGGTCAAGGCACTTCGGGCGCAAATAGATGAGAAGGAGGTTGAAGAAGTGTGCATAAACCAAGCTCTCCATGCTCAAGAGAAGGCAGTGAGGGATGTGACCTCCAACCTCCATCAAAGCCAAATACAGATGACATCAACAATAAAAGCTACGGCAATCCTACGGGCCTCCTATAACTCCTTGACCTCCCCAAATGCTCAATAGATGGAGGCACTAGCACAAGCTCGACTCACTCTAATCCAAAAAGAAGAAGAGCTCCAGGATTGCCAAGACAAGCTTGAAGACATGCAACAATATGAACATTTAGCATTGAAGAGCTTACAAGGGACTGCAGAAACTTAAAGGACATCTTGCTATCGCTAAAGAGGCCAGCACTTCACAAGCACAAGTCTTGGACCAATGGTCCAATACCACTGAAGTCATTCCTCAACAAGCATAGGTCACCTTGCAAATAAGAAAGGTTAAGGAGGCATATATATGCATCTACCATAAATATGAAGAAAAAATGGATGAGATGCAATCCCAAAAGATAATCATCTCCAACTTGAACTCCAATTGCTAGTGCACGACAATGAGGAAATGGAAGGCAACACCAATGAAGTCCCACTACAATGCACAATGGTGGTATACCAAGAGCTTGTGGCCACTCAGAAGATCACCTCAAGACACGAGTGCTTATCCAATGGAAGCAACTCTAAATCAGGATCATTTCTGCTCATCCAACAATCAAATGGGAACATTCCATAGGGACCAAAACTTTGTGCATAATTTGCCAAGACTTGTTCGAAGATGAGAAAAATATATTCTACTTGTCTACTATTCACTAGAAAAGAATTCGAGACAAGAGGCTAGACGCTAGGCACGGCAATGCTCGAGGGCCATATAGGAAAAGGGAATGTGAGGGGAGAAGCATTAACATGGGTGGGGAAAAGGGATTAAGAGGGGTGGGAATGAAGAGGGAGACTATGGCACAAGGGGAGAGGGAGAGGGGAAAGAGGAGCATGTACATAATGGGACGAGGAATGTAGAGATGGAGACATCAAGGGAGGAGGGTCATGCTTTATTTGAAAGGAAGGATGGGGGGATGAAATCAAAGTACCAGCTAGGTGGCTTTACAAGAATGAGTGTGTCCCATCAAGGAATAGCCCCCTCCTTTTATAGCCAAGAGAGGGGGTGTCTCCCAATAAATGCATCCTCCCACATGCATGGTGTGTGTGGAAGAGTCTCCCATGTGGGCTAGGCGGTTACGCACTCTCAATTGTGTGCGACAACCCTTTGCCTCATTTTCCCACATAAATCAACCCCCATATCCCAAGTCTAAGATACTCCCTTGGTCTCTTCCCAATTTTATAACACGTTTAAACATCTAGGAGGACAAGTGGAGGGTTAGCACAAGGAATCTTGTCACCTCATCCTACTTTCCCATTATTTAACTTGCATTCTTAGACTTTCTACACCCCCCCCCCACATGGGCCTATCCTACATGGAGGGAATAATCTAATATAATATCCATCTCCACCTATTTTATATTACTTCTCCCATGGTCCTTGGGCCATATCTCACTAAATGCAGGCGTGGGACTGCCTAGGTGGAGGGGTGGTACATGGAGGACCCATGCCACCTTATCATTTTATATTATTACTACCATGGATTATGTACAACACACCTTGTGGGTCCTCTTACATGGAAGGGTGGCACATGGTCATGCCCTGCCACCTCAACCTTGGGCCTTATGCACACCATATTTTATTATACTATTGCCACACATACAAGCACACACACACATTTATGCCTTTTACTTTGGTCAAATGTATCCATGATAGTTCCTCCACCCAAGCAGGGAATGCACAACATTTCCATGCTTGGGACCATCACGCATAAAGAAGGGCTTGAGATAACACTTGTTGATCACCTTCTTGCCATATGGCTCATGCAACTCCCACACTTGTATAGACCCATTGCTACGTTCCTTGATGGCTTTGTATGGACTAGTCCACAGTGGCAGGAACTTCTTATCCATTTGGTGGTCCAATCTATTATCAAAGCATAGCACAACATCCCCATCAGCAAAGTGTCTTTCCCCTCCCTTCTCAAGTTGTACCAACCTGGCCTCTACATGTTCATCTTCTGTCATCCTCTATTCTTGTGCTAATCTCAAGGCCGGAATCTCTATCTCTAGGGGTAAAACTACCTCAGTACCGTACACCAACTCAAAAGGAGTGTGACCTATAGATGTTTTATGAGTGATGTTATAAGCCCACACAACTTTAATGACCTTTTGATCCCACTGGCTCCTGTTTCCTGTGGCCATTTTTCCATGGATTTACAAAGGAGGCCATTGGTCTACTCCGTTTGTCCCATGGATGCTGGATAATAGATGCTAGAAGTGTGATGATCAATACCCATGTGATCCATGAGCAACTCCACTGCTTCATTTAAGAATGGACTCCCATGGTCAGATACTATTTCCATGGGTGACCCAAACCTTGTGTAGATAGGTTCAAATATGAAATTTGAAAGTGCCTTACCATTTACAGTGGGGAGGGCGATAGCTTCAGCCCACTTAGTGACATATTGACAAAAGATACTTCTTTTTACGGGCAGTCATGGGTAGGGCCCAACAAAATCTATTCCCCACTTCTGAATCGAATGGATGGACATCACTGGTGATGTTGCCCAGGACACAAATCCTTCCTACCAAAGAATTGGCATGGTTCACAAGTTTTGTAGTACATAGTGACATCCTTGAACAAGGTCGGACAATAGTAACTAGCATGTAAAATCTTCTTAGCTATATAGTCACCGGCATAGTGGCCTCCACAAAATCCATCATGATAATGCTTCAATACCTTAGGTACTTCATTTGCATCAATGTCCTGTCTTAGTACCCCATCCAGGCCTTGATGGTATAACACCCGATCAAAGAGAGTGTAGTGCCTACTATCTCTATGGATTTTCTTTTTCTCATAGCTAGTACTTTCTAGAGGAAAGGAGAAAGCGGTCAGAACCTATAGATACCACCATACCATGGATCCCCAACTTCTATGGCCACTACAAGGGTTACATCGGGGAACTCCTCTAAATCAATCAAAGCATTCAAGTTGGAACAACCCCCTTTTACAAATTTGAAAGAAAAATCATATTCTTGTAAAACTGCCAACCATTTGGCCAACCAGCCCATGGGATTTGGTGATTGAAGAACCTGCTTTGCAAGAACATTGGTACAGATTATAATGAAGGACTTTCCAGCAACATAATTCTTAAATTTCTCAATGCAAAACACCAAAGATAAAGCATGCTTGTCAACCTTAGAGTAGCATCGTTCAGTTTTGAGCAATTGTCAAGAAGCAAATCCAACGGGATATATGAACTGATCCTCCCCTTGCTGGAGAAGAATACCTACTAGAGTGTGCTCACAAAACCCAAGATTGATACAAAAAGTCTTTGACCAATCAGGATTGCGTAGAATGGGTTCTGAAGCTAGAGCACTCTTGATTTGTACAAACCCATGATCACAATCCTCATCCCAAGAGAAATCAACTCCATCTTTTAATAGCATAGTCATGGGTCGCATCAAAGCAGCATATTGATCAATGAAGGGGCGATAGTATCTTGCTAGATTGACAAAGGAGCATACCTAACGTTTGGTTGTTAGTGGGGAGAGCTTGAGGATAGCTTCTACCTTCTCGAGGTCAGGCTTGACACCTCGAATAAGACAATATGTCCTAGTAACCTCCCTTGGGTGGCTCCAATGGTGCATTTATCAAGGTTGAGGCTACCATTCGCATCATTGGGAGGCCAACCTAACCTTCATGATGTGCTCCTTACATGCCGAGAATATACATAAATCATCTAAAAACACCTCCAAGAAAACTACCAAATATGGAGCAAACACCATCTTCTCAAGAATGAGGTCTTGAAAGGGAAGAGGATGATGGTCCCTCTTGTTGGTTGTATTGAGTTTCTTATAGTCGATGCAGACCCGCCACTTGTTGTTTTTATTTGGGGTGACTACCACTAGTGCAACCCATTCAGTATTGTGAACCGAAACAATAAACCCAACTTCTATAAGTTTTTGCAACTCTAAGCACAAAGCATCGGTCTGTAGGGGCCTAATCTTCGATACTTTTGAGCCATAGGCTTCGCATTAGTATCTTGTGCTCTATGGCAGTCACATGGCAAAGGTGGTGGTAGCTAATTGCGAAGAGGTCAGGGAAATCTTTGAACATTTCTAGGAACTCGTCTTTGTCACTTGGAGTGAGGTCTGGGGAAAGCATGGATTCAAGTTGTTGAGGACTAGCTATTACCTTTTCTATAGGTGGTGGGGTCGAAGAGACCCCCATCATGTAAACTTCCTCCTTTAAGAGCTCCTCCCCCCCGCCGTCTTGAATGATCTTCGGCTTGAGATGGTGGGCATAAAAAATCAAGCCAATCACCCTCCAAGAGAACGTGCCAATGTTGTGTGCTACCAGTGCCACCAGAAGGGTCATTATCGCATGGAATGTCCCAATATTCCAAGGGTGAATCATCTAAGTGAATAACGCACCGAGGATTCTGACGGAGATCCTTGACCTCAGGAAAAGAAGTCGTACCACCTCAGACCCCTCTCCAAATTGTGGACTGGGCCACCCCAAGAAGAAGGTGTCCTTCTCAGAGCCCTTAGATTCTGAGATGGCAAACCCACCAACAGACAAGACTAAAAGATCTCGCAAGAGAAAGTGGTCGCCCTTGGATTTTCCCATTGGCTTGGGGCAACAAGAGGACTATTCGGTCATTCAAGACCTTGCTCATTGGTCTTTGAGCATCATGCTTCCTCAACTAATAGCATTAAGCCCTAAGGTGAGACGTGAGTTGCAGCAAGGGCTCTCAACAAGGAGGAGCAAGAAAAAGGGAAAGGTACGAGAGGTTTCTTCTATCTCTAAAGAAATTGATCAGCACCCACATATAGTAGATGTCATCATAGATAATTGCACTATCAAAAGTGTGTGTGTCGATGGGGGAGCTGCATGTAATATCATGGTGCCCCGTATCATGAAGAAATTGAATTTGAAATGTACAAGGCGTTCCTCCACTCGAGTCAAGGTAGTAGATGGTCGATGACTCACCACCCTAGGAGTCATTGAGGATTTGCCCATCACTATCAATGGGTTAGCCACCACCATCAATTTCTATGTAGTGGACATCGAAGATACAGGCAGGCATTACCTAGCCATATTCGGGAGACCATGGTTGAGAAAGAGTGATGCTGTCAGCTATTGGAAGACAAGACACATGTTTTTTGTTGCTTCTAAGGAGAAGATCCCGGTGGATTCGGGAGTATGTTGTCTCTGTGCCAACATGGACTTAGGTAGCACAGAATGTGTGTGTAGAGTAGCGGCAAAGCTCTGCTTGTACTTGCATAAGGCTTGAAAGAATCTCTCTTAGGAATCCAACTTGCATGTTCTACATGCAAGTTCTACATACAACTCCTACATGCATGTTCTACATGCAAGTTCTACATGCATGTTCTACATGCAAGTACTTCATGTGAGTTCTATATGCAACATGCGAGTTCTAAACGCAAATCCTTTATGCAATATGCAACTCCTACATGTAACTTGCAACTCATACATGCAACTTCTACATGTAGAAAGAGAATGTTTTACAATTCCTACATGCAGAGAGAGAAGCTCTCCAACTTGTATAAATATACCATGATGGAATGAAGCCCACACTCTTTGGGGCATTGTATTGAGTTCTACTTTGGTATTCCAAGCAATTGTCTCAAGTATCCATGCTTCCTTACACTCCACGTCCAAAAGCATGTCCTAACCTTGCAAGTCCTCCTCCCCTCTCCTCCAACCTTGCAACCCATCCTCTCCCTCTTCTTCCCCCCCCCCCCTCCTCCTCCTCCCCCTCCCTCCTCCACCCTCCTCCTCCTCCCTCCTCCTCCCTTCTTCTCTCTCTCTCTCCTTTCCCCCCATGCTATTACATCTTCTTCCTCTCCCACTCCTATGCTCCCCCTAAACTTTTAGTTCCTCAACCCTTAACCTCCATGATCTACAAGGGAGATGAGTTCACCATGTACTCTACCCTATACCTTGGATACTCCTTCTTCCCCTTGAACCTTTTCTAAACTTTGGAACCTCTATCTAAACCTTGGAACCTCCTTCTAACTCTGAAGCTCCCTCTAACCCTTAAACTCCTCCTAAACCCTTCAACCCCCAATGAAGACAAAAGCCTTCATTACCCCAACCATGATGATGCATGTTCCTTTCACACATGCATGCACTATGTTTGCTTACCACACTTAAGCCTAGGTCTCTCACTGGAATACGACTCGAGGTCCTATGCTACACTTATACTACAAAGGACAACATCGATATTCTTGTAGGTGACAAAAAGCCTCGGAACCTTGCATACTGAGAGTACCCTGCTCTTCCTGCGGAACCATGGAAGAGAGCCAACATTATTGCTTTTACGAAAGAACCAAACCACCTTCAAAGCTCCCACTCCTTTGGTAGCATGTTTACCCTAGCTTGTTATCGCTTTTACCAAAGAACCAAACCACCTTTGAGATTCTGAACTAATAAAATGAAATGAGCTGTGTAGGAAAGAATAAGTGTCTTAAAGTAAGATCCACTGCCCTTGTGAAACCCTATTCTTGGGAGGGTAATCCAACTCCATATTAGGAACCCTTAGGTAATCATGTACAAGACATATTATTATAGCACATACTTCTATGTCAATAAAAAACATTAGCAACTCATACAACTATTAAGGGTAGGAGGGACATTGTGATCAGTAGAAGGTATGTAACAGTTAATGCCCTAAAAATAAATTCAAGGAATTTATCTAGGTAAGGTAATATCATGGTAGGATTTAATAGCATACTCAGTATTGAAAAACTACATAAGAAATAATAAAAAATTGCATGAAAAGGAAAGAATACAAATAACTAAAAGAAAATGTACCAATATATTCATACTTTTTACAATAAATATGCAAAGACTATATAGGTATATAGGAACATATAATTGTGTATAAATAGGAGAGGATCGAACGCTACAATAACTAATCTCATAAAGAAAACTTTACCCAATAAAAAAGGACATATTACAATAGTACTTTGTTTAATAAAACATTAGTCACTCATAACAAGGTTAAGATTATGTGGAACCTTGTGATCTGTAGAAAACATGCAGCTATTAATCCCTTACAGATGAAAAATAAAGGCAAGGAGTTTTCCTAGGTTAGATAATTTCAAGCAAAAAGTTAGAAAGTTAAGCTTTAGTATAGGATTTAATAGGGAGTCCCCAATATTTTTAAGTTACTTACGAAATAAAGCAGATACCTCAATATAATACATTAAAATAGAGTTTAATCTAGCTTTATAAATATTAATCACTTGTATACTATAAACCATACAAAAAAAAACACAATTAAATTTTATAAAAAATTAAGAAATTAATGTAATACTACATATAGCATCCATAAAAGTTAGAGTAACCACATACCTTGCAATCGAAACTTGCATAAGAAAGAATTAAAATTGCATGCCATGGAAATAAAAATTGCCTAAAGAAATTGTATCCATATATTTGTAGAAATATACTTGCAAAGATACTCTTTTAAAAAATTGACTAAGTGCATGCAATTAGAGAACCCGTCATTTATTATTAGGGCCTTCCATTTTATACTAAGTGACATAATCTGCAGTCTTTCATAGCTACGAATGAAACCATGCTCACCTAGCAAGCAAACGTATACCGGCTCATATTAATTCATGCAACATTCTACGTGCACATTGAAACAATGAATATATGAGCGGCATAATATACTGAGAGCGAGCCAATCAACATACAAGCCAGAGATTAACACTAATAGTGGATGATCAACACAAGCTGAGTGATAATGAAGGCAAGAGAAAGCATATATTCTACTTTTCATTTGATTACCACATGATGGCCAATCAAACAACGTCTATTCACAATCATCACAGTATCTTGGCGACATAACACAATATTGATAGATCTAACTATAATAATCCTTGGTAGCGATAGTCATAGATCTATGTTAACAATCATCAACTTAATTATGGCGATGTATTAGCAAAGATAGTCAATGGCCTACGTTCACAAACCTCAGAACAATACTGGTGAAGTGTTGCATTCACTGGTACAAAAATATCTCAATGGTAAAGATACCAAAGCTTGCAACATCGTAGTATTAGAGAAAGAAATGTGAAAAATGTTTGATCATGAGCTAATATACCTTTAACCTTACCATTCTATCACTGGGTCTCAGCTCCAAGAATTGGTAAGCACACACTATTATTGAAGCAATAGAACAATGCATGGTAGCATCTATAGGATTTGCAGGGTTGGCCAGAGAATTACAGGAGTCAAGAGGAAGCAATACGAAACAAATGAAGAGCAAAGCTATTAAAAAATAGCTGGTCATGTTGCATTAAGGGTCAGAGGCATGTAAAGGGAAGAAATGATGATGAAAGATACCTTGCAGAAGTAAATGGCTCTAGTGTGAAGAAGTGAAACAACATCCAGTATCTAGCAGACATATGTCACAAGTATGACATCTAATCATATACCAATTAGCTTCTAGAGAAATGAGCTTTAGATCCATGAGGGTATGAGCCTTGTATATAAGCATGCACTAAAGAAAGAATAGAAAAAAGAGCCTAAGATACTACACATGTGATGCCATGCGGTGTCCAATGATGCAGCATCTAATTGATCACTCCAATGATTATCTTTGGTTGTTGAATCCAAATAGAACCAAACCTTGCAGCCATAGTAGCATGCCATGGTAGAGAGAGAGAATCAAATATCAACCATGACTTATGACTTGAGAGCAGAACCATCGGTTGACTAGCAAAGAGGGGCATCCATCGTGTGAAAGAGACAATTCCAACCATGTAATAAAAAGGCAAACCAGCTTCAACAGCCAGTTCATGCAAAGACCTTGAGCAATAGATACACTCTCAAAAGCAACCGATGTGAATTCATGAAGCTATCTCCACATGATTGGAACTTTTAGATTAAACAAACATGAGGAGATCAACTCTTCAATTGATGCTATTTGCGGAGGTGCAAGACAATTTTTGAAAATTTCAAAATATTTCTCCTATTTCTTCATTATAGAACTAATGCAATGCATACCTTACTAATACCTATGGAATTCTCTTCTTGTCACTTATTGAGTAAATTGTTATTGTCTCATTATACATGATTTTAGTTAAATATCTTTTGGGATGTTTTTGTACTATTTTTCTAGCCAGTAGTTTTCATTTCATAAAATATAAAGGTTTTTCCAGAAGGGGATATCCAATTTGATCCTCATATGTGACTAAATTTCTTATAGAGTAAATTATTATGATTTCTTAAGACTTTAATTACTATTCTACATGCATCTATTTAGTACAATAATTTGTACACTCTATCTTTTCCTATCTATATGCATTGAGAAAAACTATAAGTTAAAGACCAAAGGTTTTCAAGCCGACTTGTTAGGTAGTTCCAAAATCTATAGATAGTGCTTGAACT
Organism: Dipteris shenzhenensis; assembly: GCF_047967505.1. Lineage (NCBI taxonomy): Eukaryota > Viridiplantae > Streptophyta > Polypodiopsida > Gleicheniales > Dipteridaceae > Dipteris > Dipteris shenzhenensis. The sequence continues at coordinate 42,553,163 of NC_141604.1, forward strand.
TCAAAGAAAATTTTTCACCTTGTTGGTGCACTTTCTTTATGGACTATCCAGAACATCACTCAAAGATGGAAACTTTTTAATCTACCATTGATCTTGAAGCTCTCACTCCTTTGGTAACATGTTTTTCAACAACATCCAACCAAGTAGATCTATCATTTGACCTTGGTAGTTTTTCATCTCCACCTCTATCTTCAGTAATGCTTATAACTCTTAGCCTTGGATGAAGCTTTGCATTGTATGGTTTCATTGATTTAATATTTCTATTGAAATCAAGTTTAGGAATATGAATATGTTATTTTAATTATACATGAAAAACTATATTGCCATGTAGTATTTAACTTGTGGCAAGTAGGAATCATGGAAATCTGAAATAGAGATTTAAAAAAATTAGTTTCTAAATTTTTTTTAAAATGTATTTTTTGAGTTGTTGATAAACCTGGCCACATTGCCATGCCAAACATCACCAACAATGTACAATCCTTAGAGACATAAGGGTCCTCTTGGATAGAGTACTTCTTTAGCCTTGGTCTAACTTCACACAATTCTTTCCAATATTGATAGGCATACTTGTCACGTCTGTAATGGAGAATAGTATTCCCTCTCTTAATGGAATTGTACACAAATAAGCCATGGCCAATGCTTGTAATAGATGACTCATGTACCTCAAAATCCACATTTTTAATATGAAAGAATACCTTGATGGGGATAGGAAACTTTGGTGTTCCAAGTGGATCACGTTCTAGTACGTACATACTCAGGAAAAATTTTGAAGTATATCTATCAGCATGGCAAAAGACAACCCAATTAGCCCAAAAACCATAACAGTAATTTGAGACAAAATCAAAGGAAAAATTGGCATATGTACCTTCATGGAAAATATGCATTTAGTTAGAAAGGCCTTAGCAATGTGCTTCTTGATATACCGGCCTTTGTACCCTAGTTCTATAGCCATATGAGAAGCTTGCATACACTCATAATATCTATGGGTGAAGTAGCCCTTAGCATAATATCTATTTGTGAGTTGATCTTAGACTCACTAGCTCTTGACACCACTTCCAAAATATATTACTAATGAGGTTGCTTGTAGATGTCCCCAATTCTCATGGCGTGCTCTCTTGTGTTAGTTATCTCCATATACTTCCTTACATCATTGATTCCAATATCCTTAATGACCTCAAAGTTGCTCTCTCCGGATACCACCTCCAAATAATGTAGACATTTTTGGTGTTACATTTTCTTTTGTAGTATTTGTCCCCCTCTCCTTCGATGCATCAATAATTCCCATGGAGTATAATTCCAAGAAATTCATTCATTATTTACAATTATATAATTGTCATGGCATCCTCCCTTTAAGTTTATGGAGAATATTCTCCCTACACTAGTGCCATTCTTTCTATGAGGTAGTGGAAAATGTCACTTGTGAGATAAATAACTGCTATCACCTCATGGAGAGTGCATTTCCCATGGCACTAATGCCATTATCCACATCACGAGGGTTCTCAATGAAGCACTTAAACAAAACATGCATTGCAAAACTTCTTAAACTTGTAGGAAATGGACATGAATACAAATCCAATAAAGGTTGATGAAATAGATATAAAAAATACAAATGAAACAAATGACATGATTCTTATTCTCCACAACCTCATATGACATGGCAAAGAATTGCACTAGTACCATTCTAGTTTCATACTAATGAGACAAATGACATGATTCTTATCCTCCACAACCTCATATGACATGGCAAAGAATTGCACTAGTACCATTCTAGTTTCAGTGAATGACAAAAACATCATCCCCTTATGAGGTTATGGTGAATTTCTAAAATACCTCATTAGAAAAAGGCACGAGTGGCACTCTCCAAATTCCAATGGGTGTATGGAAAGAACTAAAACTCAAACACTTTGGAAGAACAAAAATTACAATAGATTGGCTTTAGATCACACAAAACCAATATCAATAAAAAAAGTGGCAATGATATATTATTGAAATGGTTGCTACTACTTTTTAAAAACTAGGATTGACATGCCATAAATCCCTTTACAAATCATCAAGTGACATAACAAGTGGAATACTAGAAATATCCTTGGTAGCTATGGGAGGCAAGGGCTCCATTTGCTCACCATCATCATTTAAATCATGTGGTGGTGGTGAAGCAACATGTGTTTACAGTGGATTTTCAGTTTTGGACCAAAATCTAATCTATGGATCATTTGTTAAAAGATCAAAACAAATGGACTCAACTTCTATGGCTTGTGATTTTGTTAACACCCAAGGACACCACTCTTCTTTTAGAGGATAGTGCATGCGTTGCAACAACTCCTTTCCTGAACATGACAAAATATGAACAGGGGAGAGGAGATGAATGGAGATGAGGAGAGAGGGCATAGCTCTAGAGCACACCACAAATGACTAACTATACACTAGATTTAGTTGAAAATGTAGAATATATACAAAACCTTTTGGGGTTAGGGTTAGGACATCTAACCCTTTTCTTTATAGCACTCTATGTGTTAGTGCTATGCACAATATCAAACACATGATGTTGAGATGTTTTCTAACCACCTTCCCTCAAGATCAACATCATGAATTAGGCCTTCCCTCAAGATGATGATTTTGGGGAATTGAAGAAATACTGAGCATTACATTCCATCATATCCTTTTAATGGGAATATACTTCCTCTGAGTCAAACCAAGAAGTTGTGGTTTGGTAAACATGTCTGCAACATTTTCTTTGCTATCACAATGTTGTAGTGTGATGTCACCAAGTAGTACACTTTCTCTGATGAAGTGCTCTCTGACATCAATGTGCTTAGTCCTAGAGTGATATACTGGATTCTTGGCCGATTGATTATCACGTTATATTGTTGTTGGCTTTGATTCATCAAAGTAATCTATTTTTGACAATAGTATTCTGAGCCATACAACATCACATGCACCTGTAGCGAGTGCCCTATATTTTGAGACAAAGAAATAGTTGGCTGTTTATTTGACAACCATGATATAGCACCTTGACCAAGGAAAAATGCATATCCCTATGTGGATCTCTTGGTCTCATGATCTTTGACATAGTCACTGTCAAAGTATCCATGCAACCTTGGATGACTTCCTCTTTATTCTCTTTCAAATTGTCTTGTACATTTGATACATCTCAAGACTCTTTTGGTTGCATTCTAGTGAGACTATTTTGGATTTGCCATAAACTATGCTAGTGAACTTATTGCATAACAAATATCTAGTCATGTGATAGATAGTTAGATATATTAAAGATCCGATGAGTTGCCAATAGTACCTGTCATTGATGGTAGCCTTTTTTAAAGCTTTTGTAAATTTTAAACTCTATTTTGTGGGAGTTGCTGCAATCTTGCAATCTGCCGTATGAAACTTCTTCAAGAGACTGTCAACATATTTTCACTGATTCATGAAGGTAGTGTTGTCTAAATCTGTCCAAAACTCAATTCCAAGATAATAGTGCATAATTCCAAGATCTTGCATGTTGAAATTTGCAGATAGGTCTTGTTTTAACTTCTTGATGAAGCTATCATTGCTTCTTGTCACAATTAGGTCATCTACGTACAAAAGTGCAATAGTAATGTCTTCCCCTTGAACTTTGTAGAGTATTATTTGCATTGGATTTCGTGTATCCCAAATTAGCAAAATATTTTTCGGTTCTACTGTACCAACTTTTGGGTGCTTTCTTTAAGTTGTAGAGACTTTTCTTGAGATGGAAAACTTGATTCTCTTTCCTTGGTACAACATAACTTGCTGGTTGTTGCATGTAGACTTCCTCGTCTAGGTAACCATTGAGAAAAGCATTCTTGACATCAAGCTAGTACACATTCCATCTGCTGAGTGTTGCTAATGATATTAAAAATCGTATGGAATCCATCTTTGCTACTGGAGCATCAGTCTCATCATAATCCTGATGATATTCCTGTGTAAATCCTTTTGCAACTAGTCTATATGGAGCTACTGATGATCACATCTATCCATGGCTAGATCATTTCTCTAACCTTGCCAAATATCACCACCACTGGCTGGATGCTAATGCTGTTTGGCCTTAGTGTGGTAGCATCAACTCAAAGATCTTGTAAGCCACATTTACAAGGCACTCTCACAAGTGCATTTGAGAAGACAAAAACAATAAAGAATGCATTAACACAATTGTAAGAGCTTAGTTAACCACCTGTAGAGATACTATTCCCACTTTGGCATCACGTTGATGCATGTACTACTCCGAGTGGATCAAATATGATCATGGTGAATATCATTGGAAGAAACCTCATAGATGAAGAATACTTGGGCTTAAGATGAAGAATACTTAGGCTTATCCTAGCTTGATTCATCAAGTAGAAAGTCCTCATCTGAAACACCCCTGTATGCTACAACCTTTCTAGATAGTGAAGTGATGTTCACATTGAATTGAAAGCCATGGTTAACATCCCTTGATATTCTCATTTGATGCTCATTCACCAGCTTCTCAACATACACAATACCTATGGTGGGATCTGGGCTCTCATGAACAAGGTGACTACTTTGGTGTACTTCTTGGTCATGTGATTTCTAATGATGGCATAAGGACTAAACCAAGGAAAATTCAAGCAATTGAAAGAATGCCTAAGCCATCAACCTTGACTCAACTATATATTTTGTTGGATTTATTAGTTTTACTAGAAAATTGATTTGGGATTTTGCTACAATAGCTATTGCATTGTATGAACCTACTAAGAATGAAGTGGAGTTTCAAAGGACACCTGAGTTGTCTGATGCATTTCACACATTAAAGAAACATGCTTTTGAAACACCCATTTTGAGATAGCAAAAATGGGATATCATCTAATATCTTATTTGATGACTCAGAATATGAGCACAATGAAGATGGATAGCTAATGTCCACTATGTGATCAAGATGCATAACTATTTATAAATGGACATTAATTTGCAAAGGGTGATCAAGATGGACATTTTTTCCATAGCTTCTGGGTCCCTTATTGACCATATCGAAATGGGGTACACTAGCCTTGTGGCCAATAGCATCCCTTCCTAGATGCTCGTGGTTGTCACTCATTACCTCATGATGGTAAGGTGTTTAGACTTCTCAGAATTTCTATGGGATTTGGGATTAATATGAAAGACACATGGGACTTGGTTTTTGATTTGTTCTAAATTGGAGAAGTGGAAGGGTTTCCAAGCTAACCTAGCTAGAAGGAGGATGGTGCTTAGCCATTATTTATATCTATTACCATCTTCTATTTGTCCTTCTAGCATCCCAACAAAAATGGCTTGAATCAGTTGATCTCTAAGTGCAGATTCTTCCTTTGGGGTGGTAGCTCTAGGATACCTAAGGTCAAGTGGGGTTTTTGTACTAGGACTAAGGTTGAAGGAAGTCAAGGGTTGCTGACATTCATCTTTCTTTTGCTAAGCTTGCTACCTCATGGATAATCAAGGCATTAATTAATCCCCAAATAGGATTGGGAGGAAAAGTGGAAGAACTTCCCCTCTCTACCTATTGTCTTCAAGCTAGAACCTTGTTTCACTAAAGGTAGTTAGCTATGGAGGTCATTGTGGGCTGCCTTTGAGACAATCAAATCCCAAATTAGATTTTCTGGCAAGGGGCCCTTCATGGCTATTGACTCCATTTGGAGATCATATGTGCACAGCTTCCCCCCCTTACAAGATGAGGAATTTATGGCCTATTCAAAAAAGGTTTACAGATCTAGGGGCAATTGTGGCAAGGGATCAAAGAAGATGGAAATTATGGCCCAAAATTAAAAGAGAATTTCATCTCTCCAACCAACATGCACCTCTAATCAAGGAGTGGCTAGCACTATGGAAAGATAATATTCAGTGGAAAGGAGGCACAGTGCTGGTACATGACTATGAGTTTACCTGGGTGCATTCCTCTTATTTGCTCCCTATCTCTGCCCCTTTTGAAGACACTGAGGAGGTTTATAGGATGTTACATGCCAGATGGAATCTTCATGATAATTAGGCCCACTGGAAGGGTAGGTTTCTTAAGATTTGGCACAAGGAAATCCCAAAAAAATCTCTACCCTCCTTTGGCTCATTCTTCACAAAGTTGTGTGGACCAATACTAGGAGCCTTAGGATAGGGAAAGGAAATGGTCACTGCAAACATTGCCCGGGGTCCCAAGAGGACCATTTTCACTTATTTGTTGCATGCCCTCAGGCCTGGAAGGTCTAGAAAGCTACTCAGATCCTACTAGGAGAGCCTATAAACTAGAAATCTATTCTTTTGGGGGATGCTATAAAAGTCAAATAGGGTTTATGGATAGCTACTAGGGTGCACACATTATGGTTTTGTTGGCTTTCCAAAAACACTTTTTAGTTTAATCAAGAAATGCTAAATGCTGAGATGTTGATGTTGGATTGGCTAATAAAAAAGGACAAGGGTATCCCAAGTGATTCAAATCTACAACAAAGACCAAGATATGCTATGCACTAAGATTCAAGAGAATGAAGAGGAGTACAAGAAGTCCCACCACAAATAATGCCCCTTCCATGAAATTCTTGAATCTGATTCAAAATCAGATTGACTCTGCCTACCAGTTTTTTTTTGGCATGGCCTATGCTAGTTTATATGTCTATTTCTTGATGAAGAATCTCTATGTGAGGATGCTTTGTAATAGGAACATCATGTATATATCTTTTTGATAATATCCTTGTTCCCCCCCCCCAAAAAAAAACAAGCTCAAACATGTAATCACCCACAATACTAATCATCTACCATTTAATCACCCACAATACTAATCATCTAGCATGGCTAAAAAAACAAGCTCAAACAAGCATCTCCAACTAAACCATGCAAATTATCCTTTAGAATCCCTATTTTGTCTAGTGCAATTCCACTGAATACTTTGTCATAGTCTATAATGCAAGTGATGCAAGAAACATAATTTCCCTTAAACTCCTCTTAATTAGGCTTTTGCTAACCTCAATTGTGTGCTTGATTATAGGAGCTAATGAGGTCAAGAAAATGCTTAAAAAATGATTTAAGGATCCATTGAGCATCATCTCTTGGATGATACTAAAACTTTATAAAATATTTGACATAAATATTTCCTTTTCAAGTTGTGATTTAGCTGATCCATAGTACATTTAGGTTTAAGTATTTCTTCTTCCTCAACTATCAATGGAGCCTCTTCATAAATAGGATCCTAGCTACATTCCTTGAATGGTTTGAACAAAAAAATATCAAATGCATTATGGATTTTCCAATGATCTGGTAAGTCAAGTCTATAAGTGATAATCATTAATCTTTTGAATAGCATTGAATGGCCATCTATAAAATTTTTAGTGCTATCTGGATAATAGGCCATCTCTACACTCTTTAGCCTTCCTTTCTTAATTTGTAAAAGAAAATAATCACTTTCTTTAAAGATCAAATGTTTTCTTTTCTTATTAGCTTACTCTATGTATTTCTTCCAAACAACACTAGTTGCTTCCTTTACTTCTTAAGGATATTCTCGTACCACTTGTAAAGTCATCACTTGCCTTAGCTCCATGAGTTAATCACATACTGGTAAAATCTGCCCATAGATTAGCTCAAAGGTTGCTCTTCTAGTTGCCAAATGAGGCATATTGTTTAAAATTTTAGGAAAAGTGTAGCCTAGTTCCAAGATTCTCAAATACTGATGTCTAGAAGTTGCTACAAGGCTTAGAATCTTAGCTAGAAACTTCATATTAGAGAACTTGGAAAAATCCCAATTCCCATAAAATGAGATATATCCACTTGCCTACTGCTCTACCTGCTGTAGACTTGCCATGTAGACATACAAAAGTTTGAGAGTAAAGCTGCGGGCCGAGATGTAGAAGACGAACGACTAGAGAGGGATTTATAGAAGTGCAGACTCATAATGTGAGATGAAAGATTTAGAATAAAGAATTGGGAGAGGCTGAGATGGTGCTATGATGATGGTTGGAGAATGCTAGACTACTAGATTGTGTGAAGTAACAGATGCAAGACCGTAATGCGAGACATGTGAGACGATAGATTTTGAATACATTAAAATCATTAATAGATTTTGAATACATTGAAATCTATAAAATAAAGTGATGGAACACAAGAATGATATAATTATTAGATTCTTATCATGAGATATTTATTGTATATAATAAACTAGACTTTGAATAAAGTGAAACTGATTAAATAAATTTAGAGAGGATGAGCTGTCGATTGGGTGAAGTAAATGATGCAAGACCGTAATGTGAGACATATGAGAGGATAGATTTTGAATACATTGAAATCTATGAAATAAAGTGATTGAAGACAAGAATGATATAATTATCAAATTCCTATCATGAGATATTTACTATATACACTCTACTAAATAGTGTGATGTAACAAGTGCAAGATTGTAATGTGAGATGATAGATTTTGAATAAAGTGATATCTAAGAAATAATTATTATATTCTTATCATGAGAGACTATTTAATGTATATAACTTATTGGATTGAAAGATGCTTTGTTTTCATCATCACACATTTAATATGTATCCATGATAAATGTCCCTTATGTATCCATGAGCAAATGCCCCTTATGTATTCACACATTTAATAAAATCAACCAAAATAACCTTATAAGACAATGAAAACAAGTCACACATTTAAAATGTATCCATGATAAATGCCCATTATGTATCTATGAGTAAATGCCCCTTATGTATTCACATATTTAATAAAATCGACCAAAATAACATTATGAGCAACAAATATAAAGTTTCGCGACTTTGCACTTGTACATGCATCACTTGCCAATAAAGTTTTTCCTACTTCAAAATAAACTCATTTATATGATTCACAAAGAAGTGGACTCTGATGCTTGCTATGGACTCCAGTGTTTTGAACTTATTCTTTATATAGCATAACCACGCCGAGTTGCCTGCATTGAATCCAACAAGCTTCTCCTATGAGACTGTACTGAATGTAACCTCTCTTCTATTTGTCTCACCATATTCTGTATCCACTCAACCAACTACATGAATATCTATTCCTTAGCAAAGGAAAAATAGCTTAATCAAATAACCCATGCATCATCCCAGACCATGACACAATTGATGGATCTCAACCAATGTGCTCCAAGGAAGAAAATAATTTAGAAAGCAAGAAGTAGGGATAAATGAGCAAAGCCATCCTTTTTTGATCTATCTAAAATTGAGAGCTGACCATCTATGCATCACTCATAGTGTCCCATGACCAAGATTTAGTGTGTCGCCATCTTTTGGTAAGTGTACTGCTCCTATTTTGTCAACATATGAGCAAAATACAATACCATATATATATATGTATGTATATATATATATATGTATGTATGTATATATATATATGTATATATATGTATATATATGTGTATATATATGTATATATATGTATATATATATGTGTGTGTGTGTGTGTGTGTGTGTATACGTACATACATAAAGCCAATATTAGGTAAAATGGAAAAATCCAAATTCCCATAAGAAAGAATCTCTTGGGAAAATCGTTGTTACATAAGAAAGGATTACAAATACTATTTTGCAAATTAACACTTTATGTAAAGTTGAACTCCCACCTCATGGCTTAGATATTTTATTGATATTGTTCAATATTTCAAAGTATTGAAGCATTAACGAACATAGATTTAGAATCTACTATTCCTACCTTGCAAGAAGACATGGAGACCTCTCGCAAGAGTCTCGCAAGTGAAGCCCACATATATAACTTCACATCATCCCATGATAAATACAATCCCATAATATTTGCATAGATGACCAATTCACCATAGGAAACCCAACTCTTGATAATGTTTAAATAATTAGTAAGATGTCTAAATAAATGACCATCAATTGAAACACAAATAGCATACGAAAACCAAAGCTAATCTATCTAAAAACTGAAAGTTGACCATCTCAAGAAACGATGTCTATATGAATGAATATATTCAAATGAAAATGTATAAGCATTTATGTGAATATGCGATGCAAAAAATTACAAATATTTGTGTATATCTCAAACAAAACTAAATTGGCTTCCATTGCCATAGATATATCCCAAATGAAGGTAAGAAGCTAAAATATATTATTTCCATAAATAAAACTAAATAAAATCCTTTGAAAAATAGGCACAAAAAACTTGACCTACTAAATAACATAAGGGTGACTCAAGTACAGGAATCACATAGAAACATTTGGGGTTCTTGTACAAAAAGTGATGCAAAAGTATCAAGAGTATCTTAATGTCATGGGTTATGACCAGCTGTAGTTTATGACTCATCCTAGTCATCAATGTAGTTAGCCTATTTAAACCAACTTTGAACATTGACACCTCAGTGGATAGTAGCTGAACTTGTTCTTTTAGCTTATCCACTTGTACTCTACATCCATTCTCACATACAACTACCCCTTCTCCACCTCTCTCCAAAATATGTTGCATCCACTGATTAGAGTCGTCATGCTATTCTCAATTTGAGAAATCCTGGAAATGAGAGCTCATATCTTGTATAGTTCCTATTAATTCTTTACTTCTTTTTAAATTTATTTTAATGTGTATAAACTGTATTTAAAATGCTAAACATGTTTAATTTTTGAATATTTTATGTTTGGATAAGGGAAGAAGCGATAGCGTACCTACTCTAGGAGGTGCCTTTATATTTTCAGTGGCACTTTGCTTATTTAGTACTCCCCTAGCCCCCACTAACTAAGCTGCCTCCTATTCACTAGCTACTGTGACTACTGCCTCTATGTTCCGCCTCTACGCCCTCTCGTCGTCCTAAGCTCTACCTCTACTCTACCCCCCTCTAAACCTTACGACTATGTGTCTACTCTTCTCTACAAGCATATCGACTACTCAGGTGCTTCGCTTATGCTCTCTCTCTCTCTATTCCATCGCCCTTAGCCCCCCCTTTTTTTCCTCTGCTCTACACTGATTTGGCGCATCCCATATCTATGATCACGCATGAAAACTCTACCTTCATTGGTCCCTCTATTGCTCAAATGTGCTGTGTTGATGCCATAGTAGTTGGTACGTAGCCTTTTGAGTCAGCTTACCATCGCCTATTATATGCTTAACCAACAGTTATATGCTAGAGATGCACTTCTCACTGATTGGTTTGGCATTTTTGACTCACCTTTTCTCTAATCTCATGCTTGGCTCCCTCCTCCGTGTCTGTCTGCTACCTCGTAATAGAATAGAACCTTGTGGACCATGGTTGGACCGTCAACTCTACTTATTTCTGCTACATAGCTACCATCGGCTTATATTTTCATTGTTGCTTTGAGTTGTTATATGGTTGGTAGAACTTGCTCTTTCATGATATAGGGTCGTTGTTGTGCACGGCAACATTGTGTGTTCCATTAGTCTTAGAAACCATTGTAGGTCATCGTCTTTTTCCTCTTCTTTAACTTGTTCCTTTGCGTTGTTTCCCTATGCCATGTGTCTTGAATGCATGTTACTATACTATAGCCCTACCTTATTTACATCATAACCATAAGCTAACCTTCTTTTGTTATTATTAACCCACCATTTACCCCACTTATTAATCACCCTCTTGGTTACCTTTTGATTTCATTTTGATCTTTTCAAATACAAGTATGCTTGCTTTGCCATACACATGGATAAATGTATATTTAATTTTTTCTAAAAAAATTCTAAGCATATGTTATGATAATATGCTTCTTAGTCATTTCTATTCCATTGTAGGCCGCTCTTTTAATATTAGTTGCAATTTCCTAAGCTATGAAGTTTATGTATTCAATTAGAAAGATTATCTTATAACTTAGTTTTTGATAGTTGTGATATAGATTAAATCTCTTCCCCCCCTTTTTTTAATTAAGAAAAAGTAATTAAAATTTTTTCCTATAACCCTTGATGATTATTTCTAGACAAAGTTGGGACCAAGCACCCCGACATATAAGAAGACCGCTAGAATGTCTGCTAATCGGGACCCTATCAAAATAGCCTTCATCAACCAAAAGTTGGAAGGAGCCTGAAAAGAACTTGAGAGTTGTGGTGGAATTATTAGGGCTAGACCGTATCTCGCTAGAAATGCCAAGACACAATTAAAATAATGAGGGATTTGTAGTTATTAGCTCTTCTCTATGGTATTTCCTTTGAACAATTGTACACTTGACAATAATAATAGACATGGGGCCATGCTTCCTTGCTTGTCACCAATGTAATTTTTACTTTAACTATTTTCCTGTTTCATACACACAATTCAGTATTAGCATTTGAATAGCACCTAATTAGTTTCATACTCCTACATCATACTAACATCTAATGTTACTTCATTTCCTTTTCCCCCCAAAATAAAGGGACTATGTATCCATGGCAGGCTAGGAGATTAGTACACTAACCTTTAATTTATTGTGCCTCCTATATGGTAGGCCTTTTTTCTAGCTTACTTTTATCATGCCTCCTTTATGAAAGGCTAGGAAATTAATTTTTTTCTCTAAAATTGACTTCCTTCTTTTGTATATGCTCGAACCCCTTTTTTTTCTTATGTATGCCATATATTTGCCTGGGTACTTGTTGTTTTTGATGAGCATTATTCGTGACAGCAATAACAAGTAGGGGAAGGATGCTTGGATACCTATCACCCATTCATTAATCAATAAAGTTCCAACTTTGGTTATTGTTTGGTTGGTTGGTAGGTATAGCTCTTCCATCCTTGAATAATTGTTATCAAGTACATGACTACCTTGGCTACCCCTTGGAGTTACATTGTTATCTCTTTTGGATTTCATCAAATATCAACAAAAAATATTTTTTGGAAAGATCAAAATAATGTTTGGAGTTTATGTATCTTTTCTAATTATCCCATTAATATATTCCCTTTTCAATTATTGGTAATATTACTTGGAAATAATTATATGGTTCATTTATATGATGGGATACTGAATTATTTACACACATTTTATTCACTTTCACCCTCAATTATATACATGCACACACACCCCTCTCCATACACACACACAATTCAATGATTTCATTTTTTAAATTAAAATTCCCCCCCAAGCCCCCTTTTTTTAAATTTAGATGATGTAATTCTTTATTGTTCATTGATATGGCATTTTTAATTTAGCATCTTATTTCTTCTTCTTTATGGCCCTTGTTATGTCTTCCCCCCTCCCACCTAGCTAGACCATCTAACCCCCTTTCTTATGACCGAGACCCAAACTTTTTATTAAAGAAACACACTGACTGGCCGTAAAGAGACTCAAGCATTACACTTTTGTACAGTGCTCACATATCTTCACTTTGCCAAGCATGGTCACGTGAATTTTCCTATGGCAACCTGGCCATAAAGAGACTTAGGCATTCCACTTTTGTACACACTTGACGTCAGAGTCTTGGACATATGTAATCATTTTCAAATCAAAGCTCCATTCATTCTATCGTTTTTATCACACAAAAAACCATCCACAAAACACTTGAAGTCCGAAACCTCTCGAAATAAGAATGGTGCAGCTTTTGCTCTTGTGCACTCATTGAAGCTTCACATTAGATGCAAGAATGTGAATGTGAAACTTGTTCTTAGACGTTCTAATAGGTGACTAAACAATGCATCAATGTCTTCATGTGTGTGTCCAACCATAAGGAATCCCAATTGAACCATCTCAAAGAGTCCCCTCGTAACAAGCAAGGAAAGAAATGCAAACACATATCTGTTCTTATTCTCGGATCCGTGATTGTCAAGTTGAAGCATAAAAACTTTTGGCAAGCATTTAAAAGTTGAAGTATTGGGATCCACTCCCTGCATGCAAGCATCATCATCTTGACAATGATTTGGTATAGTTTAATCCACCTGTTGGTTGCATCCCATATTGTCACTACAATGCATTGCCAAATTTAGATTTTCTCTAGTACTTATATTCTTTTACTATCAATTTTTTTCTTCGTCTACTCTCATGCTGGTATCCAATGCCACTCTCGAGGTCAATGATTCAAAAATATTACATGGATATCTTTCATCTTGTCCAAGCATCAAGTCTCCAAAAACATGTTTGTCATTTCTCTCCAAATTCCATAAACACATTGCCAAGGGTCCCACTGTGAAATTGGGGTCTTCTGGCCAAAGCTCTATAGCAATTTGGCCATAGAAATTCTTCCCATGACCATGCATTATAGCTCCCGTCAATGACACTGGTAATTGCATTGCAAGACCCAAGGATTTTGGAATAGGTTGCAGTTGTGGAATGAATTTCTTCTATCGATCCATCTTATCATGAATGATGCACAAATATTGTTTGGATTTAGCTCAGAGAATAATCTCCAACCATAGTAAACATTCCGACAGGTCATTTGTTGTAGCATGTGAACTCTTCTTTTCATTAGATATTTTGCATGCTCCTTTCAACTTTTCATGCATTGCAATTCCAATTTAATGGATGTGCAAATATCATAGTTGGAAAATGTGCTTGTCTTTGATACACTCATTTTTTTGAACCTCGTATGCCAAACTCTACTGAAGGTGGACTTGGACATGCTCTTGTGTTGCAAACCATTTATTTTCATGTTCACCTCTTTCAAGATATCTACTTGCTTATACATTGATGGAATGACAAGTTGTGTCTCCCGAGAACTATCATAATGTGACGTGCTACTCTTATGTGGCATTGTATCTACATTCTTATCTAAAAACTCTTGTATAGTTACTTTCCCAATTTCATTATGCTCCCATCTTGCTCCCATGCCTTCCTAGTGATTCCTTTGTTTCCATGCTTTGCTTTCTTTGCCCCTAGCATGTGTTGCTGCTTGTACCTAAAAAATGAAGTGCAGGAAATTCCATATATAGTGTGCCATGCAGTGTAAAAAACTTTCTTGCCCATCAAACAAAAACTTTTTTTGTTGCCTGTTTTCATCCTCACACATGGCCATTATTAAGCTATCATACACATACATTACACAATGACTACTTTTTGTCCCCAATATTCTTTTCTTCTCTCCATAATCTTTTCATGGTCAGCCATTTGACAACATTTGTTCTTACAACAATCAATGACTGCTACTAGTCAAAGAGAGTCTTCAGAACATTTTCCGACATTACATAGTTTAGTATAAGCTTGAGGCTCTCTACTTATCATTCTATACTTTCTTTTATGCAATATATTGGGAGCTAGAGTAGATTGCGCTTGGTTTTGGACATGCACTGTGGTCGTTGTCTTCTTCTTCATAGCCACTATAGATGCCCTCTTCTATATCTCCTACTATTTTCAATTTAGTGCCATCTTTCAAAGTCACATGTTTTATAGGCCAGCTGACTAAGTTCACATTTCCCAAGTTTGAGTTGATAGTACTTGAGGTTGAGCCAACTATTTTCCCAAAGTCACAATCTACAACCAAACCTAAGCTGATAGTGCTTGAGGTTGAGCCAATTATTTTCCCAAAGTCACAATCTACAACCACACCTAAGTTCCCATCCCCAAGTTCTTGGAAGTCGATCGGCTCATAAGGGTAAACCAACAAAATAGAGCCAATTTATGCATTTTGACCCCTTGATGACAACATTATTACCTTCTTGCCTATGAGATCCTCTTTCTTAATGACGTGGTCCACACCTCTACCCTAGAACCTCCTGATTGTTCCATGGCAAGCCTCTTCACCATTGCATCGTGCCATCTCACCACAGTGCCTATTGCATTGAGCATTTTTGATGCACCCATTGAAGGAAATGGGAGATAAGTTCCATCTCTGAAGCTCTGTAGCACAACAATGAACATCCTATTGAGACCCCACTACAAAGTGATAGAGGATCAATTGAGCAGATTATTCCTTGTCTAGTAATGATACTATTATGGAGAAGCAAAAGGTCATCTCCACATGTCCACATTTTTCTATCCACCCTACCAAAGAAGACAAATTTGCATAGAAATTTAGAACCACAAAACGTTGTAAATTAGTATCCATATGAGACATTCAAAAAAAATTTGTATGCAAGCAGTAGTCTACTTTCAAATATATGTCCAGACACTCTTTCCAAAAAGTGAACATTTGCTTGATGATCCAACCGAAAGAGTATACATTGGAGGCCTTGGAGTATGCGTTGGAGCATGTCGGATCTGAGTCTCTCCCTCCCTCATTGCGCTTCAGCTTTCCTCAGCCTGAACTTTGCCTCATGCATTCCCTGGGGCCTAGTAATAAAATTGGAAGCTGGTCTAGTCTCATTGGCCTTTAGCATGAGACCCCAATCAATGATACCTACTCTGGGACAGTGGTCTCTCGTAAAGTCCAGTACAATATTTTCAGCATGTAGATCACAATGCACAATCCCTTTTGTATGAGCAACAGACACTACATCCACAAGGGCATACACAGTTGAGGGAATATGGTATAGAAACCCCTGTAATCTAGCCATGTTATTAGCTTCAATCTTTGGATCCTCCCTTGGGTTTCTAAATGATCACTCCTCCTTGCTTAAGCTTGAGATGTACATGCCTATATGTACCTTTGCAAAAAGGTAATTGCATCATCATTTTCCCTAGGGTACCACCATTGAAATATGGAAAGATAGTTACCCATGGAGTCTCGCTTGTCTTACCTATGCAATAAATGAGACAAGGCTATAGTCTTTGCATCGCTTGTTCAATGTCAAAAGCCTTAAACTGTTTCCCTATGGACCTTGTCGAGTATTTCTTTGCATAGTATATTAGATGACTAGGAAAGTAAGAAACACCAGCGAACTGGACCTTGAGAAAAGGGCCGTATGCACCCTTCCCAATCTCTTCTTGCCATACTATAGCATTGTATGGCACTACAATGATCACCATACACTCATTGTTTCTTGTCATTCATTGCTAGTGTCCAAACCCCCCTGTATCACCTGATGATGATCCTACAACACCTGTCTCTCTCTCACCACCTCTACCAGATTCATCTAATGCTTTGCGCTGACATTTCCTCAGCAAGAACTGCGAGTCAGTGTCCTTTGATATCTTTCTCCTATGCTTCCAATCTACCCATTGAGCATCCCATAAAGATATTCTTTCCATATCTTTAGCTAGTCATTGGAGTCCTAGGTCAGTGACACACTTAGTGACATTTCCAATGACACTGAGATACATGTGTTTGACCACTTCCGAGTGCCATAATCTTATCTCTGTCAAATTTCCTTTTCCCTCTCCCTAAAGTTACATCTTTTTTGCACTTAGTATTGCATGAATGAAGTCATCAAGTGATGCAACATTCTGAATGGTGCTCTCGATAGCAGTCAACAACATGTGACTAATCTCATTAACTAGCTCCAACCTAAGAGCTCTCATCACATCCCTTCTCTCATCTCTCCTGTAACTGACATCACCCATTCTGCATACAAGACCAATTGACAATGAGATAAAGTGCATGCTTCTTGATAACAAGATTGTTGTAGGTGATGTCATCGAGTGATGCGGCGTTTTGAATGGTGCTCTAAATAGCAATCGGCAGCATGTGACTAATCTCATTGACTAGCTCCAACCTAAGAGCTCTCATCACATCCCTTCTCTCATCTCTCTCGTAATTGACATCACCCATTCTGCATACAAGACCAATTGACAATGAGACAAAGAGCATGCTTCTTGATAACAAGATTGTTGTAGGTGAGAAAACAAGGATGTAAAAACATAAGCATAGTAAACACGCACTATTAGCCAAAAAAGGAATCAGGACTAGAGGCTAAGCATGGCGATGCTCGAGGGCCATAGAGGAAAGGAGAACGTGAGGGCAAAACGTTATCATGGGAGGGGAAAAGGAATTAGAAGGGGAGGGAATGAAGAGGGAGACTATGACACAAGGGGAAAGGGAGAGGGGGAAGAGAAGCATGTACATGATGGGAGGAGGAATGTAAAGATGGAAACATCAAGGAAAGAGGACCATGCTTTATTTTGAAAGGAAGGGAAGGGAGAAATCAAAGTACTAGCTAGGTGGCTTTACAAGAATGAGCATGTCTCATCAAGGAATAGACCCCTCCTTTTATAGCCATGAGAGAGGGTCTCTCCCAATAAATGCATCCTCCCACATGCATGGTGTGTGTGGAAAAGTCTCCCATGTAGGCTAGGCAATTATGCACTCTCAATTGTGTGCGATAATGCTTGGCCACATTTTTCCACATATATCAACTCCCATATCCCAAGTCTATGATACTCCCTTGGTCTCTTCCCAATTTTATAATATGTTCGAACATCTAGGAGGACAAGTGGAGGGTTGGCACAAGGAATCTTGCTACCTCATCCTACTTTCCCCATTATTTAACTTGCACCCTTGGACTATCTATACCTCCACCACATGGGCATATCCTATATGGAGGGAATAACCTAATACAATATCCATCTCCACCTATTTTATATGACTTCTCCCATGGACTTTGAGCCATATCTCACTAAATCTAGCCTAGGTGGAGGGGTGGCACATGGAGGAGCCATGCCACCTTACATTTTATAATATTACTACCATGGATCACACCTTATGGGTCCTCTTACATGGAAGGGTGGCACATGGTCATGCCGTGCCACCTCAACCCTAGGAACTATGCACACCATATTTTATTATACTATTGCCACACATACAAACACACACACATATTAATGCCTTTTTCCTTAGACAAATTTATCCATAATAGTTCCCCCCCCCAGGCAGGGAATGCACAACATTTCCATGCCTAGGTCCATCATGCACAAAGAAGGGCTTGAGATAACACTTGTTGATCACCTTACTGCCATATGGCTCATGCAGCTCCTGAACTTGTACAGACTCATTGCTATGTTCCTTGATGACTTTGTATGGACCGGTCCATAGTGGTAGAAACTTCTTATCCATTTGGTGGTCCAATCTGTTATCAAAGCATAGCACAACATCCCCCTTAGCAAAGTGTCTTTTGCATCCCTTGCGAATCTTAGCATCCAAGTGGGCCTTTTGTCGATTCTTTTGAATCTTTGTTTGATGTAGGGCAAGGCATCGGGTTTCATCTAGCTTCTCAAGTTGCACCAATCAGGCCTCTACATGTTCATCTTCTATCATCCTCTATTCTTGTGCCAATCTTAAAGCTGGAATCTCTATCTCTAGTGGTAAAATGGCCTCAGTACCATATACCAACTCAAAAGGAGTGTGATCTGTACATGTTTTATGAGTGATGTTGTAAGCCCATACAGCTTTTGTGACCTTCTGATCCCACTTGCTCCTATTCCCTGTGGCCATTTTTCCCATGGTTTTACAAAGGAGGCCATTGGTCCACTCCGTTTGACCCATGGATGCTGGATAATAGATGCTAGAAGTGCGATGATCAATACCCATGCGATCCATGAGTAACTCCATTGCTTCATTTAAGAATGGACTCCCATGGTCGGAGACTATTTCCATGGGTGTCCCAAACCTTGTGCAGATACGTTCAAATATGAAATTTGAAACTGCCTTACCATCTGCAACAGGGAGGGCGATAGCTTCAGCCCACTTAGTGACATATTGAGTGGCTACTAAAAGATACTTCTTTTTGCAGGCAGTCATGGGAAAGGGCCCAACAAAGTCTATTCCCCACTTTTGAAACGGATGGATGGACATCACTGGGTTATGTTTCCCAGGACACAAATCCTTCCTACCAAATAATTGGCATGGTTCACAGGTTTTGCAATACAAAGTGACATCCTTGAACAAGGTCGGCCAATAGTATCCAGCATGTAAAATCTTCTTAGCTATATAGTCACTGGCATAGTGGCCTCCACAAAATCCATCATGATAATGCTTCAATACCTTAGGTACTTCATCTGCATCAATGGCCTATCTTAGTATCCCATCCATGCCTTGACGGTACAACACCCCATCAAAGAGGGTGTAGTGCCTACTATCTCTACGGATCTTCTTTCTCTCATAGCTAGTACTTTCTAGAGGAAAGGAGAAAGTAGTCAAAAACCTGTAGATATTGCCATACCATGGATCCCCCACTTCTATGGCTGCTACAAGGGTTACATCGAGGCACTCCTCTAAATCAATCAAAGCATTCTTCAAGTTAGAACAACCCCCTTTTACCATTTTGAAAGAAAAATCATATTCGTGTAGAACTACCAACCATTTGGCCAACTGGCCAATGGGATTTGGTGATTGAAGAACCTGCTTTGCAAGACCATTGCTAGGGATTATAATGAAGGACTTTCCAGCCACATAATGCTTAAATTTCTCAATGCAGAAAACCAAAGACAAGGCATGCTTGTCAGCCTCTGAGTAGCGTCGTTTAGTGTCGAGCAATTGTCGAGAAGCAAATCGAACGGGATACATGAACCCCGATCCTGCCCTTGTTGGAGAAGAATACTTGCCAAAGTGTGCTCACCAAACCAAGATTGATATAGAAAGTCTTTGACCAATCTGGATTGCGTAGAATGGGTTCTGAAGCTAGAGCATTCTTGATTTGTGCAAACCCATGATCACAATCCTCATCCCAAGAGAAATCAACCCCATCTTTTAATAGCATAGTCATGGGTCGTGTCAAAGCAACATATTGGTCAATGAAGCGACGATAGTATCCTGCTAGATTGACAAATGAGCGTACTTGACGTTTGGTTATTGGCGGGGAGAGCTTGAGGATGGATTCTACCTTATCGAGGTTAGGATTAACACCCTCAAATGAGACAATATGTCCCAGTAACCTCCCTTGAGTGGCTCCAATGGTGCGTTTCTCCGGGTTAAGACTGCCATTTGCATCATTGACCCTTTGGAAGGCTAACCTAACTTTCATGACGTGCTCCTTACGTGACGAGAATATACAAAAATCATCTAAAAAGACCTCCAAGAAATCCCCCAGATAAGGAGCAAACACTATCTGCATAAATCTTTGAAAGGTAGCAAGAGCATTGGTGAGGCCAAATGGCATTACTTTGAATGCAAATGTCCCCCAGGGTGTGGCAAATGTGGTTTTAAGCACATCTTCTTCAACAATTCTGATTTGATAAAACCCAGAGTAACTATCACAGAAAGTGTACATCTCATGACCACTTACCTTCTCAAGAATGAGGTCTTGAAAGGGAAGAGGATGATGGTCCCTCTTGGTGGTTGCATTGAGTTTCTTAGACCCACCACTTGTTGTTTTTCTTTGGGGTGACTACCACTGGAGAAACCCATTCAGTATTGTGAATTGGAACAATAAACCCAGCCTCTACAAGCTTCTGCAACTCCGAGCACAAAGCATCGGTCTGGAGGGGCCCTACTCTCTGATACTTTTGAGCCACAGGCTTTGCATCAGCTCTATCTTGTGCTCTATGGCAATCACATGGTGAAGGCGGTGGTAGCTAGTTGCAAGGGAAAGCATAGATTCAAGTTGTTGAGGACTAGCTGTTACCTTTTTTGCAGGTGGCGGGGTTGGAGACGCCCCCATCATGTAAATTTCCTCCTCTGAGAACTCCTCCCCCCTGTATGATTCTTCCATTGATTCAGACACCAAGGATGAGAGAGTATCACTATCTTGCTCCTCTTCTTCTTGTGGTTCCATGGCACTTGGTTGCACTGGGATCTTCTCCTTAGAAGCACTAAAAGACATGTGTCTTGTCTTCCAATAGCTAACTGCATCACTCTTTCTCAAACATGGTCTCCCGAGTATGGCTGGGTAACTCCTACCTGTATCTTCAATGTCCACTACATAGAAGTTGACGGTTGTGGTCAACCCATTGACAATGATGGGCAAATCCTCAATGACTCCCAGGGTGGTGATTCATCGACCATCTGCTACCTTGATTCGAGTGGAGGAATGCCTTGTATATTTCAAATTCAATTTCTTCATGATTCGGGGCACCATGATATTACATGTAGCTCCCCCAACAAAACACACATTTTTTGACATGGCAATTATCTATGATGACATCGATTGTATGTGGGTGCCGATCAATTTCTTTAGAGATAGAAGATACCTCTCTTACCTTTCCCTTTTTCTTGTTCCTCCTTGTTGAGAGCCCTTACTACAGCTGACATCTCACCTTAGGGCTTAATACTATTAGTTGAGGGAGCATGATGCTCAAAGAATGATGAGCAAGGTCTTGAATCACCAAATAGTCTTCTTGTCCCGAGCCGATGGGAAAATCTTAGGGCGACCACTTACTCCTACGAGATCTTTTAGTCTTCTCTATTGGTGGGTCTGCCATCTCAGCATCTGAGGGCTCTGAGAAGGACACCTTCTTCCTGGGGTGGCCTGGTCCACGGTTTGGAGAGGGGTCCAAGGTGGTACAGGCTTCTTTTCCTGAAGTCAAGGATCTCTACATCAGAATCCTCACTACCAGATTCACTTAGAAGATTCACCCTTGGAATATTGGGACATTCCATGCGATAATGACCTTTTTGGTGGCACTTGTAGCACACAAAATTATTGTGAAAGAGATGTCCTCCAAGTAGCTAATGCACATCAGTCTCTTGGAGGGCAGTTGGCTTGATTTCTGATGCCCACCATCTCAAGCCGCGAAGATCATTCAGGGCCTTGGCTAGGTCATTGACTTTGGGTTCTTTTGTAGGAGGGGCCTCTTTAGGCCGAGGGAGTAGAAAGGAGGGGGGCTCGTGGGTGAGGCTGGGGAAATCTTCGAGGCGAAGGGTGAGAATATACACCTTGTTGAGGGAAAGCATCTAAGGGAGGACCATACATTTGAGGTGGAGGTGGTGGATACATCCCTAATGAGGGGTGGGGGTATGCCCCTGAGTTAGACCCCCCAGGTTGTTGTTGCAAGAATTGAGGGGGTTGTGGAGGGACAATCGTCTTCTTTGAAGCGGGATCAGACTGAAATTTATCAAACTTTTGAACAATCTCATTTGCTAGCAACATAGTTTCTGGATTCTCCCATTTAAGCTTGAGGCGGAATTTGTCACTTGCTTCTACTACAAGGTAGCCCAGCACATGCTGAGTCATTCCAGATCAAAATTCGTATTGTCCTCCTATGTGGCAATTAAAGGGTCCAGGAGCACAACCGCTCGATCCACATATTGATGCGCCGTCTCACCTTCTGACTGCTTCAAGTTTGCCACCTGTAGGTACACATTCTCTGTCTCCTCTTCTTTGCCAAAATACTCAATCATCGTTGTTGTCAACCTTGGCCAGCTTTGGCGAATGCGTCTTTGGCCTGCTTATCATACCACACTTGAGCCAAACACCCTCTAGAAATGTGGGAAGAACCAACAGCCATCTGTCTTCAGTAAGAAAGTTGAGAGAAACACAATGACGTTTGAAGGCCACAAGATACTCATTTGGATTTCCTTCAACCCATCCATAAAACACGGGAATGTCAGCCATGCTTGGAAAATGGAAAAGAGAGAGATGAAATGAGCCTTATCTATGGGCAAACAATGAAAAGAGGTAGCTTGAACTGAAAATCAAGTGAAGATACATCCACAAAGCACACATAGGTAGGGTAGGGTGTGATTGGTGTATTGTGAAATACTACACGAGAAGAATTTTCAACATAGAATAGCTCATAAACAATCTTAAAAGGACCAACCCTCATGATATCGCAGCCATTTTTACAAGGGAGGGTTAGAGACACGGTGCTACATGAGGTTATTCATCAAGGCAAACAAGAATGCCATGACAAATGTCAATAGTTGGAGAGCTTGCACATCACCTTCAGCTTCTTCCAGTTCTTGTAGTCACCATGCTATTTCTTCAAGGGGTGTGTGGTCTGGCATCCTTCTTTTGAGCAATGTCCTTGAGGACCTTTCTGATGATCTTCCGAAGTTGGTAAACTGGTATCAAGTATGCCCAACACTTAGTTTCATGATGACCACAACCTTTGCATTCCTTACAAATGATCACCCTCCTTCATGGCTTGCAGCTTTGTTGGGGTGGTGCTTCCACTTGCGTCATGCGTGATTGAAGGACAAGCTTCTCGTGCTAAGAAATCAACAACTATATTTTGAGCTCAAGGGATATGCTAAATTTTTACCTCTTCAAATTGTTGGCACAGTTCCAATGCTTGTTGATGTCGTGGAACCAAGCCTTTGCTCTGCACCTTCCACCTTCCACTAACTTGTTCACACACTAGTTGAGAATCTCCTTGCACCTCAAGTTGCTTGATGCGATGCTCTTGTGCCTTTTGTAGCCCAAAAATGAGTGTCGAGTACTTAGCTTGGTTGCATGTACTTGTAGGTGCAGACTTACTATAACAATACTCCTCACCACCTGGTGAAGTGAGCTTCACAACCATGCCAGCAGCCTTGGTCGAAGGTTTGTAAGCTCCATCAAATTGAAGGATCCAAGATGTCATCACACCAAGACTAAAATCTGGACATCCCAAGTTTCTCGGTAGTCCAAGATAGGTAGAAGGAGAGGGTGGGGAGAATTCAATACTTGAGCCAGACATTCAGCACCGAATAAACTGGCAATCCTTTGTTGATAGTTTATCTTTAGACCAAAAAGAATTAAAACTTGAAGCTCAAAATGAGGCACAAAGGGTTGATTAGGTACAAATGGATTCCTTGGTCAAAACATTACCAACCATAGCCAAGGCCTAGAAACCTTTGTAGTGAGATTGAGAATAAACCATTCAAGACGAGCTTATCCACAGGAATTAATAAGCAGATGTGCCAAATCTCCCCCCAAGCTTGGGGAGCATTCCACCCTTCGAAGAACACCCTTTTAATTACCTCCAAAGTAGCAAGTAGCTCGATCACCATACAATGAGTAGAATTAAAATCAAAGTTCTCCTAGCATATCAGTAGTTCTTCACCTTGAATCATCCATGGTGTATCATCCCACCCGTCGTCTCCTTGAGCAATGCACTGTACAATCAGTTGTTTCAGATCGACATGAATATCAAGAAAGAGATCTCGCCCATTGGTAGCTATAAGGCGTGGAGGACTAGGCACCAAATCCTTGAACTCGTCGAGAAGTGACATGAATATCGGGGGTTTCCATTTTTTCAAGCAAAAATCCCCCGAACAAAAGGTAGGAGGGGTCAAAATATATAGGCTCAAGTCATTTTTGGGGAGCAAAAAAATCCAAGTTATTTCAAGGAATATGTAAGTAAATATGAAATACTGATAAATAGATATAGATATAAATATACATTTATATTATATACATATATAATGTCCAAGTGGTGACTTATTTTATCACTTTTAAAAATCCTTTCTTTTCCTTTCACCATTGGTTGGTTCATGAAATTTTGAGCAAATATCCTCTTTATAGTTCCTTAGGATGACCTAAGAAAATAATATAATACTTTTTTAATAGACCCTCTAAGTGTATTTTTCTAGAGGAATATGGTTTGAAGAGCTTGCGTCAACCCTATTCTGCCGATGGAATACCCTTGGAGAGCCTACACAAAAGGGGTCATAACTTTTGCTCCTTATCTCAAATTGAGGAGTTGTAAAAAGGAAAAATGTTTAAATATTCATGATCTATGCAATGGTAGTCTTAAAATTATATTTTTTGTGGGGGTTAAAGGTCACTATGCATTTACCCCGGTTATGTACAATACTCAAACACATATATAAATGAATGAAAAAGAAGATTAGGGTGTTTTGCACCCACCAAAACTTGTGTGGCTCTCTGTTTCTCTCTCTCCCTCTTCTGTTCTTGCTTTCGTTGAGAGCACTCTCAACTAGTATCAGAGCCCGAGTGATCTAGTTGAGCGTGCGTGAATGCTTTAAGCTTAGCAGCTTTGTGGGAGGAGGGAGAAGCTCTGTGGGAAGCTTTGTGGGTGACTTTACTTGCATCCGATTGTGTAGAGACCTTGGAGGAATCTTTGGAAAAGTCACTTTGGGTTATGAAAAAGAAAAGTGAAGTGTTTGGGCACTTCAAAGCTTTTAAAGCTATGGTTGAAAAAGAAACAAGCCTGCAAATAAAATGCCTAAGGTCAGATGGAGGGGGAGAGTACCTCTCAAATGAGTTTGCAAGGTTCCTGCAGGAGCATGGCATAAAGCAGCAATATTCATGTAGTCATACCCCACAGCAAAATGGACTTGCAGAAAGGAAAAACAGGCATATTGGAGGGTATCTCGGGCCATGCTAAATGAAAAAGATCTACAAGATTATTATTGGGCCGAAGCAGTTGCTACAGCAATTTACATAATGAACAGGACTCCCACTGTAGCAATACATGGCATGATGCCAGAGGAGATGTATACTGGTAGGAAACCAGACATTTCTCATTTGAAAAATTTTGGTTGCATTGCCTATGTTCATGTGCCAGATGAGTTGAGATCCATGTTGGATCCAAAAGCTGAGAAGTGCATCTTTATTGGTTATTCTCTACAGCAGAAAGGGTATAGATGCTATAACCCTTCTACTTGTAAGTTTACAGTGAGCAGAGATGTTGTTTTTGATGAGATGAGCAGCTGGTATAAACCAGTAAATGTTATGATTGATGTAAATGCACAAAATGGTAATGCTGCATAGAATTCACAGCAGCAATCACAAAATATCAGTGGACCTACAGTGTCCCCTAGCAGTGGTTCACATATTTCGCCATGGACAGGTAGATTAAGATCAGGAGAATCTCCTCAAAGCAATGCAGATAGTGGTATACAGGTATCACGAAAAGGAAAAGAGAAGGTAGATCAGCCCATGTTTGATGTGAATGCAGGTCACTCTTATGTGGATGGTGAATCCAATGCCTCAGAACAGAGCATTGATGATGAGTTGGGTATTCCTTCTATTGTTACACCTGGAGTAAAGAAGACCAGGGATGTTTTGAGAGCACTTGGGAGTGAGCCTATTTTGTACAGGTCTACCAGAGTGTTAAGGGCACAAACAGCAACAGCAAAGAGGAACGAGGGAGGGAGTCCTTAGATCATTAGTCCTTAGATCATTATCATTAATACGTTGTATCTAGTTTATAGTGAGATATGAAAAGACGGAAGTTCTAGGGGCAGGCGGAGAACTGAATAGGCACGGCAACCGTCACGGCAACCGTGAAGGAGTTATGTGTGCCGGTTAGATAAAAGAGAAGAGAGCGATCATTCAGGGGGCTCATGGGGGCTCATTGATGAGGATCGGAGCAAGGATCAGTGCTATATATCAGAGAGTACGGTGTTGTACTGCTCGGAGAAATGTAATACAGAGATTCTATTGCATCTACCTTATTGTTTTATCATGAATGATTCTGTCGATCACTGTTCTACTCTATGAATTTTCATACGCAGTTCTGAAGTACGATTACGCATGTAAATCTGTCGCAGTAGTGCGTTTCGAGTTAGTCTTCAGAGTAGAGAGGGCTAACACTTTGGCGACCACGGAAGATTTCCATGTTTGTCGCGGTGGATACCCCGGAGAGGTTGGCTGCTCCCCATCTGTAATACTCTGATTCCTCGGTGCGTAGACTAGCGCATGAATGACGCTGGGAGTGAGCCAGGGGGAACATCGCGCTCTCCGGCACGGCCTCGGGAGCCTGCAACTCCAGTATCGGCACGTACAACCCGCGAGGAACGGCATGACAGATATGTGGCTCAACGTGATCTTCTCTTCGGCTTCTTCACGGATAGTGAGAGTAGTAGCCGCTCTGACACACCTCCGCTGATCCCAGGAGAGGAAGGTCCAGTCGTTTCCGGTGTTCAGGAGGAAGGCGAATCCTCCGGACGCAGTAGCCCGTTCGATTTAATAGGTACTCCTCCGGAAGACGAAGCGTCACCGTTGCGGAATTCCCCACCACCGAGTCCCAGCAGACGGAGGGGTGGTGTGCCTGCAGGAAGCGGAGCCCCAGGTCCGTCACCAGATCCCGGTAGGGGAGGTGGAGGCGGTGGCGGCGGAGGCGGGGGTGGAGTTCCGGCGGTAAGTAGCGCGGCTATTCCACCACTGGTACCCAGGATGACGGTGAAGTACCCCAAGTTTTCGGGACGGGATAAGGAGGATGCGGATGCACATATACTGTCATTTGAGATGGCATGGATGGTGAATACGGCTCCACCAGTGCAGGCGACAGATCTTATGAAGATGGCGACTTTCATCCCGACACTGCAGAAGCAGGCGTGCAGAAGCAGGCGGCAGTATGGATCGCGCAATATGGAGCTACCCATTTTGCCACGTTTGATCTGCTGCGGGATGCCTTTTTGCTCCGGTTTCGGGAGGACAAGACCCGTGTTCATGTCCTGGCCAAACTGGGGAAATTGGAACAGAAGAACCAAGAAGTGGAGGCGTATGCGGCCAGGTTTCGGTTGTTGATCCGCCGCCTCGATGTAGCAACTACCCCGGCAGTCCCCATCCAAAATGCTTACTTCATGGAGGGGCTGAATAAAGGATTGAAAAGGTCCCTGGCATCGTTGGATCTAGAAGCTCTTTCATTGGAAGAAGTCGTCCAAGCAGCGGTGAGGGCGGAACAAGTTCTGTTTACTTCCAAGGGAAGGAAAGGAAAAGTGAAGTATGAGGAGGCTGAGGGAGACTCCGATACCGATACTGAGGAGGAGTCGGATCAGTCGGATGAGGAGGAGGACAAACGTTCCATGAGGCGGAAGGCTGGAAAAGCGGCAGGGAAGTTATTTCCGGAAGGATCTGCTCCCGGAGCCAAAAGCCGGGATAGTGGAATAGGGTCCTCTTCAAAAGTTCGCAAGGATACTTGGTGTAATCGGTGCCGGAATGCAGGACACTTAGCAGAGGAATGCGGTTTGAATGAGCGGTGGTGTGCGATTTGCCAAACAGCGACGCATACCACGGAGATCTGCCGCTATAACGCACGAATAGCCCCGACACCAGCGGTGGCGGCGGTAGTTGCGGCACCAGCCGCAGCACCAGCCGCGGTACCAGCCGCACCGGCGAAAAGATCTTGGCGGCCGAGAACGGCTGGAACAGGTGCAGATGAACCAGCAGGGGAACGGACGTTCCTATGTTTTTATTGCAATCAACCCGGATATCGAAAGGTAGATTGCGAATTATTCAAGCGCCACAAGGCGGAAAGGGAAGCAACCCGGGGATCCGGAGAAGGCAAGTCCGCACCAGCAGTGAATGCGGTTCTGATTATCGAATGCGATGATGCCAGTCAGCAACAGGATAGCAAGGAGCCTAGTCCGAAGTCCGAAGACGTACCGGAAGTACCGGCGGGTGTCCCTGTTGAAGGCAAAGTGGGAGGAAGTGCGAGCGAAGATGTGCTCGTGGTCACACGATCCCAGGAAAAGGTGCGGGACTACAAGGCCCCGCAAGAGAAGGGGAGACCTACGGCGTTGGACTGGCAGGCACAACAAAAGGTGCGGTCGACGGTCGGTGAATGGGTCCAGAAAACCCCAACGGTGTTACCTAGGCCGAGCACGGAAAAGGCAGTCTCGGTGACGGAGAATGGTGCGAAGGTGGCAAGGCGCCTACAAGGAGAGCAGCCAGAAGCGACTTGTCTACCTACCAGTCAGAAGGACAGCCTGATGACCGGCGAGGAGGGTGTTGAACCATATGATTTATGGCAGGATTTGCGGAAACAGCAAATACACATGACAATGGAGCAATTGTTAGCATTGGTACCCAATTTCCGGAGTTCTCTCATCAAACAATTAACGGAACCAGTCAGGGCGATGGAGTCGGAGATGGAAGCGGTAACAATGGAAGTGTCGTCAGACGGATCTGCAAAGCCTGAAGCGGAAGAACAGCCTCCTGTTTTTGACGAAGCGGTCCCGATAATTTCCGTAACACTGGAGAACAGCCGTGTGGGAGGGGTGTTGCTGGACGGAGGGTCTGGGGTCAACATCCTGTCCGAACAAATGCTGGTGCCATTGGGTATCACAAAATGGGAATCCGCACCCTTCGCCGTTCGGATGGCAGACCAACGGAGAGTGCAGCCGTTAGGATTGCTCCGTGGATTGAAAATGGAGGTTTGCGGCGTGAAGTTCGAAATCGCTGCGGTGATTCTCCGGATGGAGGATATTAGCGGGTCATACCCGTTATTGCTCGGAAGACCGTGGTTGCGGCAGGCCCGTGTGAAACAAGACTGGCAATCCGACCGCATCACCATTCGGAAAGGAAAAAAGAAGCTGAAGCTCTCGGTACATACCAAAAAAGGGCTGAGGACACCATTCCGACCGACGATGGCGGAAGGTATCCATATGATGGACGGAATGGGGGTCGAAGAGGAGGATGACTACTTCAGTAGGAATACGGAGCTGGTAAGCTTGTTCGAGGTCGATGTGGTTGCCGTTTTAAAGCAATATCAGCATCAGATTCCCTCGGCTATGCAGGAGTCATCCAGTTCCACGAAAGAACCAGTCGAAGGGAGTCTACCGGAAGGCACAGGAGACATGCCGGACGAAGCGGGAGTGGCGGAGGCGGAAAGAGTTTTCGAGCAGGAACTCCGTCGCTCGCGGAGGGTCAAAGAAGACGAGCTGCTGGATCTTAACCTCGGGACGGAGGAGGAGCCAAAGAACGTCCGTGTCAGTGCGAAGCTCGATAAAGGGTTTCGGGGAAAATTGGAGACATTGCTGAAATCCTTCAAAGACGTGTTCGCCTAGGACTACACAGATTTGCTCGGCATCGATCCCAAATTCTATCAGCACAGGATCAATCTGCAGAAGGATGCGATACCGGTTCGGCAACAACGGTATCGAATGAACCCGAACTATGCCCAGAGGGTGAAGGAGGAGCTGGACAGGCTGCTAAAGGTCGGGTTTATCTATCCGGTTGATCGTGCAACGTGGCTTTCGCCAATAGTGATTGTTCCGAAAAAGAATTTGAAGTTGCGGGTCTGTGTTGACTACAGAAAGCTTAACGCGGCGACAATCACGGATCCGTTTCCATTGCCGTTTAATGATACTATGCTGGATACAGTGGCAGGTCACGAGATGTATTCTTTTCTGGATGGCTTCAGTGGGTATAACCAGGTGCAGATGGCACCAGAAGATCGAGAGAAAATAGCCTTCATCACGGAGTGGGGAGCATTTGTTTTCCTGGTGATGGCATTTGGGCTAAAGAATGCTCCGGCAACATTTCAACGCATGGTCCAAGAAATA
Source organism: Dipteris shenzhenensis (assembly GCF_047967505.1). Lineage (NCBI taxonomy): Eukaryota > Viridiplantae > Streptophyta > Polypodiopsida > Gleicheniales > Dipteridaceae > Dipteris > Dipteris shenzhenensis. The sequence continues at coordinate 42,584,015 of NC_141604.1, forward strand.
TTTCATGATTATTTACTAATCTTTATGCAGGTATTTCTGGACGATTTCAGTGTTTTTGGGAGTCGCGAGCAGCACCTTGAGCATCTGAAGAAATGCTTAACCCGGTGTAGGGAGGCACGGTTGTGTCTGAACCCTATGAAATGTGCATTCGCCGTGGGCAGCGGTATGCTGCTGGGTTGCATTGTCTCGGCGGAAGGCATTGCGGTAGATCCGGCGAAGGTCGAAGCGATTCGGCAGGCAAAGGTTCTTGGCAACGGTAAGCAGCTCGGGAGATTCCTAGGGCAGGTTAAATGGCACAGCCGAATGCTGCGGTATCTGGCGGATGTGGCGACACCACTGTATGACCAACTCAACAAAGTACCGGTAGTCTGGTCTCCTGCTTGTGACTTAGCTTTTCGACGGCTCAAACTGATGTTGGCAACAGCACCGGTGGTTCAGCCGCCAGATTGGACGAAGATGTTTCATGTCTTCATGGATGCCTCGGATGTGGCTATTGGTAGTGTCCTCATGCAGGAAGCGACAAGCAAGTGGTTCCGACCGGTGTATTATGCAAGTCGCAGGTTGTCAAAAGCCGAACGGAATTACTCTATGACGGAGCGGGAAGCATTGGGGATGATTTATTCCGTAACAAAGTTTCGTCACTACCTGTTGGGGAATCGGTTCACGTTTCATGTGGATCATTCCGCCTTGTTGTATTTGGTACACAAGCCCGAGCTCACTGGAAAGTTGGCCCGGTGGATGCTGCTTTTACAGGAGTTCGACTTCACGGTGGTCCATCGACCAGGAAGTACACATGCCGTAGCGGATTACCTTTCGCGGTTGGAATCTGGCGAAGACCCGATGGGTGTGGAAGACGATTTTCCGGATGCCCAGTTGTTCGAACTGGAGGCGGTGGTACCGGCAGCTCCAAAGACGTGGTACGACGACATGTTTCACTTTGTCGACACGGGCCAGATGCGCGACTGAATGTCGCGAGACCAGCGGAAACGGCTCGCGCTCAAGAGCAGAGACTTCCGGATCATTGCTGACCAATTGTATAAGCAGGGGCTGGATGGTGTGTTGCGACGGTGTGTGTACCCACATGAGCAGGAGGTCATCCTGGAAGAGGCTCACCAAGGAATCAGCGGTGGACACTTCGCAGGAGAAGTAACCGGACGGAAGGTACTCCAAGGAGGTCTATGGTGGCCAACATTAATGGGGGATGCGCATAGGTTTGTCAAAAGATGCGATGTGTGCCAGAGGTTGGGCCAGCCATCAGGTCGGGACCGGATGCCGCATAATCCCATACTGGCCCTCGAACCGTTCATGAAGTGGGGGCTGGACTTTGTAGGTCCGTTTTCGCCGCCGGCGCGGAGGACAGGTAACCGGTATATCCTGGTGGCGACGGATTACTATACCAAATGGGTGGAGGCCAGAGCACTGAAGGATAATTCGGCAAAGGCTGTGGCCAGATTCCTTTATGAAGCCATTATGACACGGTACGGATGTCCGGTTGAGCTCGTCACGGATCAAGGTGGGCATTTCCTTAATGCGGTGTTACGGGAACTGGTTACCCGGCACCTAATCATTCATAAGAAGTCCACAGTGTATAACCCTCAGGCAAACGGACAGGCGGAGTCCTCGAATAAGGTGTTGCTAGTCATTCTGAAAAAGCTGGTCAATGAAAATCGGACAGATTGGGATGAAAAACTTTACTCCGCATTATGGGCGTTCCGGACTTCCTATAAGGTTGCGACGGGGTTCACGCCATTCAAGTTGGTTTATGGAGTTGAAGCAGTGGTCCCCATGGAATTCCTAGTACCGAGTCTGCGGATTGCAGCGGCAGAGAAATTGGGCTGGGACGAGTCCGTAGACCGGAGGATTGAACAGCTGGATCGGCTGGGTGAGGAGCGGTTCAACAGTGCGTATCTTGCACAGGTAGTCCAGGACAGACGGAAGGTCTGGGTGGACCGTCATTCAAAGAAGAAGACCTTCAAACGGAGAGATGCCGTGATATTGTTTAACACTCGGATGGGTCCGCATCCGGGTAAGCTGAAGTTACGGTGGGGAGGTCCGTATTGGGTGGTGGAGCGTTATGGTGACGGCACGTTCCGCTTAGGAACACTACAGGGGGAGCTGTTGCAGAAGCCGGTAAATGGATTTCGTCTCCGACCATATACAGGGCCCATGCCACCTTACCCATTTCCGAAGAAACCACCTGTGATGATCATTTCCAATGCATTTGTAGCCATTTCGGTGGAGAAACCGATGATGGGGGCTATTAGTACGCACGTGTGGTATCACTCACTTCATTCCGAGAAACGGTGGGAGCAAAGCTTCGGGTTGCGGAGCGAGGACGCCGCCATGCAATCTACTGAATCTTCGAAGTGGGGCTTTTATCAGGATGATGGGACACTTGATCATTGCATGCAAACAAGGAGTTCACCTAGGCATCCAAAAGGCAATTTGGAAGCAAAAAGGGGCTTATTTCCAATTCTTTGTTTTCCAGAACTCTTCTCCCTCGCATCCCAGCTTCTCGCCGCTATGGTGGTCTTCCATCTGATCAATCCGTTACCTGTTGGGGATGAGGCTGTGCAGTCTTGGCTGACACGAGCTCGTCTGGTGGAGTTCGCGGGTTTGCCATGGGCTACGACGCCAGTTCATCCATTGGCGCAAGATATCTTGGCGCAGCTTGCACGCGGGCGCAAGGTCGTGGTGTATGGAAAGACTTTCACCTTGTGCAAGGAGCTGGTAGCGGCCCGGTTGCACTCGCCGGTGGATGGTCCATGCAAAGTCACGAAGCTTACCAGCAGTGCCATGGAGGCAGCTCTCGGCGCAGGTTGCAAGGGGGAGTACAACATGAAGAAGCTGGATGCTTCGAAGAAGACATGCTACAAGTTTATTGCGGAGGCACTCTGGCAGAAGGTGACAGCAGAGCTACTGGGATAGACCCAGTTTACCTATTTCCAGAGGGCGGAGCAAGGGAAACCGGTTCCTTGGGCGAAGCTGCTGGCGGACAGAATTCTGGAGGTGGCCAAGAAGCTCTTGAAGCCAACGGCAACATCTCGGATGGGGCAAGTCTTATTTCTTTTGTTCGGACCAGATGCGGAACCGGTAGTCCCAGGGTCGTATGTGGAGGTGGAGGAGTCCACAGACGATGGTTCGGACAAGGAGTCCAAGGAGGTGGAACCAGCGAGATCAACAACGGAGGGAGCTCTGACGCTGATGCCAAGCAACCAGGTGACTCCGGTAGTACCTGCGGTAGAGGTTACGGCGGTAGTACCTGCAGTGGTGGTTCCGGCAGAAGTTCCACAGGGCAGCCAGAGGAGTAGGCCAGCGGTCTCAGCAACATCGAGCCGCATGGCCAGTTTATTGAAAAGAAAGTTGGCTCTCGTGCCGGAAGGAGCAATGTTGAAGAAAACCCGCCCGGAAGCGGAGGCCTTGCAAGGGGAAAGCTCAGTCCACACTCGGGAGGACAGTTCGGGGAGACAGGCATGTCAGGAGGAAACCCGTGTCGTCCCAAGGGGGAGTGGTGAGCTGCAGCTATCTCCGCCGGTGGAGACCTATGATCTGGTCACGGCACGACGGTTGGCGGAGCGCTTGCTCCAATGTTTTCAGAAGGGGCAGCTGGAGGAGAATGAGGCGAGGTTGCGCCAGGAAAATGCCAGGCTGCTCGAACGCAATCAACAGCTGCAGGAGCAGTTGGTACGACTCCAACAGATGGATGCACGGCGACAGCAGGATATGGAGGAAGCAAGGATGGCGATTGTCGCCCAAACTCAAGAACACCTGCGGCTGACGGAACAATTGACGGAGAAGGCTACAGCTGCGACCGCCAGGGTGCAGTTGTTGGAAGCGGAAGTGATGGCGTACCGGCAACCCTCTAGCTCTACACGCATGCTGGACGAGGCACTTTTGTTGGATTTATCGGAAGCCTTCGTCGCAGAGATGCAGGGTATTTTTCTTGATCATCAACATCAATTGCGAGTAGAGCTGGAGCGGGCTTGCAGGCCTCTCGACCGACGGTTGGCCCGGAGGGATGAGGATGATCCGGCGGGAGGGGGCGCAGGAACAGCCTTTTTACCACCAGTACCGGTGACGGAAACTGCGGCACAACCGGAGGGTGGAAGTTCTACATCGGCAAATACTCTCGGGAAGCAAACAGCGGCGACACCGGTGGATTCTGCCGAAGGCTATGTCAAACGGATCGCCGAACTGGAAGAAGCCCTCCGAAGAGCGAAGGCCAGAGGAAAAAGACTCGAGATCGCAATGAAGCCACGACCCCAAGCAGACGCAGCAGCCGCTTTTGTGGCAGCTTTTCCGGAGCCAGCGGACGGGGAATCCTTGGACGCAAGGCACTTTTTGCAGCTGAAAGAACACGTCGCGGTGGTGCAACAGCAGTGTGACGATGCCAGATCTCAGCTGTTGGCACTCAAGCTCGCCCAGAAAGAAGAGCACCAGCAACATGAAGTTGAGGTGAAGAGCCTCATGGCCGATTTGCTGAAGCTCAGAGCTACTACGCCAGAACAATCAACAGGTGCCCAAACCAAGGAATTGGGGCGGGTAATGAAACGACTGGATAGTGTGGCGAAGAAAGCAGATCGCACTATGCGGGTAACCGATCTCGAACTCGCTTTATCTGAGAAGACCCGACTGCATGAAGAGGAGCTACAACAGCTGCGGAGAACGAGTCATGTTGAGAGAGTAGCTATGTTGGTCGACCTGCGGACAGCATGCCGCTATATTCATCGGATGGCGGCAGTAGCTCAGCAGGCGGGGGCGGCGGCACCACCTTTCTATGGACAGCTCCAAATTTTTGTGGATGCCCATGCTCTCAACCCGCAGCAGCTACCTTTACTTCGACCGGCGCAAGCGGCTCCGGCAGTACAAGTACCGGCGCCGGCGGCTCCAGCAGTTCCGGCGGCAGTAGCGGCAGCGGCGGCAGCAGCAGCAGCGGCGGCGGCGGACGATGACGGTGGCGACGTCGAGGATGAACCGTAGCGGAGAACCGGTGGGTTCGGATGCGGATCCGGAATCCGATTCACCGGGAGTGCCAAGTGTTAAGGGCACAAGCAGCAACAGCAAAGAGGAACTAGGGAGGGAGTCCTTAGATCATTAGTCCTTAGATCATTATCATTAATACGTTGTATCTAGTTTATAGTGAGATATGAAAAGACGGAAGTTCTAGGGGCAGGCGGAGAACTGAATAGGCACGGCAACCGTCACGGCAACCGTCACAGCAACCGTGAAGTAGTTATGTGTGCCGGTTAGATAAAAGAGAAGAGAGCGATCATTCAGGGGGCTCATGGGGGCTCATTGATGAGGATCGGAGCAAGGATCAGTGCTATATATCAGAGAGTACGGTGTTGTACTGCTCGGAGAAATGTAATACAGAGATTCTATTGCATCTACCTTATTGTTTTATCATGAATGATTCTGTCGATCACTGTTCTACTCTATGAATTTTCATACGCAGTCCTGAAGTACGATTACGCATGTAAATCTGTCGCAGTAGTGCGTTTCGAGTTAGTCTTCAGAGTAGAGAGGGCTAACACAGAGCTAGGTATCCTATGGATAGGCTGAAATATGATGGATTTATAGCCATTCACTATGCCTATATGGTCAAAGTGATACAGGAACCAGAACCCACTTCTTTTGAGCAAACCATGGGAAATGAAAAATGGGAGAAAGCCATGGATGAAGAAATGGATGCCTTGGAAGCAAATGCTACATGGGAATTGGTGCCTTTGCCTAAAGACAAGAATGCAATTGGCTGTAAGTGGGTTTATAAGATCAAGCACAATGCAGATGGTTCTGTGAATAGATACAAGGCAAGATTAGTTGTCAAAGGGTATGCACATACATATGGCATTGATTATGAAGAAACATTCAGTCCAGTTGCAAGGATGGCAACTGTAAGAGCAGTCATTGCTATGGCTGCATCAAAGGGATGGTATTTACATCAGATGGATGTAAAGAATGCCTTCTTGCATGGTGATTTGCAAGAAGAGGTCTTTATGGAGCAGCCACCAGGTTATGTTCATGCTATTCATCTTGAGTTTGTATGCAGGTTGAAGAAAGCCTTGTATGGCTTGAAGGAAGCACCTAGAACATGGTCTGACAAGATAGGATAGTATCTTGTCACTATTGGCTTTCAGATTTCCAAGGCAGATTTCTCACTCTATGTGAGAAAAACAGAAAAAGGTATTATGCTGCTTGTCATTTATGTTGATGATTTGATCATCACGGGTGATAGTGATGAAGATATCCTTCATGTGAAAATGCTATTGAAGTAGGAGTTTGAAATGAAGGATTTGGGAGAGCTGCGTCATTCTTGGGCATTGACGTGATTAGGTCACCATGTGGGATACAGCTCTTGCAGAGGCAGTATGGATGGGACATGCTGTCCAAATATGGGATGACAGGCTGTAAGCCTATTTTAGTTCCTTTGGAGCAGAATGTGAAGCTGAGCACAGATGCAGGTGAGCTTTTGGAAGACCCTACTATGTACAGACGCATAGTAGGAAGCTTGATTTATATGACTATTACCAGGCCAAATTTAAGCTATGCTATTGGATTGGTAAGTCAGTTTATGCAGGCTCCAAGGAAACCGCATTTGGATGCCGCTAGACGCATACTCAGGTATGTGAAGTCCACATTGTAGTATGGACTATTTTATGAGGCTGGGGTTCAGATACAGTTGCATGGATACACTGATGCTGATTGGGCTGGTAGTACTTTTGATAGACGATCTACCAGTGGATATGTGTTCTCTTTTGGGAGCACTGTAGGCACCTGGAGCAGTAAGAAATAGCCTATAGTGGCCTTGTCGAGTACAAAGGTTGAGTACAGGGGTGCAGCAATGGTTGCATGTGAGGTAGCTTGGTTGCATAAGCTACTTTATGATATGCATCAGTCCACAGAAGGGCCAGTTATCATTTATTGTGACAACATGAGCAGTATACACTTGGCAAATAACCCAGTCTATCATGCTAGAACAAAGCACATTGAGGTGCATTATCACTATGTGCAGGAGAAGGTTTTACTAGGTCTTATTGATCTAGGCTTCTCTGTGCCCAATGCCTTTGTGAAAAACGAAGGCATTGGGCGTAGAGAAGCTGCGCAAGTTCAGAGATCTGCTTGGTGTGCAAGAATTGGGATTGAGCTCGAGGGGGAGTGTTGAGATATCGAGCTCCCTCGCGATATGCCAGCGTGACCGTTGTGCATTTATGTCACCGACTTATTAGCTGCAGATGCGGTTGGTACACCACCCACGAATAATAGTTGGATGACAGCTATCCTTATCTACTCTAGTTTGTGGCTCAGTTAGTATGCCACCTTTGTTAGTTGAGTTTGGTTGAGACCCACATATAGGGTTCTTCTATTTCTTTGTACTAGAGTTCTTTTGGCTTTCACAACTAAGGAGAGGAAAACTATTTTCAGCCTCCACCTGTGTGTGTATTCCCCCATTGTGTATGTGAGAAAGCCGCAAGTGAGACTCCTTCCCTCTCTCCCACTATCTTCACATCTGGGATCATTTCATTGGATTTCTGACTCATTGTGTCAGTTTTTGCATTTTTCTGTCCGGGTGTTGGAACTCAACTTTGGAGCAACCATTAGCAGATCTATCAGTTCCGGTGGACTCAGAAGGTCCTAAAACTTCTATGTTGCTCATCATTTGCACTCCGGTGGAGTTTACAAGCAGCTTTGTTTCCAAAAACGTTTTTCAGTCCGTGTGTTGGACCCAGTGATTGAGACCACAATTTCCAAAACCGTCTGTCCCATTGCGTTTCGAACACCCAAAAACCCCTACCTATCAATTCTTATGCGATTCGATGGAGAATTTTCAGAGTTATAGATCTCTATGTATTTGATTTCCTCTCTCTGTTATGCATTTTTCATTCTAAGGTTTTGAAACCTTAGCCACATGGCAATGGATAAGTGTTGATTCCCATTTCTCACTCATCGGTTGGGATTTTGGAGTTTTGACAGAAGAGAGATATTTGCAAATTTTCTTGCTGAGTCCGATTATGCAATGGCACTCATGTTTTGAGGCATCTTAGGTTCTATTTTTAGGAGCGGTCATTACCATGGGACTATGATTTCTTAAGCATACCTTATGCAGATCACTTTGGTTGCAGTTTGAGCAGTGTGTGCTCATTTGTGGTGTGCATTGGGTTGCAGTGGATGATTTATAGGCCATTTAGATGCATTGCGGTCCTTATTGGATGCGCTGATAGGCCCGAATTGCCTTCTGGGATGCTATTTTTGTCGACGCTTTGCACATGGATGCTATTTTATGCTGAGGGAAAGCTTTGACACATTGCAGGTAATGCATGATAGTGCTATGCTCTCTTGGATGAGATATTATTAATGCATATGCTAGTGGATGGTGTTTATGCTTGAGTCATTTGGCACTTATTGGCATTTTGGATTGCCATTGCAATTGGCATTTTCTTTTGGGCCAGATTTGCTCATATGGATGCATAGTATATGCACATGAGTCAGATGCTTTGAGACATGAGTTTTGGTGATATTTCACTCTATTGTGGCATACACATTTGGGTGCACCCGGTATTTGGTGTGATTCTCTCTTGCAGGCACTAGAATTTGGGATTTTGCTTTATTTGCATCATGGCATCCTCTTCCATGTCTAAAAGAAGTTTTTCAGCATTAAAAAGTTTGATGGGACAAACTTTTCTCTGTGGAAAGAACAGATAAGGGATGTGCTTATTCAAAAGAAGTAGATTAAACCCTTGCCAAGGATTGAAGCTAAGCCTGCAAATATGTCTGAGGATGATTGGAATGAGTTGGATGCATTAGCAAAGTCTACTATTAGACTTCATCTTGCAGAGTCAGTTTATTTCACAGTAAATGAGCAGACTACGAAAGATTTGTGGAAGAAACTGTGTGCCACTTATGAGAAGGAAACTGCCTCTAATAAAGTTTAGCTCATGAAGAGGTTGTTTGAGCTACAGATGAAGGAAGGGGTCTCCATTGCTTCTCACTTGAATGAATTCAATATTATTTTTAGCCAGCTTCAGGCTCAGAAGATGAATTTCGATGCGGAGACTAAGGCAATATTTCTCTTATGTTCATTGCCATCCTCATGGGATACCTTCCGTACAGCTGTCAATAACTCTGCACTTGGTGGTGGAGTACTAAAATTTGATGATGTTGTGGGTAGCTTGTTGGCCGAGGAGATTAGACAGAAGTCTATGGACGACAACAAGTAGGATGCAGCCTTAAATGTGCAAAGGGGTAGATCACAATTCAGGGGGAAGTCCCAAGAAAGAGGGAAGTCTCGTAGCAAATCCAGGGCACAGAACATTGAGTGTTACCACTGTGGCAAGAAGGGCCATATGAAAAAGGATTGCTACAAGCTGAAAAGAGAGCAAAAGAATAAGAAAAAGAACGCAAATTGGGGTGCAAATCAAAAGGAAGAGAGTCCAAGGGAGAACAAAGGAAAAGTGAAGATCAAGGAGATCAATGCAGTCACACATGATAGTGACAATGACATTCTCTTCATGTCTAGTTTATCTGCGGAGTTGCTTACCACTTCAGATGATGCATATTCCCAGCATTGGATTTTGGATTCTGGTGCTTCATTCCATGCTACTCCCCATAGGGAACGTTCTCCACTTATGACAGTGGAAAGACAGGTTGTGTGCATCTTGAAAATGACTATGCATGTGACATAGTGGGAGTAGGTAACATAATGTTTTCTTTTGCAAATGGGTCTGCATTTATTTTAAAACATGTGAGACATGTGCCTAAGTTGACCAAGAGTCTTATTTCAGTGGGTCAACTAGATGATGCTGGTTTTCACACCACTTTTGGCTTTCAGAGCTGGAAAATTCAGAAGGGCTCTATGTTTTTGGCCAGGGGTGCCAAGTGTGGGACTTTGTATCCCTTACATGTATCAAGGGTATTTGATCATGTTGTTGCAATAACCGGGCAGCCAAGCACTTCTTTGTGGCATTGCAGGTTGGGGCACATGAGCCAGAATGGAATGAAACTCTTATGCCATTTGGGTTATGTACCATATTTGAGTTTCTCTGATTTTGAATTTTGTGAGCACTGTCTCTATGGGAAGCAGACTAAATCAGCCCATAAAAGAAGGGGAAAGAAGAGTTTGAAAAGCTTGATTTGGTGCATTCTGATGTATGTGGTCCCATGCCTACACGGTCATTAGGGGGGCCTGAATACTACGTGACATTCATTGATGATGCAACTAGGAAAGTGTGGGCTTATGCTATAGCTCAGAAGAGTGATGTGTTCCAGGTATTTCAGAAATGGCTGGCCTTGGTTGAAAATCAGTTGTTGAGATATCGAGCTCCACTCGCGATATGCCAGGGTGACCGTTGTGCATTTATGTCACCGACTTATTAGCTGTAGATGCGGTTGGTACACTGCCCACGAATAATAGCTGGATGACAGCTATCCTTATCTACTCTAGTTTGTGGCTCAGTTAGTATGCCACCTTAGTTAGTTGAGTTTGGTTTGAGAACCACATATAGGGTTCTTCTATTTCTTTGTACTGGAGTTCTTTTGGCTTTCACAACTAAGAAGAGGAAAACTGTTTTCAACCTCCACCTGTGTGTGTATTCCCCCATTGTGTATGTGAGAAAGCTGCAAGTGAGACTCCTTCCCTCTCTCCCACTATATTCACATGGTATCAGAGCCTTGTTCCTGGTAAGGAGCTCAAGAAAGTAAACCAAGTTCGTAGTGTCTTGGTAAGAGGACCAGTGTTGCTTTCCTTTTTCGAGTTTGGGAGCAAATCTCTGCAGCTAGCACAGCCATAAGTGCAAGAGCGCACTGTCTCAGATTGAGACGCCCTTCGTGGTGTGGTGAGAGGGTAGTATATGCTCTACTGGTCTGTGAAAAGTTGCCGCAGAAATTGCATCGTATGCCTATGTGCAGAGATATTGGGAGTTGCAAAATCATGCTTGTTGCCTGTTGATGCAAAATCGGCACTAGAAAGTGACTGTGTGATCAAATACCACCAATGTGTAGAGAGAAAATATGAGCATCAATGACTACCACATGAAGGTCAAGAAAATTGCAGATGCACTTGCTTCCATAATTTGGGTCGCCAGTGGAAGATGATGATCTAGTTTCTATGACCTTCAATGGTCTAGGAAAGGATTATGCATGGTTCCGGACATCCATTGCCGTCCCTGAAAAATTTCCTAATTTTGAAGAGTTGTTTGCTCTTCTAATTTCTGAAGAGCAGAGAAATGGGGGTGCATCTTCTTCAGGAGGAACTTCAAAAGAAATTGTCCTCTACTCAAATGATGGAAGAGGTAGAGGTAGAGGTAGAGGAGGCTGATCTACAGGCCGTGGTAGAAATCAGAATATGCAGCAAACTCAAGAAAACCAGTCCTATGGAGGAGGACATGGTAGCTCTAGAGGCAGGGGGAGCCAAAGAGGTCGTGGTGGATGGCAGAGAGGCCAAAATGCAAACAACAATGTTGAATGCTACTACTGTGGTAAAATGGGTCATATGGCTAAGGAATGCTACAAAAAGCAGAATGACATTATGAATGGAAAATTGCAGCAAGGCAATTATGCATCTTCTAGTAGACAGGGTGATGACAGAAATGAGCATCTATTTATGGTGCAACACATGACCAATTCTGTGACAAGTGTAGAAGAACGAAATGATGTGTGGTATGTTGACTCAGGTGCGTCAAACCACATGAGAGGTCATGCAAAGTGGATGCAAGATGCAAGGAAAATGGAAAAACCAGGATTTGTGGAGACTGGTGATGATACTGCACATCCTATTGCGCAGATTGGTAAAATTCCTTTGTCTATGCACGATGGGAAAAAGAAATATTTGTCTGTTGTATTTCATGTCCCGAACATCACCAAGAACCTAGTTTCTATTGGTCAAATGGTTGAGCAGGGCTTGCAGGTCAGATTTAATCCTCATGGATGCTTTGTTGAGGATATGAAAAATAACGGTCGCTTGATAGCAAAAGGAAAGAAGAAAGATAGGATGTTTACGTTAGATGCGGACATGCCTGAATTGAGTGCAACAATGTTTGCACATGGGACCGGTGTAGTTGCAGATATTGATATTTGGCATAAATGCATTGGTCATGTTAATATACAACGACTTAAATCAATGCAAGCCCAAAATATTGTTGCAGGATTGCCTAAATTCAAGGTTGCAGAAATGCATAAGGTTTGTGAAGCTTGTCAATTTGGAAAACAGGCAAGGAAACCATTTCCTAGGCATGTTCAAGAGAGTAAAAAGCCATTGGAATTAATCCACTCTGATGTGTGGACTACTAAAGCTGCATCTATTGGAGGCTATCACTATTTTGTCACTTTTATTGATGACTTCAGCTGAAAAGTTTGGGTGTATTTTATGAAAAAGAAAAGTGAAGTGTTTGGGCACTTCAAAGCTTTTAAAGCTATGGTTGAAAAAGAAACAGGCCTCCAAATAAAATGCCTAAGGTCAGATGGAGGGGGAGAGTACCTCTCAAATGAGTTTGCAAGGTTCTTGCAGGAGCATGGCATAAAGCAACAATATTCATGCAGTCATACCCCACAGCAAAATGGACTTGTAGAAAGGAAGAAAAGGCATATTGGAGGGTATCTCGGGCCATGCTAAATAAAAAATATCTACGAGATTATTATTGGGCCGAAGCAGTTGCTACAGCAATTTACATAATGAACACAAGACTCCCACTATAGCAATACATGGCATGATGCCAAAGGAGATGTATACTGGTAGGAAACTAGACATTTCTCATTTGAAAATTTTTGGTTGCATTGCCTATGTTCATGTGCCAGATGAGTTGCGATCCACGTTGGATCCAAAAGCTGAGAAGTGCATCTTTATTGGTTATTCTCTGCAGCAGAAAGGGTATAGATGCTATAACCCTTCTACTCGTAAGTTTACAGTGAGCAGAGATGTTGTTTTTGATGAGATGAGCAGCTGGTATAAACCAGTAATTTATGTTATGATTGATGTAGATGCACAAAATGGTAATGCTGCATAGAATTCACAGCAACAATCACAAAATATCAGTGGTCCTGTAGTGTCCTCTAGCAGTGGTTCACATACTTCACCATGGACAGGAAGATTGAGATGAGGAGAATCTCCTCAAAGCAATGCAGATAGTGGTATGCAAGTATCACGAAAAGGAAAAGAGAAGGTAGATCAGCCCATGTTTGATGTGAATGCAGGTCACTCTTATGTGGATGGTGAATCCAATGGCTCTAAACAGAGCATTGATGATGAGTTGGGTATTCCTTCTATTGTCACACCTGGAGTAAGGAAGACCAGGGATGTTTTGAGAGCACTTGGGAGTGAGCCTGTTTTGCGCAGGTCTACCAGAGCTAGGTATCCTGTGGATAGGCTGAAATATGATGGATTTATAGCCATTCACTATGCCTATATGGTCAAAGTGATACAGGAACCAGAACCCACTTCTTTTGAGCAAGCCATGGGAAATGAAAAATGGGAGAAAGCCATGGATGAAGAAATGGATGCCTTGGAAGCAAATGCTACATGGGAATTGGTGCCTTTGCCTACTAAAGACAAGAATGTGATTGGCTGTAAGTGGGTTTATAAGATCAAGCACAATGCAGATGGTTCTGTGAATAGATACAAGGCAAGATTAGTTGTCAAGGGCTATGCACAGACATACGGCATTGATTATGAAGAAACATTCAGTCCGGTTGCAAGGATGGCAACTATAAGAGCAGTCATTGCTATGGCTGCATCAAAGGGATGGTCTTTACATCAGATGGATGTAAAGAATGCCTTCTTGCATGGTGATTTGCAAGAAGAGGTCTTTATGGAGCAGCCACCAGGTTATGTTCATGCTATTCATCTTGAGTTTGTATGCAGATTGAAGAAAGCCTTGTATGGCTTGAAGCAAGCACCTAGAGCATGGTCTGACAAGATAGGACAGTATCTTGTCACTATTGGCTTTCAAATTTCCAAGGCAGATTTCTCACTCTATGTGAGAAAAACCGAGAAAGGTATTATGCTGCTTCTCATTTATGTTGATGATTTGATCATCACAGGTGATAGTGATGAAGATATCCTTCATGTGAAAATGCTATTGAAGCAAAAGTTTGAGATGAAGGATTTGGGAGAGCTGCGTTATTTCTTGGGCATTGAGGTGATTAGATCACCAAGTGGGATACAGCTCTTGCAGAGGCAGTATGGATTGGACATGCTGTCCAAATATGGGATGACAGGCTGTAAGCCTATTTCAGTTCCTTTGGAGCAGAATGTGAAGCTGAGCAGAGATGCAGGTGAGCTTCTGGACAACCCTACTATGTATAGATGCATAGTAGGAATCTTGATTTATATGACTATTACCAGGCCAGATTTAAGCTATGCTGTTCGATTGGTAAGTCAGTTTATGCAGGCTCCAAGGAAACCGCATTTGGATGCCGCTAGATGCATACTCAGGTATGTGAAGTCCACATTGTAGTATGGAGGGAGTATGGACTATTTTATGAGGCTGGGGTTCAGATACAGTTGCATGGATACACTGATGCTGATTGGGCTGGTAGTACTTCTGATAGACGATCTACCAGTGGATATGTGTTCTCTTTTGGGAGCGCTGTAGGACCTGGAGTAGCAAGAAACAGCCTACAGTTGCCTTGTCAAGCACAAAGGCTAAGTACAGGGGTGTAGCAATGGCTGCATGTGAGGTAGCTTGGTTGCATAAGCTACTTTATGATATGCATCGGTCTACAGAAGGGCCAGTTGTCATTTATTGTGACAACATGAGCATTATACACTTGGCAAATAACCCAGTCTATCATGCTAGAAAGAAGCACATTAAGGTGCATTATCACTATGTGCGGGAGAAGGTTTTACTAGGTCTTATTGATCTAGTTTATGTCAGCACAGAGGATCAGGTAGCTGACATATTCACGAAGGCATTGGGTGCAAAGAGGCTACGCAAGTTCAGAGACCTGCTTGGTGTGCAAGAATTGGGATTGAGCTCGAGGGGGAGTATTGAGATATCGAGCTCCACTCGCGATATGCCAGGGTGACTGTTGTGCATTTATGTCACCGACTTGTTAGGCTGCAGATGCAGTTGGTACACCACCCATGAATAATAGCTGGATGACAGCTATCCTTATCTACTCTAGTTTGTGGCTCAGTTAGTATGCCACCTTAGTTAGTTGAGTTTGGTTTGAGACCCACATATAGGGTTCTTCTATTTCTTTGTACTGGAGTTCTTTTGGCTTTCACAACTAAGAAGAGGAAAATTGTTTTCAGCCTCCACCTGTGTGTGTATTCCCCCATTGTGTATGTGAGAAAGCCGCAAGTGAGACTCCTTCCCTCTCTCCCACTATCTTCACATCAGTCAGGTAGAACGCTTAAATGCCTACGGACTGACAATGGTGGAGAGTATCTCTCTCATGACTTTCAGCATTGCTGTGATACACGTGGGATTAAGAGGTAGATCACATCCCCTCGTACTCCAGAGCAAAATCCAATTGCAAAAAAGATGAACCGTACCATTCAAGAAAGGTTCCAATGCATGCTTTCCAATGCAAGTCTTCTGGTGGTTTTTGGGCTGAGGTAATGAAGACTGCAGTGCATGTGATCAATAGATCACCTAGTAAGGGTTTGGATGGTGGTATTCCTGAAGAGGCATGGAGTAGAAGCCCTATTACTCTCATTTGCGTATATTTGGGTGTGAGGCATATGCACATGTGCCAAAAGAGCTTCGAAAGAAGCTAGATCCTAAGTCTAGAAAATGCATCTTTCTGGGTTATGGTGAAAGTGGAGAGATGGGCTATTGTCTCTAGGATCCAGAAGCAAAGAAGATCATACGCAGCCATGATGTAGTCTTCAATGAGAAGAAGATGCATAAGGCACCCATGAGGAATGTGGAAATGAGGAGAATCACTTTCCAGGATGTGAATCCACCTACATATGTTGATAGACAACAAGCTGTCCATGCACCAAATGTGCAAGAAATGGTACCACCAAGTACTCCCACAGGTATACAATCAAGGGTAGATGATGGATCATATATTGGTGGAAATGATGAGCCAAATGTGGCTGATATGCAGTTGGGACAGCAAGCTGAAATGCCCTTGAGAACATCATCTAGAGTGTCTAGACCGCTTGATAGGTTTGTTCCAAGGGTAGACTATGTGATGCTTACTGATTGCGGGGAGCCTTCTTGCTATAGAGAGGCTATGATGCACGAGGATCAATGCAAGTG
Organism: Dipteris shenzhenensis; assembly: GCF_047967505.1. Classification (NCBI taxonomy): domain Eukaryota; kingdom Viridiplantae; phylum Streptophyta; class Polypodiopsida; order Gleicheniales; family Dipteridaceae; genus Dipteris; species Dipteris shenzhenensis. The sequence continues at coordinate 42,600,217 of NC_141604.1, forward strand.
GGAGTATGCTATGCAATCAGAGATGAGTTCACTTATGAAGAATAAGATTTGGGACTTGGTTTCTTTGCCACATGGAAAGAAAGCATTGCCATGTAAATGGGTCTACAAAATGAAGGTCACAGGTGATGATGTGCCTAGGTATAAGGCCCGTTTGGTCGCTAAAGGGTTCAAGAAAGAGAAGGGTGTCGACTTTGATGAGATATTCTCTCTGATTGTGAAGATGACCACACTTAGATGCATGCTTGGACTAGTGGCATCAGAGGATATGGAGCTTATGCAGATGGATGTCAAGATAGCTTTCTTGCGTGGGGATTTGCATGAGGAAATTTGAATGGTGCAGCCTGAAGGCTTTGAAGAAAAGGGCAAAGAGCATTTAGTTTGCAACCTGAAGAAGAGTCTCTATGGTCTTAAGCAAGCACCTAGGGAATGGAATCAGAAGTTTGATGCTTTCATTCGGTCCCAGGGTTTTAGGAGTGAAATTGATCAATGCCTCTACACTAAAAGGGCGAAGGATAATAGCCTAATAATCTAGGCACTATACGTGGATGATATGCTATTGGCTAGCAAGAATACTTATGAGCTAGATGCATTAAAGTCCAAGTTGCATGAGGCCTTTGATATGAAGGATTTGGGACTTGCAGGTCATATTCTTGGTATGCGCATCATGCGTGATTGGAGTAAGAAACTCCTTTGGCTTTCACAAAAAGAGTATGTTACAAAAGTATTGCAGCGTTTCAATATGGAGGGGGGGAAGGTAGTGAGTACTTCATTGCCTCCATATGTGAAACTGAGTCATACAGATAGTCCCAAATCAGATGAGGAAAGGGCCATGATGGCCAAGGTTCCTTATGCATCAGCAGTTGGGAGTCTTATGTATGCTATGATAGCTACTAGACGAGACATTGCATTTGCAATGGGAGTTGTTAGCCGATATATGGCTAATCCAGGAAAGAGGCATTGGGAGGCAGTTAAGTGCATCATGAGGTACATGAAGGGTACCAAGGAGATGTGCATCTGCTTTGGTAGAGGAGACATGCGTGTACTTGGGTACACAGATTCAGACTATGCAGGGCATGTGGATAGTAGGAGATCCACTTCTGGTTATGTGTTCATCTTTGCAGGTGGTGCAGTGTCGTGGATGTCTCGCACATAGAAGTGCATTGCTTTGTCTACCACAGAGGCTGAGTATGTTGCAGCCACAGAGGGTTACAAGGAGGCTATATGGCTTGATCAGCTAGTGGGAGATTTGGGGATTTATACAGGTGTACCGACATTGCATAGTGATTCCATGAGTGCTATTCAGCCAGCACGGAATCTGGTCTTTCATGCAAAGACCAAACACATTGAGGTTAGGTACCATTTCATCAAGGAGGTACTTGAGGACAAGCGCATAGAGCTTGTCAAGGTTCATACAGATGATAACCCTGCAGACATGCTGACAAAGAGTCTACCTAGTCAGTGGTTTGAGTATTGTCGTGTATTGATGGGCATTGGATAGTATGCTCACTGGTTGTTCTCCCTTAAAGGCACATTGTCCTCTAAGTGGGAGGTTGTGGGGATCAAAGGTCACTGTGCATTTACCCCAGTTATGTACAATACTCAAACACATATATAAATGAATGAAAAAGAAGATTAGCGTGTTCTGCACCCACCAAAACTTGTGTGGCTCTCTATTTCTCTCTCTCCCTCTTCTGTTCTTGCTTCTGTTGAGAGCACTCTCACTTTTTATAGTTATAAAAGAGAAAAAGTAAAAATTTCAAGATGTATATGAGAGTTACAACTTCTCCCTAATTCATATTATGGTAGGAAGGAGTTTAGTAGAGACCACATTTCCTCAAAAGTACTTAGGTTTGGAGAATTGGGAATATTTTAAAAATTTGTTCCTTGCCTTTCCATATTTGATAATGTATTAGAGATTAATTTATGATCGATTATAATGGCCTCAAGTATGAGGTTTCCAATATCTTTTTCCTACTCATCCAAGGAATATGGTATACATTATTATATGAGAGCTTCAAATATGGGATTGCTAAAGATTAGGGAAACTCTTTTAAATTGATTTAATTACCATAATCCTCAAAAGAGAGTATGGTAGGGAGGTATTTATAGGAGTTTCTAAAGTGTTCACTATTTGTTCATATATAGATGATGTTCTCTAAAATGAGCGTTATAATGAAAAATGAGTAAGTATATGGTTCCATAAATGAGAAATTAAGAAAGAATTGTATCTTTCTTTGAGAAATATACAAGCATGGTTGGTGTAAAAAATCACCTGCAAAGGTGAACACATAACCAGAAGTGGATCTCCTACTATCCACATGCCCTGCATAGTCTAAATCTGTGTACCCAAGTACACGCATGTCTCCTTTACCAAAGCAAATGCACATCTCCTTGGTACCCTTCATGTACCTCATGATGCACTTAACTGCCTCCCAATGCCTCTTTCCTGGATTAGCCATATACCTGCTAACAACTCCCACTGCAAATGCAATGTCTGGTCTAGTAGCTATCATAGCATACATAAGACTCCCAACCGCTGATGCATAAGGAACCTTGGCCATCATGGCCCTCTCCTCATCTGATTTGGGACTATCTGTATGACTCAGTTTCACATATGGAGGCAATGGAGTACTCACTGCCTTCCCCCCCTCCATATTGAAACGCTGCAATACTTTTGTAACATACTCCGATCACGCGTGATGCGCATACCAAGAATATGACCTGCAAATCCCAACTCCTTCATATCAAAGGCCTCATGCAACTTGGCCTTTAATGCATCTAGCTCATAAGTATTCTTGCTAGCCAATAGCATATCATCCACATATAGTGCCAGGATTATTAGGCTACTATCCTTAGCCCTTTTAGTGTAGAGGCAGTGATCAATTTCACTCCTTCTAAAACCCTGGGACCGAATGAAAGCATCAAACTTCTGATACCATTCTCTAGGTGCTTGCTTAAGACCATAGAGACTCTTCTTCAGCTTGCAAACTAAATGCTCTTTGCCCTTTTCTTCAAAGCCTTCCGGCTGCACCATGTAAATTTCCTCATGCAAATCCCCATGCAAGAAAGCTGTCTTGACATCCATTTGCATAAGCTCCATATCCTCTGATGCCACTAGTCCAAGCATGCATCTAAGTGTGGTCATCTTCACAACCGGAGAGAATATCTCATCAAAGTCCACACCCTTCTCTTGCTTGAACCCTTTAGCAACCAAACGGGCCTTGTACCTAGGCACATCATCACCTGTGACCTTCATTTTGTAGACCCATTTACATGGCAATGCTTTCTTTCCATGTGGCAAAGAAACCAAGTCCCAAGTCTTATTCTTCATAAGTGAACTCATCTCTGATTGCATAGCATACTCCCACTTGCGTTGATCCTCACGCATCATAGCTTCTCTGTAGCAAGAAGGCTCCCCGCAATCAGTAAGCATCACATAGTCTACCCCTGGAACAAACCTATCAGGTGGTCTAGACACTCTAGATGATCTTCTCAAGGGCATTTCAACTTGCTGTCCCACCTGCATATTAGCCACATTTGGCTCATCATTTCCACCAATAGATGATCCATCATCTACCCGTGATTGTATACCTATGGGAGTACTTGGTTGTACCATTTCTTGCACATTTGGTGCATGGACAGCTTGCTGTCTATCAACATATGCAGGTGGATTCAGATCCTGAAAAGTGATTCTCCTCATTTCCACATCCCTCATGGGTGCCTTATGCATCTTCTTCTCATTGAAGACCACATCATGGCTGCGTATGATCTTCTTTGCTTCTGGATCGCAGAGACGATAGCCCATCTCTCCACTTTCACCATAACCCAGAAAGATGCATTTCCTAGACTTAGGATCTAGCTTCTTTCGAAGCTCTTTTGGCACATGTGCATATGCCTCACACCCAAATATATGCAAATGAGAGTAAGAGGGCTTCTTGCCACTCCATGCCTCTTCAGGAATACCACCATCCAAACTCTTACTAGGTGATCTGCTGATCACATGCACTGCAGTCTTCATTGCCTCAGCCCAAAAACCACTAGAAAGACTTGCATTGGAAAGCATGCATTGCAACCTTTCTTGAATGGTACGGTTCATCTTTTCTGCAACTGGATTTTGCTTTGGAGTACGAGGGGATGTGAGCTCCCTCTTAATCCCACGTGTATCACAGAAATGCTGAAAGTCATGAGAGAGATACTCTCCACCATTGTCAGTCCGTAGGCATTTAAGCATTCTACCTGACTGATTCTCAACCAAGGCCAGCCATTTTTGAAATACCTGGAACACATCACTCTTCCGAGCTATAGCATAAGCCCACACTTTCCTAGTTGCATCATCAATGAATGTCACATAGTATTCAGCCCCACCTAATGACCGTGTAGGCATGGAACCACATACGTCTGAATGCACCAAATCAAGCATTTCAAACTCTTTCTTTTGCCTTCTTTTATGGGCTGATTTAGTCTGCTTCCCATAGAGACAATGCTCACAAAATTCAAAATCAAAGAAACTCAAATGCGGTACATAACCCAAACGGCATAAGAGTTTCATTCCATTCTGGCTCATGTGCCCCAACCTGCAATGCCACAAAGAAGTGCTTGGCTGCTCGGTTATTGCAACAACATGATCAAATACCCCTGATACATGTAAGGGATACAAAGTCCCACACTTGGCACCCCTAGCCAAAAGCATAGAGCCCTTTTGAATTTTCCAACTTTGAAAGCCAAAAGTGGTGTGAAAACCAGCATCATCTAGCTGACCCACTGAAATAAGACTCTTGGTCAGCTTAGGCACATGTCTCACATGTTTCAAAACAAATGCAGACCCATTTGCAAAAGAAAACTTTATGTCACCTACTCCCACTATGTCACATGCATAGTCATTTCCAAGATGCACACAACCTGTCTTTCCACTATCATAAGTGGAGAACCATTCCCTATGGGGAGTAACATGGAATGAAGCACCAGAATCCAAAATCCAATCCTGGGAATATGCATCATCTGAAGTGGTAAGCAACTCTGCAGATAAACTAGACATGAAGAGAACATCATTGTCAATATCATGTGTGACTGCATTGATCTCCTCGATCTTCACTTTTCCTTTGTCCTCCCTTGGACTCTCTTCCTTTTGATTTGCACCCCAATTTGCATTTTTTTTCTTATCCTTTTGCTCTCTTTTCAGCTTGTAGCAATCCTTTTTCATATGGCCCTTCTTGCCACAATGGTAACACTCAATGTTCTGTGCCCTAGATTTGCTACGTGACTTCCCTCTTTCTTGGGACTTCCCCCTGAACTGTGATCTGCCCCTTTGCACATTTAAGGCTGCATCCTGCTTGTTGCCATCCATAGACTTTCGTCTAATCTCCTCGGCCAACAAGCTACCCACAACATCATCAAATTTCAACACTCCACCAGGTGCAGAGTTATTGACAGCTGTATGGAAGGTATCCCATGAGGATGGCAATGAACATAAGAGAAATATTGCCTTAGTCTCTGCATCAAAATTCATTTTCTGAGCCTAAAGCTGGCTGAAAATAATATTGAATTCATTCAAGTGAGAAGCAATGGAGACCCCTTCCTTCATTTGCAGTTCATTTGCAGCTCAAACAAGCTCTTCATGAGGTAAACTTTATTAGAGGCAGTTTCCCTTTCATAAGTGGCACATAGTTTCTTCCACAAATCTTCCGTAGTCTGCTCATTTACTACTGTGAAATAAACTGACTCTGCAAGATGAAGTCTAATAGTAGACTTTTCTAATGCATCCAACTCATTCCAATCATCCTTAGACATATCCGTAGGCTTAGCTTCAATCCCTGCCAAGGGTTTAATCTGCTTCTTTTGAATAAGCACATCCCTTATTTGTTCTTTCCACAAAGAAAAGTTTGTCCCATCAAACTTTTTAATGCTGAAAAACTCCTTTTCAGACATGGAAGAGAATGCCATGATGCAAATAAAGCAAAATCCCAAATGCTAGTGCCTCAAGAGAGAATCACACCAAATACTAGGTGCACCCAAATGTGTATGCCACAATAGAGTGAAATATCACCAAAACTCAAAACTCAAAGCATCTGACTCATGTGCATATACTATGCATCCATATGAGCAAATCTGGCCCAAAAGAAAATGCCAATAAGTGCCAAATGACTCAAGCATAAACACCGTCCACTGGCATATGCATCAATTATATCTCATCCAAGAGAGCATAGCACTATCAGTGCATTACCAACAATGTGTCAAAGCTGTCCCTCGGCATAAAATAGCATCCATGTCCAAAGCGTCCATAAAAAATAGCATCCCACAAGGCAATTTGGGCCTATCAGCGCATCCAACAAGGACCGCAATGCATCCAAATGGCCTATAAATCATCCATTGCAACCCAATGCATACCACGAATGAGCGCACAACACTGCTCAAACTACAACCAGAGTGATCTGCATAAGGTATGCTCAAGAAATCATAGTCCCACGGTAATGAGCGCTACTGAAAATAGAACCTGAGATGCTTCAAAACATGGGCGCCATTGCATGATCGGACTCAGCAAGAAAATCTGCAAATATCTCTCTTCTGCCAGAACTTCAAAATCCCAACCGATGAGTGAGAAATGGGAGTCAACACTTATCCACTGCCATGTGGCATAAATCTAAGGTTTCAAAACCTTAGTATGAAAAATGCATAACAGAGAGACGAAATCGAATACACAGAGATTTATAACTCTGAAAATCCTCCACCGAATCACGCAAGAACTAATAGGTAGGGGTTTTTGGGCGTCGGAAACGCAATGGGACAGACGGTTTTGGAAACCGTGGTCTCAATCACTGGGTCCAACACACAGACTGAAAAACGTTTTTTAAAACAGAGCTATCTGTAAACTCCATCGGAGTGCGAATGATGAGCAACATAGAATTTTAGGACCTCCTGAGTCCATCGGAACTGACAGATCTGCAAATGGTTGCTCCAAACTTGAGTTCCAATACCCAGGCAAAAAACGCAGGAACTGACATAGTGAGTCAGAAATCCAATGAAATGATCCCAGATTCAAGAATGAAGGTGTTTCCAAGCTCCTGAAGTAATGTGGACACCAAAAGCAAGCAATAGTTGCCTCTACAAGTCAATACGGAGTCTCTGTCATCGAACGGAACAGGGAAAAGCTCAAAAAACGACTTTTTCTTTGAAAGCTCTTAACAGGCTCTCAAAACCACTTCGCAAAGCCAAAGTGACTTTTCCAAAGGTTCCTCCAAGGTATCTGCACACTCGGATGCAAGTAAAGTTGCCCACAAAGCTTCCCACAGAGCTTCTCCTTCCTCCCACAGAGCTGTTGAGCTTCTAAGCATTCACGCACGCTCAGCTAGATCACTCGGGCTCTGTTTACTAGTTGAGAGTGCTCTCAACGGAAGCAAGAATGGAAGAAGGAGAGAGAAAGGCAGAGAGCCACAAAAGTTTGGTCCACCCTAATCTTCTTTTTCATTCATTTATATATGTGTTTGAGTATTGTACATAACCGGGGTTAAGGCACAGTGACCTTTAACCCCCACAACACACACATATTAATGCCTTTTTCCTTAGACAAATTTATCCATAATAGTACACATACACTATATAAAAATTAAAAACATGTACACAGTATAAACCATGCGGAGAGAGAAAGTTTGTTGGTCACATCATTCTTTAAAGAATAAAACATAAGTGAGTTCATTTCACATGCACATGAGCATCAAGCACAAATTGGTCATGTAGATGCAGATAATTGCAAATGGAATGTGCATTATTTGACATCACTATAGTGCATGCATGAGAATGAGAATGTAAGGAGAATTTCGATCGAACAACAAAGTGCTAAGCTCTTGCATAGAGACGAACGGAGTGTAATGACACAGATGGCCGAATAAAGGACCAAGTGTCAAAATCCTACATAACTTAAACAAACCGTACATAACTCCCACTACCCAGAAACAACACACAAGGCCAACTAAATGACCAAGTGCCGAGTCCACTTCTACCCAATAGTGCACACTTCTAAGAACAACACACACAGTTGAATAAACGATTAAGTGCCGAACTATACCTAGATATTGGTTGGAAAGGAAGGTGTTATGTCTCAACGACACACATGGCTGAAAAGATGACCAAGTACCGAAGAGAGTAACGTATCTATGCGAACGACCCATCTTGCCAAATGAACGACAAAGGGCTGACATCTAGTTACCATATATATTGCCTACTATTTTACTAGTTATAGTATTTTTGAATGACCTGATATGTCAAAAGTATGACATCAGGCTGAACATTTTTATATTAACTACCTAAACTAGTGAGATGACTCATTATGTCGAATTAACGACACATAGTCGTATCAAAACTACGAAATTAATATTCAAAATAACATAATGATAAAGCCTAAAGGTTTAAATTTTACCTGAAGGCTGAAGGGTGAAGGGAGATGAATGTGAGGGAGCTCGCTGCAGACCTGCCATATATAGAATATATAGCCCACTTGGCTTTTTGATTATCCCAGTGGGCCCCGGCAGGCTTTTGAGTTTTTCCATCGAGCCCGGCAGGAAAAGCATATTTCTCGATGAGCCTCGATGGGATTTTCCCAAATCTCACCAGGGTTTTTGCAGTTATCAAGTGGCATATCGGCTTGTTACCAAGCTCTTAATAACATGGTGATGTGAAGTTGTTATTAACACATGTTATTAGTGTAAAAAAGGCCGGTAATTACGTAACTACTTGAACCCTGGTTAGTTATGATGTAGTTTCAAGCGTTTACAAAAACAAAATAGAATCAGAGTTTGAAAATCTCATAGGCTACACTTTACTACTTGAAGAAAAATGTTTTGGTTGATTTAAGAACTATTGAATACAAATATTTGCAGGACAAAACAATCCAAGCTTCCAAACTAGATTTTTCTTAGAGCCATAATGGATGGGGGAGAGAGAGAGAGAGGGGGGGGAGAAGGGACAAAAAATAGAGAAAGAGAGAGAAAAAGGAAGAGAGGTTGTTAGTTAAATATAAATAAATCCAACTTGGTAGATACATGACAAAACTAATATGTAGAAGAGTTGCATTACTCACATAATTGAACTTAAGATCGAGAACTCACTACCCATAGAGACCATTAGGCACTATTCAATTTCATTTCCAACATGTTATTTTTGTCATCCTACCCAAGGCTCAGTAATGTGCATTGCCAATGAAGGCATGCTCAAAGTTAACTTAAGTTGTAGCTTTGCCAATTAGAAAGTGTTTTGGTAAGACAACATGTAACAATAACACAATCAAAGATACAAGAATGTTTCATCAATGGATTGTTCCTAGTGATGTACCATTTGTTGATACACATTTGTGCCATTGAAATTTGGCAAAAGAGGCTTCAAATATGGTTGCAATTTTACATGATGCTTTTTTGGAAGCTTTGCTAATGAGGGTTCATATGAAGGTAGAAAAACATTGTGACCTTTGTCAGTGATTCCAAGAGTCTTTTCAAGGTCATGGGAACATTGTAATGCTAGAGGTTTTTCTAATAGCATGAGATTATCTACAAGTCAACTCAATCATTGGATTCCAATTGCCCTATTTGATATGACCTTGTAGGGACCAATAGTTGAGAGTCCACAGACAACAGACATTTTGTAGAAGCTTTCGAACAATGCTTTTGCGGAATCAGATAGTGTTGTTATTAGAGACCTCATAAGATTGCATGAGAAGATGACACAAAGCTGGTAGATGAAACCATCTAACTTGCACATGCTTGAACTTTAGTTCATCGAGCATGTGCTAGCCAAATTCACAAGGATGACACAAAAAATTCTCAACCACAAAAAACTATTGAATTCCTCCATGAGCAAGGCAACTATTACAAACCTCTATTGCTAGTCCCTCTTGTTACACCTCCAACCTCATGGAATTGCACCTTAGATGTATTAATGCAAAGACAAGATTGGATGAGAGTTTATATAGGGATGGCATATGAACCATCTACACATGCTAGGGAAGATGACATACATTGCACATAAAACCATCTACACCTATAATGGTACATGCTTGAGAAGATGACACAGAGCTTCACATGAAACCATCTACACATGCTCGAACTTTAGTTTGAGTATGCTCTATCCAAATTCGGAAAAATGTTGGCATATCATCCAATGATGGCAACATCCCATTTCCACCTACATACTAGACTTGAAGGATGGCCAACATTCTAGGTTGGCACTAAAATATGCTTTAAAGGGAAAAGAGAGAGTGATGATGCCAACATAATTGTTGATATCAAAACATAGATATTGCAACCACGTCAGGTCAATAGAATCATCCTCTTACGAGAGTTCTTGCTAGAAGCCTTGAAAGCCACATGTCATGACGGCAATGGATGAAGATAATTGTAGAGTAGAAAATTTCCTTCAAAGAAAATTCCACCAAGTTTTGACCTATAAAATCTTAGGGCCACGTTGCATTGGGTTTTTGCAGAAAGGGATGCTGCATATGTTTGTAATAACAACACAATGTTGCATACTGGGCAAAAAAAAGCATTGGACTGAATGCAACCAAGTAAAACAAATGACTTGGCTTTTCCTGCCCTATGGTGTGTGGGTTAAATCCTTTATGTGTGAAAAAAAAAATGTTGGCTATACTACCATGATGTAAAAGTTCTACTCTCGATCAAGAGTCCATAGGAGGGTGATATCCAATAAAAATGGAAGACCACATATATGCACAAAATAATAATAATAATAATAAATTAATTAATTAATTATATATATATATATAAAGAAATAACCAACCTACATGATGTTATGCTCTAGCAAGCCGAAGTGGATGAGGATAGTGTAGCTCCAAACATCGACGGAGATGTACAACATGCTATAGTATCATATGGAAGGTGAATCATAGCAGCATTCAATGAGGCACAACCTCAAGGGTGGACAGAATGGTGCAAATACAATAGGCTAACCAGTGGTCCAAGGCACGAGGGAATAGAGCGATGGGAGACACGAGGTGCAATGGCAATGATCAAATGTTTTGGACCTAGACGATCACATTTTCTAGAAAAGAGTGATGGAAGTTCATGGAATAGAGTGATTGAATGTTATTTGAAGCTACTTGTGCAGTCTTTTGAAAATCCCCCCCAAATGATTTGAAATGACAAACCTTTTCAAAAAGGTTGACATGCACAATCTTTTGAGGTGCTTGTTATAATTGGATTGTCCCCCCCCTTCTCTCTCTCTCTCTCTCTTTCTCTCATCTATTGTATTAAACAATGTACACTACAATAATATTATTATGTTGCTCTCTCTCTCTCTCTCTAATCTATTGTATTAACCAATGTACAATATAATAATATTATCATGCTGCTATAGATATTGTTTAAGGCTAGCTAGTCCAAAATTTGCAAGTCTAGAATTCATATTCAAATTGGAACATTACATTATTGATTATACCATGACTTAGAACATCCTCTAGCCATAGGACTAAGAACATTGACCAATAATTATGGCACGAAGTTAAAACTATAATATGTAATTTCTCTTTAATCATAGCTCAAATAAATATAAACTATACTTGTAGAAATAAACTATCAACTACATATAATTACACAAAACATATAATAAATGTATTTATGCATATTAAGATAAAGTCTAGTAATATAATCATTTTTCATTGTTTGCTCTATGTTCCTCAGTTTGTCCTTCTCCTTTCCTTTCTTCTTCTCCTTCTCTTTTTTTTCCTTTTCTTCTTTTTTCAAAGGTGTTTCCTTGGGAGTGTGTCCTTTACCTCCAATCAAGAACTGCATGGACTCAATAGAATCCTCTAGGATCTCACTCGGATCTGTCTTTTCTGCATCTCGGCTCATGTCAACACCTTCAATGGAGGGATACAGATGTCTCTTGGGGAGCATAAGCAAATCTAGTTGGCCATTCTTGATGTTTTAGTATTGGAGGTAGAGGTCACTAAGGTATGATTTAAGAGCGTCCGTGGTGGGTATACCCTATTAAACCATATACCCTAAACCCTATACACTATACCCTATAATGTAAGCCTAAAACCCTAAATCCTAACACTATACCAAAAACCCAAAACCCTATACCCTAAACCCTTATACCCTATACTATAAAACCCTATGCCATAAACCCTACACCATAAACTCTAAACCCTATACCTTATACCCTACACCCCATACCCAAAACCCTAAACCATATACCCTATCCCCTATACCATATACCCTAAGCCCTATACCCTATAACCTAAAGCCTAATATGCCTAGCACCCTAAACACTAAACCCTTAAACCTATACCCTAGTAAATCCTATATCCTATATCCTATATCCTAAGGCCTATACCCAAGACCCTTAACCCTAAAACCTATACCCTAACCCTATTATAGCCTATTCCCCATACCCGGAACCTTATACCCAAGACATAAAGCCCTATACCCTATACCCTAAATCCTAAGCTGTAAACCCTCAACCCTTAACTTAATACCTTAAACCTTAAACCGTCTATTACCCTAAAGAGTATACCTAAGAGCCTAAACACTAAACCCTTAACCCTATGAGATTTGCATTAGATCAATGAGGTTTGCTACAAATCATCTTGATGGTCTTGACAATCTGTGCTAGTCGAGATGAGGATACTTATAATTATGATGTGAGGTAAGAGCTAGCAAGATTTTTATATGTTCTAGCAAATAATTAAATCCATCATTGGTACAAACCCCTAAGTCCCTTATACCCAAGACCCTTAATCCTAAAGTTTAACCCTATACCCTAAACCATATTATACCCTATTCCCTATACCCAAAGACCCCAAACCCTAAACCCTAAACTCTATAACCTTAACCCTATACCCAAGACCATAGACTCTATACACTAGTATACCATTAACCCTAAACACTAAACCCTAAACGCTATACCTTATACTATAAACCCTAAACCCTAAAGCTAGAACCCTAAACCTTAAGCCCTATACCCTAGATCCAAAACCCTAAACTTGTGATACTATATGAAAAAATATAAACCCTAGACCCTATACCCAAGACACAAAATCCTAAACCAAAGTGATACTATAAACCCTACACCCTATACCCTAAACCCTATATTGTAAACCCTAAACTCTATAGTACACTATAGTACCCTAAACCTAACACCCTATACCCAAGACCATAAACCCTTTACCTTATACCCTAAGCCCCATTATACCATAAATACTATACCCACGACCCTATTAAATGGTATACCCTATATTAGTACCCTATACCTTGAACTCTATATCCTATACCCTAAACCCTATATCCTATACCCTAAACCCTAAATTAATAATCTACTTATTAATTTTAAAAAAATTTACAATTCAACCAACTTGTAGATTAGTGAGTAGAGACTAGTGTTTTTTATTAAACCCTAAACCCTAAACCCTAAACCCTTAACCCTATACCCAAGACCCTAGACCCTATACACTAGTGTACCATTAACCCTAAACACTAAACTCTAAATCCCAATCCTTGTACCCTATACCCTAAAGCCTATACCCAAGACCCTTAACCCTAAACCCTATACCGTAGACCTTTATATACCCAAGACACTCTATATCATATACCCTATACCCTAAACCCTAAATGCTATACCTTATACTATAAACCCTAAACCCTAAAGCTAGAACCCTAAACCTTAAGCCCTATACCCTAGATCCAAAACCCTAAACTCATGACACTATACCAAAAAATATAAACCCTAGACCCTATACCCAAGACCCAAAACCCTAAACCAAAGTGATACTATAAACCCTACACCCTATACCCTAAACCCTATATTGTAAACCCTAAACTCTATAGTACGCTATAGTACCCTAAACCTAACACCCTATACCCAAGACCATAAACCCTATACCTTATACCCTAAACCCCATTATACCATAAATACTATACCCAAGACCCTATTAAATGGTATACCCTATATTAGTACCCTATACCTTGAACTCTATATCCTATACCCTAAACCCTATACCCTATACCCTAAACCCCAAATTAATAATCTACTTATTAATTTTAAAAGAATTTACAATTCAACCAACTTGTAGATTAGTGAGTAGAGACTAATGTTTTTTATTATCATTGCTATAGCTTGCAAAGAAAATGAAGCTCAAAAAGGAGATGGCTACAGGATTTGTTTCTTGGATGGAGTTGCTTTTATGTTATAAAAGAGATTCAATAGTTGCATTTCCTACAATCCATGATAGTGATCCAAATTCACTTTATCATGCTAGAAGACTTAACATGAAGACAAGGTGACAGGTTATTGTATTGAAGATTCTTAGCGCACATATTGAGATAATGCATAAATATGGGGATATGGAAATACTTGGAGATATTATGCCATATAATACATCCAACACATCATTTATTGCATGGGATAGAAATAAGACTTATCCAATAGACGTCATCAGGAATACAAACAACATCTCTTTGGATTTTAGAGTAAGTCTAGGAGATATTTTACAAATGAGGTCTAAATTTGCAAATAAGCATGGACTTGTAGCATTGCACCTCAAATTTGACGTTCAATGATCTATCAAATATTTATGGGGAGCACACTATAATCATTTGTATTAAACAATGTACAATGTAATAATATTGTCATGTTTCTACAATTATTGATGGACTAGGCTAACACATCCAAATTTTGCAAGTCTAGTTAGCAAATGTTTAATATTTTGTTGATCGATTTTAATATTAAGAGGTTCGAAACCCCAAACCCTAAACCCTAAACCTTACAATCACATAAAGTGATTGGGGATATGGTTGACATAATTATTATATTCCTATTATAGTCACATATTCAATATCTCGAAAGAATCAAATTCAATATCAGTGAATGAAAGATTTGGAATAAAGCAATTGGGGATATGGTTCACATAATTACTATGTTCCCATCGTCACATATTCAATATATCTAAAGAATCACAATAAAAGAAGACTCCACATGGTTGGCTTGGGATAATGAACGGGCGAGATGGGGCTACGAAGATTGGATGGGGTGTGGAATTCTTTGAAAGCATAGAGAAATGTTACGCATTTGGAAGCAACTGTTATTTGCGTAGCCATTAATATTATTTTTGCAATCATTTCAATCCATGCAATGTGAAGCTATAATATATGTACATTATTCTACTATGCTTAGATGCTTATGAAATTCTTAGAAAGGAAATTCAACCTACATGCTACGTGCTTCTCATGCAGCAGTGCCACATGCTATAATAGCTTCATTTTCATAAAAAAGGTTTGCAAACAATACTACAATATTTGGGGGGAGTGCAAGCACAAGTGTTTATGGATGTTGAACTTTTGAGTAATTATTTCAACATGTCAAACCCAATTACTTTAGAGATGTACCAATACTTGCACGTTTTTTTGTGCTTTTTGTGCATACATCTTTGAAAGGAAACTCAATTTACTTCTATTGGAGGGGGTTTTCTCAGTTTTTTCTTCCCTCAAAAAATCTCACTTGGAGCTCACTATAAACTATAATCATAAGCTACTAGCATAATTTATATATAAATGATCATAAATCAACTATAAACTCTATCCATATATTAGTAAAATCATAAACTATAAAATTTATATACATAAACTATAATCATTAAAAACAATTAATTAGAATAAATTTTCTTCTTATTTCAACCAAAATGTTTTGTTATTAATAGCTTATATCCTCAAATTGAAAGACCTATACCCTATACTCTCTAACTAAAAACCCTCTTATGCACACCAAAATGCTTAATCATATACCATATATTATCCTCAAACTCAGACCTTAAGTTCCCCTAAGACCCTATATTCTATATTGTAAACCCTAAACCCTATACCACACACCTTACGTCCTAAAACCTATATTACCCTAATATTCCCTATACCTAACCGTAAATCCTATTATACATTATTATAGCATGTCACAATAAATGGTATACGTAGCTATAAAGTTGATGTACTAAGACCTAGTACATCATCTCGTTGTTGCTCTAGGAATATGCAATTATAGCACGTAGCATTGAACCTTTATATAATTGTTCAATTCCTTATTATTATCTTTGGTCTTGCCTTGTCTTGAGTTTCATCTTTGAAGATCTACAACATAGCCGTTGCGAGAGAGAGAGAGAGAGAGAGAGAGAGAGAGAGAGAGAGAGAGAGAGAGAGAGAGAGAGAGAGAGAGAGTTAAGGGGTCAATCCAAATAAAAGCTTAGTTATTTCAAAACATGACAATATTATTATGTACATTGGTTCAATCATTCACACAAATGATTATAGAGTTCTCCTTAAATATATTTAAGAGATCATTGAAGTGTAAGAAGGTGCAATGCTATAGATGGACTACAATAAAGAATTAGTTTGCATATAGAGTGACATGTTGAAGGAATTATAGTATAAATTTAATGTAGATGATAACATTTCTACTTGTATTATTAGAGGATTAGGGCAAACATTGATTTAATGTTCAATTAATATATGCATCTTAGTTTATGATCATTATTGTGTTATAATTACCAATGAAACAACAATAAATTAACTACTATTCTCTTGAATAGTTACACCTAATTATTGATTCAAGCTTTCAGCACTAGGTCCGTAATAGTATTACAAAAAATGTTGTTGATGCCTAATTTGGTAGAATAAACAAGAGAAGATAGAAAGTGAGAGAAAACTCGGGCTAAATCAAGGTAAGTTTTTCACGACATGATCTGGCAAAATTCCATCGATAATGAAGGTCTCACCATCCATGTTACAAGATGAAGGTACCCCTCATGGCATCATACAAACAATAAAAATCTTGACAGCTTTCACATATCGCCAGCTTTTGAATCCAAGGTTGTTTTTTATCGAATACAGCTTTCACTATATATGATCGAATACAAGAAATGTTGTTGATGCGTGATTTTGTAGAACACACAAGAGAAGATAGAAAGCAAGATAAAAGGTCTAAATCAAGCAAGTTTTACATGTGATCTAGAAAAATTCTAGTGAATATAATGAAGGCCTCACAATCCATGTTATAAGACAAAGGTACCCCTCACGACATCATACAAGCAATGAAAAGCCTGGCATCTTTTGCATGTATTTTCTCAAATGCATGATTCTTCCTTTCCCTGATCCGTTTAATAAGCCTAGGACTTACGTATTAATTCAACGCCTTGCATTAGGATCATAGTGAAGGTGGCACCGTTTTTCTTATGGATCTAGCATATCTATCTCAGCATGCTACATAATCTTGTTTTCTGCAAACAATTGTATTCACCTCACCAACGTAGTCAAAATAGAGAAATTTGAGACTTGCTCAACTGACAAGACCTAGACAAAAGTAGCCATGGGGTGTTAGAGTATGATCATTTATAGTGAAGTGCATGCATGCTAAGGAGGAGAGAGGACGCGATCAAGGAGAGCGACATGATGAGGAAAAGAAGACATTGCGTATGTATTGATAAATAGTTACAATATAATATATTGACAATACAACCATACCTCAAAAAAATTCTAACTTCCGATTATTGCATAGAGCTCTCTATAGCAGGCAGACAACTGATTAAATGGCTAGTCTATTGCACTCTCACATTATCTCATTACACACTCTGTTCACCAATTGCTTACACTCTTCCATAGCCTTATACACCTACCACAACTCCTCCTTGTGCTCCTCGCTTTCCTCATCCTTACCTTGTTTCTCAAACCTTCTAACATCCACCATCTCCTACACAAAAACTTATGTCATAAGCATAAATTAAAGACTAGCTACATGATTCATGAAGCCATAAAAATGGGTAGGAATATTCACCTTTTCTATGCTATTCATATCAAACAACCAGCACCGTAATAACATGTCCTCCTTGTAGGAGTTTTCCTCCCTCTTCTCAGGATCAAGTTCTTCACTGAGCTCATCCATGAGGCATTGTAGATAGCAATAAAGTTCCCTAAAAATTCATGGGTAGTAGGATATTTAGACTAGGAAGGAGGGGTTGCAGCAAAAGAGGATAGCGAGGAAAGGTTCAACACACTATGGAGGTAGCACTATAAAGAGGAGTATAGGGAGGAAGGTTTTCCATGTAGAGAGACTGTGGTAAAAGAGGCTAGCATAGCAAGAGAGTATCTATATTGTCAAGTATCTAATTAGACTCCTCTTCTTCTTATCAAATAGGAAGATAGTTCAAAGAAGCCAACATTCAGACTTTGTGCATTCATGCATGCATGCATGGATGGATGTATGTAATATTCTATATATATATATATGATCCCTACAATGTCATGATGCCTGTGTATCTAGATACAATTTTGTATGTGTGTGTGTGTGTAATATTAATTTCTTGCATGACCCATAACTTATGCATTGCTCAATGGATTTATCTTCAAGTTGTAGTACACATTACAAACTTGAACATAAGACCAAAAAATTATGGAATAAGAATTTGGAATGAGATCGTTAAAGCATTACAAGTGTTATGTTGCATGTGAAGAATGCATCCTGAAGACTATAGGATATAGCAATTTATTCAAAAACATCAAAATTTTGTTCTGTACATGCAACCAAGTGATTATTCAAAAGTACACTACTTGAGCTTCTCCTCAACCCAAATACACACCTAAATGAGAACATTAGGCATGGGTTAATGGGCCTCCAATGTTGTGCTAAAGTGATGCACCTCCCATTTGAGGGCACGCTCAATAACTTTTTCTTGATTTGTTGAAAACTAAAACGGACAGAAAATTTGGAATTCAAACTAGTGGGACTACTACATGGTGGTCTTAAAACATTGATAGTTGTTAATATTGGTATCTAGATTCACCCTAAAATGGAAGAAGTTGAAAATGTGAAATTTGTGCATGTGCAAAGATCTTTTAATAAATACAACACTATTTACAAATTTGTTGAATTGTGTCTTTTTCCATGCCCTTGCTTGCTATATGGCTCATAAGCATGCCAAAGGTTATTGCATTTCATAATACACAACATCAAACTCGATAGCCTACCCTTTGGCCTATTTGTATTTTGAAGCATTTTAGGCCCATTGCACTTGTTTGGGATATCCAATTCTATCGACATGTATCGCTGGAGGGGGGGAACCCGATAGTTGAAAATTTTGACTCCCATGAATTTTGAATTTTCACACCTCCTGCCCATAAAGTCTTGGAATATTAAGTATTTGCAACCTACCCCCCACCCTACAAATGCCCTACAACCTGCACACACCGTGATGTGACATTGCGCAGACTTTAGTTTGGCATTGTCTTCTTTTGGGTAAGTGGTCTTCTATTCTTTTCTTGCCTCACAAGCTAGCTTCTCTTGGTCTATTCTGGTCTAATTGTGGCCATGGCATCAATGTCAACATGTAGGTCTCCACGGCTTGCAAGAGAAGTAGATAGAGGCTACAAGATAAGAAAGCTAAAAACCCTAGTCAAGGCACAAGGAATGGATTGCGGGTTGAGGAAAGCAATGGCACCATATTGAAATGGCAACAAAAGACACTTTTGCAACACTTGCAAAGGAAGAAAAACTAAGAAGAAAGAAGACTCCTTGCAAAGTAGTAGGTAGTAGAAAGTAGTTTGCAGATACATGCATTTAATCATTGCCTTCAAAGCAAAGCACATGAGCTGTGGTGTCATGATTAGTGAGAGCATACGAGGCAAAAACATCAAGCCATTCAAGTGAATATCAGCCTTCAATCAACTAGCTGCAACAAAGAGGGTGACATTAGCTATATTGGCATCCCTTGAAACAAAGGAGAAATGGCTTGGGCACACAATGTCAAAGATGTTGTCAATTAGAAGGACCAACGTGGCTCCAACAAATGAATGTAGAGCAGAAGCAATACACGATCATCCTGATTCAAGAAGTCTGTAGGCTTCAACAAAATCCAAGAAAAGGAGTGACAGCCTTGTGTTAAACATGAAAATATGAGAGTTTCTCCAAATAGAAAGGACTTTGTAAAAAGCAGATGGGATGCAATGTGTTTGACAAGCACATCATACACATGCTTGATACAATGCAAGTCAATGGTGCCTAAACCAGCCCAGTGGTTGTTTGTGATTGAGCTTTGGGATAGTTTACATGTTTCATTTCTTGGACTAAATGTGATTGTCCTAAGCTAGGCCGATGGTTGGAACATCATATAGCCATAGGCTGGTTCAGCTCAAATACCAATTATGTGATTATCTTAAACTAGCATGGTTGAACAGACATTAGTTTTTGATGAGCCCGATGGTGTGGTTGTGTGGAAATTAACATAAATATATTTCATAATACAACAATACCAACCATCTAGCATGGTAAATCACAAGCTTGTTAGGCTTCTCGAACTTAACCACACAACACATCCACTAGGACCCCCACCGCATCCGGTGCACTCCCATGGATTGCTTTGCCAGAGTCACACTTGACTAAAAATAAAAAATAATGTACATAGCAAGAAACATAAAAAATACAATTTTCATAACATTTTTCCACAAAGATAATCTTCCATATGTGTAATTGATTTTTGAAGTTTTGAAATGGCCACTTATGTGAAGATAGAGTGATAAAAAAACCACCAAGCTACTCATCCAAAGCTCAAAGCAAAGTGTACTAAAAAAAACAAAGAACTTTTGAAATGGCTACTTCTATGAAGATAGAGTGATAAAAGAACCACGAAGCTACTCTTCCAAAGATCAAAGCAAAGTGTACTTCAAAAGACAAAGAACCACTTTCTATACTTGTTTTACAAAAACGTCTTGTTCATGTGGGCTATTTTAGCATATTTTCTAGAAGTTTTGAAATGGCTACTCTTATAAAAAAATAGTAGTGTGGTTGAATAGACATTAGTTGTTGACCAGAAGGGTTGTTCAAATTACTATGTTTCATAGTACTTAAATTAGTTAAAATTAAAAATTTTCTATTCAGGTCATATACCAATATACTCGAGGGGGTCACTCATCATATGTAACCCTATCACGTGAGTTCAACAAAAGGATATTTTTTATTTCTAAAATTTACAGAAATAAATATACATAAGGGACTATTTAAAATAGTTTTGGAAAAAATTTACAGATTTGTATAGAAAAGGGGTACATTTATTAATGAAAATTTTACACAGATAAGGGATTTTAGAAATATGCCTTGAACGCACGTGGTATAGAGGGTTTATATATAGTGACCCCCCCGAGCCAATATATTGTTATTTCCTAATTGTGAAATTTAGAACTAAAAATCAATATACTTGTAGTGTCCTAAACCAACCCAGTGGTTGAAATTGTAACTGTCCTAAACCATCCTGGTGGTTAAGATTATGATCCTGTCCTAAACCAGCCCAGTGATGATTGAAATTGTGACTATACTAAATCAGCCCGGTAGTTAAAATTGTGACTATCCTAAACCAACATTGTGGTTGAAATCATTTTGCCTCTAGTAGCTTGATTAGCTCAATTATTAGATGATTAATTCAATTTAGTTTCATTATATACTTTAATTAGACCGTGCTTTTGTGTATACTGTGTTTTGTAGTGTTGTCTTGTTTTAGTAGTGCATTGAAGGGGGCCCATTGTACTATTGTTCCATTTAAAAGAGGGTTCACTATTTTGTTGTTCCCAAATGTTGGGTCAGCAGATGGAGTTGTACCTCAAGTTTATGGATTAGAATCTTGACATTTCAATTGGGTAGAGGAGCTTTGAGCATTGTAAGCTTGGTATGTCAGGAAACTCAAAGATATGAATGTTTGTTATTGCAAAACACACATAGACTTTGACTTGGCCTGACAAGCTATGAATGACTTGAGATCTGGTTGTGTTGGAGCATTGCTCCATGGGGATCGATGCCCGTGTCTCCCCAATGATTGCACTATCTACAGGTCACCTGGATCCTCATTATGCGTTGCAAGGGAGAGTATGTTTTGTAGGCCAAGGTCTCTGTGGGAGCCAGCGGTTTGTCCAAAGGAAAACCTTGAGTGGCACCACATTGAATGCATTTGTGGCACATGCAAGCATTGCAATCTGAAGTTGAAGAAGAAGACATTTCATGTCTGTCCAAATGAAATGAGTGAAGACAACCATGTTGCTCTAAAATGGATGAGATTTTAAAATTTCAATGTTGAAGGATCCGATAAAAAGAGATGGCTACTATCGTATAAGAGCCCTTAGCCGAGGGAGCTTATAGGTTCCATTTAAAAGAGGGCTCACTATTTTGTTGTTCCCAAATGTTGGATCAGGAAATGGAGTTGTATCTCAAGTTTATGGATTAGAATCCTGACATTTCAATTGGGCAGAAGATCATTGAGCATTGTAAGCCTTGGTACATCAGAAAACTTAAAGACATGAATGTTTGTTATTACAAAACACACATAGACTTTGACTTGGCCTGACAAGCTATGAATGACTTGAGATCTGGTCGTGTTGGAGCATTGCTCCATGGGGATCGATGCCCGTGTCTCCCTAATGAATGCGCAGTCTATAAGTCACTTGGATCCTCATCATGCATTGCAAGGGAGAGTATGTTTTGTAGCCCAAGGTCTCTGTGGGAGCCAACGGTTTGTCCAAAGGAAAACCTTAAGTGGAACTGCATTGAGGAAAACCATGTTGCTCTAAAATGGATGAGATTTTAAAATGTCAATGTTGAAGGATCCGATAAAAAGAGATGGCTACTATTGTATAAGAGCACTCAGCTGAGGGAGCTTATAGGTCACATGGTTCAATCCACCCCAAAATATGTGCTTTAAATTTCACGGCTAGCTAATAGGATAAGCACTGTCAGACATGCCTTGCCAATTTTCCCCATGACAATATTGTCTCTGTCATAGATTTTGCTAAAAATTATTCATTTCAAGAACAAGATGGGATACAAAATGCTCATTGGCACAATAAGCAGAGAACAATTCCTGTGCATATCACATACAACCATTTACTTGATTCTTCTATGACTGATGCCAATCTGCTTGTGTTGACTTGCAGGAGTCTAGGTCAGTGCAGCGCACATCTGGCACTGTCACAAGTTATGTACTTGTTTATGTATTCTTCTATTTCATTGAACTCTGATTGGCTTGAGTAACTTTTTCATTGCTGAAAATCTAATGCAAAAAATATAAAAGAACATTGAGTGTGGTCAGATGGTGCTGCCTCTCAATTTAAGTCAGCTCGTGGATTCTACTTTGTCTCAAAGTTCACATCCCTGACCGATCTAGACATGATGTGGAATTCCTTTGGGTCTAGCCATGGCAAGGGTGAACATGATGTCCGATGTGGTGTTGTTTTCAAGCAATCTTTGTTTAAACACCAATTAACATGCCCTCAAGAAAGGCTCAATGATGCCCATGATGTTGTAACATGGCTTATAGCCAACCTCTCCACATGCTCATATTCAATTTATAGTAAACAAAGCCTTAAGAATAGTGTAGTATATAGAGTGTTCCATGAAGTGAAAGTGGATGAAGTGCAAAGGAGAATCCGACACAATTGTAAGAAAATTAAAGGAGTTCGTGGTTTGCACAGCATAATATGGGGCTTTTCAAATAACCACTTGATTAAAACAAGAAAATTTTCTTGTTTCTACAAAGCGTGCATCATAGGGGATCATGACAATTGTGAGAACA
Source organism: Dipteris shenzhenensis (assembly GCF_047967505.1). Lineage (NCBI taxonomy): Eukaryota > Viridiplantae > Streptophyta > Polypodiopsida > Gleicheniales > Dipteridaceae > Dipteris > Dipteris shenzhenensis. The sequence continues at coordinate 42,623,804 of NC_141604.1, forward strand.
TTGCAACTGTGAAGACATGGGAGAGAGTTTAAGTTGTCCCTCTACATTTAAATAGAGTGACAAACAATGGAGATACAAACAATGATGAGCCATAGTTTGGGGCCTAGTTTTGATGACCTCAATGACTATTTGGAAAAGGGGGATAACTTTGTAGTTGTTCTTGCCTCTAGGGAGAATGAGGAAGATGACATATACTTTGTGTTGTAGTGCACAAAACCTAATCACAAGGTTGAGGAAGCATTTAAGGATGATTGGGGAACAACCTATGAGAAGTGGGATATAGTAGTTGGAGCTTCTTGGTACGAAAAAATGTCCAAGAGAGGCCACAATTACGAACTATTGCATAAGAGTCCTCAAACTTTTGTGTACTCTCATCTAGTAAGAGCTATTCAATTCCAGATGCAATCTATGCCATAGCAAAAGAAAGGCGAGAGTATCTTCAAATTGGATTTTGACACACATGAGCACATCTTGTAGTGTCTTGGAGTAGTGGATAAGGATGACTAAGATAGTACTAACAAAATGTAGTCTCATTGCAAGGAAACTTATATTCCACTTATCCTAGAAAATGGAAAATGTATATGAGACTATGCTCCTTTTAGTAAATCCCAAACTAACCACCACGCTTGTTTTTGTAAATCCCAAATGATAAATCCTGCACTTGTTTTAAGTATATCCTAAACAACCACCACGCTAGTTTTATTAAATCCCATAACTAGTCCACAAATCCTAAACAAATTAATTGTATGCCATTCATCTTGCAATAATAGAAGCAAACCACCACACTAGTATTAGTTAATATCCTAGTGTGCAACCAACCATAGCGCTGGCAACCACTTATCCTACACTATCACCCTTGTGCTATCCTAAAAATTGTTGCAAAGTGTTCCACTAAAACAATCCCCTTTATGCTGGTTATCTTTAATTGTCAAATTTCAACCATTGGCTACTTAAGACATTAGAGAATTCCTATTTCATTGCTTCATCCACCTCATTTATTAAATTGAGATCCAAGTGTACTTTGGTCGACTAAAATAAGATCGGTTAACAGTTTACTAAGATAATTCATATATGTTCATAAAATATTATGCTCACACATTATTGACACTAAATAAACCAACTATATTTCGAGAGTATTAACATGGATGGAACACTAAATCAGGTCCACCGAGCACCATCAACCTAGTGCTCAGTGCACTTGATTTTGTGTTCCATCCCAATTAATACTTAAATGGATGATGGCAACTCGAGAAGTCCACAAGTCCAAGAATTTCCTACAAGATGTTTACTAAAACAAAAATACAATGACATTTTGTGGCTCAAGGAAATTCCAAACTCTCGACTATCTTATCAACCTCTCTATAGCAAGCATCTAATAGCTCTTTAGGCCAGTTTGATGTACTACGATCGCAGATTTCATTACACACTCAGATCACCAACTACTTTCTTGCCTCTATCGACTTGTACACCCATACTAACTCCTTTTGCCCATATTGACTCCTCCTTTTGCTCAAGGTCCTCTTCATCTTGATCTTGGTGCTCTATACAACTTTGCATCTACCGAAAGAAACCTACATCATGAGCTTGACAAGTCCTTAAAAGAGCAAGAAAAATGATAGACATGGAAATTAGTATTCATCGTACTTATCGACTCCAAGCCATATAGCCAATTGTGAACTATGTCCTCCTTGTAACTATTATCCTCCCTCTTCTTTGGGTTTGGTTCTACATAGAGGTCATCCAACAGTGTTCTTAAATAGAACATGAGCACTCAAAAGTCTTTTGGGTATGCCATAGGTTTGCAATAGGGATCGGTGTACATAGTTTTGGGGCTAGATTTCAAAATGCGCTCTTAGTTGTGTCTACACTGCACTTAAATAAGGAGAGAGTTCATTGAGCTCGGCCTTCTCAATCTTCTTTCATACAACCTAACATGTCCACCTCTCATCATTTGGCTAAGGTGGATAGTCTTCTCTATCAGCGTGTTAAAACTCTAGAAAAGATATGCAAAGATAATGTGCAAGCAATGACTTCCATACAGTCAAGTTACAAAAAGAATCACAAATACATGGGGTGATGTCACAAGAATCTATGCGGGGACCTGCAATTACTTACCTACTAGTTACCACCACCAGCCTTGCATATTAATAGAGTGTAGTTAATTACCAATCACTGGGCTTGCATGCTTAGTAGAGTGTAGTTAATTAGTGTAGTTAATTACGAGTCATCATAAGGGCTTGCATGCTCATAGTATAGTGTAGGTAATTACCATAGTTAATTACCAACTAATTACTAGGATGGTGTCACACGAATCTATGTGCACTCTTAAATGAATGAATTGTAAATGAATCCTAAATCCTAAACGAATGAATTGTATGACATTTATATTCATATTGTCATAATAGAAGCAAACCACCCCACTGGTGGCAGTTAATATCCTAGTGTGTAGGAGAGTTCATTCAGCCCGGCCTTCTCATTCTTCTTACATACAACCTAACATGTCCACCTCTCATCATTTGGTTGAGGTGGATAGTCTTCTCTATTAGCGCGTTGGAACTCTAGCAAAGATATGCAAAGATAATGTGGAATCAATGAATTCCACACATGGAAGTTACAGAAAGAATCACAAATACATGGGGTGATGTTATAAGAATCTATGTAAACTTCTAAATGAATGAAATTTAAACTAATACTAATTTTAAACAAATTAATTCTATGCCATTCATATTCATATTGTAATAATAGAAGAAAACCACCATGCTAGTGGAAGTTAATATCCTAGTGTGTAACGAACCACAGTGCACAGGTGACCACTTATCCTATATTAGAGGGCTGGTTAGTCCCTAAGAAATACTTGAGTAATATATATCCAAGATTTTCTCTTATACATTTTGAATTGGTTTCACTCCATATGAAAAAGTGGTTCTAAGGTTGAAGCCAAAACCAAAAAATGATGAGTAAAAACATAAAAATGGAGTAGTAGAAGCTCTAAGAGATCAAGTATGCCATCTCTGAAGAACTTTATATTCATGCAAGCCTTTTAGGATAGTGGCATGACATAGAGCACAGTGGGAGCATTGAGTAATATACTTCACAAAGTGTGGGTCCTTATAATATTGAAGGCCTTCCCATAGTTCCTCCTACAATTGATCCATCTTTGTGTCATTCTTGGGTCGATGTTGTGGAACACTAAGCACCTCCTCCAATTGATCAATCTCTTGTATGACAAACCTGGGTTGCCGAGGGACCCATTGCAAAATGGCTTCATCTTCCACAATACAATAGGCTAAACAAATGTCATTGCTACCGTGGCTTTCCATCTATGTTCCTTCATTGTTCCTTCCCTGATTTGTATTGAAGATCCCTTGAAGAGCATGCAAATTTTAGCGATCTTTCTACAACATCACTTAGATCACTTTGGAAATTTTTATAGCTATGCACTATATATATACATATATATGTATATAGATATTCAAAATATTTTGTTTAACATTATGATCCTTGCCCTGCCAAAGGATCCCTTCAATCACTTTGGAACTTTGTACAACATCAGTTAGATCACTTTGGATCTTTGCACAACATCACTTTGATCACTCTATCTATAATATTGGATACGTACACATATGTGTATGTTGAGATATCGAGCTCCACTCATGATATGCCAGGGTGAAAATTGTGCATTTATGTCACTAACTTGTTAGCTGCAGATGCGGTTGGTACACCACCCCCATGAATAATAGCTGGATGACAGCTATCCTTATCTACTCTAGTTCGTGGCTCAGTTAGTATGCCACCTTAGTTAGCTGAGTTTGGTTTGAGACCCACATATAGGGTTCTCCTATTTCTTTGTACTAGAGTTCTTTTGGCTTTTATAACTAAGAAGAGGAAAACTGTTTACAACCTCCACTTTTGTGTGTATTCCCCCATTGTGTATGTGAGAAAGCCGTAAGTGAGACTTCTTCCTTCTCCCCCACTATCTTCACGTGGTATCAGAGCCTTGTTCATGGTAAGGAGATTAAGAAAGCAAACCAAGTTTGCAGTGTCCTGGTAAGAGGACCAGTGTTGCTTTCCTTTTTCGAGTTTGGGAGAAAATCTCTGCAAGTAGCATAGCCAGAAAGTGCAAGAGTGCATTGTCTCAGGTTGAGACACCCTTCATGGTGTGACGAGAGGGCAATATATGCTACGGGAGAGGGTGACTTTATTTTTCTAATTCGAGGCCATTTCGGGGCCCATTTTAGAGGTGTAAGTTCTCTGAAGCACTGAGAAAAAGGCCTTGTTTTGGCTGTGCGACCACTGGTCTACAGGTCGATGAAAAGTTGCCATAGAAATTGCATCATATGCCTATGCACAGAGATATTGGGAGTTTTAGAATCATCCTTGTTGCCTGTTCAAGCAAAATCGTCACTAGGAAGTGACTGTGTGGTCAAATACCACTTTCGTCAATTTTGCAGATTTGCCTGTGTGAGGTAGAAGCTGTGTTTTTTGCAGTGACAGAATTTTTTGCAGTGTTCTGTAATGGCATCTGATGCCTCATCAAAGTTCTTTCAATTTAGGTTTTCTCAGTGCTAGCAAAGTAATCCCACACAATCTCCAAATCTCAAGCCATTTTTGGTCATTGATGTATTCCAACACTTCCTGCATTGTATCTAGGAATAGTTCAAGAAGCGAAGCCATCATTTGGATTTGGTGAGGGTGTCTGAGCTATGACTGAAGCTTTTGCAAATGTCCCATATGTGAGCTTACAATGGGAACTCTTGACAAATCAATGTTTGTCCACGAATAAAAATTGCATCACAAATCGAACAACTTGACTTGAATGATATGATTGGCTGCAGACACATAAATACTCATTTGGATGAAGGCAAATGCACAAAGGAGTATCCCCTTTCCTATGAAATAGCCTCTCAGTCATCCTTCTAGGTTTTAGCATATATCCTTCAATGGACTAGACTTGGAACATCTTTCAACCTTATTTTCTAGGCTCTTTTGTGGATGCAAATGGTGTTGATGAAATAGAAGGTCGCACTCCTCTACATCATCAATAAATATGCAGACTTATCCTTAATTGAGCTCATTTTATTGGATAACTCACACTATTAAACTAGTGAACCAAAGATTTTGCCTATTTGCAACAATGAAACAATGAAGACACTGAGAAAGAGAGAGAGAGAGAGAGAGAGAGAGAGAGAGAGAGAGAGTTCTTCCAATTCAAATCCTAGTGTAATATATGTTAGATATGCTCAATGCCCCACCCTCCTGGTAACCATCAGTGGTCCAAGGTGCTCAAGTTGTAAGGCCCCCATATGAGGAGAAGCCATGTGTGAGCCCGGGACCCTAGGGGGTCCACTAGGGTTTATCGTATAGTACCATGTGAGTGTAAGGGAGGGGGTTATATAAGGGAAGGAAGGTACATTTTATAAGGTAAGGTCTTGTAAATAGGGGGTAGATAAGGGGAATTTTCATGTATTTATTGCATGCAGGTGACATCTCCTTATTACTACTAGTGAATCCCCTGTGCCCGGGGTGACTGGATGGATCCTGACTTGCATCTCAGCTGAGGTCTATCAATGAGACCGTTGATGGTAGAAAGGTGATTGTGTGGGAGCCCCTTGCTCTTGTTGGGGTCTAGGGGCTAGTTGGCCTCCTTGGTGGGGGTTCCGGGGCGAAAGCCCTCGAGGCGATGGTATAGGGAATATTCCTTGAATATTCCATGCACAACTAGTCGGTTCCACCGACTAGGTTGATTGGTTGGCTTCAATGACTAGGTTGACTGGTTAGTTCCACCGACTACATTGATTCAACTACCGCCCTCATAGCTTTAAAGAGGCGACCTCCCCAATCCATGGTACCAGATCAGATCTTCTAGCTAGTAGCTCTTCACCTAGTATCTGTCTAGATTGCCATCTAAGCTCCACTATGGGAGTGCATGAGTGGATGGAGCCATCATCTATACTACATCAATATTAAAGGAAAATTTTGTTTTTCTTTAGTTTGTTGTGTACTCTCTATTCTTTTTTTAGTTTCTATTCTACTGCACCATGTAATTTAACATGGTATCAGAGCCTAGGCGGCTCTAAGGATCGAAGAATAGAAGAGAGGCAAGGGCTTCAACAGCATACAGAGTGATGGCAATAGGAAATGGCTCGATTTTAGTAGCTGCAACTGCACAACTTCACCAACAATCCAGGCATTGAGGATTTGCCCACTAACCTTCACTGAAAGCAAGCTAGATGGTATGAACTACACTCTGTGGAAGTTTTAAATTACTGCTATTCTAGATTCATATGAGCTTCTAGAGACAGTATTGGGGACTGACCCAGAACCACAGGGAACACCCAACCTAGTAAATCCGGGGAGTATGATATCTCTTAATGCTGACCTTCTATGAGCTTGGAAACACAGGAACGCAGATGCTCTATGTGCCCTAGTTACAAGTACTACTAATAGTGTTTTGACCTTGATTCTACATCTAAGGCAATTGTGGCCTGGAATATATTGAAGAGTTAGTATGAGACACACAATCAGATAAGGATCCAAAACCTGGAGAATTAGCTCGCAGCAGTTGAGAAGTTTAATGAAGGAGAGACAGCAGAGGCATTCATAACCCGAATTAAAAATCTATGTGACCAAATGGCTGGTGCTGGGATATAAAAGACTAGTGAAGAGCTAGCTCAGGAGTGTCTCTAAATATGTCCACCAAGGTTGGATGGACTGGTAACAGCACTTAACACTCACGTGAGGCCCCAACCATTGTCATTTGAGGAGTTATTTGCTTTACTTATGGAGGAGGAATTGAGGCTTAAAGCTCGAGATGTAGGTGGCAATGGGGATGATGTTTTCTCTACCACTGCGAAAGGCAAAGGTGGTTCCTCCACCAAAGGTGAGTCCTCTACTAGTGGTGACAAAAAGAAGAAGGGCGGCAAGAAGAAGCTTCAGAGAGAATGCTTCTACTACAAGAAGAAGGGCCATGTGATTGCAGATTGCCGAGTCAAGAAAGCAGATGAAAAGAATGGTACCATGAAGAAGAAAGACAAGGGGAAAGAGACAGCTAACATAGTGGAAGCAGAGTTGAATCTATTTTTAGCCATTGAGGAAGAGTGTTCCTTAGTTCAAGAAGCATCAACCACTGATTCATAGGTGTTGGATAGTGGTGCCTCCCATCACATGACCTGCAAGCTCCCTGCAAGAAGGGTCTATTTTGTTCCATGCAGCCTCTATAGGAACCCATCACCGTGATGGTTAGAAATAACACAAAATGTCCTGTTGAGGGTACAGGTACAATTTCATTTGTTTCTGTAAATGGAGTTGTTAAGAAACTATCTAATGTGCTGTATGTTCCACAAATCAAGAGAAAATTGCTATCAGTTGCTTCCATAACCGACCTTGACCATGAGGTGAGGTTCAACAAGACAGGAGCACAAATTTTGGATAGTGCTGGCAATCTTGTTGGCATAGGAGTAAGGAGGAACAACCTGTATGAGCTAAGTGCTCTTACAGCCACCACTAGAGTGGGCACAAGCACACTTTGGCACAAAAGATTGGGGCACATCGGATTAATAGTGTTGAAGGAGATGCGGAAGCAAGGTATGGTTGCTCATCACTTACCTACAATAGCAAAAATCAAAGAACCATGTGAAGCTTGCATGAGGGGCAAGGAACATAGAAAGGCATTCCCGCAAGAAAGCAAGAATCGCTCCTCTAGAGTTGGTGCATGTTGACTTGTGCAATAAGATGCTACATAGGCCTTAGGGGGATCTTCCTATTTTCTATTGATCGTCGAAGACTATAGTAGGAAGATGTGGGTGTACTTTCTTCGTGAAAAGGCTCAAGCTTTTGGTAAATTTAAAGAATGGCTAAAGCTTGTTGAAAATGAAACAGGGAGAAAAGTGAAGAAAATCAGATCGGATGGTGGTGGTGAGTTTGTTTCTACAAAGTTTGGAGATTTTTGCAAGAGCAAAGGGATTAAGTGACAAATGATGACATCACACATGCCTCAACAAAATTCTATTGTTGAATGCCAAATGCAGACCACCGTGGAGATGGGGAGGTGTATGTTGAAAGGTGCTAGACTACCAAACCACTTTTGGGTTGAGGCTGTTAATACTACAGTTTACATCCTTAATCACAACTATACAAAGGAACTCAAAGGTAAAACACCACATGAGGCTTATAGTGGTAAGAAGCCATCTGTCTCCCACTTCATAATGTTTGGGTGTGAATGCTATGTGCATGTACAAGACAAAGAGAGAAACAAGCTACAACCAAAAAGCACCAAATGTATCTTCTTAGGCTATTGTGATGAGAAGAAAGCATATAAGTTGTATGACCGAGGGGCAAAGAAGATTATACGAGTTGCAATGTGGTGTTCAGGGAGCAACCACATGCAGTGGAGAAGAGCTCTTCCACTTTATCATCAAGCGAAGAGGTAATTCACTATGGACATATCCCAAGAGCTATAAAGGAGGAGGAAATATTAGATGATGAAGGTATAAGTCACCAACCTGTTGTTACACCACCAAAAAAGCCATTGACATGATGGGTAAGGCAGCTCTACGACCATGATGACCAAATGCCTATGTCTATTGAGCAGCATGTAGATGTGCATGTAGATGAGGACCAAGGCGGCAGTCTCATAGAATCCAGGAGCAAAGGAGGGCTTCTGCTCACATAGTCAATATGGCCTTGATGGTTGAGATTATTGCAAAAGTAAAGGAGCCTGTGAGTTTGGAGGAAGCACTTGCAGATTGAGATTAAAAAAATGCTATGCAAGTAGAATATGATAGCATCATGAAGAATGAAACTTGGGAGTTGGTAGATCAACCACCCAATAGAAAGGTTATTGGCACCAAGTGGGTTTGGAAGGTAAAGTACAAGGCCGATGGGACTTTGGAAAAGTACAAAGCCCGATTGGTTGCACAAGGATTTTTGCAAGTTGAAGGGTTTGATTTTTAGGAATCTTTTGCTCCGACTGCTAGAATGACCACTATTTGCATAGTACTATCAATGGCTGCTCATAAAAAGTGGCTAATTTATCAAATGGATGTTCAATCAGCATTCTTGAATGGTGACCTCAAGGAGGAGATGTACGTGGCTCAGTCACCAGGGTTTGAGGCCCCCCATTCTGATAATAAGGTATGCAAACTGAAGAAGGCTCTATACGGGCTAAAATAGGCCCCAAGAGCATGGTACCAATGGATAGACAAATTCTTTCATAAATTGAACTTCAAAAGATGTGCCTCAGATGCTAACTTGTATGTGTACAGGAAAGGTGGAAAATCTACTATTATTGTTTTATATGTGGATGATCTCCTTATTACAGGTGACTATGAAGACATGATCCAATAGATTAGAAAGGCGTTGAGCACTGAGTTTGAGATGACAGGACTTAGGCTTGATGCACTACTATTTGGGGATTGAAGTCAAGCAAGAGCTAGGCAAGATCTTCATCTCTCAGCAGAGATATGCAAGGGAGATCTTGAAGGCATTTGGTATGTCCGAGTGGAAGGAGATAGCTACACCTATGGAGATAAATGCGAGGCTGTCTATGGAGGATGCCTCACCACCAGTAGACATCAAGAGGTATAGGAAGTTGGTCAGTAGTCTTATCTATCTATGTAACACTAGGCCGGACATCAGATTTGTTGGCGTTTTGAGTAGGTTCTCCAATAAGCCCCAGGAAAATCATTGGAATGCAGGGATGCGAGTGCTCAGGTATGTAAAGGGCACTCTTGATTATGGCATCACCTATGGTACGGACACTTCCTTGGCTAGTCATTATGACTTGGATTGGACTAGAGATGTTGATTCCAGGAAATCAGTTTTTGGATATTGTTTCTCTTTAGGTTTAGGTATCTTCTCTTGGATTAGTAAGAAACAACCAACAGTGGCATTGTCTTCTATCGAGGCTGAGTACAAGGCAGCATGTGCGACCTCCCCAGTCCATTGTACCAGATCAAATCTTCCAGCAGAGATCTTCCAGCTAGTAGCTCTTCACCTAGTATCTGTCTAGATCGCCATCTAAGCTCCACTGTGGGAGCACACAGGTGGATGGAGCCATCATTTGTACTACATCAGTATTGAAGGAAAATTTTGTTCGTCTTCGGTTTGCTGTCTACTCTCTATTCTTTGTTTAGTTTCTATTCCACTATGCTATGTAATTTAACAATATACTCCTTCCAAGGTAGAAATGGTGACTAAGAAAGGAGAGCACAAGAAGCACTCCAAGAATTGGTCATCACGATTAAAATGGTAAAGCTTATAGCTCAGGTTTTGCATCCTTCACCTGAGGCACCTTTCTTTGACTAAAATTTCCAACCTCCCATGTGAGATGTTGATGAGCAAAGTACTATCTCTTTAGACTTCATCTCACTCTTAAATTCTAACTTTACAAACTTTCTTTCTTTTAATCATCAATTGATTGCTCCATTTTGCTGTTTTGCACTCTTTGATCAAACTTCCAATCAAGGGTCCTTTCTCTGGCCAAGTTGGATTTTTCATCCCATAGAGGAGACACATAGAGACATTGAGAGAGAGAGAGAGAGAGAGAGAGAGAGAGAGAGAGACAAACACACACACACACACATAGAGTATGTGTGTGTGTGTGTGTACATACATTCATATATGCATCCTTATATATATGTATGTATGTATGTAAAAGAGAGAGGGGGGAGAGTGAGAGGGAGGTAGAGAGAGAGAGAGTGTGTGCCACACACACACACATTTTTTAGTGAAAGTACACTCTCTCTCTCTCTACCTCCCTCTCACTCTCCCTCCTCTCTCTTTTACATACATACATACATACATATATATAAGGATGCATATATGAATGTATGTATAAACACACACACACACACACACATTGTGTGTGTGTGTGTGTGTGTGTACATACATTCATATATACATCCTTATATATATGTATGTATGTAAAAGAGAGAGGAGGGAGAGTGAGAGGGAGGTAGAGAGAAGAAGAGAGAGAGGGAGAGAGAGAGAGAAGAAGAAAAAGAGAGAGGGAGAGAGAGAGAGAGAGAAGAAGAGAGAGAGAGAGAGAGAGAGAGAGGAGAAAAGAGAGGGAGGGAGGGAGGGAGGGAGATAGATAGAGAGAGAGAGAGAGAGAGAGAAGGGGGAGAGAGAGACCGGAGAGGGGGCGGGGGAGGGGTAGAGAGGGACACACACACACACACACACACACACACAAAGATTTATATTTATATATTTTTTAAATACATATCTCTTATATTTATATATATTATATATATACATTTAGAAAGGAGGAAATGCATGAAAGAGATTCTAGGAGCTTCAAAAGAGGATTGTGTAGGTTCAAAGGTAAAAGAGCTCAGTAGACTGTGACCATGTCGTAGAGTTCATATAGAGACACACATAGAGACCAAGAGAGAGTGAGTGAGACAGAGAGAGAGAGAGAGAGAGAGAGAGAGAGAGAGAGAGAGAGAGAGCTTATAAGAAATTATTTGTATTTTAATATTTACTCAAGCATGCATCTAAGTGTGGTCATCTTCACAACTAGAGAGAATATCTCATCAAAGTCCACACCCTTCTCTTGGGAACATTAGAAAAGTTGTCCATACGATAAATCCTAAGTCAACTACAACCACCAACTCAATGTATCAGTAAAAGGGTATTAGTGTGTGCATGTGCATGTTGAGAGTACTTAAAAGGTGTGTGTGTATGTGTGTGTGTGTGCGCACGTATCTATGTGTGTGTGTGTGTGTGTGTGTGCGCGCACCCACCCACATCCCTAGGGGAATGTCCATGTAGTGGGGAGCAAGCCCACTAAGTGGAACTTACCCCCCACCCAAGAGTTTAATAAGTTGATTGATGTCAAACTTTAACCCAGGAAACTTTTTGTTTTAAAACCTAAGATTTTTTGTCATAATAAATGTTTTAAATCCATTTTTCTCAAAAAGGTGAATTAATCTAAGAAGATCAATATATGCACAAGTGCAATGTGATGCATTATATAAGAGTGGTAAAACTTGTGAAATACAAACTTTATAGGCACAATTTTGAGGCCTATTACTTTTTGCATGAATGAAAGAAATATTTGAGCAAGGTAATTTATCCTTTTTCCAACATGTGGGTGTTTCAAAGACACAGATAAATGGTCTAGTAAGTGTAATGGAAGTATTAAGAAAAGTGGTATCACAAGTATCATAAGTGGGTTTTATATTAATAATATCCAAAGGGTAAATACAATACGAGTCATTAGGGTCAACAGGGTTCACTACAAGGCACAGGCCATTTTCCGACGAAAATACCGACGCTTTTTACATTAAAATTTTTTTTTTCACGGGCACAAATGTCGCTAAAAGCATCGGAAAAGGACCGTCGCTATAAATCGTCGCTATATAGCGACACTGGCAAACGTCGCTATATAGCGACAATGCAAATGTCGCTATATAGCGACACTATTAATCGTCGCTATATAGCGACACTGGTAAACGTCGCTATATAGCGACGATTAATAGAAGTAAAAAAAGAGGGTTAGTGGGGCTAAAGTACAGGGCTTCCTTTTGGCCCTGTTTAGCCCCACTAATCCCTTTTTTTTTTTTGTAGTTACAAAAGAAAGTTTTTTATAACAAAATTTCCGTTGCTTGCAGGGTGATACAAAATTGTTCTTGTGAAATGATGAGTAACAAATGCATATACATGTCGGACATATAGAACAGTGTTTGTAACAAAATTACCCTTTCGAAAGGGCGATACAAAATTGCTCAAACGAGCGGATATATAAGATGCTACTACCACTACTACTCATCTGAATCCGAATCCGAATCATCTTCGTCTTGTTGGCCTGTTCCTTGGTCCTCGACACGTACGTCTTCTCCCTCGTCGTCGCCACCTGCGTCTGATCCTTGGCCCTGTTGATCGCTCGCCTCCGATGATTGGATGCTTGAGCTTTGACCCTAAGAGTGAACCATATAAATCGAAAATTAGATTGGAACTTAAATTAAAAAGTGAGATTACAAGTAGGAGTAAACTTATACCGTGCGAGCAGCCACGTCAACCCAATCGACCGTCGCTCCCATTGCCTCTTGCTCAATGAACCATGGCTTTGTTCCTATCCAAAATGTGCATCGCGTCTCTGCATCTGTAGGAAGACGGCCCATCGCAGCTTGCTGTGGATCCAATTTATGAGAGTTAGAGTTAGCTAAAGTGCCTGTAATATGTAAGTAAAACAAATAGAACAATACATTAAATGAGAAGAAGTAGACTTACCACGATTGCCTCGAACGCATACCATCCGTCTGCACCAAAGTGCAAAGTATCTACGACATCCAGCCATCTCTTTGCAGCCCTCCTCTAACCCTCGAACATTTCGGGATGGTCCCTATGTTGCTTCTTAAAGTACTTCCAATCAGCTTTGTCTGCCCAGTTGGGTTTAGCCAACCCCTTTGTGATGGAAGTACGCAAGGTTGATCTACGATGCTTCAGGACCAAACCCATGCGCTCTCGTATATAATTGTCATTAAACTCCACATTTGGCGCATTAGGGTATCTTTGTTTTAACTCATTGATCACCGCCTGCTTCTTTTGGCCATCTTGATACCGCCAATCGGTATTTATGCTGCTCTTGAAGTGATGACTCATCAACCTCCTCATGGTAGCCATCACTTCTTTGCCCTTTTTATCTTCTATTATCTCTCCGGTAGATGTGATTTGATAGAAGCTCGGGGGGGTCACTATGGATAAACTCTCTATATCACGTGCGTTCAATGCTTATTTGTAAAATGCCTTATCCGTATATTTTTCATTAATAAAATGTACCCTTTTTCTATACAAATCTGTAATTTTTTTCTAAAATCATTTTAAATACTCCCTTATGTAAGTTAAATTCTATAAATTTTAGAAATTAAAACTATCCTTCTGTTGATCTCACGTGATAGGGTTACATAAGATGAGTGACCCCCCCGAGGATAGAAGAGATCCCCTGATGAGTAAGGGGGACTGATGGTAGTAGAGTCTAAAGGAGTGGAACGTGCGTGAGTGCTTCCGGAGCGAGGAGTAGCAGTGGGACTAGGAGAGGGAAAGGGACCTGACTGATACTGTGTCTCTGCACCAAGTGGAGACCTAAAGGAGCATGAGTGTGCTGACTCGTCTACATCTCCCGAGTCAACACAACATGAGCCGCCCATCCTACTCTTCCTTCCCTTGCGAGAGGCATGCACAGGTGATGATCCCGCGGTCGAAGGGGCACGAGGGGATGGTTGGGTAGTACGTCCACCCGTCGGTGTAGGGGAAGGAATTGCTGAGGTCCTCTGAGAGAGCAGAGAGAAGAATCTTGCTGCCTCCTCATCGCTCATCTGCACTACAAACTCGTCGAGACTCCCGACAAAGCCATGCGTGGCTAGCAAAGGAGTTCCCCGAGGGGTAGTCGCAGTGCTACATGGAAGAGGAGTCGGACTAGGGGTAGTCGTTGTGCTAGGTCCGAGAGGAGTCGGACCAGGGGTAGTCCTCGGGGTAGTCGCATGAGAGGAATCAAAGTCCTCTGGAGCATATAGATCGTGAGCTCTCCTCCTGTGAGGCTGTCCGTACTCGTCGGATGAGCGGCGTGATCCCTTGTCTAACATAGACACAAACACGAAAACAGAAAACAAAAAAACAAACATAGGCATAGGCATAGGCATAGGCATAGGCAAGAAGAAAGAAGAGGGAAAGGAAAGAAGAGGGAAAGAAGAGGGAAAGGAAAGAAGAGGGAAAGGAAAGAGAAGAGGAAGAAAAGGGAAATAGAGAATAAGAGTTAGAGAGAATAAGCTCATGCTTATATGCTTATATGCTTATGCGGAAATAGAGAATGAGAGAAGGGGGAAATAGAGAAGGGGAAAGAGATGAGGGGGAATGAGAGAAGCATAACCATAAGCTTATGTGGAAATAGAGAATGAGCTTATGCGGAAATAGAGAATGAGAGAAGCATAAGCTCATGCTTATGCTTCTCTCATTCTCTATTTCCGCATAAGCTCATGCATAAGCATAAGCTTATGCAGAAATAGAGAATGAGCTTATGCGGAAATAGAGAATAAGCTCATGCATAAGAGAAAGCTTGTGCGGAAATAGAGAAATAAAGAAGGGGGAAAGCTTATGCGAATGAGAGAAGGGGGAAAGAGATGAGGGGGAAAGGCTTATGCGAAAACTTAAGCATAAGCTCATGCATAAGAGAAAGCTTGTGCAGAAATAGAGAAATAAAGAATGAGATCCGCATAAGCTTCTCTCATTCTCTATTTCCGCATGAGCTTATGCGGAAATAGAGAATGAGATCCGCATAAGCTTCTCTCATTCTTTATTTCCACATAAGCTCATGCATAAGCATAAGCTTATGCGGAAACTTAAGCATAAGCTCATGCCCATGCATGAGCATAAGAGAAGGAGCTTATGCGGAAATAGAATGAGTTTTCGCATAAGCTTCTCTCATTCTCTATTTCCGCATAAGCTCATGCATAAGCATGAGCTTATGCGGAAACTTAAGCATAAGCTCATGCTCATGCGGAAATAGAGAAGGAGCTTCTGCGGAAATAGAGAATGAGTTTTCGTATAAGCTCATGCTTATGCTCATGCGGAAATAGAGAAGGAGCTTATGTGGAAATAGAGAATGAGTTTCCACATAAGCTTCTCTCATTCTCTATTTCCGCATAAGCTCATGCATAAGCATGAGCTTATGCAGAAACTTAAGCATAAGCTCATGCTCATGCGGAAATAGAGAAGGAGCTTGTGCAAAACTAGAGAAATAAAGAAGGGGGAAAGCTTATGCGAATGAGAGAAGGGGGAAAGAGATGAGGGGGAAATGAGAGAAGAGGGAAATAGAGTGGGAAATAGAGAAATCAATAAGTTTCCACATAAGCTTCTCTCATTCTCTATTTCCGCATGAGCTGCATGAGCTTATGCGCAAACTTAAGCATAAGCTCATGCTTATGCTCATGCGGAAGTAGAGAAGGAGCTTATGCGGAAATAGAGAATGAGTTTCCGCATAAGCTTCTCTCATTCTCTATTTCCGCATAAGCTCATGCTCATGCTCATGCATGAGCATAAGCTCATGCTTATGCTCATGCAGAAGTAGAGAAGGAGCTTATGTGGAAATAGAGAATGAGTTTCCGCATAAGCTTCTCTCATTCTCTATTTCTGCATAAGCTCATGCATAAGCATGAGCTTATGCGGAAACTTAAGCATAAGCTCATGCGCATGCATGAGCATAAGCATGAGCCTATGCTCATGCAGAAGTAGAGAAGGAGCTTATGCGGAAATAGAGAATGAGTTTCCACATAAGCTTCTCTCATTCTCTATTTCTGAATAAGCTCATGCTTTTCCGCATAAGCTCATGCGCATGCATGAGCTTATGCTCATGCGAAAGTAGAGAAGGAGCTTATGTGGAAATAGAGAATGAGTTTCCACATAAGCTTCTCTCATTCTCTATTTCTGCATAAGCTCATGCATAAGCATGAGCTTATGCGGAAACTTAAGCATAAGCTCATGCTTATGCTCATGCGGAAGTAGAGAAGGAGCTTATGTGGAAATAGAGAATGAGTTTCCGCATAAGCTTCTCTCATTCTCTATTTCCACATAAGCTCATGCATAAGCATTGTGAAGATACTGGGAGAGAGGGAAGGAGTCTCACTTGAGGCTTTCACACAAGCACAATGGGGGAATACACACAAAGGTGGAGGCTGAAAATAGTTTTCCTCTTCTTAGTTGTGAAAGCCAAAAGAACTCTAGTACAAAGAAATAGAAGAACCCTATATGTGGGTCTCAAACCAAACTCAACTAACTAAGGTGGCATACTAACTGAGCCACGAACTAGTGTAGATAAGGATAGCTGTCATCCAGCTATTATTCGTGGGCGATGTACCAACCGCATCTGTAGCTAACAAGTCGGTGACATAAATGCACAATGGTCACCCTGGCATATCGCGAGTGGAGCTCGATATCTCAACACTCCCCCTCGAGCTCAATCCCAATTCCTGCACATCAAGCAGGTCCCTGAACTTGTGCAGCTTCTCTGCGCCCAATGCCTTCGTGAATATGTCAGCTACTTGATCCTCTGTGTTGACATAAACTAGATCAATAAGACCTAGTAAAACCTTCTCCCGCACATAGTGATAATGCACCTCAATGTGCTTTGTTCTAGCATGATAGACTTGGTTATTTGCCAAGTGTATACTGCTCATGTTGTCATAATAAATGACAACTGGCCCATCTGTAGACTGATGCATATCATAGAGTAGCTTATGCAACCAAGCTACCTCACATGCAGCCATTGCTGCACCCCTGTACTCAGCCTCTGTGCTTGACAAGGCAACTATAGGCTGTTTCTTACTGCTCCAAGTGACTGCAGCACTCCCAAAAGAGAACACATATCCACCGGTAGATCGTCTATCAGAAATACTACCAGCCCAATCAGCATCAGTATATCCATGCAACTGTATCTGAACCCCAACCTCATAAAATAGTCCATACTGCAATGTGGACTTCACATACCTAAGTATGCGTCTAGCTGCATCCAAATGCGGTTTCCTTGGAGCCTGCATAAACTAACTCACCAACCCAATAGCATAGCTCAAATCTGGCCTGGTAATAGTCATGTAAATCAAACTTCCTACTATGCGTCTGTACATAGTAGGGTCTTCCAGAAGCTCACCTGCATCTGCGCTCAGCTTCACATTCTGCTCCAAAGGAACTGAAATAGGCTTACAGCCTGTCATCCCATATTTGGACAGCATGTCCAGTCCATACTGCCTCTGCAAGAGTTGTATCCCACTTGGTGATCTAATCACCTCAATGCCCAAGAAATAACGCAACTCTCCCAAATCCTTCATCTCAAACTTCTACCTCAATAGCATTTTCACATGAAGGATATCTTCATCACTATCACCTGTGATGATCAAATCATCAACATAAATGACAAGCAGCATAATCCCTTTCTCTGTTTTTCTCACATAGAGTGAGAAATCTGCCTTGGAAATCTGAAAGCCAATAGTGACAAGATACTGTCCTATCTTGTCAGACCATGCTCTAGGTGCTTGCTTCAAGCCATACAAGGCTTTCTTCAACCTGCAAACAAACTCAAGATGAATAGCATGAACATAACCTGTTGGCTGCTCCATAAAGACCTCTTCTTGCAAATCACCATGCAAGAAGGCATTCTTTACATCCATCTGATGTAAACACCACCCCTTTGATGCAGCCATAGCAATGGCTGCTCTTACGGTTGCCATCCTTGCAACTGGGCTGAAAGTTTCTTCATAATCAATGCCATATGTCTATGCATACCCCTTGACAACTAATCTTGCCTTGTATCTATTCACAAAACCATCTGCATTATGCTTGATCTTATAAACCCACTTACAGCCAATTGCATTCTTATCTTTAGGCAAAGGCACCAATTCCCATGTAGCATTTGCATCCAAGGCATCCATTTCTTCATCCATGGCTTTCTCCCATTTTTCATTTCCCATGGCTTGCTCAAAAGAAGTGGGTTCTGGTTCCTGTATCACTTTGACCATATAGGCATAGTGAATGGCTGTAAATCCATCATATTTTAGCCTATCCACAGGATACCTAACCCTAGTAGACCTGCGCAAAATAGGCTCACTTCCAGGTGCTCTCAAAACATCCCTGGTCTTCCTTACTCCAGGTGTAACAACAGAAGGAATACCCAACTCATCATCAATGCTCTGCTCTGAGACTCCCAATATCTCTGTGCACAGGCATACGATGCAATTTCTATGGCAACTTTTCACCGACCTGTAGAACAGTGGTCGCACAACAAAAACAGGGCCTCTTCCTGAGTGCCTACAGAGAACTTCCGCCTCCAAAACGGGCCCCGAAATGACCTCACAGCATATAATGCCCTCTCGCCACACCGCAAAGAGCATCTCAATCTGAGACAGTGCACTCTTGCACTTCCGGCTGTGCTACCTGTAGAGATTTGCTCCCAAACTTGAAAAAGGAAAGCAACACTGGTCCTCTTACTAGGACACTGTGAACTTGGTTTGCTTTCCTGAGCTCCTTACCACGAACAAGGCTCTGATACCATGTGAAGATAGTGGGAGAGAGGAAAGGAGTCTCACTTGAGGCTTTCTCACAAGCACAATGGGGGAATACACACAAAGGTGGAGGCTGAAAATAGTTTTCCTCTTCTTAGTTGTGAAAGCCAAAAGAACTCTAGTACAAAGAAATAGAAGAACCCTATATGTGGGTCTCAAACCAAACTCAACTTACTAAGGTGGCATACTAACTGAGCCACGAACTAGTGTAGATAAGGATAGCTATCATCCAGCTATTATTCGTGGGCGATGTACCAACCGAATCTGTAGCTAACAAGTCGGTGACATAAATGCACAACGGTCACCCTGGCATATCGCAAGTGGAGCTCGATATCTCAACAAGCCTGAGCTTATGCGGAACCTTAAGCATAAGCTCATGCTCATGCATGAGCATAAGCATAAGCTTATGCTTATGCTTATGCATAAGCATAAGCTCATGGTTATGCTCATGCGGAAGTAGAGAAGGAGCTTATGCGGAAATAGAGAATGAGTTTCCGCATCAGCTTCTCTCATTCTCTATTTCTGCATAAGCTCATGCATAAGCATGAGCTTATGCGGAAACTTAAGCATAAGCTCATGTGCATGCATGAGCATAAGCATGAGCTTATGCTTATGCTTATGCAAGCATAAGCATAAGCATAAGCTCATGCTTATGCTCATGCGGAAGTAGAGAAGGAGCTTATGCGAAAATAGGATATGAGTTTCCGCATAAGCTTCTCTCATTCTCTATTTCCGCATAAGCTCATACTTATAAATGAGTTTCCGCATAAGCGTCTCTCATTCTCTATTTCCGCATAAGCTTATGTGGAAACTTAAGCATAAGCTCATGCTCATGCATGAGCATAAGCATGAGCTTATGCTTATGCTTATGCATAAGCATAAGCATAAGCATAAGCTCATGCTCATGCTCATGCGGAAGTAGAGAAGGAGCTTATGCGGAAATAGAGAATGAGTTTCTGCATAAACTCTCATTCTCTATTTTTGCATAAGCTCATGCATAAGCATGAGCTTATGCGGAAACTTAAGCATAAGCTCATGCTCATGCATGAGCATAAGCATGAGCTTATGCTTATGATTATGCTTATGAGCTTATGCTTATGCTTATGCTCATGAGCTTATGCTCAAGCGGAAGTAGAGAAGGAGCTTATGTGGAAATAGAGAATGAGTTTCCGCATAAGCTTCTCTCATTCTCTATTTCCACATAAGCTCATGCATAAGCATGAGCTTATGCGGAAACTTAAGCATAAGCTCATGCCCATGCATGAGCATAAGCATGAGCTTATGCTTATGCTTATGCATAAGCATAAGCTCATGCTTATGCTCATGCGGAAGTAGAGAAGGAGCTTATGCGGAAATAGAGAATGAGTTTCCGCATAAGCTTCTCTCATTCTCTATTTCCGCATAAGCTCATGCATAAGCATGAGCTTATGCGGAAACTTAAGCATAAGCTCATGCACATGCATGAGCATAAGCTCATGGTTATGCTCATGCAGAAGTAGGGAAGGAGCTTATGCGGAAATAGAGAATGATTTTTCGCATAAGCTTCTCTCATTCTCTATTTCCGCAAAAGCATAAGCTCATGCGCATGCATGAGCATAAGCATGAGCTTATGCTCATGCGGAAGTAGAGAAGGAGCTTATGCGCAAATAGAGAATGAGAGAAGCTTATGCGGAAACTCATTCTCTATTTCCGCATAAGCTCATGCATAAGCATGAGCTTATGCGGAAACTTAAGCATAAGCTCATGCGCATGCATGAGCATAAGCTCATGCATAAGCATGAGCTTATGCGGAAACTTAAGCATAAGCTCATGCGCATGCATGAGCATAAGCTCATGCTTATGCTCATGCGGAAGTAGAGAAGGAGCTTATGCGGAAATAGAGAATGAGTTTCCGCATAAGCTTCTCTCATTCTCTATTTCCGCATAAGCTCATGCATAAGCATGAGCTTATGCAGAAACTTAAGCATAAGCTCATGCTTATGCTCATGCGGAAGTAGAGAAGGAGCTTATGTGGAAATAGAGAATGAGTTTCCGCATAAGCTTCTCTCATTCTCTATTTTCACATAAGCTCATGCATAAGCATGAGCTTATGCGGAAACTTAAGCATAAGCATGAGCTTACGCTTATGCTTATGCATAAGCATAAGCATAAGCATAAGCTGATGCTTATGCTCATGCAGAAGTAGAGAAGGAGCTTATGCGCAAATAGAGAATGAGTTTCTGCATAAGCTTCTCTCATTCTCTATTTCTGCATAAGCTCATGCATAAGCATGAGCTTATGCTGAAACTTAAGCATAAGCTCATGCGCATGCATGAGCATAAGCTCATGCTTATGCTCATGCGGAAGTAGAGAAGGAGCTTATGCAGAAATAGAGAATGAGTTTCCGCATAAGCTTCTCTCATTCTCTATTTCTGCATAAGCTCATGCATAAATAAATAGAGAATGAGCTTATGCGGAAATAGAGAATGAGAGAAGCATAAGCTTCTCTCATTCTCTATTTCCGCATAAGCTCATGCTTATGCATAAGCTTATGTTGAAATAGAGAAATAAAGAAGGGGGAAACTTAAGCATAAGCTTATGCTCATGCATGAGCATAAGCATGAGCTTATGCTTATGCTTATGCTTGTGCTTAAGCATTAGCATAAGCATAAGCTCATGCTTATGCTCGAGAATGAGCATGAGCTTATGCGAATGAGAGAAGGGGGAAATAGAGAAGGGGGAAAGAGAGAAGGGGGAATGAGAGAAGCATAAGCATAAGAGAATATTATGCTTATGCTTATGCTTATGCTTAAGCATTAGCATAAGCATAAGCTCATGTGCATGCTCATGCATGAGCATGAGCTTATGCGAATGAGAGAAGGGGAGAATAGAGAAGGGGGAAAGAGAGAAGGGATAAGCATAAGAGAATAAGAGGGAAACAAAATAGAGAATAAGAGGGAAAGGAAAGAGAGAAGGGAAAAGAGATGAGGGGGAAATAGAGAAGGGGGAAAGAGAGAAAAGAGAAGAGGGAAAAAAGAGAAGGGGGAAAAAAGAGAATAAGAGAAGGGGGAAGAAGGAAAGAGTGGGAGGGGAAGAGAGGGTTCCTATGCCCATCACTACAGCTAGCGCTTAAGGCGCTAGCTGCAGGCCAATGCAAATAACAAAAATAATAAATGGAAAAAAGAGGAAGCACTTACTTGAAATAGTATGTCCCGCTCGGTGTAGTGGACTGGCCCTACAAAAGAGAGAAAACAACCCATTTTTTCAAACAAGATGTTAGTGGAAGGAGGAGATTACAAAAGCAACTTCTTGACTCCTTCTTGAAGGGAGGAGATTGAGGAGACAAGGAAAGGAGGAGATTGAGGAGACAAGGAGAAAGAGAAGGAAGAGAAATACAGAAAAAAGAGGTGAGTTTTCTTTCTTTCTTGAAATCTTGTTTTTTGTTTCAATCCTTTCAAAACAAGCATGAAAACTAGTTTATAGGTTTAGCAATACAAGAAGAAACACTCACAAAACTAAAGCTAACAAATAAACAACCTACATTGTTGAAACAAACTCACCTCTTGAAGAACTTTCTTTCAAGAAACCAAAGAGGGAAAAGGATAGAGAGGGAGTACAAAAGGTAGGAGAAGGTGAGGAGTGGAAAATAGAGTGGGAGGTTGCTTGGAATAGGTGGGAGGTCATCGAAAATAGGTGGGAGGAGATTTTGGGTTGCTTATTTGAGAGATTAGGGAATGGAATGAGCAAAACGCCACGTGTTTTGGCGTTTCGAGTTTTAACCCACAGCGTCACTATATAGCGACTTTTTTAATTAAAAACGTCGCTATATAGCGACGGAACAGAGGAAAGCGTCACTATATAGTGACGCTTACTATCATTTTTTTGATTGGCATCAAGAGAAGCTCAAACATGCTTTTTTATAATTGTCAATATGTCCTCCTCATGCTTATGTTGTGATTTTATAAGTGTAGATGGAAGGGATGAGTGGAAGCTCGTTCGATGATGCGGCAACGCTCGGGAGCACGAAGTGGCTTATGGAAAGGTTATACTGTCATTGCACTCATTGCAAGCGAGAAGTATGACATCAACGTCGTATTATCATGCGCCACTTGCGGATGTATGGGGAGGAACCGGAACTAGTACCCCCCGTTGGTGTTGCACATGTTGATGGCTCATCGGTAAGTCAAAGCTATTTAAGTTCACAATCTTATTGTATACCAGGAAATGGAAGATCTTATATTTACACGAAATCTTAAAACAGGATGAGGAGGG
This sequence comes from Dipteris shenzhenensis, assembly GCF_047967505.1. Classification (NCBI taxonomy): domain Eukaryota; kingdom Viridiplantae; phylum Streptophyta; class Polypodiopsida; order Gleicheniales; family Dipteridaceae; genus Dipteris; species Dipteris shenzhenensis. The sequence continues at coordinate 42,647,107 of NC_141604.1, forward strand.
GGACGAGGGTACACATATACCTTCTCACTTTCAGCAAGACCATAGTCTCTCGGATGACGATGAGGGTATGGTCGACATGATGGATTCCATTTTTAGGGGCACTACATCCCACGTACACGTGATGTCAGAGTGTGAGGTCAAAATGCGAGAGTTGCAATCAACACAATTGTATGAGGGTGCTAGGATGTCTAAACTACGTGCTTGTCTCTTAATCTTGAATCTACAAGTACAATATGGGTGGTCGGATACAAGTGTCTCGGCCTTAATGAGGTTAGCCCTTGCATTAATTTGACTCAATATTTGTATATTGTTTGTTTTGAGAATCATCATTTGGATACTGTCTTTGTCATAGGTTGCTCCAGAAGATGTTGCCTGCACCAAATACCATGCCCGCATCAAGAGATGAAGAGAAAAAGATGCTAACAACGGTGGGTATGGATTATGTTACCATCCATGCTTGCTGTAATGATTGTATTCTCTTTCATCGTGAGCATGGAGATTTGGCTAGTTGTCCAAAGTGTGGGGAACAACGATATAGAGATGACTTGCAGGGTGAGCGGATACCGGTAAAGGTCTTGAGACACTTTCCCATCATTGCAAGAATACAACACATGTTTCGATGCAAATCCATAGCGGAGTTGATGACATGGCATGCATCTCATCGGTCCACTGATGACACATTGAGGATTCCCATAGATTGTGCAGCTTGGAAGCACATAGATAATCAGTGGTCGGACTTTGCGAGGGAGCCACGCAACTTACATCTTGGGCTAGCCATGGATGGCTTGAATCCTTTCGGGTTACGCTCGACATCTTGGTCGACATGGACCATAGTCATGGTGAATTACAATATCCCACCATGGTTAACAATCAAAAAGGGACACCTCATGCTTGCACTACTTGTGCTAGGAAAGTACAAGGCAAAAAACATGGATGTGTACATGGCACCTTTGATAGAGGAGTTACAGATATTATGGAGAGGAGTGCAGGTCTTTGATATTTCCAGAGCTCCTAGACATACCAATGATATTTTGGTCAGGGGTATCTTGATGTGGACCATGCATGACTACCCAGGATATGGAGAGTGCGCAAGTACGTGGTTGTGTTTTTACATGTACAATGAGGGATTATGCTTTTTTTACTCTCTTTTGCATGCATGTCTTGTACTAACACATTCATGCATGCATGCAGGACTTGTTACAAGTGGGTACCATGCTTGTCCTGTTTGTGGACCGGCTCTAAAATCGCTTGCACGCTACTCCAAACATATGAGGAAAAATGTTTATGAAGGTCATGCTCGATATCTTTCGCTCGACCATCTCGCACGCGGAGGTCAGCTTGATCCACCACCATCATATTTGAAGGCAAGTGATTGGATTCAAGCTTGGAGGGTGAATGGAGAGGAACCTCCTCCTGGTATGAAGAGGCTATCGATCTTTCACGAGCTTCCTTATTGGGGTCAGTTACAAATCAATCATCTTTTGGATCCCATGCATATCTTCAAGAATGTGGGGGCTACTATTTGGGCACACTTGGTTGGTTCCAAGGACTCGAGAGGAGTGCGAGAAGACTTGCGTGCTATGAATAGGATGTCTCGTTTGTGGCCCCAAGTGCATGCTTCGGGAAAATTTGTCCTCCCGAAAGCAACATGGATCCTCTCTACGAGGGAGGAGGCAGCGGTCAAGGCAGACATTGCCTCTTTTCAAACACCGATAGGGTACATGCATTGCTTGAAAGGGGCATTTTCAAAGGACAATAAGCTTAGTGGCCTCAAGTCCCATGATTGGCACAAGGTCTTACAAGTATTCTAAGTAGAATTAGTGTACCGATAATAGTGATGCGTTAGCGTAATTATTATTATGTTATATTCAATTTGTTGACATGACTTCATTGTTGCTTTGATAGTTCATCCTCCCAATTACAATAAAAGGGTGCTTACAAGAAGATGTTAGAAATGCTATATTCAAGATCTGTGGTATTGTGAGGTATGCTTACTATCAAATCGCATTATGTATTTTCTTCATGGACATGTGAAATAGGTAAATATCTCAAATATCTTACATATGCATGGACATGTGAAATAGGTGGATATCTTAAAAAGAATTCTCTATATCGAGCATCGAGAAGGCTAGGGTGGAATCCATCGAAGCCGTATGCTTGCTTGAGAAGCACTTTCCCTCGAGCATTATGACAACTCAAGTCCACTTGCTTGTGCACATAGTTGATGAGGTGGCTATAGCAGGTACCGTTCATAGTCGATGGATGTTTTTTCTCGAGCGGTTTATGAAAACTTTAAAGGGGTTTGTAAGACAAAGAGCAAGACCGGAAGCAAGCATGGCAGAGGGATGGCTTGTGCAAGAGTCATTAGCATATATCACAGAGTTTCTTGCATCCACAGATCCTGATATGCTGCAAGCTTGGCACAACAAGGATGATGATTGCATCATTGGCGAGGTTCCCCAAGGAAAAGGGATTGAAAGAAAGATGAGCAAAGAGCAAATGGAGAAATTCAATAAGTTTTGTATCCTCAATAGCCCTGAGATGTAGAAGTGGATTGAGAGATATGAAGTGGCCAAAGCAGAAAGAATAAATGCAAGGACGAGATTCAGAGTGATGTACAGGCGATCACAACCATATCCACGAGATCTGGCTCTTCTCCCTACTCACATGTCACTTGATTGGCTACAACTGGCTCTACATAAAGCCGAACAGGATGGAGAGACAATAAGCAAGCGCGAGCGAGAGTTATCATCTGGATGAATGGTGCATGTAAGTTTCTTATCTCTTGACATAATAAAGTAATTATTTGTGGCAATATATGCTATAAAATAGGTGCATCTTCATTGTTTTAATGATGCTCTTTTACAATACAAAAAGTACAGTGCATTATGGTCATATGGATGACATTTTCACGTGGAACGCATCGATTCAAAGAGAGTCATGTATGATTGTGGAGTCATGGCTAACTTCACACAAGATAGCCGAGCAAGTGCTTCGGATACCAATCTTCTCTCCTCAAAGTTGGATTATTGTGGAACCATACGCGACATCTATGAAATTGATTTCAGACGATTTACTATTTTCATTCTTGATGTAAAATGGTTTAGAACTACTTACAACGGTCCCCATGCGACAGTGAGAAAAGATAGTAGCGGTCTCTTTGCAATAGACTCCACCAAACATTGGACCAATGAAAGTGATACTTTTGTTCTTCCCAAGCACTGTGAGCAGGTGCATACTAATGATTTAATTAGTCGAAGCTTTCGTTTTTAAAGTCCATTGATATATATATAATTGACGACATTTGGCACCCATCTTCAATATAGGTGGTTTTTCATCCGGATCGTTCTGATCCAAGATGGTGGTACGTGATCCAAGTTGCACCACGAAGTAAGCAAATTTTTGAAGATCGAGATGTGGATATGGAGATGCCACTACCAATGCCGGATCCAATTGATGAATCTAGCGAAGAAGATGTAGATCACCATATGAGCCAAGAGGAAGATGTGCATAATGACATCGCACGGGAGGAGGATGGAGATCATGATATTGACGAAGAAGACAACAATCATCAAGATCAATCACCACACTTAAGCTTTATTGAAGAAGATGATCAAATACCTTTAGGTGAACGTATGATGCTAGAGTACGATGATGATATAGGAGATCAACTCGGTATAGATTTGGAGATAGACTTGCTTGGCACCTTAGACTTGGCTCAAGATGAAACAGTTGATGTAAATGCTCTTATTTGATTTTTCTCATCTCAAATTTGGACATGAATATATGAGCTTCAAAGGCTTGATGTACATGCTCTCATTTTTTTATTCTCTATGAGTTCAAACATGTATGAAAATTTAAAAAAATTTGTCATTGGAAAAAACTAACTTTTAAGGCCTAAAAAAAAAAAAAACCTCTGTAAAAACGTCGCTATAGTATTTTGTCTCAGTGTCGCTATATAGCGACGATTTACGATACCCACTTTTTATACCGACGATTAGTGCTAAGCGGGCGCTTAACGTCGGTACATAAACGTTGCAATAGGATCCGTGTGTAGTAGTGGTTATTATGAGAAAGAAATTTTATGATAAAATCATTGTTAACAAAGGCACTGTCATCCATATATCGAAATGATAACTGGAAAGATTTAAGCATATCCCTTTGTTTTAGTTTAGATAGTTTTTGAATGTACTGTGATTCAAACCATGCCAGATAAAGTTCCAGGCCTACCTAGAGGGCACGGCCTGGGATCAACGTGCCATGACCGAACACTCCGTGGGCTAACTACTCGTACACGGAAGTACATACACCTCCACTCCTCCCCTGTGCACCGATCGAGGGCTCCCAGAAGTGTGAGAACGTCCAGGGAGAACCTTCCCACAGCTACGGGAGTGAGCTGTAGAAAGCTTGTGCTCTTGGAGCAGAAGTACATCCAAACGACCAATCACTGCTGGCTGAAGTTCCTATCTCAAAATGAGCTTCTTAGGACCACAGGTGCCAGAAGAATGAAACCCATTCACATTCCAGGATATAAGGTGTAGGCTCATGGTGAGGACTGGGAGGCTGCGAACAACTGTCTGCCCGAGGTCGGCCACATCCAAGTAGTCCCAGGGGCCAGATCTGTAAAAGTCGTGAGGAAGCTCTCTCTCCTGAAGCTGAGGCCCACCAGAGTCTACCACTGAGGCAGGGAATCCTGCTCCAATGGTGGTGTAGACTCAGGGTGTCCTGCCAGTGGAGGGGAAGGGGGAGGAGGCTGGGGGGTAGGCGACTCAGACTCCATGGAGGCGACTAGCGGGGGAGGTGGAGGAGGGGGAGTGGTGACTGCCCTCGGCTGAGGAACCATCGGTGCAGCTAACCCTGCAGGAGAGCTGAGAGAGGCGGGGGGGGGGGATGGAGATGCATCTGGAACTGGGGCTGAGAAGAAGGAGGAGGAGACTGAGGAGGAAGAGGCGGGGGCTAAAGCTGCGGGTCGGGAGAAGGGGGGTGCAACTGGGGAAGGGGCTGGGACTGAGTGGAAAGGGGCTGGGGAGCAGAAGAGAGGGGGACCTGAGGCTGTGGAGGGCAGGCTACCGTCGAAGAAGAAGCTCTCCCAGGACCCTGGGGCGGCTGCCTGTCAGGTCTCTGAGGTGCTGCTGCAGGTTGGGTAACCTCTGCCTCCTTGCCTTTTTCAGAAATCTTCTTGTTCTTTCCTCTTTTCCTTCTAACCTCAGTCCAACCGCCCGCTAACTCTGGACCGGACTCCGACTGCCTCTGCTCCTCCTGATGTGGCTGCTCGGAGGGGGGGGGAGGGGGCGGGGGAGGCCGAGAAGAGCTGGCGAATCGTGGACAAACAGCCGCCAAGTGCCCAAAGCCGTGACACCTCACGCACTGGCCTGGCTGTCTGGTGACTACCATGCTCTGGGTGATGCTGCCGGCATCTGTCACGATCTCGATCACTGCAGGGAGAGTCGCAGGATCCGCCACAGCCACACGGACTTGGGGGGCTCCTACCGTAGTCACCGCATTGGTGAAAGTGTCGTGCATAACCCCGCCAAAGTGGGAGCCCAGGTCCGCAATCGGCCGCAGCTCAGCAGCAAGACTTGGAAAAACTAGCGTCACTGGATGGCGAGGTATACGGAACCGAGCATCAAAATCCGTTGCGTTGAATCCATGGTACCATGGGACTATCATAATAATCTTTCCATCCACCGACGTGGGAGAACCAGCAATCAGGTTGCTCGCAGCTTTCGCAGTGGGAGGGTCCGACTGGGCCTCCGGTTCCGGGCAGGGAGCCGCCATACCGCCAAGACAAACTGCGAGGCTTCCGATGAAGAAGAGGCTGCCACCCAAAAAGGGGGATAGATGCGGGAGGGTGGAGCGTGGGTGTGAAGGGGACGGGTGAGGCGAACCGGGGCGACGTGAGTCGGGCAGGGGAAGCAGAGGCACAGTCGAGAGCGGAGGCGGAGAGCGGGAAGGATGGAGGGCGGAGGGCGATGGAAACAGGGCGGGAGGCCGGGAGGCGGAGGTGGCACAGGGTGGGGGGTGAGGATGGAGAGCGGGTGAGGTGAGGAGGCGGGAGCGGGGGAGGGGCGAGGCAGGGCGGGAGGGCGGGAGGGGGCGGGTTGGAAGGGCGGGGCGGAAGGGGCAGGGCGGAGCGGGGCGGAAGGGGCGGGGCGGGGCGGAAGGGGCAGAGCGGAGCGGAGCGGGGCGGAAGGGGCAAGGCGGAGCGGGGCGGAAGGGGCGGGGCGGAAGGGGCGGGGTGGGGCAAAAGGGGCAGGGCAGAGCGGAAGGGCGGGAGGGGTGGGGGGCGGTGTAGCGAGGGGGCGGGGGGGTGAGGCGTAGCGAGGGGGGGCGGAGTGGGGTGTAGCGAGGGGGCGGGGGGGGAGTAGCGAGGGGGCGAGGGGCGGTGTAGCGAGTGGGCGGTGTAGCGAGGGGGCGAGGGGGTGAAGCGGGGGGGCGGGGGGGAGCGGAGTGAGCGGGGTGAGGCAGAGGGGGGAGGGGGTGAGGGAGCGGAGAGGTGAGGGGTGAGGCGGAGAGGCAAGGGGTGAGAGCGGAGGGGGCGAGGGGGTGAGAGCGGAGGGCGAGGGGGCGCAGGCGGCAACGGCGAAGGTGAGGCGGCGGGTGAGGGGGGGGTGAGGGCGGAGAGGCAGGGGGGTGGGGGTGGTCGAGGCGGGGAGGAGCTAGGGGGAGGTAGAGGTTGCGAGAGGGGAGGGGAGGCTCGCAGGAGCTCTATTCAACCAAGCATATTTTTCAGCCATAGCTTGGTTCCATTCCATATCAATAAAGTGTGTTAGTGTGTGCATGTGCATGTTTAGAGTACTTATAAGGTGTATGTGTGTGTGTGTGTGTGTGTGTGTGTGTGTGTGTATGTGTGTGTGTGTGTGTGTGTATGTTGAGAGTAGTTACTAGGTGAATGTGTGTGTGTGTGTGTGTGTGTATGTTGAGAGTAGTTACTAGGTGAATATGTGTGTGTGTGTGTGTGTGTGTGTGCCCACCCACATCCCTGGGGGAAGGTTCATGTAGTGGGGAGTAAGCCCACTAAGTGGAACTTGCCCCCCATCTAAGAGTTTAATAAGTTGATTGATGTCAAACTTTAACCCAGGAAACTTTTTTTTTTTAAACCTAATATTTTTTATAATAATAAATGTTTTAAATCCATTTTTCTCAAAAAGTTGAATTAATCTAAGAATATCAATATATACACAAGTGCAATGTGATGCATTATATAAGAGTGGTAAAACTTGTGAAATACAAACTTTACAGGCACAATTTTGAGGCCTATTACTTTTTGCATGAATGAAAGAAATATTTGAGCAAGGTAATTTATCCTTTTTCCAACATGTGGGTGTTTCAAAGACACAGATAAATGGTCTGGTAAGTGTAATGGAAGTATTAAGAAAAATGGTATCACAAGTGTCATAAGTGGGTTTTATATTAATAATATCTAGAGGGTAAATACAATACGGGTCATTAGGGTCAATACGGTTATTATGAGAAAGGCATTTTATGATAAAATCATTGTTAACAAATGCACAATCCTCCATATATCGAAATGATTACTCCAAAGATTTAAGCATATCCCTTTGTTTTAGTTTAGAGATTTTTTGAATGTACTGTGATTCAAACCATGCTAGATAAAGATTACAACATAAGTGTGAACAAGAATATCCCATGGGAATACCCTTAGTTTGTATATACATCCTATCTCCATGTTTAGAGAAGCAATTATCTAAAACAAAGGTTTTTAAAGAATTGAAATCATTGAAAGTAAGACTATATTCTTTGATTTTTTTGGTTAATAAGAAAGATTTTCTATCTTTTTTGAACCCAGAATAGCCAAGGGGTTTGCATAATTATAATAAAATTATGGATTGATTTGATAAGACTATTGGTTCCTTGATGTGGGATAGCTTCATAACATGTTGTAATATCAAATGTAAAAATAGAGTGGTTGGTTTGAGAATTGACTCGATAGTGTTGGAGATAGGGGTATTGAGTAGTTGAGGAAGCAGAGGGGAGTTGGGGGTATATAGGGCTAAGTTGCGAGCTGCTTCTAATAGATACTCATGGAATTAGAAGTAAACCAAGAGTGTTGTTTGAATTTCAGAAGGGAAAGAGGCACCTCAACTAATAAAAGCATAAACAAGAGCAAGTCCGAAAGAAAAAGAAAAAAATTGGGGAAGGTTTTGAAAAATGTACCATAGAAGATGATCAAACTAGATGATAAAGGCTGAACACAAGGAATTAGGGTTAGATTTTTTGCATTAACATTTGAGGAAAGGCCTGAAAGTGTTCCAACAGTTTTTGAGAAATTTTTTGGGTTCTCGGACTTTATCTTGATTGACGAGTCCTTTTGTTCTAGCAATGAGTGCAAAACTAGAGCATTTTGACGAATCTATGTCAAAAAGTTTAATTTGGCTAAGCTCAAAGCAAAAGTCATTAGATAGAAGATGTTTAGATTGGATGGCCATAGATTTATAGTAGTTTACAAAATCAGAGGAAAAGCTGCAACTAAGAGCAAGGGAAGTAACAGAAAAAGGGGCTCTATGGTTTATGACCTTGAAATCCCATAATTTATGTTCTAGACGAATAGAATCCAACTCAAGTTGTACATGTCATGGAGAGAGGAGAGGGATGGCTCCTGAAAAGTCTTGGGAAATACCTTTCTGTATTGAAGTTGTAAGTGGTTGGGAAGTCAAAAATGAAAGGGCCTCATTTTCTTCATTGTCTAAGAAATCAAAATCAACCAAAGGATTAGCAATATCAGATAAACTTTTGCTTTGTATAGGGATAGGAGGAATACCATTTATTTAAAAAAGTTTGTTTACCATGGAAGGAAGGGTTGAAAAATAGAAATTGAGGTCATATGCATCTTGGCAATCAACAATAGGATGTAAGGAGAGTAGTTTGTTGAAAGCTTCAAAAAAATCAAACTGGTCTCTTTTTTATGCAACCAATAAAGCAATCCAATCATTGACAGAAGCAATGGAAAAGGCAGAGGGAGTCTTCTCTAGAGAGGCTCTTTTTTCAAAGTTTAATAATTTTTTGTGGAAATCTCGTCCTTTAAAACAAGAGAGGATGCATTGAGTACCAATAGGTGGAATAGGTAAACTGACATTAGTTGCAGAGTACCCCAACATAACCAAGGAAGGGATCCAAGTAGTTTGCACATAAAGAGAGGGTTAGTATGATAAAAAAATTTTAAAAAAAGGAGGGGAAAGAAAAACCAAGATTATGGGGGGGGAAGGCAATTAGTTAATAGTAATAATTACTTAAGAAATAAATATATGGTAATAGCCTGACCAACTAGGGCTACTTGGGAGAATAATGTGTGTGTAAATAATTCAGCATCGCATCATATAAATGAATCATATATTTATTTCCAAGTAATATTACCAATAATTGAAAGAATAATTTAATTTAGGAAAGATACATATATTTAGTTGTAGTACAAAAAAATAAATTGACTTTTGATAAAATCCAAAGGAGATAACAATGTATATTCAAGGGGTAGCCATGGTAGTCATGTTCTTGATAACGATTATTGTGTGCCTAAAATAGGAAAATAGTTAAAGTAAGAGTTACAAAGGTGACAAGTAAGGTAGCATAGTCTTATCTCTATTTATTGATTATTCAGGGGAAATCTCAATGCAATTACACGATTAATTTAATCATGTCTTGGCCTTTCTAGCGAGGTAGGGTCTAGTCCTAATAATTCCACCACATCTCTCAAGTTCCTTTCGAGCCTCCTCTATTTGTTGCTTTTTGAAGGCAATTTTGGCAAGGTCTCGGTTAGTGGACATTCTAGCGGTCTTCTTATATGTTGGGAAGTTTGGTTTCAACTTTGTCTGAACATAATCATAAAGGGTTATATAGATAAAGTGTTAAAAAGAAGGGAAGGACAATTAATCTATATCACACTATAAGACAACCTTAATTAAGTAAATAACTTTCATACCTTAGGACAAAGCAACTAGTATTATAAGAGTGGAATAAGAAGGACTAAATAGTAGATTAAAGTAAACTTATTAATTTCTTTTAAAGAAGAGGTTTAAGTCATGTGCGTGGGCAAGCAAGCTTACTCAAAAAGAATTATAGAGGGTGAAAAAGAAAAAATAGAAGACATTTAAAAAGGCAAGTTAGTAAAAAGACCAAAGGCTAGCTTTAGGCATAGTAGGTATGGTTAAACTAAAGTGCATGCATGTGATACACATGGCTAAGGGACACAAGGCCAAAAGAGAAGTGACTACAAGGGAAAATAACTAGACCTAGGACCAAGCAACCGGGGAGCCACAAAGAGCCGCCACCTTACGACAAATTACAAACAACACATAGAGCACGGACTTCACGTCTCTCTCTCTCTCTCTCTTTCTCTCTCTCTCTCTCTCTCATAGATTATCTTAACTTTACTTAGGTTAGCTAGGTTAGTTTAGCCTCGGTTAGTTACTGATAGCTAGGTTAGTCTAACTAACCTTTAGTCAGTGACTAATTGTAGTTAGTCAAATTAGTTAGGTTAACCTCCTAGTTATAGTAGCTGGGAGGATCTAGGCTAGTTAACCTAACTAGAGTCACTTGGTTCCAACCCCTCAATTGGACTTAAAGCCCCTTCACACCAAACCTTAAGACCAAGGCCCCCCCCCCCAAAAAAAAGCAACTTTCACCCCTTCTTCAACCCCTCCTAGCTCATCCGTTTGGGACCCAAACTGATTCCCATTTGAACCTAGATTTCACCACCAAAACACCATAATACGGGGTATTTTTCCAGCCCATTGCACACCATTTTGGCATCCCTAGCACTCGCTCATTCAGGCCCTCGTGTGGGCCTCATTTTGCACAAATTCGCTCATATCTTCACACCGTGACCTCTAATCAATGATCCGTCTACACCGGCACAATTCCCTACACATGTAGGACAATATTAGGCACATTATTAACATGATGGTCCCTACACAAACTAACACCACTCTAACCCTCCCAACAAAACTACATCCACACCCGCACTTCTGGCAAGGAAACCCTTGGTAAATCTCGCCCAATCTGCATGCAGCTACATTCCAGCCAATGCCTATGACTCCAATGCTCGCCACATCCACATACAACTTTGTTGCAACCACCACCCCCGCCAATCCTCTACCCCGAATCCCCCCTTGAAATTCAGTCACTCCCTTTAACTCCTCCATGCCCCAACATGGCTGGATGCTGTCATGACAATTTCTTTAATCAAAGAAATAATAACAATCACAGCAGACACCCCTTGGAAGAACTAGAACTTCCTAACTATAATGGTAGGGGAGATCCAGCCCGCTTCCTCCAGCATTTTGATGCCACATGCCGAGCAGGTGGAGATCAATCCCATGAAACCAAGGTGGCTTGGTTTCCCATGGCCTTAACTGATGAAGGGTCTGAATGGTACCTAGACCTTCTAGTGGAAGAGCGCACCACATGGGATGTACTTCAAACAGAATTCAAATGACACTTTCAAACAGAGAGGCTATAAGATGATCCTGCTCTCCAACTAAGCAAGCTCAAACAAGGCCATCAAGAAGATGTCCGCACATACCTACGTAAGATGAAAAGATTAATCACCAAATGTGGCCCACGCCCAAATGCCAAATGCAAAGTACCTCAGATAAGTAGCTATGAAATGTTCAGTGCTGCTCATGCGGCGGTAGCCATTGACATCGAGGATGGGATGACCGACTCAGACACTGGTAGTGATGACGGCAAATCTAGTATATGCAATAAGTGCTCGAAAAAGGGCAAATCAAAGGCCACTGCCGAAACATCAAATGAAGATCGCCTCGAGGCCATGACCCTGAACCTGAAAGAAGACATGATGCACGCCATGGAACAAAAACTTCAATTGTCTCAGTCGCAAACTTAGACATATCTACGACAAGACAATGTCTGGTGTCCACATTGCATGGCCAATCATACAGCAAATGAGTGCCTGGTCCTAAGAGCCAGGATCACTACACAAGCAAATCCACCACCAAGGTTGTGGTGCCATATCTGCATCATCGATATCCATGATGAGAACAATGCATCTTCAATATGCGCAACAACCTGCCTCAACTTGCGGCACCCATGCTAGTATATAGGCAACCGGCACTTGCACAAGCACCCCCAGCTCCGAGGCTAAATCCTATTCCCATTCGGACACAAGTCCCATAACTACTCAGGAATCCAAATCCACGACCATATCCAAGAGCACCAAATCCAGCTCCTCAGGTAGTTCCAATACATCAATTACAAGCCGAGAAAGTAGACTCGCCATTTGAGTATGAAGCAGAGTACCCAGTTCTACATGTTAGAAATAATCCCTCTTGGAAATCCAACTTGCATGTTCTACATGCAAGTTCTACATGTAACCCTTGAATGCGAGTTGTACATGTGAGTTCTACATGCAAGTTCTACATACAACTTCTACATATAACTCCTACATGCAAGTTGTACATGCGAGTTGTACATGCGAGTTCTACATGCAAGTCCTACATGCGAGTTGTACATGCAAGTTCTACATGCAAGTTCTACATGCAAGTTGTACATGTGAGTTCTACATGCAAGTTCTACATATGACTTGTACATGCGAGTTCTACATGCAACTTGTACATGCAAGTTCTACATACAACTCCTACATGCAACTCCTACGTGCGAGTTGTACATGAGAGTTCCACATGCAAGTTCTACATACAACTTCTACATGCAACTTCTATATGCAAGTTCTACATGTAGAGAAAGAATGTGTTACAATTCCTACATGCAAAGAGAGAAGCTCTCCAACTTTTATAAATACCCCTGGAATGAAGTCCACACTCTTTGGGGCATTGTGTTGAGTTCTACTTTGGTATTCCAAGAAATTGTCTCATGTGTCCATGCTTCCTTGCACTCCACATCCAAAAGCATGTCCTAACCTTGCAACCCCTTCTCCCCTCTCCTCCAACCTTGCAACCCATCCTCTCCCTCTCCTCCTCCGTCCTCCTCCTCCTCCCTCCTCCTCCTCTCCCCTCCACCCTCTTTCTCTTCCCTTCTCCTCCTCCTCTTCTCTCCTCCCTTCTCTCTCCTCTTTCCCCCATGCTCTTACACCTTCTTCCTCTCCCACTCCTATGCTCCCCCTAAACCCTAAGTTCCTCAACCCTTAATCTCCATGATCTGCAAGGGAGACGAGTTCTCCACCATGTACTCTACCCTAAACCTTGGAACCTCTTCTAAACTCTAGAACTCCTAACCCTGGAACCTCCTTCTAAACCTTGGAACTCCTTCTAACTCTGGAACCTTCTTCTAAACTCTGGAACTCCGTCTAAACCTAGAACCTCCTTCTAAACCCTAGAACCTCCTCCTAACCCTTAAACTCCTCCTAAACCCTACAACCCTCAATGAAGGTGAAAGCCTTCATTACCTCAACCATGATGATACACGTTCCTTTTACACATGCATGCACTATGTTTGCTTACCACACTTAAGCCTATGTCTCTCATCGAAACATGACTCGAGGTCCTAAGCTACACTTATACTACAAATGACAACCCCAATATATCTGTAGGTGACAAAAAGCCTCGGAACCCTGCATACTGAGAATACCCTACTCTTCCTTCGAAAGCAATAGGAAAGAGCCAACAGTGTGTGTGTGTAAGTTCCATTATTCTAGTCCTAATATGTTAGTGCAAGTAGAGAATATGAACTATGTGAGTGGAGATGCCATAAAAGAAGATGTGCATAGTTGTTCAGCAAGGAAGAATTAGCACCTAGAAATAGGGAGTGGTGCCAAACACTCTATCAAGAAGACTGTGTGGATTAAGAACATGGGAGAGGGGAGTGGGTAGTGGTGGTTAGGGGTTGGGAGGTGGGTATGGAGAAGTTAAGGTTCTAGTACTAATTAGGGAGTGGTTATGTGCTTAGTGGGTTAGCATGATTAGGAGTTTAGGAGTGGTTCAGAGGTAATCAAGGTTAGGGACCGGTTAGGGGAACAAGGGGGTTTTGGATTGGGGTGTGGGTTAAGGTAGCAATATAAATAGGGAGGGGGACAGCAAGGGGGGTGCCTATCTTATGCTATATGTAAGCATATATATATACATATATATAGATCCTGCCAATAAATATTTAGAAATTAGAGGATGTAGGTAGGTGGGAGAGGGGGGAAAACCATAACAAGGGTAATAAATAAGAAGAAATAAGATGTTACAAGGCACCTAGTAGGATTATCCAAAACATATAATAACAAAGGGAAATCTTTAATGTAAAAGAGCATAGCTATACATAGCCTAAAAGATAAATGGGGTACAAAACCAAAGGATTAATTAAAAGTACCCTTGACACAAGAGGTCTATTACACCCATACTAGGGATCAATTAAAGCATACATACATTAGTCAAATATACCTAAAAGCAAAATAGAGTTTGTGTCACCAAATCAAACCATATAACTAATATTACAAGTGTTACTTATCCCTATTAGATGCTAATAGTATCAGCATTAACCAAGGCCAAATACAAGGAGTCTTGGTCAAGCATTCAACCATACAATTACTGTAAAATAAATTAGGCCTATAAGTAAAACAAAAGCATTGTTAGGGAAAGTTTGAGTAGATCCTATTGGGGAGCAGAAATATATTTTGGCATATAAGTGTGAGTGTGTCAAAGACAATATAAGGGGAGAGAGAGAGAGAGAGAGAGAGAGAGAGAGAGAGAGAGAGAGAGAGAGAGAGAATGTGACAGAGAGAGAGAGAGATAGTAGAGAGAGAGAGAGAGAGAAAGAGATAGGGAGAGTGTGTGTGTGTGTGTGTATGTGAAGAGATGACTACGTGAAAATGTGTGTGTGTGTGTGAAAATGAGAAAACTATTAAATAAGATTAATGTGTGTGTGTGTGTGTGTGTGGCCCACCCCCAAGCCAAAGGGTAAGACCACATGGTGGGGAGTAAGCCCACTAGTATGTGGACTTATTCCTCACCAAAGAAATTGATACAAGGTAAATTACAAGACATTTCATAGTGTTTTATAGGAGATGATGAAGTAAGCGTCATAAGTGGGCTTGATAGAAAAGGGTATCCGAAGTGTACTTTCATCTAAGCTCTACGCATCAGCTCTGCGCATCAAATTTAATAGTTAGTAAATCAAGGAAGAAAATTCACCATAAGATGTCATATAACTCACCCATTAAGGGGATTCAAACTGTTAAACAATCATTAAGAACTATATTATTACACAAGAGAGCCATCTAGATACTTTTGGTAAGGAGACAACTCCGACCATGAATAAGGGGTCAGGAGAATCAACTAAATACCTCTTGGTAAGGAGATGATTCCAACCCTGTATAAAAGGACAAGAGAAACTACAGGATACCAAACAGGGAAGTAGCAAGCTAAGGGTGTCCACTTTTTGTTCACTCCCCAATCCTTAGGAGTGGAAAAACAAGCTTTTTAGCACACAAAAATGCAAATCTCACCTACTTCCATATGGATCTAGTCTTTGAAGTCTTCTGATACAACATCACACTTGCTATTGTGCACACAATCGTATAGTCTGATCGAAAATTTGATGCACACACAAAAAATTTCTTTGTGTCAAACGACATGGTTCCAGGGTGGTCACACCTTTGTCACGAACAGAGTGTTATATTAAATTCTAAATTTCTCACTCATTTTAGATTAAATGTTATTGAAACTTTGTAAGTGGTCTCTTTACATTATGTAGAGCTTAACTTGATTTATTGGTAATTTTTTGAATGACTTATGTAATTATAAATAATTATTTATAATAAATAAAGACATAAAATACATGCATTTTAGTACCACACCACATTTTTTTAGTATTTTGAATAATTAAGCAAATCCAATTCAATGGAAGGTTAGTAGGCACATAAGGGTGTGTGGTTGAATCATCAAATCCCAAATCCAACGGTTAGATTTAGGAAGATTGAAGTTTAATTTTTACTTTTACTCCTGTGAGGATCAACAAAGAATATTAAAAATAAATCTAGTAATTCTCAAACATGACCAAACATTTCAAAAATGTCAATATTTTTAGTCGTCCGCATGATGAATAAGAGGAAAAAATTTTGGTTAAATTCGAGTAAGGGAAATGTACGATATGGCCTCCAAGAGTGAAATCTCCCTTTTGTGGGGGAAAAAGGGCCGCCCAAGCCTAATACCAAGACAAGGTAGGCTTGGTATTAGGCTTGGTGAGGTAGGCTAGGAACATCACTGACCCTAGTGGCAATCCTTTGGAGTGTTCATGCTACCCATGTGGAAGGTTGAGTCATCTAGTTTTGCCTTGCAACCATGCCACGTTGTCAGACTATGTGGTGCCATGTCATCAAGGAGATGTGACATCACTTCTTGCCATGTCACCTTACATTGCCACACGTGCTACCACATCAGCCACATGTGCCACCTCATCATTCCACATCATAGGAACTCTTGGAGCCATGTCATCACACCTTGCCACCTTGGCATACCCCATCAACCTTGCCACATGACCAATCCCTCCACCTCAATTTGCCATGTCAATCTACCACCTCATGAATGCCAACTCATCCTGCCACATCACATTTCCATGTCATGGAAGAGACTCATATATTCCATACCATATGCCACATCATGACCATGCATGGTGCCACATCAACCACATCTATACACATCACGATGTGTGGAAGGCATATAATACCTCAATCGAGGTTTATGACTGCAATGTGCGAGTCATAGAATACCTCAATCGAGGTTTATGACCTGCGTGAGGCATGGAATACCTTGATTGAGGTATATGACCATGGGGTATGTACCTCAATCGAGGTTTATACCTGTGTGAGGCATTGAATACCTCGATCGAGGTATATGACCTAGGCATATCATACCACGATCGAGGTATTAGTAGAACAAAACTAGAATAAAATCAAACGATGCAAATATTCGAAATTAACGTTGGATTCCAGGCAATTACTTTCAATCTTAGCTCCTTCTCCACCAATAATAATGAAGAGCAATCTAAGAGCAATCTAGTGGATGAGGTTAGGCTCTCTATAAGACACCACGTTTTGGTTCATTTCACCCATTCTTAGCCATTCTTGCCTCCTCATCACTTTGTCACACCTTCCATCCTACTTTCATTGAGACTGGGTTCTCAAAGCCGTAGAGCTAGTAGACGTGAAAGATGTAGGAACCCCCCCCCCAAATCTCATTGACGAGGAGCGCAAGTGGAAGGCTTGTGAGTGCAAGAGAGCCTCTAGAGCTAGAGCTCACACTGCCACCACCAATCCACCTCCACCTCTACATCCCACCTCCACCTCCACCTCCACCCCCACCCCCACCCCCACCTTGATTGTCCCCCCATCCTCATCTGCTCCCCTACCTCCAGCCTCCACCCTTCCCCTACCTCTTTCCCCTCCCCCCGTTCCCCTTGGTGCCTCCACCTCTACATCTTCACCCTCCCCCCTCCCCCCTCCCCCTCCCCCTCCCCCCATTCCCCTTGGCGCCTCCCTTCCCCCCTCCACCCTACCATCTCCCATTGATCCCCTTGCCCCACCTTGCAGCAGTAGTGTTGCTTCACGACGTGACTTGCCAAAGTCCACTATCCGTCATCGTACTAGAAAGATTGTGCAATCTTTCTTTTGTGACCTCATGCTAGCTTCGCATTCTTCTCTTCTCACATCCCTGATTGATCACCCTGACTTGGTAGAGTGTAGGAGGCTTGCTGGTCTTGGTGCATGTAGAGATAGGGTTGTATGTAGCGAGGTGCTTAGCAGTGTTCGACATCCCTATGCTTCTATTAAGCATAGGAACTCCAGTGATGCCTTGGCAGCACGTCGTGCTATTGTGGCTGCAATTAGTAGACCTCATATGATACATGTGCGTACCACTTCACGTCTTCTTCAGATTGCACCGTGCACATTGCGAGCAAGCAGGATTAGGAGGCAGAGTCTAGAGGATAGTGAGACTGATGCTCTTTGGGCTTCGAGTGGTCATGCACCTTGCAGCGATCGATTGTTGGATGATTCCGCTAGGTCCTTCATACAACAGTTTTGGGAGGAGCATTGCAGAGCATCCCCGGTGTTCAAGAAGGCATTGCGGAAGAGGGTGTCACGCAGTGTGTACATTGAGCATGGTGCATGTTTTTTGGAGTGTACCCAGACTGAGTTGTACACTCAGTTTGTAGAGGTGCACACGGAGTTCAGGATTGGACAGAGGTCATTTGAGTGATGCAGGCCATAGTTTGTGTGATGCTCTCAGGAGCATGACACCTGCTGTTGTCGCTACCATGTGGATTTTGGATTGATGTATGTCCCTTGATGGTCATAGGGGAGTGGTTCCTACTAGCCCTCGCGACTTCATTCATTCCATATTGTGTACACGAGATGGTGATGCTTTATTCCACTCCCTTGATTGTGTGGAAGGCAGGTGTACTTTGTGTGGTGACTTTGCTAGAGTGCCACAAGTTGCACTAGATACTTGTGATGTGTAGATGGTTCGTTGGCAGCAGTATGAGTATAGTACCTTGACATTAGATGGTGGTGCATAGTTGAGGAGGTTGCAGCTTGTGGGGAAGGAGACACCACGTGTTGTATTCATTGACAGTTTTCAAGGGAAGCTGTACCACTACATACGCCACTCACACACTACGAAATGGGAGGATCGTCCTCCATGATACCATGGGCCGATCCATGGGTACGGCGAGTGCTTTCTCCCTTCCAGCCATGGGAGGAGGTACATGATGATCAGGATGCACGATTCAGTTCCTCTAGAAATTATGACCAGCTTATAGATATGTTGCATATTGGTGATATCTTCGCGGTTATTGCTTCGGAGGGCAATGAGGAGGGTGTGGATTATTAATTGTTGTGATGCTCTATGCTGAAGAGTGTGCTAAATGAGGATACAGTGGATGGGCATGGGATGCACTTCAATGCTCATAGCATGATCGTAGGTGGCCACTATTTTCAGCAGATACAGAGGCATGGTCGCTATATTGAGTTCTAGGAGTACATGGCGGATCATGAGGCATACATGTATTCTCATCTTGTTGTTGCGATCAAGATTACTTTGAGTCGTGTTCGCACTCACAAGGCAACATCCACTGCACGATGGCGCCTTGCAGTGGTGGATCACGAGAGCATACTTGCAACTATTGGCATGAGAGCTGATCCTGAGGAGTAGCACATTACATATCATATTTTTTGGGATCATCAGTTGATCAGATTGATTTTTATTGGGTATCAATAGTTGATTACACATTTTTGTATTCGATATGTGTAGGCTCACTGTGTGATTGTACCATTGTAATTTTCATGGACTCATATTTTGTATTTCACTCTGATGGTTGTATATGCGTTCATACACATCATTGTATTAGATTCTATTTTATACATGATGTCCGATGTCTTCTCAATGGGATTTGTTGTGTTTGTAAAGCAAAAAAATTTTTATTAGTAGTAATGTTGTAATTGTGTTTTGTGCTTTAGGCCATTTTAAAAATGTGACTAAGAAAATTCGTGCACGTACTAACGAAATACGTGTGTGGACTTATTTGTTGGTCCCTACTAGCACGACTACGTATGAAAAATGGTGCACATACTAACGAAATACGCATGTGGGCATTTCTATTGGGGATGAAACTTTGCACGACTCTTAGGCCACCCTAGACATACATCCATGCAAGATTTGGTCTCCAACTGATTTGGTATGCGCCACGTGGAAGGTATAATGCGTACATTTTTACAATCCCTACTAGCACAACTACGTATGAAAAATGGTGCACGTATTAATGAAATATGCATGTGGACTTATCTGTTGGGGATTAAACTTTGCACAGCTATTAGGCTACCCTAGACGTACATCCATGCAAGATTTGGTCTCCAACTGATTTGGTATGCGCCACATGGAAGGTATAATGCATACATTTTTACAATCCCTACTAGCATGACTACGTATGAAAAATGGCGCACATACTAACAAAATATGCATGTGGACTTATCTGTTGGAGATTAAACTTTGCACAGCTCTTAGGCCACCCTAGACGTACATCCACGCAAGATTTGGTCTCCAACTGATTTGGTATGTGCCACGTGGAAGGTAAAATGCGTACATTTTTACAATCCCTACTAGCACGACTACGTATGAAAAATGGCACACGTACTAACGAAATATGTAGATGGACTTATCTGTTGGGGATGAAACTTTGCACGGGCCTTAGGCTACCCTAGGCGTACATCCATGCAAGATTTGGTCTCCAACTGATTTGGTATGCGCCACGTGGAAGGTATAATGTATAAATTTTTACAATCCCTACTAGCACGACTACGTATGAAAAATGGCGCACGTACTAATGAAATATGCAAATGGACTTATCTGTTGGGGATGAAACTTCGCATGGCTCTTAGGCCACGCTAGACATACATCCACGCAAGATTTGGTCTCCAAATGATTTGGTATGCGCCATGTGGAAGGTATAATGCATACATTTTTACAATCCCTACTAGCACGACTACGTATGAAAAATGCTGCATGTACTAACGAAATATGCATGTGGACTTATCTATTGGGGATTAAACTTTGCACGAGTCTTAGGCTGCCCTAGACATACATCCACACAAGATTTGGTCTCCAACTGATTTGGTATGCACCACATGGAAGGTATAATGCGTACATTTTTACAATCCCTACTAGTAGCACTATGTATGAAAAATGGCGCACGTACTAATGAAATACACACGTGGACTTATTTGTTGGGGATTAAACTTTGCACGTCTCTTAGGCTACCCTAGACATACATCCACGCAAGATTTATTCTCCAATTGATTTGGTATGCGCCACGTGGAAGGTATAATGCATAGATTTTTACAAATCCCTATAGCACGACTAAACCCTAAACCCTAAACCCTGAACCCTGTTGGGGATGAAACTTCACACGGCTCTTAGGCTACCCTAGACGTACATCCATGCAAGATTTGGTCTCCAACTAATTTGGTATGCGCCACGTGGAAGGTATAATGCGTACATTTTTACAATCCCTACTAGCACAACTAAACCCTAAACCCTAAACCGTAAACCCTAAACCTTAAACCCTGAACCCTGTTGGGGATGAAACTTCACACGGCTCTTAGGCTACCCTAGACAAACATCCATGCAAGATTTGGTCTCCAACTGATTTGGTATGTGCCACATGGAAGGTATAATGCGTACATTTTTACAATTACTACTAGCATGACTAAACCCTAAATCCTAAACCCTAAACCCTAAACCTTGTTGGGGATGAAAATTCACACGGCTCTTAGGCTACCCTAGACATACATCCATGCAAGATTTGGTCTCCAACTGATTTGGTATGCGCCACGTGGACGGTATAATGCATACATTTTTACAATCCCTACTAGCACGACTAAACCCTAAACCCTGTTGGGGATGAAACTTCACATGGCTCTTAGGCTACCCTAGACGTACATCCATGCAAGATTTGGTCTCCAACTGATTTGGTATGCACCATGTGGAAGGTATAATGCGTACATTTTTACAATCCCTACTAGCATGACTAAACCCTAAACCCTGAGAGAGAGAGAGAGAGAGAGAGAGAGAGAAACCTTATACTTGAACACCTTTTCAATGCTTAATGTTTACAATTATGACACACGGCATTATTTTTAAAATACCTTATGTATTAGATGTGTGAATTGAGATATCTGAAATTCAAAATCATACTCTTAATTTTAAATATGCACATGGGGATGAAACTTCGCACGGCTCTTAGGTTTAGTGTAATAATTGCAAGCATTGATATATACGAAATTCAATATGATATTCAAAATGATAAAGTTCATAGCACGAGAAAGGGAGAGAGAGAGAGAGAGAGACCTTATACTTGAACACTTTTTCAATGCTTAATGTTTACAATTACTTCACATGGCATTCTTTTTAAAATACCTTATGTATTAGATGTGTGAATTGAGATATTTGAAATTCAAAATCATACTCCTAATTTTTAAAGTTTATGTTAGATTTGCATAAACTATAAACTGAGATAAACAAAGTAAGAAGAACATCATGAAAGTACGAAAATGTTCATACATAATAAAGGTAAGAACAATATCATGAAAGTACCAAAATGAATGTGTACATCATCATCATCATTGTGCAGAAGTGCATCCCTAAACAAGAAATGTGTGAAGCTTAAACAATCATCGTAAATCAGAATCTGATAACTCCACATATGGTCTTCTAGTCATCCTCTGACGTGGCTCTTGTATGACCCGCTGCCCAACCGTTTGTTGTGTGCCCTCAGGCAAAGCTGGATCTGATGGGCCAGCCTCATCTCCTGCATGAGATGGGCTAGCCTCATCCTGATGAAGAGGAGGGCATGCTGCATGAGCCACCACTGCCATCTCTGCCTCCCTTGCCTCCTCTATGTATGCACGTCTTAGCTCCCAAAGTCATGCATCTGTGAATACTCGTGCCTCAAATCCAGCGCGAGTAATCATCTCTACATGTAGAAGATGCTGGTCTCGGCCCCACCCAAGCTGCTACTCCACCCACTGCTGCAACAATGTTTGAAGCTCTGCCTCTCGCTCAATACGGTGTGCCTCCTCTGCTCGTGCCTCGTCACCTGGCATGAAATCACCATATGAGAAGTGTCGCGGAACACACGCTGCAACCATTGATGTATCAGCACCCTCCTGCTGCAGCAAAGCTCTCTGTGCCTCCTCCCTGTAGTGCTCTATCAAGACCACATGGGCGAATGGATCAATGGCCTGATGATGACCAGGATACAGATCATCCATGCCTAGTCCTCTGTATGTGGCCACATCAATGTCAGCAAAGCATACAGGGCACACTGATCGTGCCACCATGTGGCGGGTCATGCAATGGAGATGTGCGATGTGGCCGAACCACCCTACGGTGTCAAACTCCTCATGGCAAAGGATGCAAGTGGCAGTAGGAAGCCTAGCTATGATTGGTGCGTCTATGGGTGTCCTAGTCGACACATCTACAAGAGGAGTGGGGTATAGGGCCACGCTGGGGTCGATTCTATGGCAAGATGGATCATGACTAATATGTCTCAACTGCAAAATATAGTGCTCTGCACGATGGTATGCTATGCATGTCTGAATCCTCTGCTCTTCCAAACCTGCCTCCAACAATCATACATGAGACTCCATATCTTGTCGTAATAGATGTGCCTGCAATGCAAACATGTCACGTACATGGTGAGAATTAACCAAAAAACTTCAGTTCAAAACACGCTACAAAAAAATAAACAAAATAATCAGAATAACTAACCTCATCCCTAGACTCGGCCAACAATGCCTCCAACTCTGCAATCCATGCGTCTCGAGTCTCCATCTCGTGCTGAGGCGATGTAGATGTGGGAGGTGGTGTATGTTGGGATATCTCAAGGTGTATGCCTCAGGCACACCTTATGTTTCTATGTGTGAGTGCTAGAGGCACAGTTAGGTGCCCACAAGCACAGTTAGGTGGTGGAAAAGCCACATAGGATGATTGAGTGAATCTAGGAGCAGATTGAGGAGATGATTGTGGAGCTTTGAGGTCATCAGTGATGTCAGTGAGCTTGTATGAGGTGCCTACTTAAGGACCTCTTTCTTCTTCATTCTATATGCAAGTATTCTGATTTTGTGTCCACTCTACTCTTTCCTTTCAGTGTTCCAACATGGTATCAGAGCCATTTGATCCTCCTTGAGCCCATTTTTGCCACATCATCATCTTCTTCTTCTTCTTCTTCTTCAGCATCTCTCCCTCTTCTTCCAAAAACTTGGTTAAGCTTGTTCTCCTCCAATTCTCACTCATTTCCCACGCCCTTCCAGCTGAAGATCCACCTAGTTGGGGCGCACTCCTGGCTGCAAGCAATCGACGAATCATTGCGTCTGCTCGTCGCCATTGCAGGAAAATCGTCGAAGTTCTCTGCTGCAAGTTCTTTGCGCCTGCTCTGTCTTTGCCTAATTCCTTCCAGGGCAAGCTTCTCCATACTAGAGCTACCTTGTGCTGAAATCTGAGCAGCAATGGCTGCATATTGAAGGAGAAAACAGAGAAAAACCAGTCGACTTTGTTCAAGAAGGTGAAGGCAACCTGACGCATATTTTCGCCTCTTCTTCCCAGAGGATCTACTGTGGTATACCAGCTTTCTTTTGCCTCAGAAATCCCCCTTTCTTTTGCTTTGAAGAGTGTGATATGAGCCCTCCAAGTTCAGCTCTCTAGTTTTGACAGTTTTGACATACTTTTGAAAATGATGCTACATAAAATGCTACTCTAGCATTTCTGGTCTTTTGAAGTTTTCAATAACTTCACTACAAGTGTTGCTTCAGTTTTGTTTTGACTTGCTAGACCTGGTTGTGATTGGAAAGTGTTTATTTCATTCACTTCTATGAAGCATTCAAAAAGTAGCATCATTGTTTGAAAACTAGTCACTACTATTTGCTACATCAAGTGCCTATACTTTGGAAGTATTTTAGTTCTTTTTGCCTTGTAAGAGAGAAGACACTACCCAATACTTGGGTTAGAGCCTCTCATGGCTTGCTTATGCAAAATATGTGAAAAGCCAAAACATAAAGCAATGTCTTGTTATGCTACAAAGGATGAAAATGCCAACCTGACTTCCTTGTTGAAGATTGCCAAAACAATGGTTGCCAAAAAGGAAGCAACTACAGAGATCTACCCTCTCATGGCACTTTTATTTGACTCCAAGTACAAGAAAAAGATGAAGGTCAGATACCTAAGATATGCTTCTCTACACAACTATGGAGATGACAAGATAATTGTTCTCTTGAAGAATATGATTTTCAGATCCACTTGTTCTATCATAGTAATATTATAAGGCACTAGACACTGCCCATGTGGTAAGACCTTGCCTTGACATGGATATTTTGCCTCCACAAGATGAGGCATCCCATGAAGATTATGCATTTTAAAACATCTCTATGCTCCAGATCTCTCTTTTTATGTCAAGGTACTCAGCCTGGATAGTCCTCCAAAATGAATGAAAATAAACTATTGTGTTTTGTGTGTTTTGTAAACACCTCTAGTCACCTTATGATGTAGGCCATGTGTATGTTTTTGTTCCATGGTACCTCCTGTAGACATTGTGTGCATGTACATGTAGGGTTGATAACCATTGGTGGAAGGTCTTTTCTGTATCCCTTTCTGTTTACCTTACACCCAAGGGAACCCTTGCTAGCATGAGAACCTAGCCATAGATTTATCCTTGACCACCATGAGATGGCATGAGAAACTATGAGACTAGATGTATCCTTGACATAGCCTGAGGCATTTCCTTGAGGGGGGGTTTGTTGGGATATCTCAAGGTGTATGCCTCAGGCACACCTTATGTTTCTATGTGTGAGTGCTAGAGGCACAGTTAGGTGCCCACAAGCACAGTTAGGTGGTGGAAAAGCCACATAGGATGATTGAGTGAATCTAGGAGCAGATTGAGGAGATGATTGTGGAGCTTTGAGGTCATCAGGTGATGTTAGTGAGCTTGTATGAGGTGCCTACTTAAGGACCTCTTTCTTCTTCATTCTATATGCAAGTATTCTGATTTTGTGTCCACTCTACTCTTTCCTTTCAGCATTCCAACAGTGTAGATGTGGGAGGCTCCATAGATGTGGGAGGTGGGGGAGGTGGAACTGAAAGTGATCTCGATAGCCATGTCGTGCAAGGATGATGCCACTTAATGAACATCCCCCTAATCCATCCTCCAACAGCTCGCAATGCCGGTGCAGGGATAGTGTGCAACTTTGGTGCCTTGCGTCGACGCCGAACACCAATAGTCAGATGCTCTTGATGCCCCATCCTACCATGTCCCGCCGCTCCTGATCCTGGACGAGTACCAAGGTAGTCTACACGATGACCAAGCACAAATTCAGCATATAGTTGCATGGCAAATGACCTGGCTATCTGACGGTTGTGAGGCAATCGACCACCGTTCGCAGCGAGATATCTCGGATAAATGTGTGCTACTATGACGGGGTGCCTACAACATAAAATATGCAAGGGCAGCCCTGATCATGGTTGCATCACCTCAGTGTGACCATCCCAAAACATATCCTCTAAGGCCTGCATGTGAGGTGACTTATGCTCAAACAACTGTCGAATGGCTCTCCAATCCAAGCCATGACCAGTGATCTCTGCCTCAGCCTGTGCCTGAAAGCTATCTACAACGTCCTTAACTGTGTCCAATCGACCCAGAGCCTCAATGACAGAATCTAGACTCACAACCAAGTGAGGGGGTGCCCTAGAATCCTACAGTGCCCTCATTTCAGCTCTCAGAATCTCTATCTGCATACGAATAGTGGTGCCAGAATTGTGCGCTGGCTAGCGCATGCACAAAAAAAACACATGGAAATTAATATTCTATTTGGGTAATGAAAATAATATTCTATTCAATATGACTTATAATCTATTTACGTAATGAAAACTATTTGTACGTACTCCTTGATGAGGTAGGATGTCGTTGGGATCATCCTATGCACCTACCGGTAGATGGGCGAAATGTGTCGCTATGCCTACAATAGTGCTATGTTGCAAATTCAATTCGTATTTACAAGTTGTTTACTTTAGAAAGTCAGTTTCTTCAAGCTCATTCTCCTTGTCTATACTACCCACCCTTGCTATAATTAATAGCAAATAGCTTTTGTTCTAGATGATCCCTCCATTTTTCGAGGCTCTACACTACCATGGGCTCTACTAGCATGTCAACGTATGTAGTAGAGGTGTATTTTTGGAAGAGAGATGTAAAGATACTGAGTGATAGAAAGAAAATGTTATGTACAATACATTATAATAAACTACAAGGAATAGATGCTAACTTGAAAGATATAACCCAAGGCAAGACCTCCATACTAGAATATTCCACATGAAGGTGGACAAATGCACCTCTCAATAATTGCAAGTCGAAGTCAAATTGCACCTCTAAACATATGCCAAACTAATGTAGAATAGCATCTTGAAATGTATAGAATATATAGGAAATGACAATATTTATAGGATAGAGATAGGTGGTTATACTACTTGACTTGGAGCATCTGTTGAATAATTGGTTGGCATGACTGGCTCCTAGCTAGTTGGGAATAGAGAGGGAATAGATAGCCCTAAACAACTTTTTGACTAGGCCTTAACTAGATCATCTTGCTCTAGCTTGTTAACTCAGCCTACTTTAGCTTGTTAACTCAGCCTACTTACTCTACCTAAATTCTGAAACAACTCTCAACCAAAGATCATTTTTAAAAATAAAATTTAAACATTTTTTTATTTAAATAAAAAATAACTTTAATCTCTTTTTTTTAAAAGATGGTTTTAAAAAACAAAATATTTACATTTTCACATTTTAACTAAAAAATTACGTAATTCTAAAAAAAAATAAAAATACTTTAAAATGCATTTGAAATTTAGAATTATTTTATAATTATAAATAGATGAATTTAAAAAACAAAATATATACATTTTCAAATTTTAAATAAAAAATTACGTAATTTCTTTTTTTTCAAAGATCATTTTTAAAAAGAAAATTTAAAAATTTTTTTATTTAAATAAAAATAGCACTAATTTAAAAAATAACTTTAATCTCTTTTTTTTTAAAGATGATTTTCAAAAACAAAATATTTACATTTTCGCATTTTAAATAAAAAATTACGTAATTCTTTTATTAAAAAAAACTTTAAAATGCATTTGAAATTTAGAAATTTTTTATAATTATAATTAGATGAATTTAAAAAACAAAAAATATACATTTTTAAATTTTAAATAAAAATTACGTATTTAAAAAAATTTTAAAATGCATTTAAAATTTTGAAATATTTTATAATTGATTAGATTATATTTTCCTTTAAACTCTTATTTTCTTTTTTTTTTCAAAGATCATTTTTAAAAATAAAATTTAAACATTTTGTAATTTAAATAAAAATAGCACTAATTTAAAAAATAACTTCAATCTCTTTTTTTTTTAAGATGATTTTAAAAAACAAAATATTTACATTTTCACATTTTAAATAAAAAATTACGTAATTCCAAAAGAAAAATAAAAAAACTTTAAAATGCATTTGAAATTTAGAAATATTTTATAATTATTCCTATAAACTAAAATTTAAATAATTTTTCGCAAAAAAAAAAAGCTACATAAAAAAAACCTTACCTGGACTCTCCCGCTCCGTCCATCTCCGTCGTTGTCCGTCGGTCGCTCTCTGTCGCTGGCGCGATTCCGTCGACCTCCAGCAAATCCGTCGATTTCGATGAGGAGGAGCTCGATCGAGGTATGAAGAATGAGGGGGGGTCCCTCTCTTTATATACGAAAATTTAGGGTTTTCCTACCTCGATCGAGGTATTTCACATGCAACATACATAGCGATACATATACCTCAATCGAGGTATAGACATGCCATGATACCTCGATCGAGGTATTTTACATGCCACATATACATCGCTCCGTCATACCTCCATACCTCAATCGAGGTATTTGACATGCCACATACACATCGGTCCATCTACCTCGATCGAGGTATGGACCTACCACGATACCTCGATCGAGGTATGTCAGCAGCCAGTCGGATGCCACATACCTCGATCGACGTATTGGATATGCGACCAAGTCATCGGTCCAGCATACCTCGATTGAGGTATGTCAATTGCCCTGTCGGATGGCATTTACCTCGATCGAGGTATATGACACAATCGAGATCAAGGTATGTGGACTTGCCAATACCTCGATCGAGGTATAGCCTCGAACGAGGTATAGGTGGCTTGTATAGGTGGCATGCCATCAGACCTTGATCAAGGTATAGGCTCGGCTCGGTGAAAAAAGTCCAGGATATCAATCGAGGTATTGAGTTGGCTCGGTTGTCCTCGTGTGTGATTTTCATTGGATATAATACCTCGATCAAGGTATCGCAGACCGAAGCAAAACCTTTGTATTTTCACTAGAGCGGGTGTCACACTCACCCAAAAGTGGTTCGGAAGTGGACACCCTTAGCTTGCTACCTCCTAGCAAAGAGAAGCCATTACTAAACTAAAACAATTGTATGGACTAGCCCAACCAAAGGCTAGTAGGGAGAGTAGTGTGTGCGTTTAGAATTTATTATCCCCTCGAAAATTGAACCATACAATTGATTCAGTCATAGATTGGCCATAAACTAAACAATTAAAATTTTAAAATAATTCAAATATGGAGATTTAAAGATTTGAAAGAAATGAGATATAATTTTATTTCAAAGGTATTACAACCAAACAAGGTAGGTTTACAAAAGTGTAAAATCCATCCGGTAGTCCAGGCTCTGAGGACAGGGTTCACTTACCTGCCACCATCCAAACCAACCCATTGTTAGAACAATGAAGTTGAATTTGGGTAAGCAGGTAATGCCTGTATCCCCTGGCTTGTTATCGCTTTACAAAAGAACATGAACATACCTTTCAGAATTCTAAGAAAAAATTAAACCCTAAAAGAATTTAAGAACAAAAAGAGGGTTTTCAATCTAAAGAGATCCGAAAAAGTGAACAAAATCTTAAGGGGGATTATCCATGTCCAAGAGTGAAAAATAGCATGAAATGTTAGTTCAAGAATGGGCTAAACCTCGTCCCTGAGTGGTAATTGAGGATTAAAGAAGGGGGGTAAATTACACCAATTAAAGAAAATTAAGGGAAGAAAAAATTATAGTAGTTTAAAGGCTTTAATTACAAAGAGAATCTACAAGGAGGGTAATCAACAAGGGATGCTCTAACAAAAAGGGGGTTACTCCTCACGCATGGCAATTAACCAGCATAATTAAAACCAATGTTTAAAGTTTCTAAGCAAAAAGGAACTTAGATGAAGTCAGAGGGGTTTAACAATAAATGGATTTAAAACATAAAGCAAAAGAAATTTATATACCTTAAAAATGAAAACACAAAGCAAGATACGAATAAGGGAACTTTAAAGAGAGTGCTAATAAACAAACTAAATACATTAAACTAGAGAGGGTGTTATGTATATATATATATATATATATATATATATATATATATATATATATGTATGTATGTATGTATGTATGTATGTATGTATGTATGTATGTATATGTATATGTATGTATATATGTATATATGCATATATATATGTATATATACATACATATATGTATATATATATATATATATATATACATATATGTATATACATATACATATGTGTATATATACATATATATATATACATATATGTATATATATATATATATATATATATATATATATATATATATCAAGGAGAGAGGAAAACACATAAATAGAGACAAATGACCAGGGTAGGAATGCAACCTTTAAAAATGATAAAAGGGCATTAAAGAGAGTGTAGCAATATATGAATTTTTATTTATTTCTTTATAAAAAGAGAGAGACAAACAAACATAAATAAAGGGGAAAGAATGAAAGAACTACACAAACAATTACAATAATACAGAAACCCAAGTGTATATGTTTATATATATGAATATAACTACTAGAAAACATAATTAATGAAGTTGTTCAAAAAACAACATTACTAGTATATTAAAAATTTTTGGATTGTTTTTTAGTCCATTTCTCAAATTGGACTTTACACAAGTCCAAAAATTTTGAATAGTGTGTTATTTGCTTGACATGAAGCCAGTTCCTGACAAGGGTGGTGCATTTACCAAGCTGGTTGGAGTGAAGAAAAAGAAAAAGTCCTCCCTCAGGAGAGGCTTCGAGGCTGTGGCAGACCAAGCGTATACTGAGGGTAAGGTGTAGGTTCACAATAAATTTTGTTGTACTGCTACAAGTCTGTTATATCTATAGTTTTTGTGGTTGCAGTTCGCAAGCTTCTAAAGGCTAACCATATTAAAGGGACGATGAAGTGTTCCTTGAATATATATATTAGGCACTTGAGGAAGGAATCATCATGCAAAATTTGCGGAAGTGGCAGGGTGGGTTAGAAAGTTGAATGGGGTTGGAAGCATGGAGACGTGAACCTACACCTTTGAACTTTTATTAATTAAATGTATTTACTTCATCATAACAAGTGCATGCTTGCTCCGTTTAGTGGATGGTGGACAGATAAAATCGCGTTGTAATTCCTTTTTACATATGGTGAATGGCTCAATAAATAAGGCAAGTGTCACTTCACAAGCAATATGAAATAACAGTTTCTTTCACATTCCAGAGGGGAAAAAAAAGCACTATCTCGTCATATACCCATTCACTATGAGGTAACATTAGTAGCTCCGGAAGTAGTTTACTCATTTCACTAAGAAAATTATGTGGAATTTTTTGAAGTTCTTCATACTACATTGTTATCCCCATTCTATAAAGTCTACTTTCTTATGTGAAGACAATAATTTAGAGTTAAGGAAATTAATAGGAAGAATTTGAGTGTCCATATTACATTGTTATCCCCATTCTATGAGGTCTAATTTCTTATGTGAAGACAATTGTTTTAAGCAAAGCAAATTTACAACTTGAGACAAATCCAAGAATAATAAACATCGAACAATTAATGTATGAATCCTAATTCCAACCTGAACGACATACTACATGCCTTTAAGTTTAAAAAATGACAATGTGGATGTCAACTCACACCCAACTCCATGGTGTGGTGCATGCATTCAATCAAATAACGCCACGAGCAAACAATATCACATAGAAAGCTGATTCGCCTAGTAAGGCCGATGTCATTGCAGTAGAAATTACTCTTTTTCCTGCACAGGACTTTAAATATTTTTGCCATGTTTGCACACCCAAAGTGTCAACGTGACTATTCCCTAAAGCCCTTTTGTATTCATTTTAGGTGCAAGCTTTGCAGTTAATAAAGAGGAAATTTTTGTTGATGCCAACCAAGCTTCTGAGCCCACCCTCCCCACTACCCATCCTCTATGCAAGGCACTCATTCCCAACTTTCCAAAGGCTTCTAGCTTAAACTCTTTGCCCGTGGTGAAGGTTAGTGCCCTGTCTGAGTATATCGACTATCTCTTTTCATTTGAGGGAAGAGTACTCTCAAAGTATGGCACATTTTAAGGCAAAAGATGCCTCGCATGCGGTATACATGTGAGTAGACTTGACTGATTGTGACCCTGCACGTGCCGCACATATACGTCTCCCAACTTAGAGACATTTTAAATGTAGATGGATTTTACCGAATAGAGGGCTCAGCCATCGCAACCAAGTCACATGGCAAGGGTGGGACTTCGTTGGTCTCCTTGCACGTGGACACAACCACGACTATCATCAAAGGGGAGCCTTTTGATGGTGTTCCATCATTTGTTCTAGACACAACCATTAGCCTTTATGTGCCATGGGTATCTCAGCAAATGCAAACTGGGAAGGTTCCTTTCACTGCTGTCATGAAGATGATAGCTTTTGTGGTAGTGAAGGTTGATCTGGATGGCCCTCAGTTTTGTTGAGATATCAAGCTCTACCCCCGATATATCTCCTGGATGACTATCATTTATGTCACCGCCTATGTTAGTTGTACTCGTGGTGTAGTTAGACTACCACGTATGTTTTTGGTTTGGGTTCACATATAAACCACGTATTCTAGGTTTTGACATATAGGGTATTTCCCTCTTCTATTGTATTGGTGTTGTGTGCAAAAGTGAAGAAAGGCTTCACCCTCCAACCTTGTGTCCTCTCTCTTTTGTGTGTTGTGAAGAAAGCTGAACTTGAGTCTCCTATCCCTCTCCCTTATTCTTTACATGGTATTAGAGCCTTGTTCGTGGTAAGGAGCTCAAGAAAGCAAGCCAAGTTTGTGGTGTCCTGGTAAGAGGACCAGTGTTGCTTTCCTATTTCGAGTTTGGGAGCAAATCTCTGCAGGTAGCACAGCCAGAAGTGCAGGAGTGCACTGTTTCAGATTGAGAGGCCCTTCGCGGTGTGGCAAGAGCGTAGTATATGCCCTCGGTGACTTTATTTTTTTGATTTGAGGCCGTTTCGGGGCCCGTTTTGAATGCGGAAGGTCTTCGCAGGTACTCAGAAAAAGGCCCTGTTTTTCGCTGCGACCACTGCGCGGCTAGTCGGTGAAAAGGTGCCACAGAAATTGCATCGTATGCCTGATGTTGATATGCCTGAGGTGAAAGCTGCTATGTTTGCGCATGGGAGAGGTGTCACTGCAGATATTGAGATATGGCACAAGCGCATTGGGCACGTGAATATACAAAGGCTGAAATCTATGCAAACGAAAAACATTGTTGCAGGTTTGCCTAAATTCAGAGTTGAGGGAATGCAAAAGGTATGTGAAGCATGCCAAATGGGTAAGCAGGCCAGACATGCATTTCCCAAAAATGCTAAGGTGAGCAGAAGACCTTTGGAAGTGATCCATTCAGATGTTTGGACAACCAAAGCTGCTTCTATTGGTGGATGCCATTATTATGTGACATTTATTGATTGTGATGACTACACTAGGAAGGTGTGGATTTATTTTATGAAGCACAAAAGTGAAGTGTTCAGCCATTTCAAGGCTTTTAAGGCCATGGTTGAAAAAGAGAAAGGTGTGCATATTAAAGTGCTAAGATCTGATGGAGGGGGAGAGTACTTTTCAGAAGAATTTTGTGAATATCTGAAAGAACAGGGAATTCAAAGGAAGTACTCATGCAGGTCTACCCCTCAGCAGAATGGGGTTGCAGAAAGGAAGAACAGGCATATTGCAGAAGTAGGACGGGCGATCCTAAATGAGAAAAACATGCCTGATTATTTTTGGGCTGAAGCAGTAGCAACTGCTGTTTATATTATGAACAGAACCCCCACTGCAGCTGTCCATGGCATGACGCCTGAAGAAATGTATACAGGCCAAAAACCAGATATTTCTCACTTGAAGGTATTTGGTTGCATAGCTTATGTTCATGTTCCTGATGAGAAGAGAACAAAGCTGGATCCAAAGGCAGAAAAATGCATCGGAATGTTAGGGTCCTTGGTGGCCTCTTTCTATTGGCATGTAATTACATTCATAGGTTGTGATATTATGCTTGCCGGCCCTAGGCTTTGATGGTCCACCCCAATGATGTCGATTAAGATGTCAGGCTTAACCTCTGTTTGTTGTGGGACCTTATTTTTTATGGGACAATCCATACAGGCATGTCCTATGCCACAACCTCTGTAGAGTGGTTGACAAGTAGCGGCGCTACCATGATGAGAAAGCTCTCTGTGAAGAGAGTGGGAGCGAAGTAAGGAGTCTCACTTGTAGCTTTCTCACATTACACACAAAGGTGTAGGATGAAAATAGTTTTCCTCTTCTTAGTTGTGAAAGCCAAAAGAACTCTCTCTTAGTACAAAAGGAATAGATGAACCCTATATGTGGGTCTCAAACCAAACTCAGCTAACCTAGGTGGCATACTAACTGAGCCAGTAACTAGAGTACATAAAGATAGATGTCATCCAGCTATTATTCATGGGCGGTGTACCAATCGCATCTACAACTAACAAGTCGGTTACATAAATGCACAACGGTCACCCTGGCATATCATAAGTGGAGCTCGATATCTCAACACTCCCCCTCGAGCTCAATCCCAATTCTTGCACACCAATCAGGTCTCTGCACTTGCATAGCTTCTCTGCACCCAATTCCTTCGTGAATATGTCAGCTACCTGATCCTCTGTGTTGACATAAACCAGATGAATAAAACCTACTAGAATCTTCTCGTGCACATAGTGATAATGCACCTCAATGTGCTTTGTTCTAGCATGATAGACTGGGTTATTTGCCAAGTGTATACTGCTCATATTGTCACAATAAATGACAACCGGCCCATCTATAGAATGATGCATATCATAAAGTAGCTTACGCAACCAAACCACCTCACATGTAGCCATTGTTGCACCCCTGCACTCAGCCTATGTGCTCAACAAGGTAGCTGTAGGCTATTTCTTGCTGCTCCAAGTGACTGCAGCACTCCCAAAAGAAAACACATATCCACTAGTAGATTGTCTATCAGAAATACTACCAGCCCAATTAGCATCAGTGTATCCATGCAATTGTATCTAAACCCCAGTCTCATAAAATAGTCCATACTGCAATGTGGACTTCACATACCTCAATACGCATCTAGCTACATCCAAATGTGGTTTCCTTGGAGCCTACATAAACTAACTTACCAACCCAATAGCATAGCTCAAATCTGGCCTGGTAATAGTCATATAAATCAAACTTCCTACTATGCGTCTATACATAGTAGGGTCTTCCAGAAGCTCACGTGCATCTACACTCAGCTTCACATTCTGCTCCAAAGGAACTGAAATAGGCTTACAGCCTGTCATCCCATATTTGGATAGCATGTCCATACTGCCTCTGCAAGAGCCATATCCCACTTGTGGATCTAATCACTTCAATGCCCAAGAAGTAACGCAGCTCTCCCAAATCCTTCATCTCAAACTTCTGCTTCAATAACATTTTCACATGAAGGATATCTTTATCATTATCACTTGTGATGATCAAATCATCAACATAAATGACAAGCAGCATAATGTCTTTCTCTGTTTTTCTCACATAAAGTGAGAAATCTGCCTTGGAAATCCGAAGGCCAATAGTGAAAAGATACTATCCTATCTTGTCAGACCATGCTCTGGGTGCTTGCTTCAAGCCATACAAGGCTTTCTTCAACCTGCAAACAAACTCAGGATGAACAGCATGCACATAACCTAGTGGTTGCTCCATATAGACCTCTTCTTGCAAATCACCATGCAAGAAGGAATTCTTTACATCCATCTAATATAAAGACAATCCCTTTGATGTAGCCATAGAAATGATTGCTCTTATAGTTGCCATCCTTGCAGCCGGACTGAATGTTTCTTCATAATCAATGCCATATGTCTGTGCATACCCCTTGACAACTAACCTTGCCTTGTATCTGCTCACAAAACCATCTGCATTGTACTTCACCTTATAAACCCAGTTGTAGCCAATTGCAATTTGTCTTTAGGTAAAGGCACCAATTCCCATGTAGCATTTCTTCCAAGGCATCGATTTCTTCATCCATGGATTTCTCCCATTTTTCTTTTCCCATGGCTTACTCAAAAGAAGTGGGTTTTGGTTCATGTATCACTTTGACCATATAGGCATAGTGAATGGCTATAAATCCATCATATTTCAGCCCATCCACAAGATACATAACTCTGGTAGACTTGTGCAAAATAGGCTCACTACCAAGTGCTCTCAAAACATCCCTTATCTTCCTTACTCTGGATGTAACAATAGAAGGAATACCCAACTCATCATCAAGGCTCTGTTCTAACCCACTGGATTCACCATCCACATAAGAGTGACCTGCATTCACATCAACCATGGGCTGATCTACTTTCTCTTTTCCCTTTCGTGATACTTGCATACCACTATTTGCATTGCTTTGAGGAGATTCTCCTGATCTCAATTTGCCTATCCATGGCAAAGTATGTGAACCACTGCTAGACGACACTACAGGTCCACTAATATTTTTTGATTGCTGCTGTGAATTCTATGCACCATTACCATTTTGTGCATCTACATAATCAATCACATTAAATGGTTTATACTAGCTGCTCATCTCATAAAAAACAACATCTTTGCTCACTGTGAACTTACGAGTAGAAGGGTTATAGCATCTATACCCTTTCTACTGCAGAGAATAACCAATAAAGATGCACTTCTTAGCTTTTGGATCCACTCAACCCATTTGGCACATGAACATAGGTAATGCAACCAAAAACTTTTAAATGAGAAATATCTGCTTTCCTACCGGTATACCTCTCCTCTAGCGTCATGCGATGTATTGCTACAATGGGAGTCCTGTTCATTATGTAGACTGCTATAGCAATTGCTTTAGCCCAATAATAATCTGGCAGGTCTTTCTCATTAAGCATGGCACGAGATACCTCTCCAATATGCTTGTTTTTCCTTTTTGCAAGTCCATTTTGCTATGGGATATGACTGCATGAATATTGCTGCTTTATGCCATGCTCCTATAGGAACCTTGCAAACTCATTTGAGAGGTACTCTCCCCCTCCATCTGACCTTAGTCATTTTATTTGTAGGCCTGTTTCTTTCTCAACCATAGCTTTAAAAGCTTTGAAATGCCCAAACACTTCACTTTTATTTTTCATAAAATACACCCAAACTTTTCTGCTGTAGTCATCAATAAAAGTAACAAAATAATGACAGCCTCCAATAGATGCAGCTTTAGTAGTCCACACATTAGAGTGGATTATGTCATTTGATCATGCAGATTCTTCACCCTGGTCATGAACTTCTCTGCCGTTTCAAACTCAGATAACTTCTCATTCGTGAGTTGAGTCTCTGGATTCTGAATCCGCTTCTGATTCGTGGTCTCGTACTAATTTTTCAAGACCATCCATGCCTCCTTCGCTATGGTGACATGTTGAATTAACACCATGATGGCATCACTAACACTGCAGACAATAGAACACAGTGCATTTGCATTTCTTCTTGTCCATGCGAGAATTTCATCCGTAGTTGGTACTATCTGTTGTCCTGCATTGGCTGGATATGGTCTCGCAACTGGCCTCACGTCCACCTCAGTAGCAGTGTCCCAAAGCTCGTATGCACTTAGGATGGTCTTCATCTTGAACTTCCAGAGTGGATAGTTAGAGTTGCCCAACTTTTCGCTTTTGTCAAACGGTGGGATTCGCAGTCTTGCGGGCTGGGCCATCTTTCACAATCTGCTTGCAAACAAAAACACACTACCAAATCTTCTTGCTAGAGTCCAGGCTCTGATACCATGTAAGAAAATAATACATCTGTGCTCAACAGATAACATGATCTCGTATGCAAGAGAGAAAACAAGATAGTATGGAGAATAAAAAATTTGATTACTATAGAACTGATACAATAGATGGCGCTACCTCCCAACCTCACGCTCCTATGAAAGAATCTTTGATGACATGCTGGAAACAGTAGAAGATGGAGACTGGATGCTAAGGAATCAGGGTTGCTGGAGCCAGTGATGAAATGGGCTTCATGAGCTTGCTCTTATATGGCCACCATAGCTAGGCTCAATTGGGTGATCGACCCAGTCCACCCAAAACGGTCGACTGGGGGTCGGTCCCAAAATAGGCCACCGACCATATGATAGAACCGGTGTGCAAAATAGAGCAACTGACCTATGGTAGCCGTTCAGCCCAGAGCCATCCAGGATCATCTGAGACTCCAAACAGGCCTCGCAACCCGAGAGTGGGCTGCCCCGAGAAATGCTCCATCCACCCTCAGTGCGATCAATCAAGGGATGCCTTCTTGCACTTGCATGTAGCCTAGTTGGCGATGTTCCAACTCTATCTGAAGCCGTCTAGCCATCAGGCCACACATGGCCCCCATCTGGTGTCCAAACGAGGACCTACCAAATAACTGAGCTACTCAAATGCCTTCTCCTCATATGGGGGGCTTACAAGTAGAGTTAGCTGGTTCTCGCGTAGTTACACGAGAGTGGAGCATTGATATCTAACATGACAAAGATAGAGTATACTACAATTTCAAAGGACTTAAAGAATATGCCTTCAAGCCAAGCTTTGTCCCTTCAAATGTGGATGATTTCAATGAACACAAGTATACAAGTGACATCTTATCAAGAGTGGATGAGTTCATTGATACTGAGAAAGATAAAGAATTCAGAAGCAATGCCTACTCTGGAGTGGATGAATTCTTTCATATTGAGAAAGGCAAAGGCATAAAAAGTGTTGTCTCTTTAAAATTGGATGATTTCAATGCAATCCTCTATAGAAGTGACATCTTATCAAGAGTGGATGAGTTCAGTGGTAATGGTCCGAAGATTACTTCAAGGAAAAGAACAAAATCAACAAAGGACTATATGGTATTTGACTTTGATAGTGATAAGATAAACGATGCAACATCCCATGAATACATGGTGACAAATAAATTCAACAGGGAGAAGTGTACAATTGCCAAAAACTTGGATGTACAGAAGAAACCAACAAAAGACTATTTGGTATTTGACTTTGATTGTAATAAGATAAAGGATGCAACAACCCATGAAAATAAAGTGACAAATAAAGTGTCTTGACTATGTTGAGCTGTCCTAGCATGACATCTTGTACATCCTGCTTGATCAAATGATAGGCATACTTGTGTTTCTTATCCCATTCTACCTGAGCTATTTGTGTAGCTATAGATGCCATTGTAGATCCTGCTGCTGGTGTTGTGACAATAGGTGGAGTAGAGCTACCACTGGCTGGATCATCCAATGGTCTAGGTGTAGACCCATCGACATACTCCCATTTGTCCAGAAGTACAAGAATGGTCTCCATTCAGTATTTCCATGTACCATAATTGGAGTTGTCTAACTTAGCAGATGGCTCTAGATTGAGGTTGCTAGTCGTAGACATGGTGCAAGAAATGTACTCAAAGTGTCATAAAAATCTCTATATAAATCAACTACAAATACACTGAGTGTGCCAAGTGAAATCTCTAAACCGTCAATGAAGATAGAACTGCAATATATAAAATCCAATTTGTGTTACAAGGCTTGTGGCAAATGATGCCGGGAATAGCCAAGAGGCTTTAAAAGGCTAAAATGATGTGCACAATGCCGTGAAATAGCCGTGTAGGCTTTACAATGATGGCATGTGTGTGTGAAATCAAATGCTATTTGCCCACTGAAACAATCTGCAATGTCTTTGAACTCTTTGAAGTCTACTCACTGAACTAATGAACATAAGGTTTCATGTAATGTAATGACGTGAAATCATATGTGAGTGTATGGACTGACTCCGAGTAGGTACTAATTAAGAATTTCGGGCATGGCTTAGATTGGCAACTTGGGGAAATTCAAAGTGTCCCCTCTATGGCAATCTAGTCTACTCTGATCTAGATCTATACCAACCATTGATCAAAGAAAGAACAACAAATAATTCCTTTTCTTTTGTTCTTTTTAAGTGCTAGGTTAGATGCTTCGATGTACAGGCGAATGTGCATGAAGGAAGTGGTTTTGCCGGCAAGGATAAAATGTGAGTGTAACTTGCATAGAAATATGTGCATGATGTGATGAGCATGTAGAGCACAAAAAAATGAGCGACTTTCCTTTTTGGAGCACCCTCAAATTCTTCCTGGATCAAGAGATACAACTTGATCTAGGTGGAGGGCCAAAAGGAGTGCAAATGGTGCTCAATGATGATGTGTCATTGTGGGTCACATGCAGTGATGATGTGGCATTGTGGCTAGCAAGAGGTGGCAGAAGTGGTCACATGCAGTGACTGTGAAGCATTGTGTGTGCCTGCAGAGGTTCAATGTGCCATGTGGCACTGATGATGTGGTAGATGATGATGTTAACAAAGGTGATGTGGCAATTAACGTGGCAATGATGACATGGCAATGCTGATATGGCTAATGATGTGGTAGATGATGTGACAGGTGACGTGTCATTGATGATGTGGCAGATAACATGGCAGATGACATGGTAGATGACATGGCAATCAATGATGATGTGGCTCTTCCTAATTGGATTGTTGATGTGCCAGTTGGTGGTGATGTGGCTTGATGAGCTGGCAAGTTGACATGGATGGATAAGATGACATGGCGCTAGAGATAAGGTTGCCACATGGCACCTATGAGTGGACTTGCCTACGTGGCATGTGGGGTGATGTAGCCTTGTGGATGAGGTTTTGCCACATGTCAAAATCTGACAACTGACCAAAACTAAGTTCTACTGACCTAACCTTGGCAAGGCTTATCTACCACCTATCAGAATGCGAGGCACCGAAATCTTTTGAGATTTTGACGTGTGGAATTCCATCGATGTCGGCTCCCATGGATCGCATCGGGCTATTGTAGTAGGCGAAGCGCTTGTGAGTGTTGCTGGCATCGCATTCGATTGCAAGGAGGAGCCTGGAAGATAAGGCGGTGATGGAGAGACTTGAGTCATAGCAGCCCGTTCTTTGGAGCTATGAGTTGATCGTGGGCGCTGTAGGGAGTCATTGCAGTTACGGTGCCTGTGGCTAAGTAGGAGAGTCGATGGGCTAGAGCTTTGGGCTAGAGCTTGAGGTCGACAGTACTTGGAGCAGTTTCGAGCAACTGTCGATGGCCCTTAAGAGGTGTGCCGTAGAAGGTTAGGATGGCATAGCTAGACGTGTGCACGAGTCGTGTTGTGCTGAGCAAGAGGTTGTAGAGGTCAATGGAAGCTTGTTGTAGAGGTCACGGTGTATGGCAGAGCTTCAAGAGCTAGGAGCTCAGTGAACTTTGGTCACTGCTACTCGCTGCCTTGTTGTAGTAAGCTTCATGGAAGGAGCCGTAAATTAGATGGCAGTGTTGGCTAGCTTTGGAGCATCGCACGCTATGGAGCCTTCGAGATATGAAGACAAGGCTAGAGTAGCCAAGCGCTGTGGGCGCTAATCGATGGTTTGTAATTGGAGGGCCTATTTGTTGAAGCTTATATTTGGTGCTGAAGGAGTTTTTGTTTGGGAGCCGCAGCTTTGGAGGAGGCTACAAACTTGTGTAGCAAATTGAAGTAGCTGTGGGAATGGCTGAGTTGTTGCCCAGTTGTAGCTTCTCTGCTACCTTTTGTTGAAGCAGTCGCCTTGGATATGTCAACTGTAACTTAGTTGCTCTTTTTATCTTGGAATATAGATACTATCTCTCTCTCCCTTAGTGATATAGAAGACTATGAAGAACTCGCTCCTTTTCTCTTGGATACTCTCAAGCGAGAAGAAGATCACTCTCTCACTTTCAATCAAAGATCTCTTGCAATGGAGTTGAAGGGACGGAAATCTCTCACATGAACGGAATTGAAAAACTCAATGAACGGAAATGTCTCTCTTAACGGAAGTGAACTTGCTCGAAGAACACTCGAGAGAACCTCTTGATCTCTCAATCACTCTCACTCTCTCATACAGATCGCAATGCCTCAGTGAAAGGAAAGGGAGCTTTGATATCATGACAAAACATGAAGAGGGGAGAGGAGAAGAGTGGAGATAAGGAGAGAGGGCACATCTAGAGAGCACACCACAAATGACTAATTGTACACTAGATTTAGTTGAAAATGTAGAATATATACAAACCCATTTAGGGTTAGGGTTAGAGGATCTAACCCTTTCCTTTATAGCACTCTATAAGGTTAGTGCTATGCACATATGATCACATGATGGTGCTATGCACATGTGATCACATGATGTTGAGCGTGAACTCTCAACAATGTATGTATGTATGCATGCATGCATGCATGTATGTATGGATGTATGTATGTATGCATGCATGCATGCATGTATGTATGTATGTATGTATGCATGCATGCATGCATGCATGCATGTATGTATGTATGTATGTATGTATGCCTGCATGTATGCATGCATTTATGTATGTATGTATGTATGTATGTATGGCCCATGCATGACATTAATTTACCATAAGAGTCCTCTAAAATCTTCAAGATATACAAACACCTTTTGAGAGTTAAAAACTCTAAAATATGGTAGATATATACATGATGGTTTTAAAAAATTAAACATAAAAGAACATAAAAACTTGAGGATTTTTCAAAGGTATCTTAAGATTTGCATTTTTAATCAAAGTTGGCAAAAATATTGAGGCTTTTTTATAAAATAATTTGTGACTTTTTCATGAATTTTAGTAAAAATTTGAGGGTTTTCTTCAAAGATTCTAAAATTTGAGTTTTTTTCCTTAATTTGATAAGGCTTTTGAGGGTTTTTCCAAAAAGAACTTGTAAATTTATTTTCTTCTAAAATTTAGTAACATATTGAGGGTATAGGGTTCTAAGTGGAGAGAGTTTAGAGAGTCTTTTGAGGGAATACAGTTTGAAATGTGGATTGTTTATGGTCAAGGTCCACATTAATTTGGCTTAATACATTATATTTGGGTCTTTTCTTTGCATTTGGAGTTTAATATTTGAAACCATATATTAAAACATGATGTTGAATGAGCATAGAAGGTTATGGGGTCACATAGCCCATGGGCTATAACATTAATCTTTATGAAAAAGCAAACATGGTTGTGGACACTTTCATTATTCGGATTGCTAATCTATAAAGATATCTTGTTTTGCTATACATGAATTCACTCTAGAGGCAATTTAGATATTGTGCGCTATCAAAGTAATGAGGCTGTGGCCTTTGGACATATACATAGTGTTAATCCCATGGCCATGTGTCACTTCAATGGTGTGGTGATAATTACAAGTGTAGCTCTGAGGTGCAATCAAAATATCCACATGGAGACTTTGGCACGTTGGGTGATTTGTTACAATGTCATGTTTTTGGTATGCAAGCACAAAGGACCCTTTGGGATTGTGATCAATGACATGATGAGATTGTTCTGAAGATTTTCTGGAATGATATTACTACACAAAATTTTGTCAGGGACAAAAAGTTGATATGTTGTCCTAGTGTGGAGATGCAGTAGCAATTGGAAAATTCAAGGGCTATCTTCAAAATATTTTATGTACAGTTGAGGTTATCGAGCTAATATATGAAAATGCTATAGAAAGTAACTCACATTTACAAGTTCATGCAAACATCACATGGGGGTATCTTTTCGAAAATTACATGTGGTCTCCTTCATGCAATGGAAGACACAACAATATAATTTACTAGAATAGTAAACGGAGACAAAATCCACTTGTAGCTTCCAGATTACAAGGCAAAGGGAATGGTGGAATAAGTGGTGCAATAACAGGGGGTAATGATACGACTATCATGCATGAAGGTCTCATGAATGTGGAAGATATATTGGATATTGCATGTGGGGCAAGTGATGCAATAACAATTAAAGTTTTCGATCCCATCCATAGTCCTATTGGAGTGGAAGATATATTTGATGATGCTGAATTTGGGACAAGTGATGCAGTAACAATTAACCCCATCCATAGTCTTCCTGGAGTCAAAGATATTCGATGTTGGTTTTGGGACAAGTGATGTGGAAAAACTCGGTGACAAAATCATGTAGTCCTTGACAACGTGGAAATCATATATGATGTTGCTTTTGGGGAAAGGAACATACCACTACATAAAGTTTGTGACCCTATCCATGATCTTACTAAAGTGGAAGATATATCTGATATTGCTTTTAGGCTAAATGATGTGGATAAATTTTGTAACAACATCCATGAACCACTCATCGCTGTTGAAGATATGACTAATGATAGCCACATAGTTTTTACCAGAGTGGATCATATAAATGACGCAACACATGTCGGCGATGTCTAACATCATGAAAAAGAAGCAATTCCTTGACACAATCAATCCATTGATTTTGGCAATCACTTGGCTTCAACGATAATGTAAAAATACTACCATCTCCAAGATATTACAAACATGCATCAAGCAGTTGCCAAGACCATTCAATCTTTGATTTTGTAGAAGAAGATGAAAGAGAAGCACATGTATTGAAGAATATGCCAATTGGACAAAAACATAAGGTAATGCGTGCAAAAAGAAAGTACACCAGTGTGAAGAGGTGTGAATCATGGCACCAATTCCAAATCCTAAGAGACATGCCATGCTGTCAGGACAAAACATTCAAGAAACAATCATGAAAGTTTGTTGCAAGAATATTTGTATTAGATGAATACCAAAGGAAGATTTTGAGGCCGTACGTTGTTATGGATAAATTTGACCAAAGTAAAAGGCCTAAATATGTGTGTGTGCTTGTATGTGTGGCAATAGTATAATAAAATATGGTGTGCATAAGGGTCAGGGTTGAGGTGGCAGGGCATGACCATGTGCCACCCTTCCATGTAAGAGGACCCATAAGGTGTGTTGTACATAATCCATGGTAGTAATAATATAAAATGATAAGGTGGCATGGGTCCTCCATGCACCACCCCTCCACCTAGGTGGGTCCCATGCTTGCATTTAGTGAGATATAGCCCAAGGACCATGGGAGAAGTAATAGAAAATAGGTGGAGATGGATATTATATTGGATTATTCCCTCCATGTAGGATAGGCCCATGTGGGGGGGGTGTAGAAAGTCCAAGAATGCAAGTTAAA
Organism: Dipteris shenzhenensis; assembly: GCF_047967505.1. Classification (NCBI taxonomy): domain Eukaryota; kingdom Viridiplantae; phylum Streptophyta; class Polypodiopsida; order Gleicheniales; family Dipteridaceae; genus Dipteris; species Dipteris shenzhenensis. The sequence continues at coordinate 42,691,981 of NC_141604.1, forward strand.
TGATGGGAAAGTAGGATGAGGTGGCAAGATTCCTTGTGCCAACCCTCCACTTGTCCTTCTAGATATTTGAACGTATTAAGAGACCAAGGGAGTATCTTAGACCTCAGATATGGGAATTGATGTATGTGGAAAAATGAGGCAAAGTGTTGTCGCACAAATTGAGAGTGCATAACCGCCTAGCCCACATGGGACACTCTTCCACATACACCATGCATGTGGGAGGATGCATTTATTGGGAGAGACCCCCTCTCTTGGCTATAAAAGGAGGGGGCTATTCCTTGATGGAACGCGCTCATAAAGCCACCTAGCTAGTACTTTGATTCCCCCCCCCCATCCTTCCTTTCAAATAAAGCATGACTCTCTTCCCTTGATGTCTCCATCTCTAATTCCACCTCCCATCATGTACATGCTCCTCTTCCCCCTCTCCCTTCCCCTTCTGGCATAGTCCCTCTCTTCATTCCCACCCCTCTTAATCCTTTTTTTTCCCATTTATGTTAATGCTTCTTCCCTCATGTTCCCTTTTCCTCTATGGCCCTCGAGTCTCGCCATGCCTTGCGTCTAGCATCATGCCTCGAATTCTTTTCTAGTTAATAGAAATGGTGTGGTTGCTGGGATCGAAATCTCCACAGCTAGTGGTGTAAAATTCGTTACTCCTATGGTTGGATGTAGTTCTACAGCACCTTCCGTGTGCAGTTCTTTGCTTCTGCGCCTCCAATCTATGTATCTTCTACTCATAGTTCTCTGTTTTTGTGACTGCAAAACTTCTCAGTTTTTGTGCCTTTAGCCTGTGGTTCCTGTGCAGCACCATGCATCTTCTAGTTGACCATGCCTATAAAATCACTCATGCGCATCTGCAACACCCGCACGCCCCCTGGTTGTAGCTAGCACATCTGCGTGTCGTGAATAGATCACGAATCGTGACTGTTTTCTGAGTTCCTGCATCTTCTAGCGCATCTGCGCATCGTAGACAAATCACGACTATTTTCCTGGGTTCCTGCATCTGGCGCACCTGTGCATCGCGGATAGACTTTTTGGGCTCCTGCAAAAGATCTCGCGCCCCTATCCTCTTCCTCTTCTCCTCCTCTTTCTCTTCTCTTCTCCTCTCCTCTCCTCTCTTTTTATTAAAGAGTGGGAATTGAACCCAAGACCTCCCCATTCACAAAAGAAAGACTTACCAATGGGCCAACAAATATGAAGTGATGAAAGTGTAAATATATTGCTTATATGGTGAAATCTCATGAACGGTAACTCTCTAACCGTAGGGAGTTTCCTCTTGTTGCAAAAAGCAAAAGTACTTCATTTCATGTGCTCTATTCATATCTGATACTAGATCATAGATTCGGAACTTTTTCAAGTTCACTCCTTGGATGCACACCACACGAGGAGGGTGGATATTTATGTCACTTCTCGAGGAGTTCAAGGATTTGGTGCTTGGTCCTCTGCTCATTACGGCTACCAATTGGTGAGATCTCTTTCTTGATCTTCATGTCGATCTTCAACAACTGATTGTACAATGCATTGTTCAAGGGGACGACGGGTGGGATGATACACCATGGATGATTCAAGGTGAAGAATTAGTGATACACTGGGAGGACTTTGATTTCAATTCTACTCATTGTGTGGTGATCGAGCTACTTGCTGCATTGGAGGTAATTAAAAGGGTGACATTCTTTGAAGGGTGGGATGCTCCCCAAGCTTGGGGGGAGATTTGGCGCATCCGCTTATTAATTCCTGTGGATAAGCTCGTCTTGAATGATTTCTTCTCGATCTCACTACAAAGGTTTCTAGGGCTCAGCTATGGTTGGTAATGTTTGGACAAAGGTTTCTAGGGCTTAGCTATGGTTGGTAATGTTTGGACCAAGGAATTTCTTTGTACCTAATCAACCTTTTGTGCCTCATTTTGAGCTTCGAGTTGTAATTCTTTTTTGTCTAAATAGAAACTATCAACAAAGGATTGCAAGTTTATTTGGTGTTGAACGTCTTGCTCAAGTATTGAATTCTCCCCACCCTCTCCTTCTACCTATCTTGGACTACCAAGAAACTTGGGATGTCCAGATTTTAGTCTTGGTGTGATGACATCTTGGCTCCTCCAATTTGACGGCACATACAAACATTTGACCAAGGCTACTGGTGTGGGTGTGAAGCTCACTTCACTAGGGGTGAGGTGTATTGTTATAGCAAGTTTGCACTAGCAAGTACTTGCAACCAATCTGAGTACTCGGCACTCATTTTTGGGCTACAAAAGATGCAAGAACATCGCATCAAGCAACTTGAGTTGCAAGGAGATTCTCAACTCGTGTGTGAACAAGTTAGTGGAAGGTGGAAGGTGCGAAGTGAAGGCTTGGTTCCATGACATCAACAAGCATTGGAACTTTGCCAACAATTTGAAGAGGCGAAAATTCAGCATATCCCTTGAGCTCAAAATATAGTTGCTAATTTCTTGGCACGTGAAGCTTGTACTTCAATCACGCATGAAGCGAGTGGAAGCATCGCCCCAACAAAGCCACAAGCCACGAAGGAGGGTGATCACTTGTAAGGAATGCAAAGGTTGTGGTCATCATGAAACTAAATGTTGGGCATATTTGATATGAGTTTACCAACTTTGAAAGATCATCAAAAAGGTCCTCAAGGACATTGCTCAAAAGAAGGATGCTAGACTGCACACCCCTTGAAGAAATAGCATGGTGATTACAAGAACTGGAAGAAGCTGAAGGTGATGTGCAAGCTCTCCAATTGTTGACATATGTCATGGCATTCTTGTTTGCCTTGATGAACAACCTCATGCAGTGACGTGTCTCTAACCCTCGCTTGTAAAGATGGATGCGATATCATGAGGGTTGGTACTTTTAAGATTTTCTACAAGCTATTCTATGCTGAAGATTCTTCCCGTGTAGTATTTCACAAAACATCAGTCACACCCTACCCTACCTATGTGTGCTTTGTGGATGTATCTTCACCTGATTTTTAGTTCAAGCTACCTCTTTCCATTGTTTTCCCATAGATAAGCCTCATTTCGTCTCGCTATTTTCCATTTTCCAAGCATGGTTGACATTCTCGTGTTTTGTGTATGGGTTGAAGAAAATCCAAATGAGTATCTTGACAAAATATGAAGAAGGGACAGGAGAAGAGTGGAGATGAGGAGAGAGGGCACAGCTAGAGAGCACACCACAAATGACTAACTGTACACTAGATTTAGTTGAAAAAATAGAATATATACAAACCCTTTTAGGGTTAGGGGATCTAACCCTTTCCTTTATAGCACTCTATAAGGTTAGTGCTATGCACATATGATCACGTGATGGTGCTATGCACACATGATCACATGATGTTGAGCGTGAACTCTCAACACCTTCCCTCAAGATCAACATCATGAAGTAGGCCTTCTCTCAAGATGATGATTTTGGGGAATCGAAGAAGGACTGAGCATTACATTCCATCACACCCCTTTAATGGGAATGTCCTTCCTTTGCGTCAAACCAAGAGCTAGTCGGTGTTTCTCGAATAGCTCTTTACCGAGTGGTTTGGTAAGTATGTCTGCAACATTTTCTTTGCTATCACAATGCTGTAGTGTGATGTCACTAAGTAACACTCTTTCTCTGATGAAGTGCTCTCTGACATCAATGTGCTTTGTCCTGGAGTGATATACTGGATTTTTGGCCAATGCTTGAGTTGATTGATTATCACAGTATATTGTTCTTGGCTTTGAGTCATAAAAGTAATTTGTTTCTGACAATAGTCTTCTGAGCCATATAGCCTTACATGCACCTGTAGTGAGTGCCCTATATTATGGTTCAGTTGAAGACAAAGAAATAGTTGGCTGTTTATTTGACAACCATGATATAGCACCTTGACCAAGGAAAAATGCATATCCCTGTGTCGATCTCTTGGTCTCATGATCTCTGGCATAGTCACTGTCATAGTATCCATGCAACCGTGGATGACTTCCTTTGTATTTTATCCCAAACTGTCTTGTTCCTCTGATGTATCGCAAGACTCTTTTGGCTGCATTCCAGTGAGACTATTTTGGATTTGCCATAAACTGTGCTAGTGAGCTTACTGCATAACAAATATCTGGCCGTGTGATTGCCAGATATATAAGAGATTTGATGAGCTACCTGTAGTATTTGTCATTGACTGTAGGCTTTTCTGAATCTTTAGTAAGTTTCAAACTCTATTCCATAGGAGTGGTTGCAATCTTGCAATCTACCATATGAAACTTCTTCAGGAGACTATCAACATACTTGATCTGACTCATAAATGTGCTATCTAAATCTCTCCAGAACTCAATTCCAAGACAATAGTGCATAAGTCCAAGATCTTTCATGTCGAACTTTGCAGATAAGTCTCGTTTCAATTTTTTGATGAAGCTATCCTTGCTTCCTATCACAATCAAATCATCTACATACAAGAGTGCAATAGTAATGTCTTTCCCTTGAACTTTGTAGTAGAGAGTATGATCTGCATTGGATTTCATGTATCCCAGATCAGCAAAATACTTATCAATTCTGCTATATCAACTTCTAGGTGCTTGTTTTAAGCTGTAGAGACTTTTCTTGAGATGGCAAACCTTTTTCTCCTTTCTTGGTTCAACATAACCTACGGGTTGTTGCATGTAGACTTCCTCGTCTACATTGAGAAATGCATTCTTGACATCGAGCTGATACACATTCCATTTGCTGAGTGTCGCTAGTGATATCAAGAACCGTATATGGAATCCATCTTTGCTACCGGAGCATAAGTCTCATCATAGTCTTGACCATATTGTTATGCAAATCCTTTTGTAACTAATCTGGATTTGTATCTCTAAATACTACCATCTAGATTGTACTTCACTTTGTATACCCATTTGTTTGCTATGGCCTTCTTTCCTGGTGGAAGGTCACATAATTCCTAAGTATTATTCTTATACAAAGCTTCCATTTCTTCATTCATAGCAGTTTGCCATTCTGGCTTGTCTACTGCATCTTCGAAGTACACTGGCTCTTTTGTAGCCATGATGGTAGTCATAAGAGCAAAGTTGGTGGTTTCCACCTGAATTGCTTTGCCTTTCTAAGCATATGTAAATCTAGCTGGAGGTCTGCTTTCCCTAATAGACCGTCTGAGCTGCTATGGCACTGCTTGGGGTGTTGCTGGCAATTCTTGCTCTTCTTCATCAACCTGTTTTGTAGATGACGGTGAAGTTAATGCTTCTATCTCCTGTGTATGTGAGGTTTTCCATTCTGATTCCTCATCAAAGATTACATCTCTGGAGATAATGACTTTGCGGTTGATGGGATCATACAATTTGTATGCTTTGCTTTCTTCATTGTAGCCAACCATGATGCATTTGCATGACTTCGCATCCAATTTCCTATGATGATCATCATGTATGTGGGCATATGCTATGCAACCAAATATGTGGAGATGCCCAATGCGTGGCTTGTGTCCAGTGAATGCTTCATAAGGAGTCATACCTTGTATGGGTTCGGTAGCAAGCCGATTAAGCAAGTAGTTAGCTGTAGCTATTGCTTCTGCCCAATACTGATTCAGAAGATGCTTTTCAATAAGCATTGCTCTAGCACTATATGCTAAAGTCCCATTCTTCCTTTCAGCTATTGCATTCTACTGATGAGTATCTGCACATGTGAATTGTCTTCGTATGCCGTGATTTTTGCAAAAGTTCATGAATGCTGAAGACATGTATTCATCTCCTCTATCTGATCTCATGACCTTGATCTTTTTGCTTGTTTGGTTTTCTACCATGGCTTTGAATTCTTGAAATCTAGAAAACACTTTAGATTTCTCTTTTAGAAAGTAGACCCAACAATATCTGCTGTAGTCGTCGATGAAGGTCAAGTAGTAAAGTGAACCATTGATGCTGCAAGTTTGGGCATAACCCCATACATCTGTCTGAATCAAATCAAGAATACCTCATGCACAAGAGGTACTTTTGACAAAGTTGGTTCGCTTTTGTTTGCCGAAGCAGCATGCTTCACAAACCTTTTCAAGAAAGTGTAGCTTCGGAATCCCAATTGCCATATTCAGATTCCTTAGATCTAACAAGTACTTGAAGTTGACATGACCATATCTCTTGTGCCATTTTGAAGATAGTGGCATCTGTTGCATTTGAGTTGACATGGCATGCTTATCTAGTACTATAGCTAGTATTCTATATAAGCGTCCTTCCTTGACACCTTTTGCTACTAGCTGACATCTTTTGGATATGTCTCTGATAATGCATTCATCACCGTCGAAGATGACTTTGTTGTTTTGTTCTATCATTTGACCTATTGATAAAAGGTTCTTGCTAAGCTTCACAACATAGAGCACATCTTTAACTAATCCTTTTGTACCAGTGAAATTGTTCATAGGGATAACACCTGTCCCTTGAACCAGATTCGGTGTATTGTCTGCTGTGTAGATGACATTTTTCTGACCTTCTAATGGTTTCATTTCTGTGAACCATTCTTGATGATTTGTCATATGGGATGATGCACCGCTGTCTATGTACCAAGGATCCTGTTCCACTTGGTCGACTTGATAGCTAAAATCCTCTTTGGGATTGAAATCAGTGTCTAGGTACATTGTATCAGTCTGATGCAATTTCTCACTTGCAAGAAACATATTTCCATGTTCATTTGCAAAATGACTATGACTAGAATGTCCACCACGATGATTTCCTCTTCCTCGGGAATTCCCTAGATTACTACTGGATTGACCGCCTTGATCGTACTGCTTCTTGCGGTAACCTCTTTCATAGTGTCCAAACTTGTGACGGTAGTTGCACTGAATGTTTGACACATTGGTGGATGCATTTCCTCGTCCTTGGAATCTTCCTCGATTGGAATGATTTCCTCTTTTTTTATTCTGATTTTGCTGAGGATGATGCTGATGTTGATGTTGATGTTGATGCTGACTTTGATTTTGTTGATGATGACCACTTTTTTGGTATGATCTACCTCTATTTTTGCCTTTGCCTCTGCTTCTGTCTGAAGCTGTGAAAGCTTGATCATTAGAATAACCTTTACGTGCTTGAATGGCTTGAGTCCTGAGTTCTTCACCAAGTAGAACTGACTGAAGTTCTTCCAGTGTTGGAATTTGCCATTGGATGGCAATACTTTGGACTATATTCTCGTATCCTTCTCCTAGTCCATTCAGGATTACTTGAACCATTTCTGTGGGATTCATAGTCTCTCCTGCTACTGCAAGTTGATTGTTGTAGTCTTTGATGCGGAGTACATAAGCATGACCGGTTTCACTGCTGTTGCAAAAACTCTGGTTGATCTGGTTTCTCATTGTGAGAATCTTGGATGTGTTCTTGGACTTGTAGAGAGCTACGAACATATCCCATGCTTCTTTTGATGTCTTGATTGTGTTGAGCTATCCTAGCATGACATCTTGCACATTCTGCTTGATCAGGTGATAGGCATACTTGTCTTTCTTATCCCATTCTGTTTGAGCTCGGGCAATGGTAGGATCTACTACTGGTGCGGAAATTGTTTGTGTAGATGTAGGTCTCGATGTAGATTCCATTGCTGGTGCTATGACAACAGATGAAGTAGAGCTACTGGTGGCTGGATTAGCCAATGGTCTAGGTGTAGACCCATCGACATACTCCCATTTGTCTTGAAGCACAAGAATGGTCTCCATTCGATATTTCCATGTACCATAATTGGAGTTGTCTAACTTAGCAGATGCCTCTAGATTGAGGTTGCTAGTCGACATGGTGCAAAAAACGTACTCAAAAAGTGTCCTAAAAATCTCTGTATGAATCAACTGCAAATACACTAAAGATGCCAAGGTGCGTGAAGGAAGTGGTTTTGTCAGCGATGCATAAATGTGAGTGTAACTTGCACCGAAATGTGCGCATGATGTAACGAGCACATAGAGCACAAAAAAACGAGTGACTTTTCTTTTTGGAGTGCCCTCAAATTCTTCCTGGATCAAGAGATATGACTTGATCTAGGTGGAGGAGCAAAAGGAGTGCAAATGGTGCTCAATGATGATGTGTCACTGTGAGTCACATGTAGTGATGATGTGGCATTGTGCTTAGCAAGAGGTGTGCCTGTGAAGCTCTGTGCTGAGGTTACAGGAGTGTGCACATGCAGTGTGTGTATAGTGTGCCTGGCAAGGGACTGTGCCTGCAGAGGGTCAGTGCTGACTGGACTACTGAGGTGGCAGTGCTAAGGTGGCACAGATGATGTCAGCAAGGTGATGTGGAAATGCTGACATGGAAGCAATGATGTGGCAGCTAATGTGGCAATGATGATGTATCAGCTGACATGGTAGTTGGTGGTGAGGTGGCTGTCGATGGTGATGTGGCAAGATGACATGGTAGATAAGCTAATGATGTGGCACCCGATGGTGATGTGGCAGATAAGGTTTGCCACATAGTTGGTCCTTAACCAAGCCCTGGTGTGGTGACCCTGAGGATAAGGTTGACCAGGGTAACTACCACGTGTCGTAAGGATGAAGACCGAAATCTTTTGAGATTCTAACGGAATCTCAAAGATTTCGTCCTCGTTTCCATCGAGGCCACGTAGGAGTTGAATCTTGGAGATGTCGATTCCAATGCGCTGGTCCGTTGTGAGGCAACCCATGGTTGTGTCATAGTAGAGGCTATGTGAAGCATTCGTGAGTCATTCGTTGGAGGTCTTGGAGCTATTGGCAGCGGCCGTGGATGCACCGTGGAGTGTAGAAGCCATTTGGTGTGTGTTGTTTGTAGAGGTGCAGCATTGGAAGCTACTTAGTTGCGTTGATGGAGGGTCGGCCGCACATGAGGCTTTTGCTGCTATAGAGGAGGTCGATCGTTTCGGTTCTGTAGAAGGAGTCGATGGGAAGCTTCGTTGATGGCGTGTGCTATGGCTCGCCTTTGCTATGACTTGTTGGAACATGCTTGGAGGCGGTTGAGCATAGAGCTAAGGAGAAGCCCATGTTAGCTGAAGGAGTGTCTCTACTAGGAGGTGATGGGCTCAGTGGCTGAGCATGTGCTATTGATGGAGGCTTTCGTCGAGCCCATTGGATGTGTGCTGCGTTGAAGAGCAGTTGGAGGAGCGTCCTGTTGGAGCGTTGGCTTTGCGCTCTCTATCGTCGATGAGCGGCCTATGAGCCGGTGCTGAGCATGAGGCGTTGTGAGCTTGGAGCTCCTTCGCTGGCAGTTGGAGGAGCCTTCGGTAGGCTGTGGGGCTCCTTACTTGTAGGTTTAAAAAACTATGGCGCTCTCTCTCTCCTTCAAAGGCTCACTAGTACTAAGAGAAAGTACAGAGCTCTCTTTCTCGCATATTTGGAATTAGAAACCTCCCAGCTCTCTTTCTCACAGATTTAAAATCTAAAACCTCCCTCTCTTTCACTAAATCTCTCCAAAAAACACTCAAAGATTGAAGAAGAACATACTTTCTCTCACACCTCAAGAAGCTCTCAAATCAAATCAAAACTTTAGAAATAAATTTTCTTCACATGAGCAGAAATCTTTCATCAACAGAATGAAAGATAGAAACCTCTCAATCTCTCAATCTCTCTCACTCTCATAAGAAGAGCAATGCCTCAGTGAAAGGCAAGGGAGCTCTGATACCATGACAAAATATGAAGAAGGGAGAGGAGAAGAGTGGAGATGAGGAGAGAGGGCACAGCTAGAGAGCACATCACAAATGACTAATTGTACATTAGATTTAGTTGAAAACATAGAATATATACAAACCCTTTTAGGGTTAGGGTTAGGGGATCTAACCCTTTCCTTTATAGCACTCTATAAGGTTAGTGCTATGCACATATGATCACGTGATGGTGCTATGCACACATGATCACATGATGTTGAGAGTGAACTCTCAACATATCTTGTGGCCTTCAAGCGCCATTGTGTTTCTCTCAACTTTCTTACTGAAGATGATATGGCGTGTCTAACTCAGGGGCATACCCCCACCCCTCATCAGGGATGTATCCACGGCCTCCACCTCAAATGTATGGTCCTCCCTTAGATGCTTGCCCTCAATAAGGAGTATATCCTCAAACTCTGCCTCGAAGATTTCCCCAGCCTCACCCATGAGCCCCCCTCCTTCCTACTCCCCCGGCCCCTCCTGCTAAAGAACCCAGAGTCAATGACCTAGCCAAGGCCCTAAATGATTTTTGGCTTGAGATGGTGTGCATTAGAAATCAAGGCAATCACCCTCCAAGAGAACGTGCCAATGTTGTGTGCTACGAGTGCCACCAGAAGGGTCATTATCGCACGAAATGTCCCAATATTCCAAGGGTGAATCTTCTAAGTGAATCAAGCACCGAGGATTCTGACGTAGAGATCCTTGACCTCAGGAAAAGAAGTCATACCACCTCGGACCCCTCTCCAACTATGGACCGAGCCGCCCCAGAAAGAAGATGTCCTTCTTAGAGCCCTCAAATGTTGAGATGGCAGACACATCGATAGAGAAGACTAAAAGATCTTGCAGGAGTAAGTGGTTGCCCTTGTATTTTCCCATCGGCTTGGGGCAAGAGGACTATTTGGTCATTTAGGACCTTGCTCATCGGTCTTTGAGCATCACGCTCCCTCAACTAATAGCATTAAGCCCTAAGGTGAGACGTGAGTTATAGCAAGGGCTCTCAACAAGGAGGATCAAGAAAAAGGGAAAGGTATGAGAGGTCTCTTCTATCTCTATAGAAATTGATCGGCACCCACATACAGTAGATGTCATCATAGATAATTGCCATGTCAAAAGTGTGTGTGTTGATGGGGGAATATGCTGCTTTGACGCGACCCATGACTATGCTATTAAAAGATGGAGTTGATTTCTCTTGGGATGAGGATTGTGATCATGGGTTTGTACAAATCAAGAGTGCTCTAGCTTAGAACCCATTCTATCCAATCCTGACTAGTTAAAGACTTTCTATGTCAATCCTGAGTTTGGTGAGCACACTCTGGCGGGTATTCTTCTCCAGCAAGGGGAGGATCGGTTCATGTATCCTGTTCGATTTGCTTCTCGGTAATTGCTCGAAACTAAACGATACTACTCTGAGGCTGACAAGTATGCTTTGTCTTTGGTGTCCTGCACTCGTCTTGCATTGAGAAATTTAAGCATTATGTGGCTGGAAAGTCCATCATAATCTATAGCAATGGTCTTGCAAAGCAGGTTCTTCAATCACCAAATCCCATGGGCCGGTTGGCCAAATGGTTAACAATTTTACAAGAATATGATTTTTCTTTCAAAATTGTAAAAGGGGGTTGTTCCAACTTGAAGAATGCTTTGATTGATTTAGAGGAGTGCCTCGATGTAACCCTTGTAGCAGCCATAGAAGTTGGGGATCCATGGTATGATGGTATCTACAAGTTTCTAACCCCTTTCTCCTTTCCTCCAAAAAGTACTAGCTATGAGAGATAGAAAATCTGTAGAGATAGTAGGCGCTACACTCTCTTTGATGGAGTGTTACACCGTCAAGGCCTGGATGGGGTACTAAGATGGGCCATTGATGCAAATGAAGTACCTAAGGTATTGAAGCATTATCATGATGGATTTTGTGGAGGCCACTATGCCGTTGACTATACAGCTAAGAAGATTTTGCATGCTGGGTACTATTGGCCGAACTTGTTCAATGATGTCACTATGTATTGCAAAACTTGTGAACCATGACAATTCTTTGATAAGAAGGATTTGCGTCCTGGGCAATATCACCCAGTGATGTCCATCCATCCGTTTAAGAAGTGGGGAATAGATTTTGTTGGGCCCCTACCCATGACTACTCGCAAAAAGAAGTATCTTTTGGTAGCCACTCAGTATGTCACTAAGTGGGCTGAAGCTATCATACTCCCTACTGCAAATGGTAAGGCAGTTTCAAATTTCATATTTGAACATATCTGCACAAGGTTTGGGACACCCATGGAAATAGTATCTAACCATGGGAGTGTGAAGATAGTGGAGAAAGGGAAGGAGTCTCACTTGCGGCTTTCTCACATGCACAATGGGGGAATACACACAAAGGTGGAGGCTGAAAACAGTTTTCCTCTTCTTAGTTGTGAAAGCCAAAAGAACTCTAGTACAAAGAAATAGAAGAACCCTATATGTGGGTCTCAAACCAAACTCAACTAACTAAGGTGGCATACTAACTGGGCCACAAACTAGAGTAGATAAGGATAGCTGTAATCCAGCTATTATTCATGGGCGATGTACCAACCGCATCTCCAGCTAACAAGTCAGTGACATAAATGCACAATGGTCACCCTGGCATATCGCGAGTGGATCTCGATATCTCAACACTCCCCCTCGAGCTCAATCCCAATTCTTGAACACCAAGCAAGTCTCTGAACTTGCGCAGCTTCTCTACGCCCAATGCCTTCGTGAATATGTTAGCTACCTGATCCTCTGTGCTGACATAAGCTAGATCAATAAGACCTAGTAAAACCTTCTTCTACACATAGTGATAATGCACCTCAATGTGCTTTGTTCTAGCATGAAAGACTAGGTTATTTGCCAAGTGTATACTGCTCATGTTGTCACAATAAATGACAACTGGCCCATCTATAGACTGATGCATATCATAAAGTAGCTTATGCAACCAAGCTACCTCACATGCAGCCATTGCTGCACCCCTGTACTCAACCTCTGTGCTCGACAAGGTAACTATAGGCTGTTTCTTGTTGCTCCAAGTGACTGCAGCACTCCCAAAAGAGAACACATATCCACTGGTAGATCGTCTATCAGAAATACTACCAGCCCAATCAGCATCAGTGTATCCATGCAACTGTATCTGAACCCCAGCCTCATAAAATAGTCCATACTGCAATGTGGACTTCACATACCTGAGTATGCGTCTAGCCGCATCCAAATGCGGTTTCCTTGGAGCCTGCATAAACTGACTTACCAATCCAATAGCATAGCTTAGATCTGGCCTAGTAATAGTCATATAAATCAAACTTCCTACTATGCGTCTGTACATAGTAGGGTCTTCCAAAAGCTCACCTGCATCTGTGCTCAGCTTCACATTCTGCTCCAAAGGAACTGAAATAGGCTTATAGCCTGTCATCCCATATTTGGACAGCATGTCCAATCCATACTGCCTCTGCAAGAGCTGTATCCCACTTGGTGATCTAATCACCTCAATGCCCAAGAAATAACGCAGCTCTCCCAAATCCTTCATCTCAAACTTCTGCCTCAATAGCATTTTCACATGAAGGATATCTTCATCACTATCACCTGTGATGATCAAATCATCAACATAAATGACAAGCAGCATAATACCTTTCTCTGTTTTTCTCACATAGAGTGAGAAATCTGCCTTGGAAATCTGAAAGCCAATAGTGACAAGATACTATCCTATCTTGTCATACCATGCTCTAGGTGCTTGCTTCAAGCCATACAAGGCTTTCTTCAATCTGCAAACAAACTCAGGATGAATAGCATGAACATAACCTACTGGCTACTCCATAAAGACCTCTTCTTGCAAATCACCATGCAAGAAGGCATTCTTTACATCCATCTGCTGTAAAGACCATCCCTTTGATGCAGCCATAGCAATGACTACTCTTACAGTTGCCATCCTTGCAATCGGACTGAATGTTTCTTCATAATCAGTACCGTATGTCTGTGCATACCCCTTGACAACTAATCTTGCCTTGTATCTGTTCACAGAACCATCTGCATTGTGCTTGATCTTATAAACCCACTTACAGCCAATTGCATTCTTGTTTTTAGGCAAAGGCACCAATTCCCATGTAGCATTGGCTTCCAAGGCATCCATTTCTTCATCCATGGCTTTCTCCCATTTTTCATTTCCCATGGCTTGCTCAAAAGAAGTGGGTTCTGGTTCCTGTATCACTTTGACCATATAGGCATAGTGAATGGTTGTAAATCCATCATGTTTCAGCCTATCCACAGGATACCTAGCTTTGGTAGACCTGCGCAAAATAGGCTCACTTCCAGGTGCTCTTAAAACATCCCTGGTCTTTCTTACTCCAGGTGTAACAATAGAAGGAATACCCAACTCATCATCAATGCTCTGTTCTGAGCCACTGGATTCACCATCCACATAAGAGTGACCTGCATTCACATCAAACATGGGCTGATTTACCTTCTCTTTTCCTTTTCCTGATACCTACGTACCACTATCTGCATTGCTTTGAGGAGATTCTCCTGATCTCAATCTGCATGTCCATGGCAAAGTATGTGAACCACTGATAGAGGACACTGTAGGTCCACTGATATTTTGTGATTGTTGCATTGAATTTTGTGCAGAATTACCATTTTGTGCATCTACATCAATCATCACATTTACTGGTTTATACCAGCTGCTCATCTCATCAAAAACAACATCTCTGCTCACTGTAAACTTACGAGTAGAAGGGTTATAGCATCTATACCCTTTCTGTTGTAGAGAATAACCAATAAAGATGCACTTCTCAGCTTTTGGATCCAACTTGGACCTCAACTCATCTGGCACATGGACATAGGCAATGCAACCAAAAATTTTCAAATGAGAAATGTCTGGTTTTCTACCAATATACATCTCCTCTAGCGTCATGCCATGTATTGCTGTAGTGGGAGTCCTATTCATTATGTAAACTACTGTAGCAACTGCTTCAGCCCAATAATAAGCTGGTAGATCTTTTTCATTTATCATGGCCTGAGATACCTCTCCAATATGCTTGTTTTTCCTTTCTACAAGTCCATTTTGCTGTGGGGTATGACTGCATGAATATTGCTGCTTTATGCCATGCTCCTGCAGGAACCTTGCAAACTCATTTGAGAGGTACTCTCCCCCTCCATCTGACCTTAGGCATTTTATTTGCAGGCCTGTTTCTTTTTCAACCATAGCTTTAAAAGCTTTGAAGTGCCCAAACACTTCACTTTTCTTTTTCATAAAATACACCCAAAGTTTTCTACTGAAGTCATCAATAAATGTGACAAAATAGTGATAGCCTCCAATAGATGCAGCTTTAGTAGTCCACACATCAGAGTGGATTAATTCCAATGGCTTTTTACTCTCTTGAAGATGCCTAGGAAATGGTTTCCTTGCCTATTTTCCAAATTGACAGGCTTCACAAACCTTATGCATTTTTGCAACCTTGAATTTAGGCAATCCTGCAACAATATTTTGGGCTTGCATTGATTTAAGTCGTTGTATATTAACATGACCAATGTGGTTATGTGAGATATCAATATCTGCAACAACACCGGTCCCATGTGTAAACATTGCTGTACTCAATTCAGGCATGTCCGCATCCAACGTAAACATCCTGCCCTTCTTCTTTCGTTTTGCTATCAAGCGATCGTTATTTTTCATATCCTCAACAAAGCATCCATGAGGATTAAATATGACCTGCAAGCCCTGCTCAACCATTTGAGCAATAGAAACCAGGTTCTTGGTGATGTTTGGAACATGAAATACATCAGACAGGTATTTCTTTTTCCCATCCTACATAGACAAAGGAATTTTAGCAATCTGCACAATAGGATGTGCAGTATCATAATATCATACTCTCTACTACAAGCTTCAAGGGGAATACATTACTATTGCACTTTTGTATGTAGATGATCTGATTGTGACAACAAGGATAGCTTCATGAGAAAGCTAAAACAAGACTTATCTGCATAGTTTGACATGAAAGATCTTGGACTTATGCAATATTGTCTTGGAATTGAGTTCTGGAGAGATTCAAACAGCATGTTCATGAGTCAGCTCAAGTATGTTGACAGTCTCTTGAAGAAGTTTCATATGGCAGATTGCACAATTGTAGCCACTCCCATGGAGCAAATTTTGAAACTTACTAAAGACTAATAGTCAATGACAGGTACTACATGCAGCTCATTGGATCTCTTATATATCTGACTATCACATGACTAAATATTTGTTATGTAGTAAGCTCACTTGCACAGTTTATGGCAAATCTAAAATACTCTCACTGGAATGTAGCCAAAAGAGTCTTGAGATACATCAGAGATACAAGACAGTTTGGAATAGAATACAGAGAAAGTCATCCACGGTTTCATGGAGACTGTGCAGTGACTATGCTAGAGATCATGAGACCAAGAGATCCACACAATGATATGAATTTTTCCTTGGTCAAGGTGCTATATCATGGTTTTCAAACAAACAACCAATGGTTTCTTTGTCTTCGACTGAAGAAAAATATAGGGCACTCATACAAGTGCATGTGAGGCTATATGGCTCAAAAGACTATTGTCAGAAGCAAATTACTTTGATGAATCAAAGCCAACAATAGTATATTGTGGTAATAAATCAGTTCAAGCATTGGTCAAGAATCTAGTATATCACTCTAGGACAAAGCACATTGATGTCAGAGAGCACTTCATTAGAGAAAGAGTGTTACTTGGTGACATCACGCTACACTGGAGGCAGTCGATAGAGTGAGTGAGGAAAAGCGAGCGGGCCCAAAAAAGCGAGCGAGCTTTTCCATAATTTCCTTATCGAGGTATTCAACATAGCTTTGTGGAAACCACTATTTGGGAAGATTTTCGAAAATAAAACTTATGTTACTATGTATAACTATACCAATATTGCGAATTATAGTCTACCTTAACTTCCAATTGGAGCCATACTCACATTATGCAACAATAGTATGTGGTTTGAAAGAAACCGAATTTCCACTCCAAAGTGGATTCCATTACTGATACAACAATTCTTTTGCATTTGAAATGGGTCTTATTATCAAACTCCTTCACTAATCAAAACAAATGCGTTGCTTGATATGTTGAACTTAGTAACGTAAACATCACTTCACCCATATGTGGGGAAAAAAAACTGTCTGTAGACTTCATAGCATGGGATTGCATCAACACTTATGACATTCAAAATGGTTCTTCTTATTAAAAATGTTATAAACCATGAAAGAAAATGTTTAAAAATAGTTCACCCGTATGTTGAAAAACCTAAGTGTCATTTATGGCATTCAAAATTGTTCTTGCAACCATCTTGTAGTTCCTAGAGATTTTGCCCATAATTCCAACCCCTTCCTTTAACCACTAATAGGTATCTAATAGTTTTATAGAACACTTGAGATATCATCACCTCCTTATACAAAACCATTATTACTATTTGTAGAACACTTGAGATATCATCACCTCTTAATACAAGACCATTCTTACTATTTGTAGAACACTTGAGATAGCATCACCTTTTAATACAAAACCATTCTTACGGTTTGTATAACACTTGAGATATCATCACCTCTTAATATAAGACCATTCTTAGTATTTGTAGATCACTTTAGATATCATCATCTCTTAATACAAGACCATTCTTACTATTTGAGAGATTAATGGATTAAAGGTTTGAAGCTCATAGGAGATGAAGGAAGAGAAAGTCAGTTTCGACATGAGGACAATAAAACTAATTGGAATATTTTGACTTATGTATTATACCTTTTTGAAGACTATGAATTTAAGTCAGTTTCGACATTAGGATGATAAAACTAATTAGAATATTTTGACTTATGTATTATATATTTTTGAAGACTATGAATTTTAATGAGGAGAGGCATGCACACTACTTAGTAAATACACTAGTACTACTACTAGCCTACAACTATTAAGCCTAGTAGCACCAGTGTGATTTTGAGCCTTGTATCAGCCTTTTGATAATTTTCTTTCATCTTTAGTGCAATAGAAATTATTCCTTCTATCAAAAGAATCTTGCCAAATTTATTCAAAGTGATGATTTTGTAGTCTATAGCCATTATCCTCTGACTCTCAAAAATATATTAAATGTGAGCACCCATTTATCTTGTTCGATCAACCCTAGACTATGCTGCGATAGGACATAACCAATGGGGTCTTACTTTTGATGTTTGTATGTATCTATGTATGTATATATATGCATGTACATACATACATACATACATACATACATACATACATACATACATGCATATATATATATATATATATATGTATGTATGTATGTATGTATGTATGTATGTATGTAAATGTTGATGCATATATGTATATATTGATGTATATGTTGATGCATACAATTTTGATATATGGAGAAAATGGACATGAAAATCATCTAAATTGGCTCTTGCCGTTTGATTTGATATATGACATGACCCCATTTGGATTTGTAAGTCTAAAGATACGGGGTCCTAACTTTAGGGCCTGAATGCCTAAAATAGGGAGCCCGTTAACGCGCTGCCTATTTCATGCATTTAGGCCTCAAAAGTAGGACCCCATTGGCAACACAATGGGGTCCTACTTTTGAGGCCTAAATGCATGAAATAGACAGTGCATTAATGCACTGCCTATTTTAAGCATTCAGGCCCTAAAAGTAGCACCCCATATCTTTGGACTTGCATATCCGAATGGGGTCACATCATATATCAAATCGAATGGCAAGATCCAATTTAGATGGTTTTCATGTCCATTTTCTCCATCAACTAAAACTATATTCATGAAATAATGTTGTTTATCAATTTTTGGCATACCCCCCCCAAAATCAAGACCCCCATTACAAAGAAAGGTAAGGAACACAAGTGCTTATTCTTATGCTCATGAGACAACAAAATGCATGAAATAGGTAACCATTGGGGTCCTAATTTTGCTGTATGTATGTAAGTATGTATATATGTATGTATATACATACATATATATCTATATGTGTTTATGTGTGTGTGTGTGTGTGTGTGTGTGTGTGTGTGTGTGTGTGTGTGTATGTATGTATATATATATATATATATATATGTATATGTATGTATGTATGTATGTATGTATGTATGTATATGTATATCTATATGTTGATGCATATATGTACTTATTGATGCATACAATTTTGATATATGGAGAAAATGGACATGAAAACCATCTAAATTGGTCCTTATCATTCGATTTGATATATGACATGATCCCATTTGGTTTGTAAGTCCAAAGATATGGGGTCCTACTTTTAGGGCCTGAATGCCCTAAAAGTAGGACCCCGTATCTTTGGACTTGCATTCAGGCCCTAAAAGTAGGACCCCATATCTTTGGACTTGCATATCCAAATGGGGTCATGTCATATATCAAATCAAATGGCAAGATCCAATTTAGATGGTTTTCATGTCCATTTTCTCCATCAACTAAAACTATATTCATCAAATAATGTTGTTGATCAATTTTTGGCATAAACCCCCAAAATCAAGACCCCCATTGCAAAGAAAGGTAAAGAACACAAGTGCTTGTTGTTATGCTCAAGAGACAATAAAATGCATGACATGGGAAACCAATGGGGTCTTACTTTTGACGTTTGTATGCATGTATGTATGTATATATATGCATGTACATACATACATACATACATACATACATACACACACACACACACACACATATATATATATATATATGTCTTTGTATATATTGATGCATACAATTTTGATATATGGAGAAAATGGACATGAAAATCATCTAAATTGGCTCTTGCTGTTTGACTTGATATATGACATGACCCCATTTGGATTTGTAAGTCCAAAGATACGGGGTCCTACTTTTAAGGCCTGAATGCCTAAAATAGGTAGCGCGTTAACACGCTGCCTATTTCATGCATTTAGGCCTCAAAAGTAGGACCCCATTGTATTGCCAATGGGGTCCTACTTTTGAGGCCTAAATGCATGAAATAGGTAGCGCATTAACACATTGCCTATTTTAGGCATTTAGACCCTAAAAGTAGCACCCTGTATCTTTGGACTTGCATATCCGAATGGGGTCATGTCATATATCAAATTGAATGGCAAGATCCAATTTAGATGGTTTTCATGTCCATTTTCTCCATCAACTAAAACTATATTCATCAACTAATTTTGTTTATCTATTTTTGGCATACCCCCCCCAAAATCAAGACCCCCATTTTCGTGTATGTATGTAAGTATGTATATATGTATGTATATACATACATATATATCTATATATGTATATGTGTGTGTGTGTGTGTGTGTGTGTGTGTATACACACACACATGTATGTATGTATGTATCTATCTATCTATATATATATATATATATATGCATACATACATATGTATATATTGATGCATATATTGATGCATATCTTGATGTATATATTTATGCATACAGTTTTGATTGATGGAGAAATCGGGCATGAAAACCATCTAAATTGGCTCTTGCCATTCGATTTGATATAGAACATGATCCCATTGGGATTTGTAACTCTAAAGATACGGGGTCCTACTTTTAGGACCTGAATTCTTGAAATAGGTAGCTTGTCAATGTGCTGCCTATTTCATGCATTTAGGCCTCAAAAGTAGGACCTCATTTGGTCCTACATGGGGTCCTACTTTTGAGGCCTAAATGTATGAAATAGGCAGCGCATTGATGCGCTGCCTATTTTATGCATTCAAGCCCTAAAAGTAAGACCCCATATCTTTGGAATTACAAATCCAAATGGGGTCATGTCATACATCAAATCAAATGGCAAAAGCTAATTTAGATGTTTTCATGCCTATTTTATCGATTTAATAAAACTATATGCATCAAATAATGTTGTTTATCAATTTTTGGCATACACCCCCAAAATCAAGACCCCCATTGGAAAGAAAGGTAAGGAACACAAGTGCTTGTTCTTATGTTCAGGAAACATTAAAAAAGAGGCCTAGTAGCCCAAAAATGGCAGCGCATCAATGCACTATCATTTTTGGATTGCTAGGTCTCTTTTTTGTTGTCTCACGAGCATACATATGGAGGTTATTATACAATATAACTAAGAAGTAGTATTGAAGTAGTTCTACAATTTGGATGCATTAAGAGCATTCATATAGCAAGGAAGAATATAATAACTGAATACATTTTTTTTCAATACATATTGCTAGTAAGACTACCAAAAATAGGCTCTACCCCTCATGATGTCTCTGGATACAGAATATGAGATTGCTTGATGCTTGGATTGTAGCTGGAAATGTTGTGTGGGCAAAGCCACTATATGCCTCAAGTGTTGGAAATTGATATATGGCTCAAGTGCTAGAATGTGCAAATCATGGCAAAAATCAAGACCCCTTAGAGATTCCATGAGGGCTATCCTTTTACTACTACACACATCACCTTTAGTCGAGGGCAGAACCATTCGTCGTCATAGGCAACAGGTTCATGGGACCCCATCCCATGATCCAAGGCATTATTCAAAGACAAAGTATTTCTGACCATTCCCAAATTGAGTTGCCAATTCCTAATCTGATTGATTTCATTTACTGGACTTGCAATGCTTGTAAAGCCCTTGCTTAAGCTTGAATGAGCCTCTTGATTTTGGGGGTATAATGGTCGAAAATGGCTTAACACGCCCAAAATCAAGAGGCTCATTCAAGCTTAAGCAAGGGCTTTGCAGGTCTTGTTTTTGGGTGGCAAAAGCACGAAAAATGACAGCGCATTAAGGTGTTGCCATTCTTATGCTTCCCCCTCCAAAAACAAGACCCCCAAGCTATTCATTGGAGACACCAAAATGAGGAGAAGGATGACGTGAGGAGTAGAGGAGCTGGCCAATGAGGAGAGGGACAGCCTTGGAATTGCCAGCAACAAGCATGATGCAAGGAGGTGAGAAGGCAAAGAAGCAAGGAGGTGAGGAGGTGAGGAACCAAGGAGGCAAGGAGGCAAGAGGCAGTCTTGAAGGGCAAGAAGAGGGTGGAGGTGGCCGAAAGAGTAAGCAGGAAAGGAAGGGATGGAGATTGCTTGTAGGAAATGCTTGGATTAATGCTACAAATGCCATTTTTTTGTGTGTGTTTTGCAGCATGAAATGTTTATGGCATTTTTCACATGATCATGTTTACATATTTTCAGTCATATATTCGACATTGTGATCTATCATTATCTTGCTGTGTGGATGTTCAATCTGAGTAGTGTTTGCTTTTTTTATCACAAATTTTATGTATTGTTGTGTCTCTACCTCTCCACAACGACTCAAATTGATAGTATGGGGATGAAAGAGAAGTTAATTGTGAGTTTTAGGCATGCCTTCATTGTTGGGATATGTTTAATTTGCTTATGATCACATCAGTTGTTCCAATGATATTGAGAGGAATAAGATGCTGGATGAGGTTCTCGCTCGCTTGAAACCTATTTAATCTTGCTCGCTTATTTGGGGTTGCTCGCTTTTCTTCGCTCGCTTTTTGGTAATCCTCACTGCAGCATTATGATAGCAAAGAGAATGTTGCAAACATCTTTACCAAACCATTCTGTAAAGAGCTTTTCAAGAAACACCGACAAGCTCTTGGTTTGATGCAGAGGAAGGACATTCCCATTAAAGGGGTGTGATGGAATTTAATGTTCAGAATCATCATCTTGAGGGAAGTCCTACTTCATGATGTTGATCTCAAGGGAAAGTGTTGCGAGATCATGCTCAACATCATGTGATCATATGTGCATAGCACTAACCCAATAGAGTGCTATAAAGGAAAGGGTTAGATGCCCTGACCCTAACCCTAAATGGGTTTGTATATATAACACTTATTTCATTAGTTTTGGACTTGTCAATGTACAAATTCATTTTAATCAATACTTTTGGACTAGTTTATGGATAAAATTTAAGGAAAAACTCACTCTTCAAAACACAGATAAAAACATAAAAATAAGAAAAAATTTGAAGTGTTTTGAAGAAAATAAAGTCAAAATTATAAAAAGGTAACACAGATAAGCTACACCAAAAGATAAGAAACAATAGCAAATAAAACTAAAATTATGAAAATTAACATAACTTCTTACATAGACTGGTGCACGGTCCCGATTCATTTTTGTACTTAAATTTCTATTGAAAAAATCTACTTTATCAAAATATTCTTCCAAAACCAAAAGATGACACTACCTTTTTGAAATAAAGAGTTTATTTACTTACACTATCATTTTGTACTAATAATGCAAAAACTAAGAAATGTAATTCTTACATTACTCTATATTGTAGAAATCCTAGTATAATTTTTTATTTTCAAGAATCTTCATTTGAAAGTTTAACTTTTTCTTAACTTATTAATAACCTTAATATATAAAAATCATTTAAATCCATGGATAAACTATGTGTGTGAGTGTGTGTACGTATGTATGTACATACATACATACATATATATATATATATATATATAAAAGTTCCATGCATTAGATGAATTTACCATGAGAGTCCTCTAAAATCTCCAAGACTTAATAACGGTGTTAATAGCACCTTTTAGTTTTGGAACTCTAAAATCTCCCAGAGTTAATACTGGTGCGAATAAACACTTTTCAGAGTTTCAAATAGCAAAAAAGGCATAATCTCAAAGAACTTTATAATGGTGCCAATAAACACCTTGCAATAGTTACAAAGGTTTTTTTAAGCAAACACCTTCAAATGACATACCTTGATGGAGGGGGAAAGAGAGGGAAAGAAGTAAAGGAAGAGGAAGGGAGAGAGAGATACAATGGAGGGGGAAAGGAGAGGGAGAGAGAGAAAGAGGGAGAGAGAGAGGGGGGGGGAGGCGACATAATGGTGTTCTTAAACACCTTTCAAAGTTTCAGAAAGCAACATCGAAATAATCTCAAATAACTTTATAAACTCCTTGCAATAGTTACAAATGTTTTTTAAGATGTGCTTGCACTGAGTAAAGCACACATCTTCTAATGATGCATCTTGATGGAGGGCGAAAGAGAGGGAAAGAAGGAAAAGGGAAGCGAAGGGGGAGAGACATGGAATGGAGAGGGAAAGAGAGGAAAGAAGAGGGGGAAGGAATGAAGGTAAGGGAAGAGCGAGGGAAGGAGAGGGGGAGAGAGAGAGAGACAGAGGTGGGTGATGAGGAGGGGAGAGATCATGCTGCCGCGAGGCGAAAAAAAAACATTTAAAAATATGTGTGTCACGGTAGCGTGGAGGCGACACACACATAATTTTTTTATGTTTTTTTTTTCCACCTCCACGCTACCACAGCAGTGCGATCTCTTGGACAAGGGAGGGAGGAAGGAGAGGAGAAGGGAAGAGAGAGGGAGATAAGGAGGAGAATGGGAAGAGAGAGGGAGAGAAGGGAGGAGAAAGGAGGGGAAGCAGGAGAGGGGGAACAGAGCGCAATGCGAGGGAGAGGGAGGGCAACGTGAGGGAGAGGGAGAGGGAGGAAGGGAGGGGACCATGATGCAAGTGAGAGTAGAAGGAAGGACAAGAGTAGAAGGAAGAGGGAGAGATTAAGGGAGAGGGAGAGAGGAAGGAAGAGCAGAGGAAGAAGGATTTCTTTTTTTTAAATAAATTTCATTAGATAGGTGGGTGACGAGGAGGAAGGGAAGAGATCGTGCAGCCGCAACAGTGTGCAAAAAAAAAAGAAAGTGTCGCCACCATGCTGCCACGGCAGTACGATCTCTTGGGCACACTATAGAAGAAAGGGAGGGACAAAGGAGACAAGAAGGAGAAGAGAGAGAGAGAAAGAGAGAGAGAGAGAGGGGGGGCAGAGAGAGGGAGACACGAGGGGAGAAAGACGGAGGGAGAGAAGGGAGGAGAAAGGAGAGGGAAAGGGAAAGAAGGGAGGAGAAAGAAGAGGGAGAGGGAGAGGGAGAGGGGAAGGGCAAGGGCAAGGGGAGTGCAACACGAGAGAGAGGGCAAGGGCAAGGGGCAGGCAAGGGGAGGGCAAGGGGAAGGGGAGGGCAAGGGGAGGGCAAGGGAAGGGCAAGGGCAAGGGGAAAAGGAGTGCACACAATGCAAGGGAGAGGGAGAGAGGAAGGAAGGGGAACACGATGAGAGGGAGGGTGTGATTGAAAAGGGAGAGGAGAGGTGAGAGTCAATACACTTCCCTCAAGGAATTCAAACTTCCCACTCTAGAATTTAAACTTCCCACTCCTCCCTCTCCCCCCCACCTCTCTTTCTCTCTCTCTCTCTCTCTCTCTCCCCTCCTTTCCCTTCCCCCCCTCCTTTTAACCTTCCCCCCACCTCCCCTTCTCCCCTCCCTTCTCTCCCTCCTCCCCCCCTCCTCCCCCCCCCCCCTCCCCTCTCCCCCCGTTTCCCCTCTCCCCCGCCTTTCCCCTCCCCTCCCTCCCTTCTCCCCTTCCCCCTCGTTTCCCCCCGTTTCCCCCCCCCCCCCCTTTCCTCTCCTCCATTCCATTAATTTTCTTTCTTCCCTACCCTCCCCAAGATAAAAATTGAAGGGTGAATATTTTCCCAAAGACGAATTTAGGAGTTTCTCCCCCTCCCTTCTCTCCCTCCTCCCCCCCCCCCTCTCCCCCTTTTCCCCTCTCCCCCCCGCTTTCCCCTCCCCTCCCTCCCTTTTCCCCTCCCCCCTCGTTTCCCCCCGTTCCCCCCCCCCCTCCTTTCCTCTCCTCCATTTCATTAATTTCCTTTCTTCCCTACCCTCCCCAAGATAAAATTTGAAGGGTGAATATTTTCCCAAAGACGAATTTAGGAGTTTCTCCATTTAGTGTGGCTAATCTTTCGATCTTAAAATTTGATAAATTCGCCCAAAAATTACCATAACTTTGTTGTATGAGGTCCAAATTTAGCCTCCAAGTACTCAAATCAATCGGCATAAGCCATCTAAAGTCATCTATAGGGTAAGAATTTTCAAATTCTAGCTTATTAAAAACCTATGAATGAAATTTAATTGAATGAAATTTAATTATACTTAAACCAAATTCACAGCTTAATATTTATAGCATGGCGAATATTTGTACCCTATAACTGAAACCCTAAAACCTATACCCTAAATCCTAAACCCTATAGCCTATACCCTATATCCTAAACCTTAAGCCAAAAAATAGTATTTGAGGTGTGTTATTTGACCGTGCACATAACCGATGGGCATGATCCATTGCACATGTGTCAATCAAATTTATGTTAAAGCATGTGCAAAGTATCATGTGCATTGGATATGTTTTCAATGGTCAAAGTTCCCACAAATCCCATTTTTCACCAAGTGTTATGCACAACCATCAAAAAATAGTATTTGGTGTGTCATTCGAATGTGCACATAACTAATGGGCATGATACTCTCTACACACATTGAATCCAACCTATGTTAATGCATGTACAAATTATCATACCCATCGTATATGCTTTGGATGGTCAAAGTCACCACAAACCCCATTTTCCATCAAGCATTATGCACAACCGTCAAAAAATATTATTTGAGGTGTGCTATTCATATGTGCACATACCCAATGGACACGAGAATCTTCACTTATGTCAATACAACCTATGTTGAGGCCTATACAAAGTACACTACCCATCGCCTATGCTTTGGATGGTTAAACTTGCTGCAAACCCCATTTTTCACCAAGTGTTATGCACAACCGCCAAAAAACATGCTCTGAGCTGTGTTATTCGAACATGCACATACCCGATGGGCATGATACTTTGCATGTGCAAAGTATCATGCCCATCAAATATGCTCTAGATGATCAAAGTTACCACAAACCCTGTTTTTCACCAAGTGTTACGCACAACTATTAAAAAATAGTATCTAAGGAGTGTCATTCAAATGCGCTCGTACCCAATGGTCATGGTACTTTGCACACATGTCAATAAAACTTGTGTTGAGGTGTGTGCAAAATGTTATCTCCATAGAATATACTTTGGATGGTCAAATGTGCCACAAACACCTTTCATGAAGTCTTATGCCATATATGCTCTAGATAGTCAAAGTCGCCAGAAATCCTATTTTCCATCAAGTATTATGCACAACCGTCAAAAAATAGTATTTGAGGTGTGTTATTCAAACACGCACATATCCAATCGGTACGACACTATTGATACAAGTAAATCTAATAGATTTTGAGGATTTTGCAATGTATCATGTCCATCAGATATGCTTTAAATGGTCAAACTCGCCACAAACCTCATTTTTCACCAAGTGTTATGCACAGCCACAAAAAACACACACTTTGAGTGTGTTATTCCAATCGCACATACCCGATGGGCACGATACTTTACAAGTGCATAAATACAACCTATGTTGATCTATATGCAAAGTATTATGCACATCAAATATGCTCTGGATGATCAAAGTTGCCACAAACCCCGTTTTTTAACCAAGTGCTATGCACAACATTGAAAAAATAGTATTTGAGGTCTATTCAAATGCCCTCATATTCGATGGGTACTGTACTTTGCATACACATCAATATAATATATGTTGAGGTGGGTACATAATACCATTCCCATCGGATATGCTTTTGATGGTCAAACGTGTCACAAACTCCATTTTTCACCAAGTGTTATGCAGAAGCACCAAAAAATAGTATCTGAGGTGTATTATTTGAATGCTCTCATACCCGATGGGCACAATTCTTTGCACACATGCTAATATAACCTAATTAGAGATGCATGAAAAATATCGTGTCCATAATATATGATTTGGATCATAAAATGCACCACAAACTCCATTTTTCACTAAGTGTTATGCACAATTACCAAAGAAAGTATCTGAGGTGTGTTATTCAAATGCCCTCATACCCGATGGGCACGATATTTTTCACACATGTGAATACAACATATGTTGAGGTGCATGCAAAGTATTGTGTCCATCGGATATCCTTTGGATAGTCAAAGTTGGCACAAACCCACTTTTTCATCAAGTATTATGCACAACCACCAAAAAATAATATTTGAGGTGTGTTATTTAATTATGCACATATCGGATGGGCATGATACCTTTCAATCATGTCAATTTAACCTTTGTTGATTCTTGTGCCAAGTGTCGTCATCGGATATGCTTTGGATGGTCAAACTTCCACAAATCGTATTTCTCACTAAGTGTCGTACACAACCACCCAAAAATACGCTCTGGATGTGTTATTCAAACATGCAAACACCTAATGGGTTGATCTATGTGCAAAGTACCATGCCCATCAGATATGGTTTGGATAGTCGAAGTTGCCAGAAACCTTAATTTTCACCAAGTGTTATCCACAACCGCCATAAAATGTATCTAAGGTGTGTCATTCGAATGCACTCATACCCGATGGGAATGATACTTTGCACACACATTAATACAATCTATGTTGAGTTGTGTTCAAAATATCGTGCCCATCAGATTTGATTTGGATGATCAAACGTGCCACAAACTCGTTTTTCATCAAGAGTCATGCACAATCACCAAAAAATAGTATCTGAGGTGTATTATTCAAATGCTCTCATACCTCATGGGCACAATGCTTTGAAAATGTATTAATATAATATAATTAGAGACGCATGAAAAATATCATGTCCATTGGATATGCTTTGGATGGTCGAACGTGCCACAAAGCCCATTTTGATCAAGTGTTATGCAGAATTGCCAAAGAATAGTATTTGAGGTGTGTATTCAAATGGTAATCATACTCGATAGGCATGATACTTTTCACACACATCAATCCAACCTATGTTGAGGTGCGTGCAAAGTATCGTACCCATCAGATATGCTTTGGATGGTCAAAGCTAGCACAAACCCAAATTTTCATCAAGTATTATGCACAACCATCAAAAAATAGTATTTGAGGTGTGTTATTCAGGTGTGCACATACAAGATGGGCATGATACCTTGCACTCATGTCAATTTTACCTTTTTTGAGTCCCGTGCCAAGTATCATGCCCATTGGATATGCTTTGGATGGTCAAACTTGCTACAAACCCTATTTTTCACTTAGTGTCATGCACAACCGCCGCCAAAAAGCTTGATCTAAGGTGTGTTATTTGAGTGCGCACGTACCCGATGGACATGATACTATGTGTAGGCATCAATCTTACATATTTTGATGCATATAAAAATTATCATTCCCATCGGATATGCTTTGGATGGTCAATGTTGCCACAAACCCCATTTTTTACCAAGTAATATGCACAACCACCAAAAGAAACTATCTGAGATATGTCATAAGAATGAGCTCATACTTGATGGACATGATACTTTACACATGTAAATACAACCTATGTTGAGGCGCGTGTAGATTATCGTACCCATTGTATATGCTTTGGATGGTCAAACTTGCCACAAACGCCATTTTTCACCAAGTGTTATGAGAATCTGAGGTGTGTCATTTGAATGTGCTCATACTTGATGGCACAATACTTTACATACATTTTCTATAAGCTGGAATTTGAAAATTCTAACCATATAGATGACTCTAGATGGCTTATGCTGATCTATTTGAGTACTTGAATTGATAAATTTGGGTCTCATATGAGGAAGTTATGTTAATTTCTGGGCTAATTTATCCAATTTCAAGTTTGAAATATTAGCTAAACTAGAAGGGAAAGGGGGGGAGGGTAAAAAGGGGGCGGAGGGGGGAAAAGGAGAAAGGTGGGATGGGAAGGGGAGGGAGGGGAAAGGGTGGAAAGGGGGAAGAGGGGAGGGGAATGGGGGAATGGGGGGAGAGGAAGAGGAATAGGGGGAGAGGAAGGGGGAATGGGGGAAAGGGGTGAAAGGAGGAAAGGGGGAATGGGGGAATGGGGAGAGGGGAAGGGGGAATGGGGGGAGGGGAAGGGGGATGGGGGAAGGGGGAAGGGGGGAATGGGGAATGGGGGAATGGGAGAAAGGAAGAAGAGGGAGGGAAAAGGGGGGAAGGGGGAAGGGTGAAAAGGGGAGGAAAAAGGGGGGAAATGAGGAAAAGGGGGAAGGGGGAGGGAAAAGGGGGGGAAGGGGGAGGGGGAAAGGGGAAAAAGGGAAAAAGGGAAAGGGGGAGGGGGAAGAGAGAGAAAGAGAATGGATGGTTCACTCTCTTGGATGTGAAAATTTTACTCTCTTGGAGAAAATTTTAGAAGAGGGGAAGGGGGAGGGGAAAGGGAGAAAGGGAAAAGGGAAAGGGGGAAGGGGGAAGAGAGAGAGAGAGAGAGAGAGAGAGAAAGAATGGGGGAGGGGGAAGAGAGAGAATGGGGGAGGGGGAAGAGAGTGAAACGTAAGTACGAAGAATGGGGGAGGAGAGAGAGAGAGGAGAGAGAGAGAGAGAGAGAGAGAGAGAGAGAGAGAGAGAGAGAGAGAGAGAGAGAGAGAGAGTGGGGGGGGAGAGGGAGGATGTGAAGTTTCAATTCTGAGTATGTTGACTCTCACCTCTCTCTCTCTCCCTTTTCAATCACACTCTCCGTCTCATCGTGTTCCCTCCCTCTCCCTCTCCCTCTCCCTTGTGTTGCATTGTGCTCCCTTTACCCTCTCCCTCTCCCTCTCTCTCGTGTTGTGCTCCCCTTTCCCTCCCCCCTCCTCCTCTCCCTCTTCCTCTCCTTTCTTCTCCCTTCCTCCTCCATCTTCCCCCCCCTCCTCTCTCTCTCTCTCTCTCTCTCTCTCTCTCTCTCTCTCTCCTCCTCCTCTCCTCTCTCCCTCCCTTTCTTCTATAGTGTTCCCAATAGATCGTGCTGCCGCGACATCGAACAGGACGGCGGTGACACAAAAAAAAAGTAAAAAATATTTATTTTTCTTGCGTTGCCACAATAGTGTGATCTCTTCCCTTCCTCCTCCTCACTCACCTATCTAATTAAAATTTATTTTGAAAAAATTCTCCCTCTCTCTTCCCATTCTCCTTTCTTCTCTCTCTCTCTCTTTTTCCCTTCTCCTCTCCTTCCTCCCTACCTTGTCCAAGAGATCGCGTTGCCGTGGCAATGCTGAGGTGGATTTTTTTTTTTTGTGTGTGTGTCACCATCGCACTGTCGTGGCAGCACGATCTCTCCCCCCCTCCTCGTCACCCACCTCTCTCTCTCTCTCTCTCTCTCTCTCTCTCTTTGTCCCCCTCTCCTTTCCTTCCTCCTCTTCTTACTCTCTTTCCGTCTCCACTCCATGTCTCTCTCCCCTTCCCTTCCCTTTTCCTTCTTTCCCTCTCTTTTGTCCTCCATCAAGATGCGTCATTTGAAGATGTGTGCCTCACTCAGTGCAAACACATCTTAAAAAACCTTTATAACTATTGGAAAGTGTTCATAAAGTCTTTTTGAGATTATATCGATGTTGCTTTCTGAAACTTTGAAAGGTGTTATTGACACCATTATTAAGTCTTGGCGATTTTAGAGTTCCAAAACTCTAAAAGGCATTTGTTAACACTATTATTAAGTCTTGGAGATTTTAGAAGACTCAAATGGTAAATTAATCTCATACATGGACCTTAACTATATAAATATAAATATAAAAGCCTTATGGGCATGCACATGCCACTTGGACAGTGTAGTGTATTGGTCCCACCATATTCAAGAAGCTATGAAGCGTACGCTTAACTAAAGAATAGAAACAAAATTAACAAAATTGGATTGAGTCTGATTCTTTCCTTTAAAAATGGAGATTGAAGTGTATGCTCAACTCAAGGAAGAAAAGAGTTTGGGCAACATTTGGTTTTTCTTTTTTAACTATATGTCTTTGAATTATGGGCAGGCAATTCAATTTTTTTGAAAAGAAACATAAAATTTTTAAAAAAAGAAGAGGGAAATTCAAAATTTTTGAATTTGGAAGAACTTTAGCATATGCTCGATGTTGAAAAGCACAAACCTTTACCATGCTTTTGGGTTTTTTTTTTAATGAGCAATTACTTAAGGTCCAGATTAGAGTGTTGAAAGAGATCAAGAATGAGAAAAGCAAACTAAAAAGCATGCTTATATATGGTTAGACGATTAAAAGAGTTCACTAGAAGATATGTTGAGGATATGCTATGTCATATGTAAGAAAGAAGAAAACTAATTGGGAAGACTACTTACCCATATTAAAGTTTGCTTATGAAAGTTCAAAGCATTCAACTACATGGTTTAGCCCCTTTAACTTTGATGTATGGATTTCAACCTTGAGCCCCCATGTCTAACAGACTCGAGAAGGAGAAATTCCATAGGGCAAAGGACAGTCTTCAAGATCTTAAGGATATGTGGAAATCCACTAAAGATAATGTGAAATGAGATCATGATAAGAGTTATGTCGACAAGTGCCATGGACAAGTTATTTTTGAATTAGGAGATAACACTCATTTAAAGGTTTCTAACCAAGGTCTATGGATTTCAACCTCAAGTCCCCATGTCTGGTAGACTTGAGAGTGAAAAAATCCATAGGGCAAAGGATTTTATTCAAGAGATCTTAATAGTATGTTGAAATTCACTAAAGACACTATGAAATGAGCACAATATTGTGCTAATAGTTATGCTTATGATGACAAGAACCATGGACATATTATCTTAGAAGTAGGAGATAACGTTTATTTTTAAAGGTTCCTAAACAAGGGGGGTTGTTCCAAAACTATTGCCACAGTATTGTGATCCATTTATAAGATAGCCTTACCTGAATGATGTTAAGTTCATCCAATCTTCCATGTGGGTAGACTAAAAAGGTCCTATGTGTTGGAAATAATATAGCTGACATTGAGATATTAGTATAATTGATCAAGCCACCATCCTTGTCACAAGGACCTGAAAATATCTTGGATATCCAAGAGAAAAGAACTAGGCACTTTGTGAGACAGGAGTGTTTATTCAAGTGGAAGGGTAGAACCAAGGAAGGTTTTACTTGGGAAAAGGTAAGCACAATCCAAAGACAATTGTAAGCATTTTTCTAGGAAAAAAACTCTTCATAAGTGGGGGTAGTTTTTGACTAGTTTTAGGATTTGACCATCGAAGACATGTTAGGAGTGTCTAAGTTGCAGTTTTTTTATCATAAAGCATCAACAATCATGTATTTTATATGAGGTTTAGCAAGAGTCAATGATGCCATTGAGTGGACACATGCGGTACACACTAAATAGTGTTCACACACATAAAGGATTGATCAGCTAAGAGTAGCAGGTCAAGATAATAATAATTAGATAGGCTATGTAAAGAGGCCAGCCGGGCTAATCTTGGTTGTGGCTAGGCTAATAATATAAGAAGCTCCTCCTATAGCAAAGTAGGTAGCTATAAAGATGGTGTGGCTAGTGGTGGACACATCAGCTCTTAGTCATTAGTTCCTAGAGTTACAACATATGACCCTCCTCATCCATAGGTGGTAACTCTGGAAGAATGTACACATGCTAGCCTACATGTAGTTTCAATAAAGACACATGAAACACATTGTGAACCGTGGAGGTGTTCAGTAGCTCCAATTCATGTGCTACTTCCCAAATCTTACGAATGGCCTCGTAAGGGCCCTATTACCAATGAGTGACCTATGTGTTGGTATTACCCTTCAATGAATCATAAAGACTTTTGTGAATACATAAATGCACATAATCCCCTTACTTCAAAACCAAGTATCTCCTACACTCATCTACATATTTCTTCTGCTTGGCTTGGGCATCTTGAATTTTCTTTTTAGCCAATTGTAGTCGAGCCTCCATCTTCTCCAAGCATCTTGTGATTGCTAATTTTTACAGATATGTATGCAATTGAGGAAGGAATTCCACTTTGCACGAATGTCCCAAGTATATCTCTATTGTTCGCCCTTTGAGATTGACCATTAGTTTTAGGACAATATGCAGTGCTAGGGTGTGTACAATACTCGTTGTTTTAAATAATCCTTGCAAAAAATAACCCATAAATTTTTCATCTATATTTAGGGAAGTAGCAAGCTAAGGGTGTCCACTTTTTGTTCACTCCCCAATCCTTAGGAGGTCGAAAAACAAGCTTTTTAGCACACAAAAATGCAAATCTCACCTACTTCCCTATGGATCTAGTCTTTGAAGTCTTCTGACACAACATCACACTTGCTATTGTGCACACAATCGTATAGTCTGATCAAAAATTTGATGCACACACAAAAAATTTCTTTGTGTCACACGGCATGGTTCCAGGGTGGTCACACGTTCGTCACGAACAGAGAGTGTCATTTTAAATTCTCAATTTCTCACTCAGTTTAGATTAAATGTTATTGAAACTTTGTAAGTGGTCTCTTTCCATTATGTAGAGCTTAACTTGATTTATTGGTAAATTTTTAAATGATTTATCTAATTATAAATAATTATTTATAATAAATAAAGTCATAAAATACATGCATTTTAGTAGCACACCACATTTTTTCAGTATTTTGAATAATTAAGCAAATCCAATTCGGTGGAAGGTTAGTAGGCACATAAGGGTGTGTGGTTAAATCATCACATCCCAAATCCAACGGTTAGATTTAGGAAGATTGAAGTTTAATTTTTACTTTTACTCCTCTAAGGATCAACAAAGAATATTAAAAATAAATCTAGTAATACTCAAACATGACCAAACATTTCAAAAATGTCAATATTTTTAGTCCTCCTCATGATGAATAAGAGTAATTCTCAAACATGACCAAACGTTTCAAAAATAAATTTGAGTAAGGGAAACATACGATATGGCCTCCAAGAGTGAAATCTCCCTTTTATGGGGGAAAAAGGGCCAACCAAGCCTAATACCAAGACAAGGTAGGCCTGGTATTAGGCTTGGTGAGGTAGGCTAGGAGCATCACTGACCCTAGTGGCAAGCCTTTGGAGTGTGCATGCTGCCCATGCGGAAGGCTGAGTCATCTATTTTTGCCTTGCAACCATGCCACGTTGTTAGACCACGTGGTGCCATGTCATCAAGGAGATGTGACATCACTCCTTGCCATGTCACCTTACCTTGCCACACGTGCTACCACATGTGCCACCTCATCCTTCCACATCATGAGCCATGTCATCACACCTTGCCACCTTGGCATACCTCATCAACCTTGCCACATCACCAATCCCTCCACCTCAATTTGCCATGTCAATCTACCACCTCATGAATGCCAACTCATCATGCCACATCACCTTTCCACATCATGGAAGAGACTATCTTGCCACATCATGACCATGCATGGTGCCACATCAGCCACATGTATACACATCAGGATGTGCAAGGCATAGAATACCTCGATCGAGGTTTATGATCTGCGTGAGGCATAGAATACCTCGATTGAGGTATATGACCGAGGGGTGTGTGCTATGACCAAGGGGTACCTCGATCGAGGTTTATACCTACGTGAGGCATTGAATACCTCGATCGAGGTATATGACCTGGGCATAGCATACCTCAATCGAGGTATTTGTAGGTACAAAACTACAATAAAATCAAACGATGCAAATATTTGAAATTAACGTTAGATTCCAGCCAATTAGTTTCAATCTTAGCACCTTCTCCACCAATAATAATGAAGAGCAATCTAAGAGCAATCTAGTGGATGAGTTGAGGCTCTCTATAAGACACCACGTTTTGGTTCACTTCACCCATTCTTAGCCATTCTTGCCTCCTCATCACTTTGTCACACCTTCCATCCTACTTTCATTGAGAATGGGTTCTCAAAGCCGTAGAGCTAGTAGACATGAAAGATGTAGGAACCCCCCCCAAATCTCATTGATGAGGAGCACAAGCGGAAGGCTCGTGAGTGCAAGAGAGCCTCTAGAGCTAGAGCTCGCGCTGCCACCACTGATCCACCTCCACCTCTACCTCTACATCCCACCTCCACCTCCACCCCCACCCCCACCCCCACCCCCACCTCCATTGTCCCCCCATCCTCATCCGCTCCCCTACCTCTAGCCTCCGCCCTTCCCCTAGCCACCTACATTTTGGCCTCCACCTCTACCTCTTCCCCCTCCACCCTCCCCCCTCCCCCTCCCCCTCCCCCCGTTCCCCTTAGCGCCTCCCTTCCCCCATCCACCCTACCATCTCCCATTGATCCCCTTGCCCCACCTTGTAGCAGTAGTGTTGCTTCACGACGTGACTTGCCGAAGTCCACTATCGGTCATCGTACTAACAAGATTGTGCAGTCTTTTTTTTGTGACCTCACGCCAGCTTCGCAGTCTTCTCTTCTCACGTCCCTGATTGATCACCCTAACTTGGTAGAGTGTAGGAGGCTTGTTGGTCTTGGTGCACATAGAGATATGGTTGTATCTAGCGAGGTCCTTAGCAGTGTTCGACATTCCTATGCTTCTATTAAGCATAGGAACTCTAGTGATGCCTTGGCAACACGTCGTGCTATTGTGGCTGCCATTACTAGACCTCATATGATAGGCCATGTGCGTACCGCTTCACGTCTTCTTCAAATTGCACCGTGCACATTGCGAGCAGGCATGATTAGGAGGCAGAGTCTAGAGGATAGTGAGACTGATGCTCTTTGGGCTTCGAGTGGTCATGCACCTCGCAGCGATCGATTGTTGGATGATTCCACTAGGTCCTTCATACAACAATTTTGGGAGGAGCATTGCAGAGCATCCCCGGTGTTCAAGAAGGCATTGTGGAAGAGGGTGTCACGCGGTGTGTACATTGAGCATGGTGCATGTTTTTTGGAGTGTACCCAAACTGAGTTGTACACTCAGTTTGTAGAGGCACACCCAGAGTTTAGGATTGGGCAGAGGTCATTTGAGCGATGCAGGCCATGGTTTGTGCGATGCTCTTAGGAGCGTGACACATGTTGTTGTCACTACCATGTGGATTTTCGATTGATGTATGATGTATTCCGTTCCCTTGATGGTCATAGGGGAGTGGTTCCTACTAGCCCTCGTGACTTCATTCATTCCATATTGTGTACACAAGATGGTGATGCTTTATTCCACTCCCTTAATTGTGTGGAAGGCAGCTGTACTTTGTGTAGTGACTTTGCTAGAGTGCCACGAGTTGCACTAGATACTTGTGATGTGCAGATGGTTCGTTGGCAGTAGTATGAGTACAGTACCTTGACATTAGATGGTGGTGCACAGTCGAGGAGGTTGCAACTTGTGGCACCACGTGTTGTATTCATTGACAATTTTCGAGGGAAGCTGTACCGCTACATATGCCACTTGCACACTGTGAAATGGCAGGATCGTCAATTCCGTGCACGTTTGAGGACATTTCCTACACGGGTGGTTGTCTCAGTGGTGGACTTTGCAGAGAATTACACCTTTGCACCACAGCATGAGATCCAATCGGAGGATTATTTCTCCGAACAAGTGATGTGTGATTGAGTATTGATTTTTTCCCCGCCTCATTATATTGAATTATTTCAATAGTCATATTTTTTTTCAATGCCATATTGTAGGTTGCTATATTTGTGCACATTAGCTATCGTCATGCACAGGCTCATGTGGATGGCATTGATAGCACCATGGACTCACGCATCATTGTGCGAGAGTATCACTTCTACATTAGTGATGATCGATCACATGATGCCCATTTTGTGCAGCATTGCTTCACTTTGCATGATAGTTTCTTGAGGGATCATGGTGTCACATGGTAGTGGCACTGGATCTGGTCAGACGGTTGTGGTGGTCAGTTCAAACTGCTAGACAGTTTTATTGGTTCTGCAGATGGCACCGTGAGACAGGCATTCCGATCACATGGAGCTACTTCGAGACAGGGCACGGTAAGGGAGAGCACGATGGTGCAGGAGCTTGCATGAAGCATGCTTTGCATTGATACCAGTTGCGTCACAGTGCCGATCGCTTCAAGGATGCACATGATGTGGTGTGGTGGTGCAGCCATCACTTATCCACTAGTGCTATCTCCTCGTTTCAGTCGCGTGACGATAGGGTGGTGAGCCGGTATTTTTGGTGCATGGACATTGGGAGTCTTGATTGGTCTAGGCCTTTTGATTGTCATTCAGTGTCTAGCACTCTTGATTTCCATTCCATCAAGAGCATAGGTGAGTCTCACCCCACGATCTTTTCTCGACGGTTTGCATGTTTTTGCTCTGCATGCATTGATGATGATTGGGGAGGGTGCTCCATGATACCATGGGCCGATCCATGGGTACGGCGAGTGCTTTCTCCCTTCCAGCCTTGGGAGGAGGTACATGATGATCAGGATGTGGGATTTAGTTCCTTTAGAGATTATGACCAGCTTACAGATATTTTGGATATTGGTGATATCTTCGCGGTTATTGCTTTGGAGGGCAATGAGGAGGGTGTGGATTATTACTTGCTGCGATGGTCTATGCTGAAGAGTGTGCTGAATGAGGATACAATGGTGGATGGGCATGGGATGCACTTCAATGCTCATAGCATGATCATAGGTGGCCACTATTTTCAGAAGATACAGAGGCGTGGTCGCTATATTGAGTTCAAGGAGTACATGGCGGATCAAGAGGCATACATGTATTCTCATCTTGTTGTTGCGATCAAGATTATTTTGAGTCATGTTCGCACTCGCAAGGCGACGTCCACTCCACGATGGCACCTTGCAATGGCGGATCACGAGAGCATACTTGCAACTATTGGCATGAGAGCTAATCCTGAGGAGTAGCACATTACATATCATATTTTTTGGGATCATCAGTTGATAAGATTGATTTTTATTGGGTATCACTAATTGATTACACATTTTTGTATTCGATATGTATAGGCTCACTGTGTGACCGTACCATTGTAATTTTCATGGACTCATATTTTGTATTTCACTCTGATGGTTTTATACATGTTCATACACATCATTGTATTAGATTCTATTTTATACATGATGTCTGATGTCTTCTCAATGGGATTTGTTGTGTTTGTAAAGCAAAAAATTGTTTATTAGTAGTAATGTTGGAATTTGTTTTGTGCTTTAGGCCATTTTAAAAATGTGACTAAGAAAATTCATGCACGTACTAACAAAATACGCATGTGGACTTATCTGTTGGTCCCTACTAGTACGACTACGTATGAAAAATGGTGCACGTACTAACGAAATACGCATGTGGACATTTCTATTGGGGATGAAACTTTGCGCAACTCTTAGGTCACCCTAGACATACATCCACACAAGATTTAGTCTCCAACTGATTTGGTATGTGCCACGTGGAAGGTATAGTGCGTACATTTTTACAATCCCTACTAGCATGATTATGGCAAAGCTATGGCGCATGTACTAATGAAATACGCATGTGGACTTATCTATTGGGGATGAAACTTCGCATGACTCTTAGGCCATCCTAGACATACATCCACGTGAGATTTGGTCTCGAACTGATTTGGTATATGCGCCACGTGCAAGGTACAATGCGTACATTTTTACAATCCCTACTAGCACGACTGTAGCAAAGCTATGGTGCACGTACTTACAAAATACGCGTGTGGACTTAACTGTTGGGGATGAAACTTCGCACGACTCTTAGGGCACCCTAGACATACATCCATGCAAGATTTGGTCTCGAACTGATTTGGCATGCGCCATGTGGAAGGTATAATGCATACATTTTTACAATCCCTACTAGCACGACTACGTATGAAAAATGGCACACGTACTAATGAAATATGCATGTGGACTTATCTGTTGGAGATTAAACTTTGCACAGCTCTTAGGCTGCCATAGACGTACATCCACGCAAGATTTGATGTCCAACTGATTTTGTATACACCACATGGAAGGTATAATGCATACATTTTTACAATCCCTACTAGCATGACTATGTATGAAAAATGGCGCACGTACTAATGAAATATGCACGTGGACTTACTTGTTGGGTGTGAAACTTCACACGGCTCTTAGGCTACCCTAGACATACATCCACGCAAGATTTGGTGTCCAACTGATTTGGTATCTGCCATGTGGAAGGTATAACGCGTACATTTTTACAATCCCTACTAGCACGACTAAACCCTAAACCCTAAACCCTAAACCCTAGACCCTAAACCCTGTTGGGGATGAAACTTCACACGGCTCTTAGGCTACCCTAGACGTACATCCACGCAAGATTTGGTGTCCATTAAATAGAGACCCATAAATTAAATTGTAGATGATTAAAAAAATCAAAAGATGTGAAAACTCTACAAAGAGGGAAACTCAATAATGCATGTTATGGAAATAATTATGTCCTAAGTCTTTTTGCCTTTAAAAAGCTCAAGAGTGATAAACAACCAAACTTTTTTCCACAAGCTTAGAACATAAAAAGGTAATCAACCATTTGAGATTTATGTAGTGTTGCTCTCTATGAGCATTGTCAAAATATAATGTCATATACTCTCAGAGCATTTTGGATGAAGGTCGCAATAGTTTCTTTTAAGCACCACTATACATGGAATGTCA
Source organism: Dipteris shenzhenensis (assembly GCF_047967505.1). Classification (NCBI taxonomy): domain Eukaryota; kingdom Viridiplantae; phylum Streptophyta; class Polypodiopsida; order Gleicheniales; family Dipteridaceae; genus Dipteris; species Dipteris shenzhenensis. The sequence goes on from NC_141604.1 coordinate 42,731,739, forward strand.
ATCTATAGGTTCAGTTTGTCTAGATTACCACTAGCAGAGAATGGCAATGATGCCAATCTCATGCTGGCAACTACATAATGACACTGAGATCATCAAACTCACATGTGGAATGGAATAGGACACCACTCTAATGTCAATCTATAGGTTCAGTTTGTCTAGATTACCACTAGCGGAGAATGGTAGTGATGCCAATCTCATGCTAGCAACTACATAATGACACTGAGATCATCAAACTCACATGTGGAATGGAATAGGACACCACTCTACTATGATCACTGGAATACCCCTCCTAGAATAGTAGGGTAAACATCTGTACAAGTGGAGAATGGCAGTGGTGCCAATCTCTTATTAGGCCCTAAGAAATGGCATTGAGAAGCCTAAACTCACATGTGCAGAGATCATATGGATTTGTGTCAATCTCTGTGGAGAATGCCACTAGTGGAGAATGGCAGTGGTGCCAATCTCATACCATGACCTAAAAACATGCACAAGGAATCCTAAAGTCACATGTGCATTCTTCTATGTAGTGATCACTGTCTCCACTGTGTAGAGATCATATGGATTTGTGTCAATCTCTGTGGAGGAGAATGGCAGTGGTGCCAATCTCATACCATGACCTGAAAACATGCATAAGGAATCCTAAACTCAAATGTGCATTCTTCTATGTAGTGATCACTGTCTCCGCTGTGTAGAGATTATATGGAATTGTGTCAATCTCTGTGTAAAATGCCACCAGTGGAGAATGGTAGTGGTGCCATGTGATGAATCAAACTTATGCCCTTCTCCTTAACATCATGGAGGATGGCACCAGTGGCATTATCCTCAAACTCTCACGGAGGATGGCACCTGTGCCATTCTGAACAAACTCACAATCCTTGTGTTCAATGGCATTTGTGACACTCTTCTAACATCATATTATGTTGGAGAATGGCACAAATACCATTCTTTATTATAACCATCTTAACTTTGATATTGTGTATATTTGCTTACTGTCTTGGTGTAGTTTTTCATAATGCATATATAAGTTGCTTCGCCTTGGTTATTTTGTTAATAGAAGTTGCATTATGGTTGTAATATTTCCTACTACAGTTATGATTTTCTATTATACATTTCATTGTGTCCTTGGTTCTTTTGTTAACGGAACATTGCAAGAATGGCTAGCAAGGGAAAGAGAAAGGTTCGAGAGGTGTCAGTTTATGATGGAGTTAGTTCTGGAAGAGGATGGTTTTTGGATATATACAATAACGAGCTCCAAAAACTCCATAAAGTGCATTGTTTTGTGAACATCCAAGGAACAACTTTTGAAGATGTTGGACAAGTTAAAGAGATGGAGGATACCAAGAAAGACAACGTTCCTTGTCTCAAAATTCATACATTGGGAGGCAATGTGTATCAATTGGATCCTGCTTGTTTTGATCATGCGAGGATGAATGCTACTGGGGAGGACACGATGATATCTAGGGGTTGGATTAATGAGCCAGAAAATTATACCAATCAACAAATATTAGAAAGCTTTGATTTGGTAACAAAAGGGATAAAGAAAGATATAAAAAAGGGTAGAAAAGTTTCGAAAAGAACCAAGAAAAGTGATGTTGAGGGATCAAGCTCTCAAGTGTCTCAGAACACATTGAAAGAGAAGGCTAGAGAGACCGGTGAGGAGGAAACAACAGGTGAGAAGGAAATAAGGTCAGATGGAAAAACAAGCATTGGGGATAAACTGGAGGCTAAAGACAAAGAGACAACTTTAGGAGGAAAACAGGGAGGTATGGGAATAGTCACTGATGGAACTGGAAGTGGAGGTGATGCAACGGGGAGTGGTGAGACACATATAACAGGACATGGTGAGAAATCATCTGAAGCAACTATCATCCTGTATAAGAAAATCCAGCCAGATGTTGACTTTAAGGCACTACAAAAGAAATTGGAAAGGAAGGACACAAGTATGACAGGCTTGATGGAGTACGTAGAGTACTTCCCATTTGGTTTGGAGTTTGAGGTGTTGATCCTAGTGATGAATTGCTTTAGAGCACCAAGCCAATATGTGTACAGGACATTGACCCTCAGCTATGTCAGTGACTTGGTCAAGAGTTTTGCAATGAATGCATGACCTCCTACAACATGTGCATATCTTATGCCTTACCACATAGCACAAATACTCCGATGTGCAAGGAAGAGATAAAGGTGGAAAAGTTAAAGGAGTATAATTATTGGATTCTCGCAAGGCAGCATTCGATTTATGCTGCAAGGATATTTATAACTAAAGCACATGGAGAAGCCTTCAATCAACGAAAAGGTTTCTATACATGGAGGAAGGCGAGAATTGTTGTCAATGCACCAGTTGAAGCAAGTTGTAAGATATCATCAATGGCCAACATGGAGGCACAGACCGTTTTGAAAAATCAACCATATATCGATATCTTACAACACCTAAGGGCACAGTGGATTGCATTCGGATGACCAAAGAAACCAGCCCAAGGCCTTGTCAAAGGGCATAAAGATCGACAAAGTTGGGATGTGAGTAATAAACTTTGTTTTGTATGCATTTTTTATTTCAAAAATGTTTATGGCTTTGTAAAAGAAATGATAGTAGTGTCAATTCCCTGATGTGAGAATGGCACTAGAGCCATTCTTCTAGTTATGAAGTCATGCTTTTGACATGGTAATGGGAGAATCGCACTAGTGTCATTATTATCTCTATTACATGATTTGGATTAGAAGAATGTCTAAGATGATGTTGATTTTTTTATATAGAATTTTGTAGGAATTGCAAGCATATCGATGGGCGCAAACTTTGCTACCAAGGACACACACATGGTCACATACGATGATGACATCTACGAACAATGGATCAGGATTTTGACATTGGTGAAGCAGGGTGATCTTGAGGGTCGAAATCCCACAATAACATATATGAGGTGTCTGCTAGGATTGGAAGACGAAGATGTACGTGCACCTCAAGCAGAGATTGAGTCTAAAGAAATAGTCTTGGTCAAGTCAAGCAAAGACAAGGACTCCATTGAAATGTCTCAACGGGCAATGGAGATTAAGCATGATAGAGCCCTGAAAGAAGCGCTCATCAAGGAGTTCAACTCACGTCACCCTTCGCCCCAACATCAAACATGGGATGCCCTTGCAACTTACTTCAAAATTTGATTCAATTGTTTATCACAGCTTCAAGGGTTCATGTGAGTCATGGGTCAAAGAGAAGCTGCAAGTTGGCAAGTCCACACCTGATTTCCCAAAAGCCACGTCAATCTATGTTGATTGGGTGATTAGTTCAATAGAGGGTAACAAGTCTACATCGCAGTCTTGTTTTCCTTGGACAATTATTCAAGTGAACATGGAGATGGAGGGGGAGAGCTTTCTAACACGTCACTCCAAGGGACAACTTCCAATCAGCGTGTGTGTGCTTGACACCTCAGAGGGATCTGCCAAAGGCATGTGTTGGGATAAGGATGCCTTCAAGAAGTTGCTCTATGTCTTGATGGAGACCGTTGCCACTCCGTCACAGTATGTATTGCTATCATTTATGACAATGATAGAGATGGTAAATCTCAAGGAAGCAATGATAGAGGCTCGATTTTGGCATAGAAGGTTTGTGGGTGTTATCCATGAATCGGATAGTGCACAAAAGGGTTTGTCTGAGACCTTTTGTTTTTTGTCATTTGTCAGCTCACATGATGGGTTTGATGGATTTGAGCACATGTTAGAAAACACAAGGCCATACACAATAATTAAGGACAATATTCTTTATTCTGATGAGGGCGATGAGTATGAAAAAGAGGCGGTTGTGAAGCATGGCATCATTGAGGAGTGCATCAGGTGCTATTGTAGTAGGGAACATGAAGTTGTTGTTGACGTCTTTACTAATGGATGTGTGGCATTACAAGCATTGTCAAGCAAAAGAAAAGTGATCTCACTGGTGAAGACATCCCAACAGGTGACAGAGGTCGAGGCTATGTGTGTGGCACATGCATCAAATAATCCCGATATTAAGATTTGGTCTAGCATTGAGAGGCCTCTTGAGACACATAGAGCTGATTCACCTATCGACGAAGGAATTAAAGAGGGTGAGCATCACATTGAAGACTTGCGACCTTTAACTAAAGCAGATCTTGAAGCTATCCCAAAGATTACATTGGAAGATTTGGAGCAAGGTCTTTAGCTACTCATTTATGCCTTGTGTATTCAGTTTCAAAATAATATGACTTTTATGGATTTTCTCGATTGCACATACTCTCATTATATTAAAGATATTAAACATTAGGTATGATAAAATTGTGTGACATTATGACATGGGGAATGGTACTAGTGTCATTCTCCCTATGTCAGGTTATACGTAAGAGGTACTATTAACATTTTATGTGACCTCATATGGAGAATGGCACTAGTGCCATTCTCTCTTTGTGGTTATGTAGAAATGGTAATACTGTTATGTTCCTTTCTTGAATCTATGTTAGTTGAAAGCATTACAGAGATTAAAAATTGTATAGTATTAACTATGCTACCAAAGTTTTGATTTGGGTGCTTTCTACAAATCTATTGGACCAAAGTAATACAGTATCTATGCTTTCAGATCATGCATTGTACATTTCTTTTGGGACATGGGGGGAGGCACTAGTAGTATTCTCTCCTCCCAATGAGGGTATAGAGAAAGGCACTAGTGGCATTCTCCATAACCTTATATGTAAAATGGCACTAGCACCACCCCAAGAGAAGAATGGCACTATTGCCATTCTCTCTATGAGTTCAGAGAGAAAGATTGCACTATTTGCATTCTCAATTGACCTTTAGAGAGATTGGGACTTTTGCCATTCCCCAAAAATACAATGGAATCAGTGAACGACGATGGATAATGTTCATACTTTATTGTTATTTATTAGTTTCATATGCTTTTGTGCTTTGACATTGTTGAATACGCTCTAAAGAATCAAAATATTTCTATATTCCTCAACTTCCACAGGGACCAATGATGCATGGAAGGATGTGGAGACATCAAATGTAGAGGACAACATACCACCCAAAATGGGGACTATCAATTACGTGATGGATACAGGAGGTATAGAAGAAAACATAACCCCAAAAATGGAGAAAATTGCAAGGAATATCACAAATCCTATACTTTTAGAAGAGAACATGGATGAACGTACTGTCTCAACATTGGGGACAAAACTAGATAATCTTATTGTTGATGCAAACATGTATGAAATCATAGCACCTGACAATTTGGATGACTCAGAAGCCAGCAACTTCAAGGAGAATTTGGATCTATATCCACATACAATTTCTTTGGATATGCCACGATTAACAATCATATTAGACTTAAATGGCTTGTTATTAAGTCGCTGCCTATTCAAGTCTCCAATACATCTGTCTATTATGCATGGCAAAAATAGTTATATTATTGTTCGTCCTGGGTGCATAGAATTTCTTAAAATCTTGCTACAAAGAATTAATGTAGGTATCTGGTCGACTGCGATGGAGTATAACGTACTTGAAATGGTAGGAAAGCTGCAAAATTATGCAAATGAGAGCCTCCCTTTCTTTGTTATATGGTCTCAGCAAGGATGCTACACTTACAGTAAGACAAGGATAAATAGGCCTGACAAGGTTGGTGTTGAGGCAATGTTCAAACCCTTAGCAAAAATCTCAAAGGCATTTGGATGTGATGCTAGAAGGACAATCCTTGTTGATGACTCCCCATACAAGGCTTACATTAGCCCTCCATCAAATTGCATATTTCCTTCAACGTTTGATGTACAAGACAAGGATGATAATATTCTACTGAGAGAGTTGATGCCGTACTTACTACAACTCGATGAGACTAAAGATGTGCGCAGCATGATTGAGACAAATCGGTATGGACAATTACCTGTGATGGAGGGGCATAAGGATTTCAACCTTGTCCAGAAAGTAATTGATGAATGGAGGGAGGAAAATCATGCATGGTCAAGAATGGAATATAAAACAAGAAATCTTCCTCTTGCAGATCAACTAAGAGAGAGGGATATAGGTGGTAGGGCAACCCATGGTGGTGATGGCCAGGTGCCTAAACTCAATGCATCCCAAATAAGACTTTTAAGGAATGCTCCGCAACTCTCTAGCATGAATGCTATGCAAGTTTCTCAATTGGCTATAGACCTAGGGTACAAAGGTCGCTATATCAAGAAATACATTGCTAAGGGCTACATAAACCGACTACAGAATGCGTATTTTTCATGAAGGTACATATGTCAAAGTGTTTTTTGATTTTATCTCAATATATATAACTGTTGTTGTAGCTAATTGAATTTTTCTTTTGTGATGTAGATAGATATATGTTCAAATCAAGCTTGAGTAGGTACATACCAAAACGAGATCCATTTGGACCACCAAAGTTACCTGTCCCTATGAACGAAGTGTTTTGGATAAAAAATGTGGCTTTCGAGGTGCATGAGTCAACCATTACAGGTGCTAGCTTGGGCTTGTTTGTGCATGGCTCCATCAAGAGAGGGACTACTATTCTCCATTATGGAGGTGACAAGTACTCCTACAGAGACTGGAAGGAATTATGTAGAGTTCATCCAAGGCTAAAGAAGTACTCTATCCAAGAGGACCCTACTGTCCCTATGAAGGATATGGTGCATATTGTTGGTGATGTTCCATATGGCAATGTGGCAGGATTTATTAACAGCAATAGAAACACCAATGTAAAGCCAAATGTTTGTTATGTATTTTCCCCTGATGTTCCACCTTGGTATGACCCCATGATGAACATAGATATTGCAGAATATGGTCACATTTGTATTGAATCCATAGATGATATACATGCAGGAGAGGAGCTATTTGCAGACTATGAGTTTTGAATAACAACATTGTATTTCTTTATACAATCATTACTTATGGGAATTACTACTTTCTTGCCAACTATGTAAATTGGTGCATAATTGTTGTGTGTGAATAATATGCAAACATGTTCATAACTACATTCATAATGTATTTTGAAGGAGTGTCTCTCGTGCCATTCTTTCTGGTGCCATTCTCTTTGGGGCTAGAAATTGAGAGTTTCTTTGGAATCATGATTTATTTCAAGGATTTCAATGGTGTATCAACAAGTTGTTATGTTTTCATTCTAAAGTGTACTTTTTTACTTTGCAATGAGTAATCAACATGACATGTAAAGTTATCATTTTACAATAATGCTAGTCAGTCTAAACATAATAAATGATTGTCATTGCCACCTAAATTACATCAAATGCTTATCATTGCCCATTGATTTTCCATCAACTACATATCTTGCATACATTCTCCTCAACTACATATCTTGATTTTCCATCAACTACATATCTTACTAAGTTAAAGAGCGTGTGCATTTTCATTGCAATACTCATGGTTATTAATTAACTCAACATTTTTTAAACGGTGTTTTGGAGATTTTCAAATGAGAATGCTCACAACAAAAGCGAGTCTCAATATCAATGGAAATTCCAGAGACTCGCTATTATGAAGGTGTTTTTGAACATCACTATGGCTCACAAGATGAATCTAACTCAAATGGGTTTCAAAGTTTATTATTTTGTTGATGATAACGTAGATTAGACACTGATATTCTATTTATTATTTCAGAATGTAGTTGATATTTCACACTTCATGAATGGCTATCTAGTCTATTTTCACATATTTCTCCTGTTTTTTCATTGAGGGGAGCTACAATTTCTTCCAAAACTGCCATTCTAGGAATTGGGTTTTTCCCGAATTATCTAATACGGTCTTTTAATTCTTGTATGTTTGTGTTCATCATTTGGATTGATCAATACATGCTTCTGAGAGATTAAGGCTATCACATATAGGCTTTTGACACACTAGTTATAAGTTATTGCTTATCTGCTTGTCATGTTATAATAAATTGCATGCTTTTAAAATATACCAGTCTTACTATTTATAAAATTCTTATAATATTTTCCCATGTGAAAAATAAACCAAATATTTCTTCACTCTTCCCTTATGCTCTAGCATTGGACTCCACCATCCATATCTCATCTATGCTCTAGCATTATACTCCACCATCCATATCTCAATAGTATTACATACATATGGCAAAGAAATTAAGAAGGGAAATATAATGGCATTTCTCATTCACATTCATTGGGAGAGGAGAGTACAGTGAGGGAGTCGAGAGAAGAATGGTGGGGGAGAGGAGGCTCTGATTCAAGTTTAGTCTTCAGATTTTGTGTAGTGATAAATGTTGAGATATTGAGATCCACTCGTGATATGCCAGGGTGACCGTTGTGCATTTATGTCACTGACTTGTTAGTTGCAGATGCGATTGGTGCATTGCCCATGAATAATAGCTGGATGACAGCTATTTTTATGTACTCTAGTTAGTGGCTCAGTTAGTATGCCACCTAGGTTAGCTGAGTTTGGTTTGAGACCAACATATAGGGTTCATCTATTCCTTTTGTACTTAGAGAGAGTTCTTTTGGCTTTCACAACTAAGAGGACGAAAACTGTTTCAGCCTCCACCTTTGTGTGTATTCCCCCATTGTGTATGTGAGAAAGCTACAAGTGAGACTCCTTACTTCTCTCCCAGTCTCTTCACATGGTATCAGAGCTCGGTTTGTGGTAAGGAGCTCAAGAAAGCAAACCAAGTTTGTGGTGTCTTGGTAAGAGGATCAGTGTTGCTTTCCTTTTTTGAGTTTGAGAGCAAATCTCTGCAGGTAGCACAGTCGGAAAGTGCAAGACTACATTGTCCCAGATTGGGATGCCCTTCGCGGTGTGGCGAGAGGTTAGTATAACATGCGGGAGCAGACAAAGCCCCCTGGTGACATTATTTTTTTGATTTGAGGCCATTTCAGGGCCTGTTTTGGTGGCGGAACTTGTCCGCTGGCACTCAAAAAGGTGCCTTGTTTTTGCTATGCGACCACTGTTCTGCAGGTCGGTGAAAAGTTACCGTAGAAATTGCATCGTATGCCTATGTGCAGAGATATTTGGAGTGACAGAATCATTCTTATTGCCTGTTGATGCAAAATCGTCACTAGGAAGTGACTGTGTGGTCAAATACCACTTTCGTCAGTTTTGCAAATTTGCCCTTGTGAGATAGAAGTTGTGTTTTTTGCAGTGACAGAATATTTTTGCAGTGTTTTGTAATGGCATCTGATGCTCTTTCACAGATAGTCACTAAAAAGCTTGACAAGAACAACTTCCCAGCATGGAAGTTTAGAATGATGAATTTCCTTAAGGGAAAAGGCTATTGGGAGTACATTACTAGAGCTGAACAAGAACCAGTTATTGTTGAGATATCAAGCTCTATCCCCGACATATCTCCTGGATGACTATCATTTATGTCACCGTCTATGTTAGTTGTACTCGTGGTGTAGTTAGACTACCACGTATGTTTTGGTTTGGGTTCACATATGAACCACGTATTCTAGGTTTTGACATATAGGGTATTTCCCTCTTCTATTGTATGGTTGTTGTGTGCAAAAGTGAAGAAAGGCTTCACCCTCCAACCTTGTGTCCTCTCTCTTTTGTGTGTTGTGAAGAAAGCTGAACTTGAGTCTCCTATCTCTCTCCCTCTTTCTTTACATGGTATCAGAGCCTTGTTCGTGGTAAGGAGCTCAAGAAAGCTAGCCAAGTTTCTAGTGTCCTGGTAAGAGGACCAGTGTAGCTTTCCTATTTCGAGTTTGGGAGCAAATCTCTGCAGGTAGCACAGCCAAAAGTGCAGGAGTGCACTGCTTCAGATTGAGAGGCCCTTCGCGGTGCGGCGAGAGCGCAGTATATGCTGTGGGAGAGGGCAAAGCCCTTGGTGACTTTATTTTTTTGATTTGAGGCCGTTTCGGGGCCCGTTTTGAAGGCGGAAGTTCTTCGCAGGCACTCAGAAAAAGGCCCTGTTTTTGCTGTGCGACCACCGCGCGGCTAGTCGGTGGAAAGGTGCCACAGAAATTGCATCGTATGCCTATGTGCAGAGATATTGGGAGTTGCAGATTCATGCCTGTTGCCTGTTGATGCAAAATCGTCACGAGGAAGTGACTGTGTGGTGAAATACCACTTTCGTCAGTGTTGCAGATCTGCCCCTGTGAGGCTTTTCGCAGAAGTTTTGCTATTTGCCCTTGTGAGGCATTTGCTGTGTTTACAGGTTGCTGTTGCAATTCGTGAGTTGTAAAATGTCTGAGAATCTGTCTACCATTGTCAGTGAGAAGCTTGACAAGAACAACTTCCAAGCATGGAAGTTCAGGATGACAAACTTCCTTATGGGAAAGGGAGTTTGGGATTACATCAGTGGTGAAACTGCAGAACCAGTTTTGGGTACTGCTCCCACTCCTGCTGAATTGAAGGCCTTTAAGGAATGGCATGAAAAAGCCAGAAAATGCTTGTATTGGCTATCTGTTAGCATTTCAGATTCTATGATTGTGCATATACAGGATCTAGAGACGCCTAAGGAAGCATGGGATACATTGGTGAAGCTGTATAGCACAAATACCAAAGCACGAAAGATGCAGCTAAAGCAGGAGTTGCACAATGTGCAAAGGAAAAATCTGAATATAAATGAGTATTCCTTGAAGGTGAAAGGCCTTGCAGATTCTCTTGCCTCCATTGGAGCACCTGTTGATGATGAGGACTTAGTGTCCGTGACCTTGAATGGTCTTGGGAAAGATTATGCACAATTTCGGACATCCATTGGAGTCCGTGAAACATTTCCTGATTTTCAGGAACTTATTGCTCTCTTGCTGAGTGAAGAGCAAAGGAATGGTGGTTCAGCCACCTCAACTTCTCAAGAGACTGCTTTCTACTCGAATACAGGTAGAGGCAGGGGTAGAGGAAGAGGCCGTTCTGGTGGCCGTGCAGGAAATCAGAACCAACAGCAACAACAGGAAAACCAGTCCTATGGAGGAGGACGTGGTAGTTCTAGAGGCAGGGGGAGCCAAAGAGGCCGTGGTTCATGGCAAAGGAACCAGCAAGTAAATAGCAGCACAGAATGCTATTATTGTGGAAAGCCTGGACACAAGGAGAATACATGCTATAAAAAGCAGAATGACATCAAAAGTGGAAAGTTGCAGCAAAGCAACTATGCATCATCAAGTGGGCATGGTGACGACAGAAATGAGCACCTTTTTGTGATGCAGCATATGGTTAACTCCATGTCAGGAGATGCTGCAGCTTGCAATGATGTTTGGTATGTTGATTCAGGTGCCTCTAACCACATGACCAGTCATGGTGAGTGGTTTCATGATGTCAGAAATTTGGATAAGCCAGGTTATGTTGAAACAGGTGATGATACTGCGCACCCAATTACGCAGGTTGGTAAAGTGCCATTGGCTATGCAGGATGGCAAAACAAAGTACTTGGCAGATGTACTTCATGTTCCAAAAATCACTAAGAACCTGGTTTCAGTTGGCCAGATGGTTGAGCAAGGTCTGCAGGTTAGATTTAACCCTGATGGATGCTTCGTTGAGGACTTGAAAAATAAGTGCCGCTTGGTTGCAAAAGGCAACAAAAATGGCAGAATGTTCACCTTGGATGTTGATATGCCTGAGGTGAAAGCTGCTATGTTTGCGCATGGGAGAGGTGTCATTGCAGATATTGAGATATGGCACAAGCGCATTGGGCACGTGAATATACAAAGGCTGAAATCTATGCAAACGAAAAACATTGTTGCAGGTTTGCCTAAATTCAGAGTTGAGGGAATGCAAAAGGTATGTGAAGCATGCCAAATGGGTAAGCAGGCCAGACATGCATTTCCCAAAAATGCTAAGGTGAGCAGAAGACCTTTGGAAGTGATCCATTCAGATGTTTGGACAACCAAAGCTGCTTCTATTGGTGGATGCCATTATTATGTGACGTTTATTGATGACTACACTAGGAAGGTGTGGATTTATTTTATGAAGCACAAAAGTGAAGTGTTCAGCCATTTCAAGGCTTTTAAGGCCATGGTTGAAAAAGAGAAAGGTGTGCATATTAAAGTGCTAAGATCTGATGGAGGGGGAGAGTACTTTTCAGAAGAATTTTGTGAATATCTGAAAGAACAGGGAATTCAAAGGAAGTACTCATGCAGGTCTACCCCTCAGCAGAATGGGGTTGCAGAAAGGAAGAACAGGCATATTGCAGAAGTAGGACGGGCGATCCTAAATGAGAAAAACATGCCTGATTATTTTTGGGCTGAAGCAGTAGCAACTGCTGTTTATATTATGAACAGAACCCCCACTGCAGCTGTCCATGGCATGACGCCTGAAGAAATGTATACAGGCCAAAAACCAGATATTTCTCACTTGAAGGTATTTGGTTGCATAGCGTATGTTCATGTTCCTGATGAGAAGAGAACAAAGCTGGATCCAAAGGCAGAAAAATGCATCTTTATTGGATATGCTCAGCACCAGAAAGGGTATCGCTGTTATAACCCTTCCACCCGCAAAATGCAAGTGAGCAGAGATGTTGTTTTTGATGAAATGAGCAGCTGGTATGCACCAACTGTTATGGTAGGAGATGCAGATGCAGGAAATGGGAATGCTGCAATAAATGCAGAGCAGCAATCTCAAGCCTTGAGTGGACCCAGAGAGTCCTCTACTAGTGGATCTAATGCATGGACAGGGAGATTGAGATCTAGTGAATCGTCACATGGCAGTCCTGATAGTGTTGTGCAGGTATCACATAAGGGAAAAGAAAAAGTGGACCATGCTCCAGTATTTGATGTGTCTGCTGGTAGCTCTCATGTTGATGGAGAGTCAAGCGGCTCTGAAATGAGCCTTGATGAGGAACTTGGGATTCCTTCTGTTGTTACACCTGGTGCAAGGAAAAGCAGGCATGATTTAAAGACTCCTGCAACTGATCCAGTTGTACGGAGGTCCACTCGTATTAAGTATCCAGTTGACAGGCTGAGATATGATGGGTATACAGCACATCACTATGCTTATATGGTCAAGGTTCTAGAGGAGCCAGAGCCCACATGTTTTGAGGATGCAGCAGGGCATAAAAATTGGGAAGCAGCTATGGATGAAGAGATGGCTGCCTTGGATGCAAACCACACTTGGGATTTGATGCCTTTGCCTCATGATAAGAAGGCTATTGGCTGCAAGTGGGTTTACAAAGTAAAGCACAATGCTGATGGGTCTGTTAGCAGGTACAAGGCAAGATTGGTTGCCAAAGGTTTTGCACAGACATATGGAATTGACTATGAGGAAACTTTCAGCCCAGTTGCAAGGATGGCAACCGTGAGAGCAGTAATTGCTATGGCTGCTGCAAAGGGATGGTCTTTGCATCAGATGGATGTGAAAAATGCCTTCTTGCATGGTGACTTGCAGGAAGAGGTTTATATGATGCAGCCAGAAGGTTATGAGGATAAAGCACACCCCGATTTTGTATGCAGGTTGCGCAAAGCCTTGTATGGCTTAAAACAGGCGCCGAGGGCATGGTCAGACAAGATAGGGCAATATCTTGTCACTATTGGATTTCAGATTTCCAATTCAGATTTTTCACTTTATGTGAAAAGGACAAACAGAGGGATTGTGCTTATAGTCATCTATGTTGATGACTTGATTATTACAGGTGATAGTGATGCAGACATTAATGAAGTGAAGCTGCTGTTGAAGCAGAAATTTGAGATGAAGGATTTGGGAGAGCTGCGTTACTTCTTGGGCATTGAGGTTATTAGATCCCCGAGTGGGATATGGCTGTTGCAAAGGCAATACGGTTTGGACATGCTGTCCAAATATGGGATGACAGGCTGTAAGCCTATTTCTGTTCCATTGGAGCAGAATGTGAAGCTCAATGCAGAGACAGGTGAGCTTCTTGAAGATATTACTATGTACAGGCGCATAGTAGGTAGCTTGATTTACATGACTATAACCAGACCAGATTTGAGCTATGATGTGGGGCTGGTGAGTCAGTTTATGCAGGCACCAAGGAAGCCACATTTGGATGCGGCTAGGCGCATACTACGGTATGTGAAGTCCACATTGCATTATGGACTGTTTTATGAAGCTGGGTGTGCATTACAGGTACATGGATACACAGATGCTGACTGGGCTGGTAGTGTCTCAGACAGGAGATCTACTAGTGGTTTTATGTTTTCCCTTGGGAGTGGTGCCATCAGTTGGAGCAGCAAGAAGCAGCCAACAGTTGCCTTGTCGAGTACAGAGGCAGAGTACAGGGGTGCAGCAATGGCTGCATGTGAGGTAGCTTGGTTACGGAAGCTACTTGCAGATATGGGACAGTCAGTTCGTGCAGCAGTTGTCATTCATTGTGACAACATTAGCAGCATCATGCTTGCTAATAACCCAGTTTATCATGCTAGAACGAAGCACATTGAGGTGCATTATCACTTTGTGAGAGAGAAGGTTCTAGCTGGTGAGATTGATCTTGTCTATGTCAGCACTGAGGAGCAGGTGGCTGATATCTTTACGAAGGCATTGGGTACCGAGAAGCTTCGCAGATTTAGGAGCTTGCTTGGTGTACGTGAGATGGATTTGAGCTTGAGGGGGAGTGTTGAGATATCAAGCTCTATCCCCGACATATCTCCTGGATGACTATCATTTATGTCACCGTCTATGTTAGTTGTACTCGTGGTGTAGTTAGACTACCACGTATGTTTTGGTTTGGGTTCACATATGAACCACGTATTCTAGGTTTTGACATATAGGGTATTTCCCTCTTCTATTGTATGGTTGTTGTGTGCAAAAGTGAAGAAAGGCTTCACCCTCCAACCTTGTGTCCTCTCTCTTTTGTGTGTTGTGAAGAAAGCTGAACTTGAGTCTCCTATCTCTCTCCCTCTTTCTTTACAGTTATTCCTAATGTTCCCAATCAACACGAGTTGCAAGCATTTAAAGGCTGGCATGAGAGAGCCAGGAAAGTTATGTACTGGCTGTCTATCAGTATTTCAAATTCTATGATTGTGCATATTCAGGATGCAAGCACGCCGAAGGAGACATGGGATACTTTGACAAAAATGTATAGCACAAATACACAAGCCAGGAAAATGCAGCTCAAGCAAGAGTTGCATAATGTGCAGAGAGAAAATATGAGTATCAATAACTACCACATGAAGGTGAAGAAGATTGCAGATGCACTTGTTTCCATTGGGTCCCCAGTGGAAGATGATGATTTAGTTTGTGTGACCTTGAATGGTCTAGGAAAGGATTATGCATAGTTCTGGACATCCGTTGCTATCCGTGAGAATTTTCTTGATTTTGGGGAGTTAATAATTCTTCTAATTTCTCAAGAGCAGAGAAATGGTGGTGCATATTCTTCAGGAGGAACTTCAAAAGAATCTTTCTTCTACTCAAATGCTGGAAGAGGTAGAGGTAGAGGTAGAGCAGGCCGATCTGGAGGCCATGGCAGAAATCAGAATATGCTACAAATTCAAGAAAACCAGACCTCCGGAGGAGGACATGGTAACTTTAGAGGTAGGGGGAGCCAAAGAGGTCGTGGTGGATGGCAGAGAGGCCAAAATGCAAACAGTGTTGAATACTACTATTATGGTAAAATGGTTCATATGGCTAAAGACTACTACAAAAAGCAGAATGCATCATGAATGGAAAATTGCAGCAAGGCAATTATGCATCCTCTAGTAGACAGGGTGATGACAGAAATGAGCATTTGTTTATGGTGCAGCACATGACCAATTTTGTGACAAGTATTGAAGAAATCAATGATGTGTGGTATGTTGACTCAGGTCCGTCAAACCACATGACAAGTCATGCAAAATGGATGCAGGATGCAAGGAAAATGGAAAAACCAATATTTGTGGAGACTGGTGATGATACTGCACATCCTATTGTGTAGATTGGTAAAATTCATTTGTCTATGTAGGATGGGAAAAAGAACTACCTGTCTAATGTATTTCATGTCCCCAATATCACCAAGAACGTGGTTTCTATTGGTCAAATGGTTGAGCAGGGCTTGCAGGTCAGATTTAATCCTCATGGATGCTTTGTTGAGGATATGAACATGCTGTTCATCCTGAGTTTGTTTGCAGGTTGAAGAAAGCCTTGTATGGCTTGAAGCAAGCACCCAAAGCATGGTCTAACAAGATAGGAGAGTATCTTGACACTATTGGCTTTCATATTTCCATGGCAAATTTCTCACTTTATGTGAGAAAAACAGAGAAAGGTATTATGCTGCTTGTCATTTATGTTGATTTGATCATCACAGGTGATAGTGATGAAGATATCCTTCATGTGAAAATGCTATTGAAGTAGAAGTTTGAGATGAAGGATTTGGGAGAGCTGCGTTACTTCTTGGGCATTGAGGTGATTAGATCCACAAGCGGGATATGGCTCTTATACAGAGGCAGTATGGATTGGATATGCTGTCCAAATATGTGATGACAAGCTGTAAGCCAATGCATGCGTTTTCCCTTATGATTCTTTGATGCAAGTTCAAGCACAACATAATAACTATGGACAAACCTCTGAGACAAACCCTTACCCTTAGGGGGGTCATTGGACAACGTGCAAAGTGTAGCATGTAAGTTCAACGAAAAAGGTTTTCTACTACCTAAAAGTTACATAAATATACTTATGTAAAGGGTTGTTTAGTTTGTCTTTTGTTAAGAAAGTTACTGCAAGTAAAAACGGGATTTTTAAATGATCTCTTGAATGCATGTGCCTTCTTAAGTTTCAACCCCTTAAGAGAGGAGAGAATGCTCTCCACATGTGCTATGGTTATGTTGTGCATTTGAGTTAGGCTACGAGCCTAGTGTTGCGTTATTGAAAAATCCCAAATTCAATATTACTTAGCAATGAAAACAATGCTCTACTAAGCGATTCTTTTTTTTTATAAATGTAGCATTGATTAGTGATGTTAAATACCATCGGTTATCATTATATAGCAAGGAGACAAAGGTGATACTGATAGTGACACTTCATCCTATCTGTCTCAACCCTAAACATCATTTGAAGTTACATTCCTAATTACTACATGAACTATTGGGTTGTAGGGGGTAGTAGAGTTGTAGGAGGTAGTCAAAGAGTTGATCATAGTGATAGGCTAGACCCTAGATAGAGCAACCAACTACTATAAGTTATATTGCATCACAAATGAAGATCATTGTATTTAGGATAGGAAGGCTCTCAAGGCTAGGAAATTTGCATCCATGTAGTAGGAGGAACGAGAAGGGAAGGATGGAGGGTAGGAAATAATAAGGCAATATTTAATGAGGAGACATGACGTGGATGCTTTTGCAAAATGCCCCATAAATCAAGTAGTGCCCATCGCTACCATCATGGCTTAGGAACACATTTGTTGCAACATGTGTAGCTACACTCATTTAAATTTAAATGTTGATGTTGCTAAGACACACTCAAGAATTTGACTTTTGGTGTAGTATAGTGATGCATCTTATTTTAAATTTGTGATCGTTGCTAGGATGCATGACTTTAGGTTTTAATTGAAGTAGTGGGGGTAGGGATCAAAGCTTCATGGGTTTCAACTACTGTAGGAGTCTTCTGAGCTATCTTACCACTAGTGTTGGTTTTAGATTCTCATCATTGTTCCTAGATTCATCCTCCTTTGACCCACATTTGCATACGATCAAATGTTTCTGAATTCCAATGGGAGTTTGAAGGCGGTTATCATTTGGCTACCAACGGGGCATCAAGTGTTTCATGCATTCCTCATGTGTTTGGTTTTATCTTGTGACCATCCTTGCCCCACTTGAGTTGCTTTAAACAAAGTAGGTACCTATATGCCACACATGATATTTGACAAATGCAAAATAAGCTTTAGAACATCAAGATGCAAAAAAGAGCTCACAAATCTTTGGATCTAGAGTTAAATATATGCATTTTGAGAAGAAAATATGATGAGAGATGCATCACATTCTTTAAAGATAAGTGCACAAGAATGTGCACTAGCAAAGCATTGCATATGCATCACATTCTTTAAACACACAGGACACGAAGATGTGACAAGAAAGTGGGATCATGCTA
This sequence comes from Dipteris shenzhenensis, assembly GCF_047967505.1. Lineage (NCBI taxonomy): Eukaryota > Viridiplantae > Streptophyta > Polypodiopsida > Gleicheniales > Dipteridaceae > Dipteris > Dipteris shenzhenensis. The sequence continues at coordinate 42,749,639 of NC_141604.1, forward strand.
AGCCTAGTGTACATAAGATCGATGTAAGGACTACGGAGGCTCAAAGCATATAATGAAAAACATGAGGAGAGAGAAACCAAATGGGAAACACTCAATCTATTTCAATCTGTATGATCAACAATACATGATAGGCTTCTTATATAGAGAGAGCCTTTAGAATAGTCAAACCATGTGGGATCCTCTCATCCACATCTCTCCTTGTGGATATCCTCAATCCACATCTCCACATCATGTAGTCCACATCCTAGGGTGGCTACTTTAATTCTTTCCTATACCATACCTTAGCCCTTTAATCTATGTGCTCATGGCACCACAACTCTCAACACCTCCCCTTGGTGCCATGATCCTTTGGCTACTGCAAGGTGGTCAGATGTGAGTTACATTCCATCACCTCCCCTTAGTGCATGCATTGCTACTTAAGGTGGTCAAGTGTGGCTTTTACATGTCAATACCTCCCCTGGGTGCTTTCATAGCTACTCTCAGGTGGTCAGGTTTGATTACAAACATATGGGCTATAGGTGGAAAGGATTTTACTTTTTGACAATGCTTCATGTCAATGGCGTTCACTTCTTCGGTTGACATAGCTTGATGCATGATGTTTTGTACTTCCATGTGCCTTGATGCTTTATGTATGGATGCCATGCTTCGTGCTATGGTCATCACATACACTTGTGCTTTTGGCATGCTTATTGCATTCATGCATTGATTTGTCATTTGTTGCAAAGGTCTTACCAATTAATTTCTTTCAATATTGGTAGTGTCTAATTGCTAACAATGATTCTTATCTGAGAGGCGCGTAGAGCTTGAAAAGGCGATCACTTTTCCTTTTTGGAGCGTGTGCAAATTCCTCTTGGATTGCAAGTTACGGCTTGTTGAATTTTTGTGAAGAAGAGGGGGCCTTGATGATGTGGCATAGGGATTCACATGCTGCTAACAGGCCTGTGCTTACAAAGGGACTGTGCTTAGGTGGCACTATGCCATGTGGTAGTCTTCTAACTAGACTGAGTTAACTCAAGGGTAGATAAACTGAGCTATGGTCCAAGCATGGAACTTAACCATACTACCTTAACCACCCCTAACCATGGCTTAAGGTGGGTTAACTTAACTAGTCCTATCTGCCATGTGTCATTTTTCTAAGGTCTAACCTTAGGGAGAAGGAGAAGGTGATAGAGAGCGGGAAGGCGTCGATGGATGGTGGCGTGGAGAAGAAGGTGAAGATGCTATTGATGTCGCGACGAAGGTGCTGCTCCTTCTGGTGTTGCTCCTTCTGGTGCTGCATGTGAGCGGATTAGAGGTCGTTGCTCCGTCGTGGAAGCCTTGAGCTGCTGCTCAGGCGTTGCCATGTTGGCACTGCAGATAGCTTCTTTTCAACAGACGATTTCCTGTCGGTGAAACGCCGGCGGCCAACGTTACAATTTTCAGCGACACAAAAACAGAAAGCTCATTGTCAGACGACGACTTTGCGCCAACCAGTTCCTTTTCCCTCACACGATCTCCTATACTCCAGGATCACGTCGATTTCTTCCACTTTAACTATGAGCTTCATGGGGATGTCATGCAGTATACTATTTTGCAGGCTTAGCATTCTGCAACTTCCAACTTCCTGCAGTATACTCAAAGCTTATTCTGCAACTTTCGAATTGCTCACTGCCTTGTGATTTCGCAACTTCGAATTTCCTGCTGTGCGCCGGATCAATCATTAAGCGGTGTGTGGATCAGTAGTAAGAATCAGCTTCGAACATGATCGATGCCTTGTGGCTTCCCGAGTTTCGTACTATAGTTCTTGTAAACTTGGCCGGTATCATGGAAAACGCCGATGCCGTTCTCTTGGCGGGAGTCTACCGAGAAGTGGGACAGGAAATGCACGCATCACCTTCTGCCTTGGGCTCCCTCACACTGCTGCGTTCCGTCGTCCAGATTCTCTGCTTCCCTCTCGCTGCTTACTTCTCCCTGCATTGCAATCGCGCAAGCGTTATAGCTGTGGGTGCTTTGGCCTGGGCTTTGGCAACTTTCGGTGTCGGCATCTCCTCTAATTTTGTTCAGGTAAAGTGGGTTCTTATGCACCCACATGGGCTCAAATTCCCTAGAGACAAGGTGCTCATTTTGTGATCCCGCAGGTGGCGATATCAAGGGCATTGAATGGTATCGGGCTAGCATTAGTCATCCCTGCTATCCAATCCATGGTCGCCGACTCATCTGATGAAGGAAGCCGGGGACGGGCCTTCGGCTGGCTGCAGTTCACTAGCCATCTGGGGACGATTTTAGGAACCTTTTGCTCGGTTCTTTTGGCAGGCACTACGGTTTTTGGCATCCCGGGTTGGCGGATCTCGTTTCATCTCATTGCAATTTTGAGCATCTTGGTCGGATTTCTCGTCTACTGCTTTGCAGTAGATCCTCGGTTCACTTCAATCACGGCATCTTCTTTGTGAGTAGATTTGCACAAGATCTGGAACTTTTGGAAACTGACCCCCTCATAGTTATGTGATTCAACACAGCACGTACAAATCGACTCTACTGAGTTGAACTCGGAAGTTACAAATTATGAATGAAACGCAGATCTACGATATTTGGGTGCTAAACCGCAAAAATCTTCATGTGCAGGAGACTAAGCCCTGAAGTTGGTGCTTTCTCATGGGTTGCTCTTAAAGAGTGTTTTGCTGATTTTAGAAGCGTCGTACAAATACCGACATTTCAGGCTATTATTGCACAGGGTGTCGTTGGGAGCTTCCCAGGGGCATCTTTCTCTTTCATTCCAATGTGGCTAGAATTGACTGGATTTTCACATGGTCAAACTGCCATAATGATAGGTTTTTTTGTGGCCGCAACTTCTTTGGGGGGTTTATTTGGTGGACATATTGGCGATGTCCTTTCAAGATATCTTCCCAACACAGGAAGAATCATAATGGCACAGATTGGGTCGGGGCTGGAAGTGCCCCTGGGAGCAGTATTATTACTGATTTTACCATATGACCCTTCCACTGTTGTGCTTCATGGCTTTCTTCTATGCTTACTGGGCTTGAGATCATGGTGTGCAACAGCAACAAACAAGTAGGCGCCCCCTTCCACATGCTCTCTCTCTCTCTCTCTCTCTCTCTCTCTCTCTCATTCATTCCATCTACCATTAAAAATTTTGTTCTTTAATTACTGGGCTGTGCTATAGCAACCAAAAAGCTGTGTGAGTGTGTGAACACATAACGAATCTGTCGACCTCTTTTAAGATTCAAATCCAAGTCCTCGAGTGCAAAAGAAAGGTGACTTGCTCTAGGAAACAACTCTTACAGCTTTGATCTAATGGATAAGTGGAAACTCTTCAAGAAGCATATTTGTTGAACAAGGTAACCATTATTGGGAGCAGCTCTGGGTGCATGGCCTGACTGGTGGCACTCATCCATGGCATGAACAGCCATAGTCTGGCCTGGACCAAACCTTTAGCCACAGTTTGAGACCAGAGCATAGAGGGGGCCAAGGAGACAGGCTGCCAAGTGCACGGCAGCAGGCTGATGAACAGCCCAACCAGACTTATGAGACTTGCCTGACTACGTGGTTGACCAGTGTTGTCACATGTACCCCTACACTTGGGTGCAAGGTGACACACTGGCTACATCGACAAGTGCATTATAGTTCCCAGATAGGAGATTTTGTCGTATGCTGTGACCCCTTTGTGGGCCCTTGTCCAGGGACAGTCAGGCACAAGCTACGTAGGTCATTCTCTCAGCCTTAGGTCAAATCAGTAGTCAGTTCTTGTTCACTAGTACCCACTGAAGAATAGTAGGTTAAGTGTTACCATCTTATAGTTTAAGGTTAGGAGTCCGTTTAGGGTCCCCAAAGGCTGGACAGGTAAGCAGGGAAGGCAGCCTGCAAAGGCTGCCCAAAAACTCCCCTGGCAAATGAGCCAGGGAGGGCTTTTGATAGGCTGGTTGTAGGCCAGCCAGTCTGTAAAACAGACTGATTCTGTAAAATAGACTGAGTCAGTCTGTTTACAGACTGGGTTGGCTCAGTCCAGCGCTATAAAAGGGCCCCTTGGCTGCCCTGTTTTCTCATTCAGTTTGCTCCTGCCTTCAGTCCTCCTACAGCTCCACTTCAGCCTCCTGTGCAGCCCCTGAGATCCTCAGATCTGGCCCTGCTCTAGCCTCAGACCCTTGGCCATTAGTTCAGCCTGATCTGAAGGTGACCACGCAGCACAACAGTCGGAGGTTTGGACCAGCAAACGGAGAGAGTTTTGGACACTGTTTCCTAAGCTTTCTCAGCTCTCTTTTACAGTTTACACAGCTCACTCTCAGCTCTATATTTCCATCATCTCTCAGTTCTCTCATAGGATCTATCACTTCTAGCTTTTCACTCTCTCACTCACGCAGTAACCCTGCATTCCGCTAGACAGCACAAGCCTCTTCCTTGCCTTGCAGAAGCGTCCTACATGGTCAGTGTGGACAGCATCAAGGTCTCGATATTGGTCGGCGTTGCCTCTCAGGTCTTTGGGTCTGCTATATACGTGTGCACAGTGATCTGAACAGTGGACGGGTTCACGCCCGGCTTGCGCACACACATCACGCAGAAGGCCATCCAATTCACTTTTTCAGTTCAAAAGGCCATGTTTACGCGGGATTTTATATTGACTCCTTTGATGGGGTGCGACATGATCCGCGGGATTCAGTGGTTCCGTGAGCATGTTCCGATGCCTGATTGGCGGCAGGACACCTTCACGATTGTGGAAGGTTTACCTGAGCCCGCCGTGATACGCAGTGATCGGAGCATACCAGGGATTTCATTAATCTCTCATATTCAAGCAGGTCGCGCCATCCTCAAGGGTGCCATGTGTGCACTTGTCTATGTCCAGTGCCAGATCACTGCAGTTCAAGCCGCTCCTCCGATGGGGCAAGCAATGGTGGATCTACTCCAAGAGTTCAAAGACATCATGCTCCGGGACGATCTACCACCCCAGCTACCTCCCAACTGACCGGAAGACCATCGCATCGATCTACTTCCGGACTCGACACCTCCAAGTAAGTTCCCTTATCGACTTTCAAAGTCTATGGAGGGGGAGTTAGAGCAGCAATTGTCTCAATTATTGCACGTAGGGTTTATTAGACCTTCTTCTTCACCTTTTGCTGCACCCATTCTATTTGTGGCAAAGAAGGATAAGTCCGCACGACTATGTGTTGACTACAGAGCACTCAACAAACTTACGGTAAGCAACAAGTTTCCTATGCCCCGCATCAAGTACATCTTGGAAAGACTCAGTGGTGTAAGATTTTTTTCAAAGATTGACCTCAAGAGTGGCTACCATCAAGTCCGGATTTTTGAAGCTGACATCCCAAAGACAGCTTTCCGAACTGAGCGAGCTCATTACGAGTTCATCGTCATGCACTTTGGTTTGAAGAATGCACCACCAACATTCAACAAGATGATGTCTCGGGTATTCGCAGAATATATTGGAAAGTGCCTGTTCATCTTTCTCGATGATATCCTTATCTTTTCCACTACAACCGAGCAGCATATTAAGAATGTGCGATGTGCCCTACAGTTATTATGTGATAACCAGCTATATCTCAATGCAAAGAAAAGTGAATTCGGATTGCTGGAAATTCAGTATTTAGGCTACATCATTAGTGCTCAAGGGATTCGATTGGACCCTGAGAAGATCCAAGCTATCACAAGTTGGGTTGGCTCATGACGGCCCAAGAGATCCGATCCTTTGTGGGTTTGTGTCAAGCATACAGCTCGCACATGGAGGGTTTCTTAACATACGCAGCCCCTCTTACAGATTTACTCAAGGGGGTAAAGACACGTAGACAAAAAGTTCAAGTCATAGGCAAAGCTTTGCAGGCCTTCCACGACTTGCAACGGTTGGCCACGACAGCACCAATTATGAAGATCGCCTCTTGGGATGATCCATTTCTGGTAATCACAGATGCTAGCAATGTCGCCATAGGGGCAGTTTTACAGCAGGAAGATAGGCCCGTGGCATACTACAGCAGAAAGCTTAACGATGCTGAAAAGAACTATTTAGTGTATGATAGAGAGCTCCTCGATGTCATCCAGGCATTAAAACATTGGAAGCCTTTCCTATACGGACGGACTTTCACGGTGAAGACAGATCACCAAGCCCTTAAGTGGCTTCAGACAATGCCTAGTACGCAATGGAGTGATCGGCAGCAGCGGTGGAGTCAGATATTCCAGCAGTTTGGGAGAATGATCGAGTACGTTCCCGGCAAAAACAACCCCATTGTAGACGCTCTCAATCGGAAAGGTTCCATCCAGACCATTGAGCAGGCCACTGTGCTCGAAATCAAAGGAAAGGATCTTAATAGCATGAAGGCACAGTACGTGGAGTCAGCAGAGTTTGGCACGTAGTTTCATTTACCCACGACGCTTGCTCCAGGCCATTACTCATTAGAGGACGGTTGGCTTTTCTATAAGAAAAGGTTATGTGTACTCAAAGACAAACGACAGTTGCTTCTTCATGATGCCCATGACGCCCTTACCGGTGGTCACAGAGGTATCAACGGGACTTTGGAGAAGTTAGAGCACTATTTCTATTGGCCAAGTTGCGAAAGGATGTATACGGCTATGTGCAGAATTGTCAAATATGCCAAAAGGTCAAGGCTTCCCACAAGAAAGCGGCAGGCTTACTTATGCCATTGACCATCCCCGATGGTCCTTTCTAGGACATAGGTATGGATTTTGTGGGACCACTTCCAGCATCCGCAGGTACGCGTAATACTCAATGTCTTACTATTGTTTGTCGCTTTAGTAAATATTATATGCTCATTTCCTGCAAACAAACGGCCAGCGCTGAAGATGTAGCTCGTTTGTTTGTCAAGTATTGGTATCCCATTGGAGGGCTGCCAAAGACCATCACATCCGACAGGGACTCTAAGTTTACATCTAACTTTTGGCGAGCCTTATTTGATAATTTTGGTACTAAGCTGCAAATGTCGCTTTCCATCCGCAATCAAACAGCGAGACGGAAAAGTATAATGGTATGGCATTTGATATTTTGAAATCATATTGTCATGATGCTCAGGGAAAGTGGGAGCAGTTTCTTCCGCTTGTGCAGGCCATTTTGAACGATACCTATTCTTTGAGTATTGGTCGCACACCTTATGAAGCGGTGTTTGGATGGCGATTTACCTCACTCCTCACCCGAATGGTGTCTCCATCTCTTGAAGCTAACAAAACCACCGAATCCATGGTAGAGATTACGGAGTCCGTGAAAAGCCGCATCACCAAAGCTCAAGCATCGTATACACGCCAAGCTAATAAATCCAGACGAGATGTCCAGTATAAAGAGGGTCAATGGGTGTATCTACGCATTATCAAGCAACGATTGAAGCAGGTGGGCAAGCGATGCCCTAAGCTGTCCTTCAGGAGCTTCGGACCATTCCCTATTATTCAAAAGATCAACGATGGCTCAATGAAGTTACGCCTACCAGACAGTTGGACTATGCACAACGTGTTCCATATAGCTTGGTTGAAGCCATATTTTGGCCCTCCTCTTTCAGAGATTTCCGACGAGCAACAAGCTGAAGTTCTTGATGAAGCAGAAGCTTTGCAGCCAAAACAGATCCTTCTTCATTAATTCAAGCATGGGTCAGGACGCAAGATCCAGGAGTTTTACACCAAGTTTCGGGATCGAGGTACCCATGAAGCAGTGTGGTTGGACGAAGATTTTTTCCAGGAGTTTCCCCAGCTATTGGCGGACTACTTGGAAGCAATGAACCTACCGCCAAGTTAAGGAGGGAATGTCACATGCACCCCTGCACTTGGGTGCAAGGTGACACACTGGCTACATCGACAAGTGCATTATAGTTCCGAGATAGGAGATTTTGTCGTATGCTGTGACCCCTTTGTGAGCCCTTGTCCAGGGACAGTCAGGCACAAGCTACGTAGGTCAGTCTCTCAACCTTAGGTCAAGTCAGAGTCAGTTCTTGTTCACTAGTACCCACTGAAGAATAGTAGGTTAAGTGTTTCCATCTTATAGTTTAGGTCTTAGCCTAGGTTAGGAGTTCCTTTAGGGTCCCCAAAGGCTGGACAGGTAAGCAGGGAAGGCAGCCTGCAAAGGCTGCCCAAAAACTCCCCTGGCAAATGAGCCAGGGAGGGCTTTTTATAGGCTGGTTGTAGGCCAGCCAGTCTGTAAAACAGACTGAGTCTGTAATACAGACTGAGTCAGTCTGTTTACAGACTGGGTTGGCTCAGTCCAGCGCTATAAAAGGGCCCCTGGGCTGCCCTGTTTTCTCATTCAGTTTGCTCCTGCCTTCAGTCCTCCTACAGCTCCACTTCAGCCTCCTGTGCAGCCCCTGAGATCCTCAGATCTGGCCCTGCTCTAGCCTCAGTCCCTTGGCCATCAGCTCAGCCTGATCTGAAGGTGGCCACGCAGCACAACAGTCGGAGGTTTGGACCAGCAAATGGAGAGAGGTTTGGACACTGTTTCCTCAGCTTTCTCAGCTCTCTTTTACAGTTTACACAGCTCACTCTCAGCTCTATATTTCCGTCATCTCTCAGTTCTCTCATAGGATCTATCACTTCTAGCTTTTCACTCTCTCATTCACGCAGTAACCCTGCATTCCGCTAGACAGCACAAGCCTCTTCCTTGCCTTGCAGAAGCGTCCTACATGTGTGGACAGCATCAAGGTCGCGGTATTGGTCGGCGTTGCCTCTCAGGTCTTTGGGTCTGCTATACATGTGCACAGTGAATTCGTAAGAAGCATGTTCCGTGCTCTCTTGAAGAGTGTTCTTTGTATTTCTCAGTTCTCCAAGTATAAAGCAAATTCTCCCCTGATTGGGGGAGGGGGCCCTCAGTGGGTACAGGGACCCAATCGGTTGTCGACTCTACTCTCTCTCTACCCTCATCTCCTTCCTTTCTCTGTGGTAAAAAATGCCCATTCCTCGCTAAAGGTTTAAAGAAGGTCTTGCTGTGAATTACACGATCAGATAACCGTTGCATGTTACAAGTGTAGTCTGTAAAGTAAAAAGTTGATAAACCTAGCTAGCCGTCCATTTTAATTTAAAAGCTGAGCCAGTCTTAAATTTGACCTTCTGAAAGAGGGAGTTGTGTAGGATCATGGTAAGGAGTGCTTTTGAATACTTCCTGAAGGGAAGGGGGGGAAATTGCAAAGCTCATAAATGCAGAATATATGAAATGAGAGTTTCACAAAATAAGAAACTCAGATATACAATTTTGCTTAAGTAATGAACACAAGGTTAAAGGGCCAAGATGAGCCCCTCTCTTATCTGAAGGCACTTGTTATTTCTCAAAATCAAGGTGTTGCAATACCTTTCAAACTTGAGACCAACTTTTGAGTGTGGACAAAACTTATGTGAAATAGACAATAAGTGGTTAGTTAGTCTATATACATGTACAGCCACACAAATAACTCTTCGGTTGCACAAAACTCCAAGGGGAAGATGCTTGGCAGTTATCATTATTTCCAAGCATTGGTAACAATGAACTACTGTTCTCGCTTCATCATTCAATGATTTAATCAATGAGAAATCTGATCCAGCAAATCTGTCAGTAATATTTCCTCGATGCAATTGTTGGAGAAGATTGTCCTAGAAATGTGTGGAGAAATCTGTTTGCACATAAGGGCTGTCTCAGAGATGTGTGAGTAAAATGTATGTTGTTGTATACTGTGATGAAAATTGTCTGCACATGAACAGCTGCCTCATAAGAGCATAATGAAAACTGTCGTCTCAGAAACATGCGAGAGAAACCGCCTCAAACTGTGAGAGGTAACTATTGCAAGGCTGGCAATGGTTGACAGCATAGGCTTCTCTGAATGGACTCCAGTTCCTTTGCATGCTTTTTGGAGCAGCTCTTACTGCAGAGCTGGCAATGGCTATAGAAATAGGCTTCATCCAATGGCCTCCGAGAGCTGCTCCAAAAAGTGTGCAAGGGACTGCCCAAAAACAATGAGAGTATCTTCCTGAGGACACTCCGCAAGAGTCAAACCAAACAAAAGGCCGTAGAGACCAATAGAGGCACGACTCATGCCAAAACTTGTGAAACAATGCAAACTGAAGTGTAGACACTGATGATGCATCAAAGCATGCCACATGTGAAGGTGATTTAGTACTTGAATGGTTGGGAGAATGTTGATTGCAGCTATAGCAGGTGCAGCTTTATCAGATGACTGGTCAAAATCCCTTGAAAGGAAATATTCAGTTTTATGCAGCATAATCTGTGTCACCTAGTATAACCATTATCATCTGTGATAATACTGGGAGTCACACCATCTCAATAATCAGTGTGTCCTAAGCTAGCTTAACCAGCAATCTCAAGCTTTGCTAAATCTGTAATATAACATGCTGCCGAGAATGTTATGTTCAACACAACCTGCAACAAAGATTCCTGTAGAATTACTCAAAGGCATAGTCTTGGTCTGCCAATCTTGGCCCATTGCTCTAGCTTCAAAAAGATGTCACAAGCTGAGGAAATCTACATTGCGGTTGTAAAATTTCTACCCCCTTGAGATAATAACTTCACAAAGCACATAAAGCGTTCAATATTCCAAGCTTTGACAAGACGGAGGCACTTCTTCAATTTGAGCACAATTGCATCCTAACTACATTTGCTCAAACCTTTGACACCATCAGCTCTCACCTCTTGAACAAAGCACTAGAACTACCATTCTGCCACACATCATTACTTACAAAAACCAAATGTCAAGTACAGTTGGTGCCCTTCTCTACCACACAGCACATTGCGCTTCTCTGCAACATGTTGAATGTTGTGTAGAACTTGTGAATCCATGTGAGCTTAGCCTGATTGTCTTACTGTGGAACTTTGGCAAAGGCATTGGCGAAGTGACTTCTTGACCTCGCTTCTTGAAACATGATCACCTACAAAACTAACAGACATGCTGTTGTTTACGAGGTGACTAGAGAGAAAGAGTTCACCAAGGATAAGGTGCAGGCTGTCACTTGGAAGTACCCAGAAAATCCACCACAGGGCTATGGTTTTTTTGCTATAGCCGAGGTAATTTCCTTGCTTGACTTCATCTCCATGTACAATGTGAACCTTGTTTCTCATGTCATTATCATATGCAGTATCTGCTTGATACTCTCCATAGCATCAAAGCCTTTACCTGCAAGAGTTGAAACTAAAATCTAATTTAGTGTGGAGGAATTCACTGTTTTAGAAAAGCTAGCAACAAAAAAATAGAAAGCAATAGATGAGACACAAAGGTAGGAGAAAATAAGAGCCCGCAGGCACAGGGAACTTCTATAAATGCAACTCAGCTCTATGCTGCTCTAGATCAGAATTTGATCTGAACTGAGCTCTCCTGAAGACCACTTCCATAATTGCCGCCATGAGTGGCTGCTTACTGCTCTAGCAGAGCTGAAGCAATGGAAGCAAGAGAAGAGAATGAAGTATGGCCAAGATGCTGCCTAAAAGCTATGGAAATGAATGAGCACTGAATTTCGCACCTTACTTTGACTTCTTGTCATTTACATGCAGTTCCTTAAAGGATGCTACTTTTAAAGTATTGGCTATCAGGACCATATATGTTATTGTAGGTGGTTTCCTGTAGTGAGGAACTCTCTTAGAAGTGTAGGTACTATTGATACCCCAAACAATCACAGTTGAACACGATAGACAGTGATCCAGGTGATGCAAACTATGTGTACTGGCAAGTGATGTTACTTCAATGTTGGGAGGACCATTAACTTTTAGATTAAAAGATAGAAGGACTATTCTCATCTCACCTTCATTCTAGTCTCACTTGCTTATACGTCGCTGACTTATTTGCACATTGTGCATAGGATCCTGCCGGCCCCCAAGAGTTCACTGCAGCTTTAACCTAAACCTGATGGTATCGAATGAGTTACAGTTGACGATGTCTATTTCAGTGTAGAATACTAGTTTGGGTCTATCTTGAACACTCAAATGGTAAAAAATCAACACTGTTGTGGAACATCGTACAGCCATATCATGTGCATTAAAACTTACATCGTTCAGCAGTAGCTGGATCTGTGAATTTATATAGATTCCAGCAGCCCCTTCAGTGCCTGCAATATGTCAGTGATGTCACCTCTTCTTCTCCATATGCCCTTCACGGCAGTGCATGCTAGCCCCCTGCCATGTCCTTTCCCTTGCATCTTAGCACCCTACAATGCAACAGATCCTGTTCCAGCGCTGCTACATCTTCCACCAATGAGGGCTATGATTGCTGAGGGCATTTTCTTTTACTGCTATATGTGGCAATCTAATACATTATTTCTAGCTGGAGCTCACTATCGTGTCACAACAAAGTTTTAACTTGTTCGTTTGTGCAAAGGAAAAGAAATCTGATAATGTAAAAAAATCAATACAGGAGGGTCTGGTAGAGACATAATGTGCCCAGTAAATGAGCATTGTAGCACAGGAGCTGCCTGCCTCATGTGTGCCTGCACCTAGGTGCTAATGTGTTTGCTAGTGTGGTGTGGAACATGCACCCTCCTCAAAAAAACCAATATGGGGATGGTAGATCCATTTCTATGCTTGTAGCGGAGTGTGTACACTGTACATAAGACCTATGGCCAAAATGGAAACATGCTTGCAACCAAGGATGACACTACAGTGAGCTCGCCAGATGCGTTTGACTGTGATGCTGCCTACTATCTCCTAGATGGGCTCCTCATTCGATAAAGGGGACTTGGTGATCAGATATCAATGAAAAACATCAAAATTTTGTTCCACATCGAGAAGGAGAAGACTGCCACCTTAGGCCATCCACAGGACCCTGGATAATTCTGTGAAGGAAATCGAGTTGAGCTTAAGTAGCTGGTTGGGAGGTCTTATTTCTTTGTCTATCTCTGTTCTTGTTTTTTATGGAGGGCAAAAGTACTGTTTGACTGCCCAGTGTCCAGTCTGTAAGACACAAGTGATTTGAATACAGCAACACAGCCCATTAAGCCAAGATCTAAGTTTCTGGTGTTTCGGATTCCTTTAAAAAGATATTTCTGTTGATGTCCCTTAGTTACTGAAACTGTGTTAAAAGATGTAAGGGTGTTTCAAACCCGATTAGAAAATTAAAATCATAGACTCTAATTTTCTTGTGAAATGAATGAAAGAAGATTTTACAACATGTTAAAGAAAGTAAAGATTTTTTGTGGGTCGTTTGAAGTGTGGTCTGATTTGACACTGTCGCTATTGAGTATGGAAGCTTATACAAGTTTGTTGCCGAAAATTTGCAGTCCAATACTTGCAGAGATTGTTCCGGAGAAGTCACGGACGACTGTTTATGCTCTAGATCGGTCATTCGAATCTCTCTTGGCAGCGTTTGCACCTTTTGTGGTTGGTATGTTTGCAGAGGACGTCTATGGTTATATTTCCCCATCAAAAGGAGACCCCATCACAATGGGGATCGAGAGGGAAAATGCAATTGCTCTAGGCAAAGCTCTTTACACAGCCACTGGGATCCCATCTTTCCTCTGCTGTGCTATATACACATCCCTGTATTGGACGTACCCAAAGGACAGGGACAAGGCCAAAGCTGCTGCTTTGATGGAGTTGCAAATGAAAGGGATGCATACATCTGAGTATGCAATTGTGGGCACTACTGTTGAAGGCCGAAACACTAAGGACGTTTCCGAGGAGAAACGCCCAATACTTTCTCTAGCAGAGAATTGAATTTATATACTCAGGTATCCATAATTGCTGCTGCAGATCGTACTGTCTCTCTACTTTGATTTCCTACAGTGCTCAATGTACTTCCAATTACTCTCAGCGGGAATTCAGTTGGGGGACAATGTATAGTATCTTGGGGTTCAGAGTGTGTGATACAGAAATTTCCCGCAGACACACAAAAGGCAAATGGTTGTCTATACTTTGCTCATATGCAGAACAAAAGTTCTGCAACAAAAAATGAAGAGAAGTTTCTTATTACAGCATCATGGCTCCAGTCACTCTTGACAGGGCCCAAAAAGTAAGATTCATCCACATCCCATTTATGACCTTGCTAAAAGCAAGTGAGGTTTCATGACTGCCTGTCATAGTGTGAAAGGGATAAGAGAAAAAATTGTGGAAAAATGATAGTGGAAGTTTGATTGGATGAAATTGCTATAGGAAGCTGATAAAGCATTGCGAATATTGTTTCTATGGAATGCTTGATAACTTGCAAAAGTTTAATGTGATGAAATTATTTATAAAGCTTTCAAAAAGGGGAAGAAGGAAATAGTAGAGAGAAGAAGGAAACTTTCAAGTTGGAGCCAACTGGTATTGTGATTATCTATCTTTAGTGGTGCGTATGCCCTATCAACTACCCTTAGTTTTGTAATTATTCTTTCCTCGTCTTTGGGAGAGACTGAAATGAAATAATGTTGCAGCTTGGATGAAGAGTTTTTGGACTATGGTTTGATTAGCCTTCTCCCTAAGTGCTAGCCTTATGGCTGAGTCTGCCTTGCACCTCTGGAGCTCTGATGGAAACTCAGTACGTGGACCTTTGTATGAATGTATGCTTGTGTGCGTGCGCGTGTGTGTGTTTGTAAGCATACATTCATACAAAGTTCTACACCCACTAGTGGGTGCTAATGACGTATGTCATAGTGGCTAGTCCCTACTATGCATCATGAAGTTGATGGTTTATAATCTATTGGATGACCACCATGAAGTTATAAACTGCACTTTTCCATGTGATGAGTTTGTGCATTTTCTTGGATTCATCTAGGTATATATAAAGGATGTAGAAACCTAGTCTTTACATCAAATCACAAAAAGTCAATATTGGATGCTTGACTAATAAGCGTAATTGATTGCTATACCTTGCCAAGTGAAATTATTTATGAGCATTGAATTGGTGGTCCATCTATGGTAGTTTTATATGACTATTTTCACGATTGTGCTTTGCAGCTCACATATTATCTATGCCTGCATAATATCCAAGACTACCACCTTTCTTTGTAGTTTATAGGATTTGCTAGCATGAGAATGAGTCATTTGGTTAAGCTATATCATAATTGATACTTGGTTGGTAACGTGGCCTTGCAACTTTTTCTTTCTTTTCTATGTACGAGTAGCAACATGTGAGAGTGACATAATTAACCAATGGCAATGTATTCAACCACTTCTAGAAGTGAAGAAAAGGGGAAAGCAAATTAGGCATGGGTATGTTTTGGAGAAGGAGAGCATGGGGAGAAATCTTCTTTAATTCAATGCTTCAAACTTTAGTTTTCTACTTTTGCTACGATCGTGTGTGAAAATTGTCATTGAATTTAGATTCATCTATCAATTTGCCATTTGAGTTTCATGCATAGGCTTGTTGGTTTGAACAACATTGACCTTCTATATCATGATTTTCCATAATGGACCAGGCACACTTGAAATATTTGTATCAGTGTTGATGACTTGGAAAATGAGCCTTTTAGTGCAGGCACGCTGCACGCTTGAGGGCAAGCTTCACCATTGACGTAAGCAAGTAGGAGACAAATAGCTTTGAAAATTTGCAACATTTTAAAAAAAGGAAACAATTCTTTAAAATAACAAGGTGAATTGCTTCAATAGGCCTGCCCCTTGGAATAAATGTAAGGACATTTCATGTATCAAATTTATGTCTGCGTATGTAGTATCATGTGGTCCGACCAACATGCGAAATTCTTTCCGGTGTTTTTGTTGTTTGTTTTTATGTTGCACTAGATGTGGTCAATCCTCGATTCGTAGATTGTTGTTGGCCCTTGGCTCAACATGTACATATTGTGGTGGGCCATGAAGTCTTGAAGTCGTGCCATTTGCGAGGATTTTTTGGTATTGTCAATGTTGAAATCACCGAGTGCATATGTTGTTGCTGGTGGAATGAGCTGTAGTAGGTCATGCATCATTTGTAGTAGATACTCAACTTTTGTTTTTGGCGCTTTGTATGTGTTAAGTATTCCGATCTTTTGTTTTCCTTTGTTCTCGAACATTGTGAGCTAGATCTAGCACTTCTCGTCACCGATGTGATTCTCTTGCGTGAGATGTAGCTCGTGCTTGTAGTATGTTGCAATGCCCACACCGTTGTTCCTGCAGATGCTAAGAAGAGGTGCGAAAGATGTTGGATCACCAATTATTGTTCTTGTCTCTTGCAAGCACAGCATAGCTGTCACCTCCAACATCCCTGAGGATGATATGTCTTGCGCGTGATGCAACAGAGATCGTGTGTTGTGTGTTAGGAGTAGCGATTTTTCATTGGTTTTGTTTTGGAGCGCAACCTTTTCGAATGGCCACTTGCGTGAGTCCCTAAGTCTTGTGATTTCCTATTTGACCATGGGGTTGACTTTAATGTTCTTTTATTGTATCCATGATAGAAGGTAAAGCTTCAATGGCTCACGAACGCGAGACAGCGCAGTGTAAACCAAGCCATGTGCATGAATTCCTTTTGGGTCGAATGCGACCGAATGCATAGTTAGTTCTTGCGAACAGTGGACTGTTCTTGCTGTCGCAGGTTGCACCGGGAATTGTTTCCTTGTAATTGTGTTGAAGTGGTTCTTCCCTATTTGGAACTCCCTTGTGACTTGCAGGATTGGTGTCCAGTTTCTTGGAGTGTCGGCTTTGTATAGATGTCTGTTTTCGTAACGAGCCCTTGATCCAGAGTGCGGGTCATTGAAAAGAATCCAGATGATCCTTGGACTCCCCTCGAGTTACTGTCCATGAACACTCCATCCACACCATTAACTATCCCATCAATGACATCCAGGTTTAGTAGAACAGATCTCTATGATCATTTCTTGTTTCAATCGAAGCTCACCATGAAGTCCCGCTATAAGTAGTGCATCTGATGGCACCCTTATTGTTTTGCTGCATGTTCCATGACGTATGTCTTTCGCTAGAAGCACGTGCGGATCTGTTCGAATGGCGTTGAAAACATAGTCGTTATGAATTCCTCTGCGGTGTTTGTGTAGAAGTGGTGAGGTACTAAATGCTTTTCCGGAGGTTCCTTTAGGTGATTATTGTTCAGGTGCTCGATGTTGTTATTTGTTTGGCTTCCTGTTCGTATTCTGTTGAGCAGTGAGGGAAAATGCTCGTCTGTTTGTCGTATGGGTTGTTGCAGCTCATAGTAAAGTAGCATGCTTTTCCAAAATGATCCAAGCATGGATGAGGGTGTGGCTTTGTCATTGAAGATCCATGAGTCCTTTGTTGGGCTTGCTTGGTCAAGGTCTCCACATAGTAGAACATCAATTCCACCAAAAAGGTTGGTCATGATTGTGCTTGATTTCTCTCATTCGGCAATCCACAGTGGTGAATGTGTTGAGCCCCACCAGTGATATCTCATCAACTACTAGTAGCTGCACCTCTCTGAACGATTCTAAAAGTTTTTGTAGTTTCTCTCCTGAAAGAGATGTGTATGCCGATGACAATAGTGGAAGGAGGAGTGCTCCATGTATTGTCATTCCCCCTATTGCATGAGCAGCTCTACCAGTGTATGCAAGTAGTAGTGCTCTGGGTAGACCAGTATCAGATGTCTATTTGTGCAAGTAGAAGCGTAGTAGTGCATGCATTAGCAGTAAAAGTATGAATGTTTTACCTGTGCCTGCCTCTCTGGATAAAAGCAAGTGAAATTGACTGTTGGGATTGTTTATTTTCTTGAGCATGATGTCGTTGATGATTGAGTGCTGCTCGTTGTTCAGCCTCTGGAGGAGCGCATAGTACTTCTTATTTGGCATAGTAGTTTGGGAGACATGACGCCCGTCGCGTTGCGCATTACTTGTCTTTCATTTACATTCATTTCTAGTGCGAGGTCAAATCTCTCCCCACTTGTCGAGTGTCCTACTGCATTGCTATATCTTGTTGTGGAGTTGGAAGATTGTGTTGTGTTGGGAAACTCTTCGTACATTGAGCTTTTGTCGAATTCGTAGCGGTTTGTCTCAATTATATTTGCATTTGCGAGGTACATGTCATGCCATGTTAAAACATCGTCCGATAAAGTGTGTTCTGTGTGTTCAAATGGAAAATATAGCAGGCATAGCTCTCTGAAGTGATTCTCTGGGTCTTTTGCCTTGTTGTAATTGTTGAATCGAATTACTTTTCCCTCTTCCTTGGCTGTTTTTGGGTCCTCAGTATTGTGTGCTTACTTGCGAATGTGGCCAGGCAAATGTCCGCGTAGTTCAGGTTCCACTTTGTGTACTTTTTTATAACGTCATCGAAGAATATGTCTGTGCTGTCAGATTCGATTGCTTGGAGCTATCTGGTTCTCTTTAAGAGTAGAGTTCTCTCATCGGCGGGGCTAGTGTTAATGTAGCAGAACTCTCTACTCACACTTGTTAGGGGTAGTGACAAGCAAAGGTAGGCCGCTTGTTGTGAGCTTATGTGTTGCATGTTTAGTAATGTGTTCCCTACATTTCATAGACGTTCATTTGCAGGTGTTTCGGAAGAAGTGCTTGCTGCGATTGCACTTTTATTGCCTCAGTGGTTTCCTTATCTATTTTTGTCATGTAAGATGTGCAGTAGAACGCAACGGCGTAAGGATTGAGGATGAACTGAATATCAATATTTGTGTACCATAGGATGGATATAGAGGGGTTGAAATTGTTTGTGTAAGTATCCTTCTGATGTCACTTAAGCAGGATTGTTGGCTGGGATAGTTTGCTTCTCAAAGCGTTGATGTAGGCATCATGCCTAATCTTCTTTTTCATTCATTTATATATGTGTTTGAGTATTGTACATAATCGGGGTAAAGGCACAATGACCTTTAACCCCCACAACCTCCCACTTAAAGGACAATGTGCCTTTAAGGGAGAACAACCAGTGAGCATACTATCCAATGCCCATCAATACACGACAATACTCAAACCGCTGATTAGGTAGACTCTTCGTCAGCATATCTACAGGGTTATCATCTGTATGAACCTTGACAAGCTCTATGCGCTTGTCCTCAAGTACCTCCCTGATGAAATGGTACCTGACCTCAATGTGTTTAGTCTTTGCATGAAAGACCGGGGATTCCGTGCTAGTTGAATAGCACTCATGGAATCACTATGCAATGTCGGTACACCTGTATGAATCCCCAAATCTCCCACTAGCCGATCAAGCCATATAGCCTCCTTGCAACCCTCTGTGGCTGCAACATACTCAGCCTCTGTGGTAGACAAAGCAATGCACTTCTGTGCACGAGACATCCACGACACTGCACCACCTGCAAAGGTGAACACATAACCAGAAGTGGATCTCCTACTATCCACATGCCCTGCATAGTCTGAATCTGTGTACCCAAGTACATGCATGTCTCCTTTACCAAAGAAAATGCGCATCTCCTTGGTACTCTTCATGTACCTCATGATGCACTTAACTGCCTCCCAATGCCATATACCAGCTAACAACTCCCACTGCAAATGCAATGTCTGGTCTAGTAGATATCATAGCATACATAAGACTCCCAACTGCTGATGCATAAGGAACTTTGGCCATCATGGCCCTCTCCTCTTCTGATTTGGGACTATCTGTATGACTCAGTTTCACATATGGAGGCAATGGAGTACTCACTGCCTTCCCCCCCTCCATATTGAAACGCTGCAATACTTTTGTAACATACTCTTTTTGTGAAAGCCAAAGGAGTTTCCTACTCCGATCATGCGTGATGCGCATACCAAGAATATGACCTGCAAATCCCAAATCCTTCATATCAAAGGCCTCATGCAACTTGGCCTTTAATGCATCTAGCTCATAAGTATTCTTGCTAGCCAATAGCATATCATCCACATATAGTGCCAAGATTATCAGGTTATTATCCTTAGCCCTTTTAGTGTAGAGGCAGTGATCAATTTCACTCCTTCTAAAACCCTGGAACCGAATGAAAGCATCAAACTTCTGATACCATTCTCTAGGTGCTTGCTTAAGACCATAGAGACTCTTTTTCAGCTTGCAAACTAAATGCTCTTTGCCCTTTTCTTCAAAGCCTTCTGGCTGCACCATGTAAATTTCCTCATGCAAATCCCCATGCAAGAAAGCTGTCTTGACATCCATCTGCATGAGCTCCATATCCTCTACTGCCACTAGTCCAAGCATGCATCTAAGTGTGGTCATCTTCACAACCGGGGAGAATATCTCATCAAAGTCCACACCCTTCTCTTGCTTGAACCCTTTAGCAACCAAACGGGCCTTGTACCTAGGCACATCATCACTTGTGACCACCATCTTGTAGACCCATTTACATGGCAATGCTTTCTTTCCATGTGGCAAAGAAACCAAGTCCCAAGTCTTATTCTTCATAAGTGAACTCATCTCTGATTGCATAGCATACTCCCACTTGCGTTGATCCTCACGCATCATAGCCTCTCTGTAGCAAGAAGGCTCCCCGCAATCAGTAAGCATCACATAGTCTACCCCTGGAACAAACCTATCAGGCGGTCTAGACACTCTAGATGATCTTCTCAATGGCATTTCAGCTTGCTGTCCCACCTGCATATCAGCCACATTTGGCTCAGCATTTCCACCAATAGATGATCCATCATCTACCCTTGATTGTATACCTGTGGGAGTACTTGGTGGTACCATTTCTTATACATTTGGTGCATGGACAGCTTGCTGTCTATCAACATATGCAGGTGGATTCACATCCTGGAAAGTGATTCTCCTCATTTCCACATCCCTCATGGGTGCCTTATGCATCTTCTTCTCATTGAAGACCACATCATGGCTACGTATGATCTTCTTTACTTCTGGATCCCAGAGACGATAGCCCATCTCTCCACTTTCACCATAACCCAGAAAGATGCATTTCCTAGACTTAGGATCTAGCTTCTTTCGAAGCTCTTTTGGCACATGTGCATATGCCTCACACCCAAATATACGCAAATGAGAGTAAGAGGGCTTCTTGCCACTCCATGCCTCTTTAGGAATACCACCATCCAAACTCTTAGTAGGTGATTTATGGATCACATGCACTGCAGTCTTCATTGCCTCAGCCCAAAAACCACCAGAAAGACTTGCATTGGAAAGCATGCATTGCAACCTTTCTTGAATGGTACGGTTCATCTTTTCTGCAACTGGATTTTGCTCTGGAGTACGAGGGGATGTGAGCTCCCTCTTAATCCCACGTGTATCACAGAAATGCTGAAAGTCATGAGAGAGATACTCTCCACCATTGTCAGTCCATAGGCATTTAAGCATTCTACCTGACTGATTCTCAACCAAGGCCAGCCATTTCTGTAATACGTGAAACACATCACTCTTCCAAGCTATAGCATAAGCCCACACTTTCCTAGTTGCATCATCAATGAATGTCACATAGTATTCAGCCCCGCCTAATGATCGTGTAGGCATGGGACCGCATACATCTGAATGCACCAAATCAAGCTTTTCAAACTCTTTCTTTCCCCTTCTTTTATGGGCTGATTTAGTCTGCTTCCCATAGAGACAGTGCTCACAAAATTCAAAATCAGAGAAACTCAAATGCGGTACATAACCCAAACGGCATAAGAGTTTCATTCCATTCTGGCTCATGTATCCCAACCTGCAATGCCACAAAGAAGTGCTTGGCTACTCGGTTATTGCAACAACATGATCAAATACCCCTGATACATGTAAGGGATACAAAGTCCCACACTTGGCACCCCTGGCCAAAAGCATAGAGCCCTTCTGAATTTTCCAACTTTGAAAGCCAAAAGTGGTGTGAAAACTAGCATCATCTAGCTAACCCACTGAAATAAGACTCTTGGTCAGCTTAGGCACATGTCTCACATGTTTCAAAACAAATGCAGACCCATTTGCAAAAGAAAACTTTATGTCACCTGCTCCCACTATGTCACATGCATATGTTGGGATATCTCAAGGTGTATGCCTCAGGCACACCTTATGTTTCTATGTGTGAGTGCTAGAGGCACAGTTAGGTGCCCACAAGCACAGTTAGGTGGTGGAAGAGCCACATAGGATGATTGAGAGAATCTAGGAGCAGATTGAGGAGATGATTGTGGAGCTCTGAGGTCATCAATGATGTCAGTGAGCTTGTATGAGGTGCCTACTTAAGGACCTCACTTTTCTTCATTCCATAAGCAAGTATTCTGAGTTTGTGTCCACTCTACTCTTTCCTTTCAGTATTCCAACATGGTATCAGAGCCATTTGATCCTCCTTGAGCCCATTTTTGCCACATCATCATCTTCTTCCTCCTCTTCTTCTTCACCATCTCTCCCTCTTCTTCCAAAAATTTGCTTAAGCCTATTCTCCTCCGATTCTCAGCCATTTCCCACGCCCTTCCAGTTGGAGATCCACCTTGTTGGGGCAAACTTTTGGCTGCAAGGAATTGACGAATCTTCGCCTCTGCTCGTCGCCATTACACGAAGGTCGTCGACTGTCTCTTCTGCGTTTTCTCCCAGCACACTTGATCTTTCTCTAATTCCTTTTAGGGGGGGCTGGTCCATACCTAGAGCTACCTTGTGCTGAAATCTGAGCAACAATGGCTGCATATTGAAGGAGAAAATAGAGAAAAACCAGTCGACTTTGTTGAAGAAGGAGAAGGCGACCTGACGCGTTTTTTCGCCTCTTCTTCCCAGAGGTTCTACTATGGTATACCAGCTTTCTTTTGCCTCAGAAAGCCCCCTTTCTTTTGCTTTGAAGAGTGAGCTATAAGCCCTCCAAGTTCAGCTCTCTAGTTTTGACAGTTTTGACAAGCTTTTGAAAATGATGCTACATAAAATGCTACTCTAGCATTTCTGGTCTTTTGAAGTTTTCAACAACTTCAGTACAAGTTTTGCTTCAGTTTTGTTTTGACTTGCTAGACCTGGTTTTGATTGGAAAGTGTTTATTTCACCCACTTCTATGAAGCATGTAAGAAGAAGCATCATTGTTTGAAATCTGGTCACTACTATTTGCTACATCAAGTGCTCATATTTTGGAAGTCTTTCAGTTATTTTTGCCTTGTAAGAGAGATAGACACTGCCCAATATCTGGGTTAGACCCTCTCATGGCTACCATATTTAATCTTGAGAAGTTCAATGGAAAGGGCTTCCATACATGGCAAATGAAGGTGAAATTTGCATTGATGAGGGAGAACTTATGGGGACTTGTCAAACCGACTCCTACCGCTTCTTCTACGGCCTCCAATGCTGGACAATCCTCAACTCCGACATGATCGGCAAGGGATCCAGCAAGAGAAGATTATATACACCATATCTCTAACTTAGAGTCTCCTTCAGTGATGATTATATACACCATATCTCTGACTTAGAGTCTCCTTCGGAAGCTTGGCAGAAGCTAGACATGATTTTTGGTGCAAGCTCTCACATCTCTAAACTATCACTTAAAATCTCTTTCTTTGAATTGAAGATGGCTAGTGGTACTACTTTGGCAGCTCATGTCAACTATATGCGGAGTCTTATGACTCAATTAGCTTACTCAATTAGCTTCTATCAACTCTCCTATTTCTCCAGATGATGCTATGGCAGTGTTACTTAAGAGCATGCCTGAAGATTATGATCACATAGTTACCACTTTGAAAAATCTTCCTAATCCTAATCTTGAAGGTATTATCTCTACTCTCCAAGAAGAAGAAAGGCATATGGAGCTCAGGAAAGGCAATGACACTACTTATGCTGTAAAAGTCCAGAAGGGCAAGTATACTCCTTGCAATCACTGTGGAAAGACAAATCACCTTTCAAAGGACTGCTTCAAAATTAATCCATGCAAGCACTGTGGCAAGAACAACCATAATGAGAAGTTTTGCAGAGCCAAAGCAAAGAAAGAAAATGCAAATCTACTTTTAGTTGAGCCTCCACAAGATGAGGCATCCCATGAAGATTATGCATTTTAAACACATCTCTATGTATGCTCCAGATCTCTCTTTTTATGTCAAGGTACTCAGCCTGGATAGTCCTCCAAAATGAATGAAAATAAACTATTGTGTTTTGTGTGTTTTGTAAACACCTCTGGTCACCTTATGATGTAGGCCATGTGTATGTTTTGTTCCATGGTACCTCCTGCAGACATTGTGTGCATGTACATGCAGGGGAGATAACCATTGGAAGGTCTTTTTGTATCCCTTTTTGTTTACCTTACACCCAAGGGAACCCTTGCTAGCATGAGAACCTAGCCATAGATTTATCCTTGACCACCATGAGATGGCATGAGAAACTATGAGACTAGATGTATCCTTGACATAGCCTGAGGCATTTCCTTGAGGGGGGGTTTGTTGGGATATCTCAAGGTGTATGCCTCAGGCACACCTTATGTTTCTATGTGTGAGTGCTAGAGGCACAGTTAGGTGCCCACAAGCACAGTTAGGTGGTGGAAGAGCCACATAGGATGATTGAGAGAATCTAGGAGCAGATTGAGGAGATGATTGTGGAGCTCTGAGGTCATCAGTGATGTCAGTGAGCTTGTATGAGGTGCTTACTTAAGGACCTCACTTTTCTTCATTCCATAAGCAAGTATTCTGAGTTTGTGTCCACTCTACTCTTTCCTTTCAGTATTCCAACAGCATAGTCATTTCCAAGATGCACACAACCTGTCTTTCCACTATCATAAGTAGAGAACCATTCCCTATGGGGAGTAACATGGAATGAAGCACCAGAATCCAAAATCCAATCCTGGGAATATGCATCATCTGAAGTGGTAAGCAACTCTGTAGATAAAGTAGACATGAAGAGAACATCATTGTCACTATCATGTGTGACTGCATTGATCTCCTCGATCTTCACTTTTCCTTTGTCCTCCCTTGGACTCTCTTCCTTTTGATTTGCACCCCAATTTGCATTCTTTTTCTTATCCTTTTGCTCTCTTTTCAGCTTGTAGCAGTCCTTTTTCATATGGCCCTTCTTGCCACAGTGGTAACACTCAATGTTTCATGCCCTGGATTTGCTACGAGACTTCCCTCTTTCTTGGGACTTCCCCCTGAACTGTGATCTACCCCTTTGCACATTTAAGACTGCATCCTGCTTGTTGCCATCCATAGACTTCCGTCTAATCTCCTCGGCCAACAAGCTACCCACAACATCATCAAATTTCAGTACTCCACCAGGTGCAGAGTTACTAACAGCTGTACGGAAGGTATCCCATGAGGATGGCAATGAACATAAGAGAAATATTGCCTTAGTCTCCACATCAAAATTCATTCTCTGAGCCTTAAGCTGGCTGAAAATAATATTGAATTCATTCAAGTGAGAAGCAATGGAGACCCCTTCCTTCATCTGCAGCTCAAACAACCTCTTCATGAGGTAAACTTTATTAGAGGCAGTTTCCTTCTCATAAGTGGCACACAGTTTCTTCCACAAATCTTTCGTAGTCTGCTCATTTACTACTGTGAAATAAACTGACTCTGCAAGATGAAGTCTAATAGTAGACTTTGCTAATGCATCCAACTCATTCCAATCATCCTCAGACATATTTGCAGGCTTAGCTTCAATCCCTACCAAGGGTTTAATCTGCTTCTTTTGAATAAGCACATCCCTTAGTTGTTCTTTCCACAAAGAAAAGTTTGTCCCATCAAACTTTTTAATGTTGAAAAACTCCTTTTCAGACATGGAAGAGGATGCCATGATGCAAATAAAGCAGAATCCCAAATGCTAGTCCCTGCAAGAGAGAATCACACCAAATACCAGGTGCACCCAAATGTGTATGCCACAATAGAGTGAAATATCACCAAAACTCAAAGCTCAAAGCATCAAAAGATGCATCTGACTCATGTGCATATACTATGCATCCATATGAGCAAATCTGGCCGAAAAGAAAATGCCAATAAGTGCCAAATGACTCAAGCATAAACACCATCCACTGGCATATGCATCAATAATATCTCATCCAAGAGAGCATAGCACTATTAGTGCATCACCTGCAATGTGTCAAAGCTGTCCCTTAGCATAAAATAGCATCCATGTGCAAAGCGTCCATAAAAAAATAGCATCCCACAAGGTAATTTGGGCCTATCAGTGCATCCAACAAGGACCGCAATGCATCCAAATGGCCTATAAATCATCCACTGCAACCCAATGCATACCACGAATGAGCGCACACACTACTCAAACTGCAACCAGAGTGATTTGCATAAGGTATGCTCAAGAAATCATAGTCTTACGGTAATGACCGCTACTGAAAATAGAACCTGAGATGCCTCAAAACATGGGCGCCATTGCATAATCGGACTCAACAAGAAAATCTGCAAATATCTCTCTTCTGCTAGAACTCCAAAATCCCAACTGATGAGTGAGAAATGGGAGTCAACACTTATCCACTGCCATGTGGTGTAAATCTAAGGTTTCAAAACCTTAGAATGAAAAATGCATAACAGAGAGACGAAATCGAATACACAGAGATCTATAACTCTGAAAATCCTCCACCGAATTGCACAAGAACTGACAAGTAGGGGTTTTTGGGCGTCCGGAATGCAATGGGACAGACGATTTTGGAAACCGTGGTCTCAATCACTGGGTCCAACACACGGACTGAAAAATGTTTTTGGAAACAGAGCTGTTTGTAAACTCTACCGGAGTGTGAATGATGAGAAACATAGAAGTTTTAGGACCTCCTGAGTTCACTAGAACTGATAGATCTGCAAATGGTTGCTCCAAACTTGAGTTCCAACACCCGGGCAAAAAACGTAGGAACTGACATAGTGAGTCAGAAATCCAATGAAATGATCCCAGATTCAAGAATGAAGGTGTTTTCAAGCTCCTGAAGTGAAGTGGACACCAAAAGCAAGTAAGAGTTGCCTCTACAAGTCAATATGGAGTCTTTGTCATCAACGAACGGAAGAGGGAAAAGCTCAAAAAATGACTTTTTCTTTGAAACCACTTAGCAGGCTCTCAAAACCACTTCGCAAAGCCAAAGTGACTTTTCCAAAGGTTCCTCCAAGGTCTCTGCACACTCGGATGCAAGTAAAGTCACCCACAAAGCTTTCCACAAAGCTTCTCCTTCCTCCCACAGAGCTACTGAGCTTCCAAGCATTCACGCATGCTCAGCTAGATCACTCGGGCTCTGATACTAGTTGAGAGTGCTCTCAACGGAAGCAAGAACGGAAGAAGGAGAGAGAGAGACAGAGAGCCACACAAGTTTTGGTGGGTGCAGAACCACCCTAATCTTCTTTTTCAGAACCACCCTAATCTTCATTTATATATGTGTTTGAGTATTGTACATAACCGGGGTAAAGGCACAATGACTTTTAACCCCCACATTCTTCACCTGCTCGGAAGCTTTCAATGTGGTCAATCCAAAGCGAGTTCATGCGCACACTGTTCGGTATGTACAGTGGTGTTCCTAGAAGTTCATGCATTGCGAGCATGGTTTTACTTGGGCGTATGAATCCACTCAAGTAGTTGTGGGAAAATCGCAACCTCCTCTTGATTGCTACTAGTACCGTAGCATTTTCATTTAGGAATCTTGGCAACACTTGTTGTTGCACCCTGTAAGTGTTTGCAAACACATTCACGACACTTCCGTGCAGCCTAAACTGGCCCTCGTATGACAGTTCCCGAATCTGTGCAAATATGGTAATCTTATAGCTACGAGTCTTTCTTTGATCCTATTAAGAGTGGAAACATGTTGCGTAGGGGGTTGTAGTATCATATTGAACAAATGAAAGCTGGGTATCTTGTTCTTCCGAATGTCTTTCATGTAGAGCCCACACATGTGGGCTTCTTTGGCTTGGAACTTTGCATGCCCACTGTTTGGCATTTCCAGTAGGCCCACGAATTGGATAGGAATCTTCTTTAGGTTTGAGGCACACGTAAGGGTCCCATAGCTTGCGCAGGCGTGGCTGGGTGTGTCTTTGATTTTTTCCTTGTACACTTGTTGCTGGTTCTTGCAACCTCTTTTGCATTTGCCTTGTGTGTTGGAATACCTTCCATTTATGGGCATATGGCTTTCCAGTTCTGAGTTTGGGTGCGTGTCGAGTACTATCTTGATCGCAAGAGTTGCATTCACAAATGCATGCATCGGGGAAATATCTGGTGTGCACCTGATCTTATATATCTTGTTGCAGATGCTAGGAATGGTGTATATGTTCTTGGTCTGCTGTTCATTGAAGACCAAAGCGACCTTGCTTGTGAGTTGTTCGGGCATCCTTTGTAAAATCATTTTCAAGCGTAGCTCCTCCTCTTTGGACCATTGAGTGTAGGCCCTTCTTTCCCGTGATTTGATTAGCAGGGCAATGAACGTGGGACAAGACCAATCATTCATTAGTATTTTGTGTTGCATGAAACCCTTGACATTGCTGATGCTAATCTACTGGACCACAGAAACACCATCGTGCAGTACTAGATTGAAACACAATTTTAATAATTCAGACAGACGTAATAAGAAATCACGCACAAGAGATCTTGATGTGTAGGAACGTTGTAATAATCACTTCACTACATCCATTGTGGGCACATCCTCGTCCCCATGTGTTTTCATTGCACCAAGCATGCACCAAGGCGATGCATCTTCGGAATGTGTTGCGACGATATGTTCGTGCAGGATATGTAGCAACTGCTCATATGTATGGACCCTGGTGAGGGCTAGGACACATCTCATTATGTCTGGAGTTTTATGCAGGCACTGCATGGGAGTTCCATTGACTTCAAAAGTTTCAAAGTTTAGTACAGCATGCTGTTGTGTTGATGCATCGTTGGTGGTGTCCATCCCTAAAATCAAACAAGAAACATTGTTGTGTTTTTGTTTTATTCAACAACTCAACAACCAAGAAGTATAACAATGACGAAGTAGAATATAATCCAAGGACAATGGAGTACAACTGCACTTACTCTACATAAATTCGATGCAAGTAGTTTTATTTCCTCCCCAATGTATTTACAAGCTTGCATCTGCTCAGCAAGTAGTATGCATAGAGGCTGAGCGAATATTATTATTTAATACTGACAAATTCATTAGGAAAAGCATCTAGGTGTCCTGTACGAACGTGGTGACAAAACCAAAGCTATTGATAGTGAATTGTCCCAAGGGACGATGGTCCATTAATAGATTGCGGGTTGCAACCATACTACAACTGTGGTATTCCATGAATGAATGGTGCAATCTCGACACATTTTCAGCAGTGGAGCCACGGAGCTTCACATCAACCTCGATACCGTCATGCAGATCAATGCATCCCTTCAATGATGCAATTGTGAAAATATCTTGTGTGCTCACACACGAGTAGCAAAATGGTTTGGTGGGGTCATGGCTCATGCGAGAGCCATAGCACTTAGCACATTGGAACTCCACAAGAGGGCCATTTAGCTCTGTGAATTTCAAAACACCATTGACCTGTCCATAAATACGAGAGACAGTTAACCATTACAACGATGCTTGTTGAATGAACGAATACACATGTGAACATCTCTTTCTAGAATAGTTTTACCTACTGGTCATAACCAAAATTCGATACTTGATGCACGAAGGCTTCTTGCAAAGTTGTATGCAGCCTCCCTTACGGTACATCTACGAGAATAATGAAGTTGAAGACAGCCAATGAATGACGGCCCTACATGCAAGAGACGTTTTGCGCAACATACATAACAATTGACTCATTGAATTCTTGGGTGATGCGTGTTAGTATGGGTCTTTGATCTCACTAACAAATGAAAGTTGTATGGTCGCAAGAGATGCGTGTTAGAAAGTAAGTAAATGTGGGGAGTGCAAAAACAAAAAGAATTTGGCTACTTACTGTTGGACGGTCTTCAGCATTCGGCCCATCGGCTACTATAATCTGGTCAAACTTGTAAAGAATAAGGGAGAGAGATAGGAGACTCAAGTTCAACTTTCTTCACAACACACAAAAGAGAGAGGACACAAGGTTGGAGGGTGAAGCCTTTCTTCACTTTTGCACACAACACCAATACAATAGAAGAGGGAAATACCCTATATGTCAAAACCTAGAATACGTGGTTCATATGTGAACCCAAACCAAAAACATACGTGGTAGTCTAACTACACCACGAGTACAACTAACATAGGCGGTGACATAAATGATAGTCATCCAGGAGATATATCGGGGGTAGAGCTTGATATCTCAACACTCCCCCTCAAGATCAAATCCATCTCACGTACACCAAGCAAGCTCCTAAATCTGCAAAGCTTCTCGGTACCCAATGCCTTCGTAAAAATATCAGCCACCTGCTCCTCAATGCTGAATAGACAATGCTGAATAGACAAGATCAATCTCACCAGCTAGAACCTTCTCTCTCACAAAGTGATAATGCACCTCAATGTGCTTCGTTCTAGCATGATAAACTGGGTTATTAGCAAGCATGATGCTGCTAATGTTGTCACAATGAATGACAACTGCTGCATGAATTGACTGTCCCATATCTGCAAGTAGCTTCCGTAACCAAGCTACCTCACATGCAGCCATTGCTGCACCCCTGTACTCAGCCTCTGTGCTCGACAAGGCAACTGTTGGCTGCTTCTTGCTGCTCCAACTGATGGCACCACTCCCAAGGGAAAACATAAAACCACTAGTAGATCTCCTGTCTGAGACACTACCAGCCCAATCAGCATCTGTGTATCCATGTACCTGTAATGCACACCCAGCTTCATAAAACAGTCCATAATGCAATGTGGACTTCACATACCGCAGTATGCGCCTAGCCGCATCCAAATGTGGCTTCCTCGGTGCCTACATAAACTGACTCACCAGCCCCACAGCATAGCTCAAATCTGGTCTGGTTATAGTCATGTAAATCAAGCTACCTACTATGCGCCTGTACATAGTAATATCTTCAAGAAGCTCACCTGTCTCTGCATTGAGCTTCACATTCTGCTCCAATGGAACAGAAATAGGCTTACAGCCTGTCATCCCATATTTGGACAACATGTCCAAACCGTATTGCCTTTGCAACAGCCATATCCCACTCGGGGATCTAATAACCTCAATGCCCAAGAAGTAACGCAGCTCTCCCAAATCCTTCATCTCAAATTTCTGCTTCAACAGCAGCTTCACTTCATTAATGTCTGCATCACTATCACTTGTTATAATCAAGTCATCAACATAGATGACTACAAGCACAATCCCTCTGTTTGTCCTTTTCACATAAAGTGAAAAATCTGAATTGGAAATCTGAAATCCAATAGTGACAAGATATTGCCCTATCTTGTCTGACCATGCCCTCGGCGCCTGTTTTAAGCCATACAAGGCTTTGCGCAACCTGCATACAAAATCGGGGTGTGAGTTATCCTCATAACCTTCTGGCTGCATCATATAAACCTCTTCCTGCAAATCACCATGCAAGAAGGAATTTTTCACATCCATCTGATGCAAAGACCATCCCTTTGCAGCAGCCATAGCAATTACTGCTCTCACGGTTGCCATCCTTGCAACTGGGCTGAAAGTTTCCTCATAGTCAATTCCATATGTCTGTGCAAAACCTTTGGCAACCAATCTTGCCTTGTACCTGCTAACAGACCCATCAGCATTGTGCTTTACTTTGTAAACCCACTTGCAGCCAATAGCCTTCTTATCATGAGGCAAAGGCATCAAATCCCAAGTGTGGTTTGCATCCAAGGCATCCATCTCTTCATCCATAGCTGCTTCCCAATTTTTATGCCCTGCTGCATCCTCAAAACATGTGGGCTCTGGCTCCTCTAGAACCTTGACCATATAAGCATAGTGATGTGCTGTATACCCATCATATCTCAGCCTGTCAACTGGATACTTAATACGAGTGGACCTTCGTACAACTGGATCAATTGTAGGAGTCTTTAAATCATGCCTGCTTTTCCTTGCACCAGGTGTAACAACAGAAGGAATCCCAAGTTCCTCATCAAGGCTCATTTCAGAGCCGCTTGACTCTCCATCAACATGAGAGCTACCAGCAGACACATTAAACACTGGAGCATGGTCTACTTTTTCTTTTCCCTTATGTGATACTTGCACAACACTATCAGGGTTGCCATGTGACGATTCACTAGATCTCAATCTCCCTGTCCATGCATTAGATCCACTAGTAGAGGACTCTCTGGGTCCACTCAAGGCTTGAGATTGCTGCTCTGCATTTATTGCAGCATTCCCATTTCCTGCATCTGCATCTCCTACCATAACAGTTGGTGCATACCAGCTGCTCATTTCATAAAAAACAACATCTCTGCTCACTTGCATTTTGCGGGTGGAAGGGTTATAACAGCGATACCCTTTCTGGTGCAGAGCATATCCAATAACCAACCAAAGTGACTTAGCACAAGTGCCTCCACCTCTACCAAGCAATGAGCAGCCAAGCTCATCCACATCAGCTCCCAAGCCTCAAATAAAAGAAGCTCCATACCCAAATGTAGAGGTGGAGAAGGCTCATTTTCAGGCACTTCAACAATGGGTACAAAATGAACAAGCTCAATTTGAGGCTGAGAAACAAGCTGCAGACCCAATCAATGACTTGGCCCCACAAAGTATTGATACTATACTCGAGTCTCTATTCCAACAACAGACTCCACAACATAATGTACTGCCATGTTAACTTGGAGGTGCACTGCAGCATTGTGATAGCAAAGAGAATGTTGTAGACATCTTTACCAAACCACTCGGTAAAGAGCTATTCGAGAAACACCGACTAGCTCTTGGTTTGACGCAGAGGAAGGACATTCCCATTAAAGGGGTGTGATGGAATGGAATGCTAAGTCCTTTTTTGATTCCCCAGAATCATCATCTTGAGGAAAGGCCTACTTCATGATGTTGATCTTGAAACACTATATTAGAGAATTTGGGAAAATCCCAATTCCCACGAAATAAAATATAGTCACTTCAAAACTAAAATTTGATGTTTTTTATTGAAACATTAGCTCCATTGAGGACCCAAGTTTCAATTATGTTGCAGGAGACTAGACCATGCACAATACTTTCCCAATTCCTAGAAACCCAAGCAAAAATCTTCCGTATGTTGCTATGGCAAAAGGCCTTAATAGATGTGAACATGGCTCCATGGCCAAAACATTTGTTGATTTACTAGTGAAAGAAAGATGTTTGTTGTTTCGTATGCATCGAAACCACAAAGAAAAGCCAATTTATAGATGTTGCGTTAGGAAGATTCATTGGAGTAAATTAAATTGGAGTATTGATATATGCAATAGGATTGTTATAGATCTTTGACATCCATCATATAAATGTGGTCTTCAAAAACAAAATTAAACTTGCAACAACTGTCAATTTTTATTTGGAATATTAGATGTATAAATTAATGTCAAATGCTTATGTTTCTATGTTGATAAATTGCAGTATTGACATATGCAATAGGATTATGGTAGAGCTTTGACATCCATCATATAAATGTGGTGTTCAAAAACACCGTTCCATCACAATAGAGCTCATGAAGCTCTCCATCACAATAGAGCTCATGAAACTCAGAGACATGGTCTTGATAAAAACCTTTTTTTAAATTGCTTTCTTGTACTAAATATAATCAAAACCATTGACACATAGCCAATTTTTCACCACATTGTTTAACATAATTATTAACAATTCCATACTAGTATTCATACTCACAAAGTAGCTCATCTCCAAAGGAGATATCCTTTATGGTTTGCACAGTAATGTACCCATGGGCACTCAAATTTCCTTGTGACTTTTGAGCCCAAGGTGGTAGTTTAGGGATGTATACAAATATAACATTTGTTCTTTCTTTATAATACATTGAGCTATTTATATATCCAGCAATGTTTCCATACAATACATCTCCCACAATACATTTCACATCTATCAATGGCTCAATGAATGGATCTTCAAACATTCCATAGCTCTTCAACTTTTCAGGACAATCTGCAACACCTATCATATGTTTAAAATCAAAGAATCATTCTTTTAGTGGAGGAATGCAAACTCACATCATAAAGCACATAGCATTTTTTGGACAAGGTACTAACTCAATGTCTATTAATTCTTTCACAAAACAAATTGAAACATAATGTTTTGAAAATCAAATCTAACCAAATAGTGTCCAAATATAAATCAGAATGTAGGTACAAATGTTTTAGTTGAGCATTTGTGTTTGCAACTCTAATTAACAAGATCACTCACATTCCCTAAGGGTTGTCTATACAATAAAATCGAATCAAGTTGGCTAAGAATGCCCTTGCAGCATCGGCAGTGATTCCCCTTTCCTTGCATCCAAGAACCATAGCAAAGCGTTTTGCCTCACTATCTTTCAATGGCCCCATTTTGGCAATTTTTCCTAGCATGCATTCTTCCTCTTCATTCAATGTAACATGTTGAGCATGCACCATACTTCTTGTAGTAGGACAAGTCCCTCTCACTCTAGTTTTGGTTATAGGTGAAGTAATACCTTTCTCTGTGTCTTTTTTTGAACTATGAGTAGACATATGAGATTCGACATTCATCCTTTCGAGAACTTCTTTGTTTTTTTCTTTGAATTCAAGGATCACTGGTTGAAAATAATAGAACATATCATGCCCTTCGACAATCGGAGCTTGACCAAATCTGTTAGAAGAGATGGCACTGCGCACATCTACTGCATCATCTAGCATCTGTAGGTACGGTAATAACTCATGAAGCAAAATAGAATCATCACAATCTATATCAAATTTTGTAGGGAAAATGCAATTTTCTGCTGGATTAACACAACCCGTGTAAGGCGAAACATCAATGAACACTGTTCTTGCCGGTTTGCATTCCTCTTTAAAACAACACCACACTCTCATTAATGGTTTAAACTCTGCTTCCACATTCATCCTATCTGGTCGAATGATTCTACTCTTTGTATGCTTGTGGCATGCCATCGCACCCCAAACCATGAAGAAATGTAACTTTCTGTTAACATGATGCTCCAAAGTGTCCAGCATGTGTTGCACCATGCCCTTTTCTCCTCCAGTGGACCAAATGCCAACATGGTAGTGATCGAGCAACCATTGTAGAAACTCTAAACACCCAGGACGGAGAACAAGCCAATGCTTCCCATTGTGCAAGCTCATATGTTTATTTGACTTTGAAAAACAATGCTCGAGCAATAACCCTTTCAAATCTATTATCACTGCTAGTCTTATTTTTGTTATCACCTCTTTCGACATTATTTCTGAGTGTGACATTATGTCTTCTCCTTTACCTTCTAAGATTTCTTCCTGCACCTTGGCTTCATACAATGACATTGCATCTTCTCCTTTACCTTCTAAGCTTGCATTCACATTTGTCAATGGAACATTAACTGCAGACATTGCATCCTCAACATTTTCAATCAACCATGTTGAGCTTGGAACTTGCATGCTAATGTTCAAATTAGGCACATAATGAATCATTGGATCAGGTGTCACATGTACAGGCAATGCTTCTAGCGATGTGAAATTGAGATGGTCAATATCTGTTGATAAACAAGGAAATGAAATTCATAAGTAGAAACAAACTAAAGATAGAGATGGAAAACCAAATTGTCAAACTTTAGGTTGTGTGCTCTCAATGCAATTTGTTTGTGTGAAAGCATTCATGTTTTTCTTTTTCAAAACAAAATTGGAATACTAAAGAAAAGAAAGCATTCATGTTCATATGCTTAGTATACCCCCTAAAGTTGTTGAATCTATACCCTTTCAAGTTATTTTAATCCCCAAAATTACATATCCTTACAATGCCAAAAACCTTTGCGTAATAGATAGAGTGGAGTCCAACATTATCTAGCATTGCCCAAGTGTTCCCACTAAGAAAATATTTGGCCAAGTGGCCAAAACATATTTGTGCATTCATATGAAGTGAATAAGGATAGAAACAACAATTTACACTAATTCATTCATCACGATCAAGACTCAACACACTTTTTAACAAATATGAACTCATAAATAAATTTGGATGTGTATCACACTCCGAAGATATTACAACATGCAAACACATCTTTTCATGAAATATAGAAAATTAAACATATTCAAGAATACATATGAATGTTTGAATTATGGCAATGAGATAGAAGAAATTTCCAAGAAATATTAAAAGATATTTGGAACAAAATTAATACATCATATGGAGAATATAGCAAGATAACATATGGAAAACATGAACACCATATAAAAGGACAATTTCAAGGACCTGTTGCTTCCTCTTCTGTTTCCCAAAACTTTGAAGCGTGTTTTTGTAAATGCTCACGCTGCTCTTCATTGAAGGGTTGAAGCTCTTTTTGTCCTGGTATGGTATCAATTTCTTTATCCCCTCCACCTTCAATTGTATCATCTTCTTTTGGCACCCCCTCTATTGCCAATATTGGTTCTTGCAAGCCAGCCCATTGTCGAATTTCATGATTACTGTAAGCATACGTGCAACATATACTTTCAACCTTTGCCAACTCCTCATAAGTCTCAACAACTGAAACAACACGCCTCTTACAAGAAAGAGACTCTATTGCAGCAAGCCCCTCAGAGAACAAGTCCAATACATACTCATCTTCTCGACAGAAACCCATGATCATGTCTTTCATGATACTTGAACGTTTTCTTTTCAAGGACAATTCAATGTCAAATTCATCATCATCATCCTCGTCATCATCATCCTCATCACCTGATTCTTCTGCACCACTTGATTTTTCATATTTTTCATCTGCAACATATATTGATGGCTTACATTGTGCATTGGTATAGCGCTCAATATCATTGAAATGCTTTTCCTTGCTTACCAATACACAGGCAATTAAGCCATCCATAGATCCAGTGACAAATATATCTACAGTTTCAAAATTAAGGCAACCGAAGTGTATTTTATATTGTCCGCATGTCTTATTTAATGCATTCTTCAAACATGATACATGGTCCATGGTCAAGAACACCACAAGAAGGAATTGCACTGGGGGAGAAGCGATTGTCATCAAGCTTTTCAACAAACACTCAAAGCGATCCTCATTCCAATTTCTACTTCTGCTTGGTCCATACATTACATCCAAAAAGGCAACTCCTATTGCCATTGGCTCTTGGTACACATTATGTATAAATTCCATTCCCTCCATGTTTGAACCGACTGTGTAGAACCTCCAAGGCCGGGTGGAATTCGGCCCATGACTTGCACCTTCACTTTGTCCCATAATCCACCTCAAATACCCCTTTGCAGCATCAGGCAATGGTGGAGTTTCCTTGCCCTGTTGAAGCTTCACTTTTAACCATGAGTCAGAGCAACCACGAATCCGATGATACAATTCTGGAGTAATTTTAAAATGTAATCTGCACTCATCCCAATTTTTTAACATTAAAGAAGGCCGTTCTGCGGATATAAACATATAAAGTTCTTCTTGTAGTGCAGCATCTCTCTTGATCTGCATAGCTCGTCCTTCAATATCAAGAATCATGGCATCAGTCTTTGTTTTAGCTATGACTACTCTACCTTCCTTAATGTCATTTTGAATTTGACCAATTTGATCATCATTCAATCCACGCAAGCATCTAAACATTGAGACTGTGGGTTGCCTACGGCATTTTCCATCTTGTGAATATTTGCCTGCAATGTAATCCTCAAGGATGGAGATCCAACCATCATAAATGGAATCGCTTGTGATTATCATATGTACATCCTTCGTGGCAAAGCTATTGCCCAATGTTACCTTGCCAGTGTCAATGAAAGCCTGCAAAATATATGAATCCATTAGAATGCAATAATTATGAAACCGACTTGTAAAAAATGATTCATAATTAAAATCTGTACTTACATCCCAATTCTCACAATCTGGATGTCCTTTTGCAAGCCCTTGTTGTGCTTTCTTGGGTCTGTTAAAGAGAATCCATTGTCCCCTCACCTGCTTAAGTATATCAATGTATGGAGATTGTCTCAAGATATTTTGAGACTCCAGGTTTGCCATCTTTGATATCTCCACACAAAAGCGTGCGGGACAATTCACTACAATCCTCGCCTGGCGGGTGCGGTAGTAGTTCTTTCTTTGGGCCGTGCTGTTATCATCATTAGATGTGAATATTTTAGCAGCATATATTGAATGTTGTCCAGATAGTATCCAGTAGTGGCACTTGGTTAAATCCTTTTTATCTACCCTTTCCAGGGGCTGCTTTGTTTCAGGATTGAAAGGCATTAAATCCGCTACAGTAGCAGGAGGCCTAGAGTTATAACCGAAGTCTGCAGCAAGCTTCTCCACATGCTCTTTGTTCAACCCTCTATATACATAGCTTGGAGGAGCTTTTTGACATCTTGTAACTGGAATTGAAAATGTTGCATGCAACCCGAATGGGTAGTATTTTTCATATTCCACCAAGCCTGATGGTTTCTTTTGCCCTTTCTTTCCTATGACCTTTCCACTTGGCTCCAATTCACTACCACTGCTTCTTTCCACAACTGCTAGCATACCCTCTGGAGGTGTTCCTTCTTGTGGTACATCAACTATAGTTAGCTTTCCTTTCTTTGCCCCTTCTCCGCTACCACCTGGTGCTTGAACCACAGTCGATTTTCCTTTCTTTGTTCCTTCCCCACTATCTTCCCCACTCTTACGCTTCTTTAATGTTGCTGAAACTTTGCGATATGATTCAATGATTGTTGTCACTGTGTCAATTTCATTTCCATCAATTGATTCAACACTTATCCAGCCTCTTGAGTGCATGTTGTCATCTACATCAGACTTCATACGAGATGCTTCATAATCATTGGGATCCAAGAGAAACTTCTTATTTTGATTTATAATGATCAACAATCCAATATCTCCCTCTTTTCCAACCACATCTTCAGTGATTTGATGTACTGATCCAACACAAGTGTATGCACTTTTATTAGATAACAAAACAAATAAGTGAACTCGTGTCAACTGTGCTCCCTCAATACTATATATGTCAAAGTACCAAGGTATGCTTTTTTCTGCAAATCCACTTATAACTTTCTCAACCTTCTTCACATTTGTGTCTTTCCTGTAAAAAAACCCAAGCAATATATAAACTATCATCTTTATAATCTTTAATGTTAGACAAAACACATTATCGATAAACATATCTGAAATAGAATCTAGAATTGACACTAGACATAGTAGTAGATTTGGAAAGCACCAGATTCTAGGGAGATTTGGCCGCACTAGGGAGATTTGGCCATGTGGCCAAATCTTATGGGCTTCTTTTAAAGCACTGGAAGGGAAGGTTTGGATGTGTGGCCAAATCATATGGGCTTCTTTCAAAGCACCAAAGTTTGGGGAGATTTGGCCTTGTGTCCAGATCTTGTGGGCTTCTTCCAAAGCACTAGGGTCTGGGGAGATTTGGCTGTGCAACCAAATCTTGATAGCCTCTTTCAAATCAGTTAAATCTTTCTAGCTTCTTTTAAATCACTTGGATTTAGGGAGATTTGGCCGTGCGGCCAAATCTTGCTAGCTTCTTTCTAATCACGAGGGTCTATGGAGATTTGGCCGTGCAGCCAAATCTTTTCAAAGCACCAGGGTTTGGTGAGATTTGTGTGTGGTCAAATCTTGCTAGCTTCTTTCTAATCATAAGGGTCTATGGAGATTTGGCCATGCGGCCAATTCTTTTCAAAGCACAGGTTTAGGAAGATTTGGCCATGCAGCCAAATCTTTTCAAAGCGCCAGGTTTGGGGAGATTTGGCCGTGCAGCCAAATCTTTTCAAAGCACCAAGTTTTCAAAGCACTAAGGTTTGGGGAGACTTGGCTACGATGTGAAATCTTTCTAGCTTTTTATAAGTCACGAGGGTTTAGGGAGATTTGACTGTGTGGCTAGCTTCTTTCTCATCATAAGGGTCTAGGGAGATTTGGCCGTGTGGCCAAATCTTTTTAAAGCAACAAGATTTGGGGAGATTTGGTTGTGATGCCAAATCTTTCTAGCTTCTTTTAAATCATCTAGGTCTAAAGAGATTTGGCCATGTGGCCAAATCTTGCTAGCTTCTTTCTAATCACGAGGGTCTAGGGAGATTTGGCCATGCGGCCAAATCTTGCTATCTTCTTTCTAATCATGAGTATCTAGGAAGATTTGGCTATGTGGACAAATCTTTTCAAAGCAACAAGATTTAGGAAGATTTTGTTGTGATGCCAAATCTTTATAGCTTCTTCAAATCACCAAGGTTTAGAAAGATTTGGCCGTATGGCCAAATCTTGTATGTTTTGAAAGAAGCCAAGAAGATTTGGCCGCATGGCCAAATCTCCCCATTTAAAATTCAAAATTCAAATCTAAAGATTCAAATTTCAAATCTGAAAATTTCAAAATTCAAAATTCAAAATCTGAGATTCAAAATTTAAAATTTAAAATTCAAAATTCAAAATTGAAAATTTGAATCTTAGATACAAAATTCAAATTTCAAATTTCAAGATCTGAAAGTCAAATCATATAATAAAGACCCTACTTTCAAATCACACTTCGAGATTCCTACTTTTACAAGACTCTTTCTTTCAAATCGTGGTGTTTCGAAATGGAAAAAATGGAGAAGATGCAAGAATTAGGTACACTTTTGATTTCTTTCTTTTTCTTACTTGGATGATTGAGTAGCCATTGTTGT
The DNA here is from genome assembly GCF_047967505.1 of Dipteris shenzhenensis. Taxonomy (NCBI): domain Eukaryota; kingdom Viridiplantae; phylum Streptophyta; class Polypodiopsida; order Gleicheniales; family Dipteridaceae; genus Dipteris; species Dipteris shenzhenensis. The sequence continues at coordinate 42,789,884 of NC_141604.1, forward strand.
TCGTGAGCTTGTGCTATTTGGATTTCAAGCAATTGTAGGAGCTGTAGAGAGAGTAGCTCTAGCAATTGTAGGAGTTTTCTTTCTTGCTGGCAAACGGAAGAGGAGCCGAAGGGGAGAAGAACGGAGAGGAGAGCACCAGAGGGGAGCGAATGTCCGCTTTCGATTTGCAGCTCAGTCTGGAAAGATAAGTCCTAAATGTATGAAGAGCAACTTGTCAAAAGCATACGGAGCGAATGTCCACTCCGGGGCGCAAAAGTGGCGGTGGATATTCGAGGAAGCAAGGGGAGCAGCAAAAGTGGCGGTGGAGACCTCGAATGAAGGGGAGTAGAAAAAGCGGCGAAGAAGCAAGGGGAGCGCAGAGGCAGAAGGATCTGGGCCGAAGATGAGGTCGCAGGTGGTCGAAGATGAGGTCGCAGGTGGAGAAAGAAGAAGCCAAAGATGAGGAGGTCGAGCGCAGAGGCAGAAGGGTCGCAGGTGGCCGAAGATGAGGTCGCAGGTGGAGGAAGAAGAAGCCGAAGATGAGGTCGCAGGTGGTCGAAGATGAGGGCACAGGTGGAGAAAGAAGAAACCGAAGATGAGGGCACAGGTCGAGGAAGAAGAAGCACCCCCCCCCAAAAGCATGTTTTGGGGGGAAGGAGCAATCCACCCAAAAGCATGTAGAGCAAAAAAAAAAAAAAAAAAAAAAAAAGACCTCTTTCTAATCCAACTATTGTGTGTGGAATCTATGGAGAGTTGAATTGGTAATGGAATTTTAAAACCTACATGGTTAAGTACACATTGTTAGGACAAAACTGGGATGGGGAGCCTCCCGGGACCTCTCATTTTGACATAGTTTTGAACTTTTTTGCTTGCAATTAGCTAAGCAAGGGTGGAGGAGTGTTTTCCAAGAACTACCCCATCTAAGACGTTGTCCTAAAGCTCTCAAACCACCCTACGTACACATTGGAGATCTAGGAAGGGAGAGAACAAGGTGAGCCTAGCACTTGATCCCCCATGAAGACGAATTCAATTCCTTCTCATAGGTTTACTTTTTATGCTTGGTTTAAAAGGTTTGTTTAGCTTTGCCTTTTAAAGTTTTGGTTTTTTAATAGTTTTAGATTTTCTAGTTTGCTTTTACAGTAATAGTATGATTTTAAACTGTAATAGCATAAATCATGAAAAGCATGTACGATTTTTTTGAAAGTAGGATCTCTAGATTTGAATTTCAAAATTTGAAACTTGAAACTTGAAATTTGAATTTTTTATTTTAAATTTTGAATTTTGAATTTTGAACTTTAAATTTTAAATTTTAAAATCTAGATTTTCAATTTTTAAATTTAACGTTTGAAGATTTTAAAATCTGCCAAATCTTCCTAGTGATTTGAAAGAAGATTTGGCCATGTGGCCAAATCTTCCTAGTGATTTCAAAGAAGCTGGCAACATTTGGCAGCAGGGCAAAATCTTCCCAAACCCTAATGCTTTGAAAGATTTTGTGGCCAAATCTCCTAGAACCTGGTGATTTGAAAGAAGCATGCAAGAGGAGGTTGCACAGCCAAAACTCTCCATACCCTAGTGCTTTGAAAGAAGCCTACAAGATTTGGCCACATGACCAAATCTCCCCAAGTTTGAAAGAATGCCACAAACAAATCTTCTCAGTGCTTTGAAAGAAGTCACCAAGGTCTCTAAGGATTTGGCCGTGCATCCAAATCTTGCTAGCTTCTTTGAAAGCACCAAGGTCTGAGCAGATTTGGCCGCGTGGCCAAATCTTATTGCTTCTTTCAAAGCACTACTGTCTTAGGAGATTTGGCCATGTGGCCAAATCTTTTTGGCTCCTTTCAAAGCACCAGGGTCCGGGAGATTTGACCATGTGGCCAAATCTTGTGGGCTTCTTTCAAAGCACCAAGGTCTAAGTAGATTTGGATGTGTGGATAAATCTTGATGGCTTCTTGAAAGCACCAGCATCTCGGGAAATTTGTTTGTGTGGACAAATCTTGCTATCTCCATTTCAAAGCACCATGGTTTGTGAAGATTTGGCCATGTAGCCAAATTTTGCTGCCTAAAATTCAAAGTACCAAGGTTTAGGAAGATTTGGTCTTGCAATGAAATCTTGTAAAGCATTTTCATCCTAAGTCACACCATCAGATATCAATATTGAACTATAACAAATGCTATGTACTATGCAGGTGCCACATTGAAAGTGGGGGTTAAAGTCAACTTGCTTGTCAGTGGAAAGATTGTTGCCATTGGGACAATATTCTCTACATCACATGATGACATGTGCCAAGGTGTGCCCTTGGGAGAAAACAATGTATCAGTGGCGATCGATATTTGTATGGATGAAAGTGCACTTCTTCCATTTCCTACAATGGATGCATTCTTAGTCTATGAGGCTTTGGGTAGTGTTGTTCGTTGGAAAGCACGATCAATGAGTTGTGTGGACAATGTCAATGGAGCTATTGTACCAATGAATGATATAACATTAGATACCATTGACGTTGAACCTCTATGTGAATATGATGAGTTTTCCATTCGAGAATCATGGAAGGACAAGAAAGTCTTAATATGGGATGAGCAGAAAACCAAGAGCATTGCAGAGGGTGTTGTTTTGTATGTCTACCCATTTGAACCTATAAATTTTGAGATGCTTGGTGAAGGTAATCTAGGTGTGGGAATTGAAAAGTATCATAGTGATGTATCAGGCATCGATACCATCCACTTAATAAAATGGCCCATTGCACAAATAACCTTTTTAGATGGAACTTCATTAAGAATCGATGACACCATGAATTCTTCAAGTGGTTCTGGGAAAAAGCACATGGAAGATGAGGACCCAATGGAAAAATCCACAAAAAAGAGGCGTTACTGCATGATAAAGAGAAAAGCTAAAAAACATGGCATGCCATTAGCATCATCTAGACTCACAAGGGATGCAGTCATAAAAGTATCTATGATTGATTGTTGTAAACAAAATTGTTGTCAATTTGCCGATCGTCAAATGATATCCAAATTACGCATAGAGTATTGGGGCCAAAGTTTGGAGGCTCGCACCAATTATGTATATGACACTCTTGGGGTTGCTTGTCGAAAAGATGACAATGGGCAGTTCAAATATGTCTTTTCATTGAATGGTATTCAAGTTTGTTGTAGAGCATGGTATGAAATGCATGGTATTCCAAAAACAACATTTTATCGATACAGGGAGCAATTTGAAATTGGTATACGAAGGTGCATACATGGTAATAAAGGAATCGTGCGGAGAGGTTGGGACCACACAGAACTGGGTAGAGCCATAATCCAAGATTTTGTGGATAACAATTCTGAGCGTATGCCACACAAAAGTAGAACACTTCAGGATGGATCAAGGGAAACACAGTTGGTGATACCGGATGTATACAAGCAGGTTGATATTCTCTATGAAGTTAACATGCAATTAAAGCATAGTTTGGGTTGTAAAGAGATGTCAACTTCCACATTCAACCGCATATGGAACTCTGAATTCAAGCATGTAACTTTGTCAAAAACAAGTGAATTCTCTAAGTGTGGTTTATGTAGTGCAATCAAGGCTCAGCTTGCAGCGACAAAATGCCAAAATGAACGTAATAAGTTGATGGAAGATAGAAGAAAACACATGTTACAACAAAAAAGTTGTAGAAATGTGTACTACACTTGGCGCAGATTTTCTGAAATGTATCCTCAAACATACTTGTGCATTATCCATGATAAGATGGACCAAAAGAAGACAGCCATCCCTAGATTACGCAATCGTTCAAAGGACACAGACAAGTCCTTTCAGCTCCCAGTGGCTTTGACTGGCATGATAACACATGGGCATGGTCAAGGACGTTATGGTCACTTTTCTTTATCCTTGTGGCCGTCGGATCCTAACTTCACAATTGGTTCATTGGCTTTGTGTTTGAGAAATCTTGAAAGATTTGATAACCATGCACTTGGAGATTTAGTACATGATGGGATGCCAAGGTCTGACAATGCTCTGCTAAATGCACTAACCTCAAGAGAAGCATTGGATTCTCACTATGTTTCTAATGGCAAGCAACAACTTCATCTTGGAGCAGTGGGTGGAACATTAAAAGACCTTGGACTTGGAAGTTCCCATCAAGAAAATCCTTATAAGAAACTACCCGAACACCTATTGTTGCAGTTGGACAATTGTGGTTCTGAAAACAAGAATAGGTACTTGTTTGCATACCTATCATTACTTGTTGCTCGAGGGATTTTCAAGTCAATTCAATTGGGATTCTTGATGGTTGGGCATACACATGAGGATATTGATGCAATGTTTAGCAGGTTTTCAGAGAGGTTAAGAACTAGCCAAACATTGACATTTGCACATCTCATGGATACTTTTAGACAATGTGAGGAGTCTTCTCCAACGCCATTTTTGGTAACGGAAGTCCCTGATTTCAAGAGCTATGTTGATGGATGCCTATGCGATGGGAAAGATTCTTTAGTGGGACACTCAAAGCCTCTCCAATTTCGGTTCTTTATGCGAAATGAAGTTCCTATCATGCAATATAAAGTGCATCCACGATCATTAGATTGGCAACCAAGTGAAGGTGGCATTGAGTTGTGGAAGAGACATCCGGATGGTCATCCAATGCTACCAAGTGGAGAGCCGCCTTATGTAACCATGTTCAAGTATGTGAAGGATCACTTAGATGTGATAGTTGGTATCAAGGAGTATGTACGCTTTTGGGAAAAATGGGCACACCTGCAAGGTCCAGATGCATCTTTCACAAAGTTTTACAAGCCAGTAGTGAAGTACTGGAAGAACATGATTGATGAGCTTGATAAACCAAACAATAGTGTAGAGGGCATGTACGAGAGATTTTGGCCAAAGACGCAACATATTGATTGTGTGCAAGTATTTGATAATGAAAACGATGAGTTTCAAGGAATTGAAGAGTTGAATGATCATTACTGTGGACCTCAAAGAAAGAAGCCAAAACAATCATTTGATCCAATGGTTGATGTACAAAAAGGACACTTTCTTTTGGTCCGACCAGCAGAAAAAATTTACCCAATTTGGCTAGGCATTGCTCAAACTGATGTAGAGAAGGATAATAAATCTAAAAATTTCAAGAAGGTTTTCATACAATATTGGGCACCTATATGCAAAAGACACAATGCAGAAATTGAGGAGGTGTATGCAGATTGTTGGAACAAGATTTGGATGTGCAATAAAGGTGATCCTCCACGTTGGGAATCTGTTGATGCTATTGTATGGTCATGGGTTCCAAAATGTAACCTCTCAAAGAAGGTTTCCTCGAAGAGCAGCAACCTCCCCATCAAGGTGAAGATACCAACCATTGCACGCAAGCGAGCTTTATCCAATTTGGCTCATAGAACAGATTCTGACTCTGATGCTGACTCCACAATGGAGTGAAGGTACTTGAAAAGCTTGACCTTTTTTTCCTTGCACAACAATAATTTATTTGAATACTGACAAATATTTGGAAGGTATGACATTGATCTTTTTTCTTTATCTTTTTTTCTGCAGACCATTGCTTTGTGGTTGCAAGTTTTGCACACTCGACAAAATATCAAGGACTAGTGTTGCATTCTTACTTTTTCTCCAACTAAACTAAAATGGTGTTTTTGAACACCACCTATTTTTGAGAAGAGGCAAAAAATGCTTCATTAAACTCAAACATATGATGTTTTTTTCTCGGCTAATGCAGAACAGGCACACTCCAAATTGTGAATTTCATATACACGGCCAAATCCAGGGAGAAAGTCAATGGAGTGCACTCAATGCATTGTAATTGTAACCCCTCAAAAAATACCATGCATTGGTCGAAACCTCAACATTTGACATTTTATTTATGTTGATGCAAACCATGCACATTTGCAAGATTTGGATGGACTCCCAAATCTATGGGAAAAATCAATGAAAAACATTGAATGTTACATAATTACAACCCCTCAAAAGTTCCCAAATTATCAGGATTTTCCCAAATTCTCTAATATGGTGTTTTGAGGGAAGGTGTTGAGAGTTCACGCTCGACATCATGTGATCACGTGTGCATAGAACCATCATGTGATCATATGTGCATAGCACTAACCTTTTAGAGTGCTATAAAGGAAAGGGTTAGATCCCCTAACCCTAACCCTAAATGGGATTGTATATATTCTATTTTTTCAACTCAATTTAGTGTACATTTAGTCATTTGTGGTGTGCTCTCTAGCTGTGCCCTCTCTCCTCATCTCCACTCTTCTCCTCTCCCCTCTTCATATTTTGTCAACTTAATCATGTTAAGTGCACAAAGTTATTAAGCTTATTATCACTCAATCCGTACCTTTTCCTCAATTTATGTCACTTTACTTTTCTTTAAGTTACATGCTTTCATATTTACGTATTTGCATCACTTTTTTCTAAATTTTTGAATATCCTAACTTCCAAACCATATGCTAGATGCATATGATATAAAAGGAAAATTTGTAGAATGATGAAAATTTATAGCTTCTTTATTGAATTCAAATCTTAATTATTAATGCATATGAAAATTTTTCAGTTTGGAACGCACTGTTTATTCCATTTCTACTATATTTCAATTCAAACTTTTGAAGGACCCATGCTTCCCCTCACAATTTTGAGACCATATGTAAAATAATATAATGAGCTATTTTGGCAGATAGAATTGGAATGCGTTTATCTCTAAGGGAAGCCATACACCACCTATACATTGGATGCATAGTTTCTTGGATATAGTCTATTCTTCCTTTTGTAGTCCTTTAGAGTTTTACAATCCATCTTTTACTGTGCAATATGGAATTCCACACAAAGATTTAGTTAGAGGTTTGGGATTTTTCAAGCTTCGATGAGATCCATATCACACTTACATTGATTGCACAATTTGGTAGATAAACTCTATTTTGTAGATGCTCAATTTGATGTTCTGACCCTAGCACACAACCGAGGGTCACAAGCTATAGCCAAATTTCATCAAAAGTACCAAATGAAAAGGTAGAGGTGGATCCAAAGTACAAGCATATTGATATCTAAAAATAGATACAAGTTACAAGCAAGACTTGTCATTAAGAGTATAATCAAAACCTTAGACTTAGACATGGTAAAAAATCAGCTAGAGATAGCTAGACTAAAGTTTGCTATGCAGACTTCTCCTCCTCATTGATGGATCCTTGAATGACCTTAGTTGGACAACATGGAGGATGTGGAATTGTCTTGTTTATAGTGTAAAGATTATAGCCAAGGGAGGGCCCTAAAATAGGCCACTTTTCTTCCAAAAATTGACCCTCCATCTAGTATTGCCCTATTTATTCACCAACAAGAATCAAGAATTTTTCATGATTAATGTAAGTAGATAAACGTTTGCACTCAAGTTTATCTAAATTACTTGACTTACAAAAATATAGAATTATATCTCAAGAAAAGTTTGTATTCAAGTTTATCTAAAGGTATTGGACTTACAAAAAATGTAGAATTTTGCCTCAAGAACTAGCCCAACTCCTTATGCGATACATGCATGGCGATGTATCATTATCGAAAACCAAAATTAGCCAAGGATGATCCTTAGATTATCTAGCTCATTATAAGACATTTTCGAAAGTTTCGCTTCCATGAAAAATGAAAAGTAAACTTACCTAGCACTTTTCAAGTAGTCATTAAAAACTTTGTAGTCATTCTCATCTAGCTGGTACTTGCTCGTTCTTACATTATATGTCAAATTTACTAATGTAAAAATTGTTTCAATGTCCAATGTTTAGTATGAAACCTTCATAATCATTGTCATCTTTGATAACAAAATGAAAAGGAACATCAATAACACTTATTTCATTAATTTTGGACTTGTCAATGTACAAATTCATTTTAATAGATACTTTTGGACTAGTTTATGGTTAAATTTAAGGAAAAAATCATGCTTCAAAACACAGATAAAAACATAAAAACAAGGAATTTTTAAGAGTGTTTTGAAGGAAATAAAATCAAAATTATAAAAATGTAACAAAGATAAGCTATACCAAAAGATAAGAAACAGTAGCAAATAAAACTAAAATTATGAAAATTAACATAACTTCTTACATAGACTATGGTCAAATGCGCCATAAACTCCATTTTTCACTGTCATGCACAACCGCCAAAAAATATGCTTTGAGGTGTGTTGTTCGAATGCGCACATATCCGATGGCCATGATACTTTGCAAGTTCATCAACACAACCTATTTTGAGTTGTGTGCAAATTATCATGCCCACCATATATGCTCTAGATAGTCAAAGTCACCACAAATCCCTTTTTCCATTAAGTATTATGCACAACCATCAAAAAATAGTATTTGAGGTGTGTTATTCAAACACTCACATATCCAATTGGTATGATACTATTGATACAAGTCAATCTAATAGATGTTGAGGATTGTGCAATGTATCGTGTCCATTAGATATGATTTAGATGGTCAAACTCACCACAAACCTCATTTTTCACCAAGTGTTATGCACAACTGGAAAAAACACACGCTTTGAGGTGTGTTATTCAATTGCGTACATACCCGATGGGCATGATACTTTGTAAGTTAATCAATACAACCTATGTTGATCTATATGCAAAGTATTATGCACATCAAATATGCTCTAGATGGTCAAACTTGCCACATATTCCGTCTTTAAACCAAGTACTATGCACAATAGTGAAAAAATACTATTTTGAGGTGTGTCATTTGAATGCCCTCATACCTGATGGGCACGATACTTTGCACGCATCAATACAACCTATGTTGATATGCATGCAAAGTATTGTGTCCATCTAATATGCTTTGGATAATCAAAGTCGGCACAAACCCACTTTTTCATCAAGTATTATGCACAGCCGCCAAAAAATAGTATTTGAGGTGTGTTATTTAATTGCGCACATAGCTAATGGGCATGATACCTCTCAATCATGTCAATTTAACCTTTTTTGGGCCTTGTGCCAAGTATCATCATCAGATATGATTTGGATGGTCAAACTTACCACAAATCATATTTTTCACTAAATGTCATACACGACCACCCAAAAACACGCTTTGGATGTGTTATTCAAATGTGCACACACTTGATAGGTATGATACTTTGCAGGGGGACGAGCATTTTTCGAGCGAAATCTTCCGAGCGTCCGAGCGAAGGAAAAAAAAAGCTTCTAACTATGCAAAAATATGACAAAAATGGATCAGAAGAAAACATAATTTCACTTAGAAATATGAAAAGTATTATAGGAATGTCTATTTTATACACGAATATTTATTTGAATCTTTGGGAATGGTGAGAACATAATGGGATGGCTTTTGAAGAAACCCACATGTAGATTACCTTATGATCCTTCTTACAACTTTTTACTTAATAGGGGGTGACATTGAAAAACCTCTCTCAACCTATCTTCATGAAAGGGTTTCTCCAAAGAAAACTCATTGAAGCAAGCCATCAAGATAGTTTCGCCAGCGAAACCCCTTTGAACAAGGTCTTTTAAGATAGTTTCGCTGGCGAAACTACCTTGGACAGCACTTTTAAAAGTGACATAACTTTCACATCCAATGTCCAAATATAGTCATTCAACCACTCAAATTGATCGGAAAACCCCATTCGAGCACATTTATGGGGTTATATTTTGGAAAACCTTGCATATATAGTATTAAATATTACATGTATTTTATGAGAGTGATATATAAGCCCAAGTTAATACTTATTTACAGTAATTTAAACTTCTGTAGAAACATGTCCATAAATATCTTGTTATTAATACTATAAAAACACTTGAAAGATATTGCCATATGATATAAATGTGTTTAATAAGTAATTATTTATGTATAATATTATTATATCGAGAGTGATTATGAGGGACGTTTCTTAAATGAATTATTTTTCAATACTTTTTTAAGGTAATAACAAGGGTACAAAGGGATGTCTATGAATAAGAAGATTTATGTTATGTAAAAATGAATGAGTGACTAGTCTGTATATTTTTATGATAAAGGGATCTAGTTCTAATGAAAATAAAAGTGTAAAAACCATGTTTCCTAAAGAAATACTATTTTTAAAATCTCTTGAAAAACACGCTCGTATAAACCTGCTCATAGGTTTTTGCTCGTAAAATTGACGCATCCTACTTTGCAGGGGTGTCAATACAACCTATGTTGATCTATGTGCAAAGTATCATGCCCATCAAATATGGTCTAGATGATCAAAGTCACCAGAAACCCTGTTTTTTACCAAGTGTTATCCACAACTGCCATAAAATGTATCTGAGGTGTGTCATTTGAATGCACTCATACCCTATGGGAATGAAACCTCACACACACATCAATACAATCTATGTTGAGTCGCATTCAAAATATCGTGCGTATCAGATTTGCTTTGGATGATCAAACGTGCCACAAACTCCCTTTTTCACCACGTGTCATGCACAACCGCCAAAAAATAGTATCTGAGGTGTATTATTCAAATGCTCTCACATCTGATGGGCACGATGCTTTGCACACGTATAAATATAATATAATTAGAGACGCATGAAAATAATCGTGTCCATCGGATATGCTTTGGATGGTCAAACATGCCACAAACCCCGTTTTTCATCAAGTATTATGCACAATTTCCAAAGAATAGTATTTGAGGTGTGTATTCAAATGCACTCATACTTGATAGGCATGATACTTTGCACACATGTCAATCCAACCTATGTTGAGGTGCGTGCAAAGTATCATGCCCATTGAATATGCTTTGCATGGTCAAAGCCCAATTTTTCATCAAGTATTATGCACAACCATCAAAAAATAGTATTTGAGGTGTGTTATTCAAGTGCACACATATCGGATGGACATGATACCTTGCACTCGTGCTAATTTCAACTTTTTTTGAGTCATGTGCCAAATATCGTGCCCATTGGATATGCTTTGGATGGTCAAACTCGCTACAAACCTTATTTTTTACTAAGTGCTGCCACCAAAAAATCACTTTGGATGGGGGGGAAAGGGGGGAATGGAGGAAAGGGGGGAATAGGGGAATAGGGAATGGGGGGGAGGGGAATGGGAGAAAGGGGAAATGGGGGGAGGGGAAGGGGGGGAAGGGGGGAAGGGAGGAAAGGGGGGAATGGAGGAAAGGGGGGAATGGGGTTTAGGATTTAAGGTATAGGTTTTCGGGTTTAAGTTATAGGAAATAGTGTCTACGATATAGGAATTTGGGCTTAGGCTATAGGGATTAGGGTTTAGGATCTAGGGCATGGGGTAGAGTTATAAATATTAGCCATGCTACAAATATTATCATGTGAATTTGGTTTAAGTATAATTAAACTTCATTCACAGGTTTTTAATAAGTTGGAATTTGAAAATTCTAACCCTATAGATGACTTTAGATGGCTTCTCCCGATCGATTTGAGTACTTGGAGGGCTAAATTTGGACCTCATACGATAAAGTTATGTTAATTTTTGGATGAATTTATCAAATTTCAAGATTGAAAGATTAGCCACACTAGCTTTGAGAAGCTCCTAAATTCGTCTTTGGGAAAATATTGGCCCTTAAAAATTTATCTTGGGAAGGTTAGGGAAGAAAATTAATGGAATGGAGGAGAGAAAAGGGGGGGGGAAGGGGGAGGAGGAAAGAGGGAGGGGGAGGAAAAGGCGGGGGGAGGGGAAAAGGGGAGAAGAGGGGGGGGAGGGGGGAAAGGGAGGGGGAAAGGGGGGGGAGGGGAGGGGAAAGGGGGGGAAAAGGGAGTAACATCTATTGCAGTAGGTCTAGCTTTAGGAATACGATTTCTCATTTCCTCTATCCTTTTCCACCAATGCTTTAAGTGATCCAACTTAGTTGCATCTTAGATATGAACAAAGTACTTGTAAGCTAGCCGATACAACTTTTCCAATGAAAAGGTTGCTGCATAAATATCAGTTTCCTTGGAAAACTTTGCGTATGGAAAAGTATACAACTCAAGAGCCAACCACTTTCTTCGCATGCATCACTCTTTGAATTGAGGGTCACATCAATCCTTGCCATCATTGACATATTTATCACTCTTGCTTAATCCCCAATCGATAGACCTTATCAAACTCACTATCAAAGTGAAGCATAATGTTTGAAGGATGCAAGTCATTGTGCAAAAGATCTTTTCCATGCATCTATTTTAACATCCCCATCAAAGTACCAACTAGATTTACGGCATGAGCATGGACATGAGATAAATGTTTTAGCTCCTCTCCCACATAGACTGAGTTCATAGCATTTAACCTTAAACATTTGTCCAATGTCTCCCCATTCCAATACTAGTAAACCAATCTTGGAGGATTTATCACATGAGCAATCGTGCGAACAAGTCCTCTATGAGGTAATTGGGCTTGCATTGTTTGAATATTTGCCATTAACTCTCTCATGGAACTTCTCTCTTCCCTTTCACTTGGTTTTTCAGATACCTTAAGAATCTTCATGGCAAATGTCTCTTTTGGATCAAAGCAGTCTACACCAATGATGTTACCTTTCACCACTCTTAGCCAGAAAAGTAATCGAGACCAGAGGCTAGAGGCTAAGTATGGCGACGCTCAAAGGCCATAGAGAAGAGGAGATCATGAGGGCGAAGGGATGTCATAGGGGTGAAAAAGGAATTAGAATGGAGGGAAGGAAAAGGGAGACTATGACACAAGGGGAAAGGGAGAGGGGGAAGAGAAGCATGTACATGATAGGAGGAGGAATGTTGAGATGTAGACATCAAGGGAAGTGAATCATACTTTATTGGAAAGAAGGGATGAGAGGGGAATATCAAAATACTAGCTAGGTGGCTTTACAAGAATGAGCGTGTCTCATCAAGTAATAGCCCCTTCTTTTTATAAATGAGGGGGTCTCTCCACATTAATGTATCCTCCCACATGCATGGTGTGTGTGGAAAAGTCTCCCATGTTGGCTAGGTGGTTACGCACTCTCAATTGTGTGCGACAACCCTTTGCCTCAATTTTCCACATAAATCAAGCCCCATATCTCAAGTCTATGATACTCCCTTGGTCTCTTTCCAATTTTATAATATGTTCAAACCTCTAGGAGGACAAGTGGAGGGTTGGCACAAGGAATCTTGCCACCTCATCCTACTTTCCCCATTATTTAACTAGCTCTTTTGGTCCTTCTATACCTCCCCCACATGGGCCTATCCCATATGGAGGGAATAACTCAATATAATAGCCATCTCCACCTATTTTATATTGCTTCTCCCATGGACTTTGAGCCATATCTCACTAAATGCAGCCTAGGTGGAGGGGTGGCACATGGAGGAGCCATGCCACCTTGCATTTTATAATTTTACTATCATGGATTATGTACAACACACCTTATGGGTCCTCTTACATGGAAGGGTGGCACATGGTCATGCCCTGCCACCTCAACCTTGGGCCCTATGCACACCATAGTTTTATTATACTATTGACACATATACAAACACACATACATATTAATGCCTTTTTCCTTAGACAATTTTATCCATAACAGTTCCCCCCCCCAGGCAGGGAATGCACAGCATTTCCATGCCTGGGTCCATCTCGCACAAAGAAAGGCTTGAGGTAACGCTTGTTGATCACTTTCTTGCCATATGGTTTATGCAGCTCCTAAACTTGTACAGACCCATTGCTACGTTCTTTGATGACTTTGTATGGACCAGTACACAGTGGCATAAACTTCTTATCCATTTGGTGGTCCAATCTGTTATCAAAGCATAGCACAACATCCCCCTCAGCAAAGTGTCTTTCCCATCCCTTGCGAATCTTAGCATCCAATCGGGCCTTTTGTCGATTCTTTTGGATCTCTGTTTGGTGTAGTGCAAGGCGTCGGGTCTCATCTAACTTCTCAAGTTGTACCAATCTGGCCTCTACATGTTCATCTTCTATCATCCTCTGTTCCTATGCCAATCTCAAGGCCGGAATCTCTATCTCTAGTGGTAAAACTGCCTCAGTACCATACACCAACTCAAAAGGGGTGTGACCTGTAGATGTTTTATGAGTGATGTTGTTAGCCCACACGGCCTCAGTGACCTTCTGATCCCATTGGCTCCTGTTCCCTGTGGCCATTTTTCCCATGGTTTTACAAAGGAGGCCATTGGTCCGCTCTGTTTGACCCATGGATGCTGGATAATAGATGCTAGAAGTGTGATGATCAATGCCCATGTGATCCATGAGTAACTCCACTGCTTCATTTAAGAATGGACTCCCATGGTCAGAGACTATCTCCATGGGTGTCCCAAACCTTGTGCAGATACGTTCAAAGATGAAATTTGAAACTGCCTTGCCATTTGCAACAGAGAGGGCGATAGCTTCAGCCCACTTAGTGACATACTGAGTGGCTACCAAAAGATACTTCTTTTTGCAGGCAGTCATGGGCAAGGGCCCGACAAAATCTATTCCCCACTTCTGAAACGGATGGATGGACATCATTGGGTGATGTTGCCCGGGACGCAAATCCTTCCTACCGAAGAATTGACATGGTTCACAGGTTTTGCAATACAAAGTGACATCCTTGAACAAGGTCGGCCAATAGTATCCAGCATGTAAAATCTTCTTAGCTGTATAGTCACTGGCATAGTGGCCTCCACAAAATCCATCATGATAATGCTTCAATACCTTAGGCACTTCATCTGCATCAATGGCCCGTCTGAGTACCCCATCCATGCCTTGACGGTACAACACCCCATCAAGGAGGGTATAGCGCCTACTATCTCTACAGATCTTCTTTCTCTCATAGCTAGTACTTTCTGAAGGAAAGGAGAAAGCGGTCAAAAACTTGTAGATACCACCATACCAAGGATCCCCAACTTCTATGGCTGCTACAAGGGTTACATCAAGGCACTCCTCTAAATCAATCAAAGCATTTTTCAAGTTGGAACATCCCCCTTTTACAATTTTGAAAGAAAAATCATATTCTTGTAGAACTACCAACCATTTGGCCAACCGGCCCATGGGATTTGGTGATTGAAGAACCTGCTTTGCAAGACCAGTGCCAGTGAGTATAAAGAAGGACTTTCCAGCCACATAATGCTTAAATTTCTCAATGCAAAATGTGTGTGGAAAAGTCTCCCATGTTGGCTAGGTGGTTACGCACTCTCAATTGTGTGCGACAACCCTTTGCCTCAATTTTCCACATAAATCAAGCCCCATATCTCAAGCCTATGATACTCCCTTGGTCTCTTTCCAATTTTATAATATGTTCAAACCTCTAGGAAGACAAGTGGAGGGTTGGCACAAGGAATCTTGCCACCTCATCCTACTTTCCCCATTATTTAACTAGCTCTCTTGGTCCTTCTATACCTCCCCCACATGGGCCTATCCCATATGGAGGGAATAATAGCCATCTCCACCTATTTTATATTGCTTCTCCCATGGACTTTGAGCCATATCTCACTAAATGCAGCCTAGGTGGAGGGGTGGCACATGGAGGAGCCATGCCACCTTGCATTTTATAATTTTACTATCATGGATTATGTACAACACACCTTATGGGTCCTCTTACATGGAAGGGTGGCACATGGTCATGCCCTGCCACCTCAACCTTGGGCCCTATGCACACCATAGTTTTATTATACTATTGCCACACCCTATGCACACCATAGTTTTATTATACTATTGCCACATATACAAACACACATACATATTAATGCCTTTTTCCTTAGACAATTTTATCCATAACACCACTCTTACATATGAGCTTTCACTCAACACATAATCTTTCTCATGTACATGAATCTGTTGCTTCTCTTGAAAAAGCAAAGATGGCATCTTCAATCCTATGGGATTGGCACATTCTTTTGAAGAACTGGCATTGAATGCTTCCCTCTTTGAGCTCATAACTACCTTCCACTTTGAGAAGAACCAATCAATCAACTCTTCTTTATTATTTGTATCTCTGGGATTTACTATGCTTGTCCATTTTTCATAAACACTTTTAACTCTCCCTAATTCGATGCGAATACTCACACAAAAATCATCTTGAAATTCATATTGCATATTCCATTGTGGATCTTCATTCTTCATCATGGTAATGACATCAGAGGAAAGATCCACACAAAGCTTATCCATCCCTCTTTCCCCTAAGTCAAAATACTTTTCCAAATCTTTCTAGTTTTTTGATAACAAGCTCATGCAAAGACACTTTGAGAATATTTTTTTGCATTCCATCCTTGAATCTATATTTATATAGTACACGTTTTTTATGACTCTTCATCTTGTCCATGTTACCTTTTGCACATAAAACAAAATTAGTTGCTTTTGTAAGATTCTCTTCTCTCTCTCTCTCCTATATCATGCATCTTGAATGAGGTGCAACAAGTGATCCATCATATATGCTCTCTAACCTACAAGTCTGTAGGATATGCTTAATATATATGAATTATCCCAAAAATGTAGGTTCATTGAAATGATTTTTGGTATGATTTAAGTCATACAAGTGTGTCATATATACATATGCATTATCACACAATGGAAGGTTCATTCCAATGGATTTATGGATTTTTAATGCATAACATAAAGAGAAGGTGAATATGCTAAAAGATGTGTGATGCATATTTCATTTCTCCTAGCCTCTTCTTCATACATGAGCATTATTACCATAACTTGTTTTCAATTGTCTACTACGTTGTCTACTATGTAAGTGTGTTTGTGTGAGCGGGGTTTTCTGGAAGTGTGTGTGTGTGTGTGTATGTGTGAGAGAGAGACAGAGAGACAGAGAGAGAGAGATTCCATCTATGAAAAGCCATGCTACCTCCACTACAAACGAGGATTGCCTTTAGCGCTCAAATAGTTTCAAAGAATCACTCTAAAAACTAAACAATCTAATGCATAAAAGTTAGAGTAATAAAGAATCACCGCTCAGGAATGTTCAGTAGATTTTTAAATATAGTCTATTCAAAGGTAATGCAGCCCTAGAGTATTAAACCTTTGAACAAAGGTTGTGAAACCTTAAATTATCATACCTTAATTAATTTAAAAGCATTAAACGTTCATAGATATAATTTAATTCAAAGGTTTAGCTGTGGGGACAGTAACTTTATGGGGAAAAAAAGCTCTCGGGACAGAGTATCATGATCAGAGTCTAGAGTGGGATCAGTGCTATCAAAGAGTAAGAGAGAGTTCAAAGAGGGAGAGAGAGTTCAGAGGATTACAGAGGTAGAGAGGGTGTAGATTTGATGAGAAGATTGCGTAGGGTGCAGAAAGGCTTAATAGATTACGGAGTCTACAGTGCCAAATGAACAAATTCAATGTGACAGGGCCGAATTGCGAATCCCCATAAATGTGATAGTGCCAAATCGCAAATAGCCCTAAGCCTACCACATATATCTATAATAGCGAATCGCCACATGAATCTTGAATCCAACAAGAGGTGCGCGTATGATTGCTCGTTCTCCTTCTTACTAGCTAGACCTTCAACGAACGGTATTAAAGCAACGGAGCATTTGTAAGCTCAAAGACAAGCGTATTAATATTGCATTGATACTACAGAGAGTTGCACGTCTAGTCGGCTCTGTAGTTGCACGTCTAGTCGGCCGATGTATGAGAGCTAGTCATACAATTCAGTATATGCAAGGTGCAACGTACCTTAATCAATTGAATGAATCTTTTGCACAAGAGCAAGTCGAATAGAATGTTGTGATGCCTCCTAGCACACCGAATCATGCACCCATGTCAAGACGTCAAAGTTGAGCTGTTGTTGGTGGTCGAGGGTACAGCTGCTGACTGGTGCGTAGAGGCATGCTCTTGATCCACAAAACCCGTATTGATCTTTTGAATTTGTGAGGCTCTGCTGGTAACGCGCGAGAGTCTGCAAAGCGTGAAGCGTGAGCTGTTGTTGGTGGTCGAGGGTACAGTTGTTGACTAGTGTGCAAAGGCGTGCTCTTGATCCACAAAACGTTGTGAGGCTCAGCTGGTAATGCACGAGAGTCTACAGAGCGTGAAGCATGAAGCCTGAAGCATCAAATAGCAGCAACGTGAAGCATGAAGTATCTAGCTGGTAATGCGCAGTACAGCAACAAAATTGAGATCCAGGACAAATTATACTCTCGCAAGAGAGCCTAGAGGCTCATTCAAGTACAAGAAGAGCTCGCAAATAGAAGCTAAAGACTCAAGGATTGTGAGAGCTCTCAAATAGGAATAGACTAGAGATGCGAGCAGGTTAGGACTTGGGAGAAGCTCTTAGATAGTGATAGGGTAGAAAGGGCAATTTCTTCCTGTTGAGTCAGCCGTTTGGGAGAGACCCCCAAAACCCGTTTTGGGGGAAATTCGTATCTTTGATTTTCCCGCTTCCCCTCCCTCTCGATTACACTTGCTTAGAAAGATAATTGCACTTAATTAATCATTCTACTAAAGTACTTTTACATGTGCATCTCCCATGATTATGTCAATGAGATATACCTATGATACATTTGTTTGAGTACTAACCCATGGCGTAGTGGTCATGGTTCCAAATCTTGACACAAGCTTGTCTAGTCAAGGAGCTACGAGAGATGTTAAAATAACTTTATTTGATCAAGCACATATTTTTTGTGCAAATAATGGAACCAAATCAATAGTAAATGTCAAAAAAGCCATGTCTTAACCTTAGGCGCCCATAAATGACCAAGTGGTTGAGGTGGCTAATGCAACTGGAGCTTTGAGATGGCACTTGTAGCGAAGCACCAAGATCATGGCAAGTGGGCACTAAGAGGTTAAGATAATTTGTCAAGTTACAAAATGTCGAGAAGATATCAAAGTGGTAGGAAGGAGAGGTAGCAAAGATGACTTCATTGTACACTTCTCTTTCATAAGGCACTAGGTTGTTGCTACTAAGATTGCTATTGCTATGTATCAATACACAAACTATTGCCATTGATATTTCAAGTGTTATGTCTAGAGTTGAGGTGAGAGTGAGCTAGGCCTAATATTCCATGAGTACCATTAGCAGTTGTTCAGCATAGATTACTATTCTCGCACTATGTTGTAGCTCTGGCTATTATAATCATCCATGAGCCCCTCTTTTTGCTAGTATATGCTATCTTTACCCCCTAAGAGATAATGTTATGAGAAATTAGGATAATAATACAATTTATTAGAAGGTCCATTAGACCCTAAGCCTTTCTTTTGATAATCTCATGATTTAGGAGTGATTTAGTCACTCTTATTGCCATGAAGGGTTAAATTGAAGATGCCTCTTCTTTTGATAGTAGCAAAATTTTTCTACACTCCTTCTTTGAAGGGCAAAATGGCCTTAGAAGGGGCCCGAAGGTTTCAAATTTGAGGCCTGGTTCACACACATGAAAGACCAAACATCAACACTCCCTCATCATTCAACAGTGTACATCATACAAAGAAAGTTTCAATATTCTCACAAGGCAAGGCTTTTAGGATACGTCTACTGTGTTCTCTAAGAAATAGTTAACAATCCCAATTCCATAATGTTTTGATGTTGAATCCTTGGGTTCTTTCCAATGTAATGGAAATTTGATCATCAATAAATATCATCACGGGATCTACTCTAAGATCTAGCATTGAATCTGCATACTCCAAGATTTGTCACAAACCATCTCATCCATGTAGCCTCATGTCCAATTTTGAAAATCTTGAATACTATACTATCACCTTCAACAACCTCCATCGAAAACTTTATAGCTAGATCCTTAAGGATTTTGATCGAGGAATTTGAACATCAAATCTCTTAGCTCTTGGTAGTATAACCCTTTCTCAAAGTGTGAATTTTGTTCAATAGCATTATTCCATCCATTCTTCAAAGTATGATTAGTCATATGCTTGACAGCAGTGCACTTTAGATGGAGAAGAACTAGCATTCTCATCAATATCTGTAATTTTTCCATTAATAAAATGTATCCTTTTTCTATACAAATCTATAAAATTTTCCCAAAAACTCCCTTATGTAAATTAATTTTTGTATTAAAAATATCATTTTGTTGAACTCATGTGATACAGTTACATATGATGGCTGACTCCCTCGAGCAATATTTTGAACCCCAGTATTCACCACAAAAACTTGTCTCCTATATCAAGAGCATTGCTCAATGTATTATGGTGAACTTCACATTAGGAAAAAAGGGAGCTCATTTTGGGGCCTTTTGGCCAAAATGAAAAATAGCTCTCAACCAATGGCCATAGAGCGAACATAATGTGGGAAATTTATAAAATTTTTGAATTGTATCTAGATTGTTAGAGCAAGAAATAATATTTTATTGATGTACAACTATAAAAAACAATGAAAAAATTTGGTCAAGCTACTAACATGATTCTACTACTTGACAATGTCTCATTCAAAATACATCATTATCTGAACTATGCTTTCCCCCCAAACTACTCTCCCCTCCCAAATTGATATTCCCACTCTCTCTCTTCCTCTCCCTCTCCCTCTCCCTCCCTCTCTCTCTCTCGCTCCCTCTCTCTCTCTCTCTCTCTTGGTTTCCTCCTCGTATACATTCCTTCAACCTGTGGATTGGGTTTCTTTTCGCGAGTTTTGGGTGGCGACGGTAAACTAGAACTCGAAGTACCTCTAGGACCAAGGTACAAAAGCGAGCCCGTTTCTTTGTCAATCTCTCTCTTTGAATCTAATCTATGCTTGCACAAAACTGTGTTTATCAAAATGATGTAGACTAGAATATAACTTTTGTAAGTTTTTCATGGGTATGACAAACCATTGACAGGACCTCGCTCTTTGAGAAGCTTTGTTAATCAAAATATTGAGGAGCACGGTACAATAGTGAGTTCCTTGTTTTTTCAATCTCTCTTTTCTGAGATTTAAGATGTGAAAGTGTTAAGTTGGATAATATTCTTTTAGTTTTTGGTGAATAAGAGTGTATTTATAAAGATGTTGTAGAATGGAATGTAACTTTTGAAAGTTTTCCATGGTCTTAGTATTTCAAAAAGCATTGTTGATCATAATATTGAAGCGCAAGGTATGAGAACAATATCATTGCTTTGTCAATCTCTCTCATTGATAATATTCTTAAGTTTTGAATAAGAAGATTGTGCTTATTCAAGACTAGAGTCTAACGCATGCTCTTTGATATGTCCATTGAGTTTCAGGTGTTCGAGTAAAAGTTTTAATACTAGTCTCAATGGCATGCATCGATAATCAGAATCCTTCTTGTGCCAAATGTCATGTTGATCAGACTATCGAGGACAAAGCTATAGACGTGAGCTCCCTCACTCATCGACCACCTTCCTCTATATCTTCCATTGATGTTGCCAACAAGGTTACACGAGATGGCTCCTAGCAAAAACTGATTGTATCAAAAGGAATTTGGGTGCTCATGCAACCAAACAGAAGGAAGAACCCACATTCAAGTAATCTCTTTTTGGCATCTTGGAAGGGTGGGGTGAAAGGTTTTAGAACCAAGGAGGGGATGAAATCAATAAAGGAAATATTGGTTCAACATGTGTACATGCATAGAGAGCTTATGTTGTGAGAGAATTATCCAACTTATCTTTCACAACACAGGCCAAATTGTAAGTGACTTCATTGAAATTTATTATTTCATAACTCGGGGGGGTCACTCACATATGTAACCCTATCACGTGAGTTCAACAAAAGGATATTTTTTATTTCTAAAATTTACAGAAATAAATATACATAAGGGACTATTTAAAATAGTTTTGGAAAAATTTTACAGATTTGTATAGAAAAGGGCTACATTTTATTAATGAAAATTTTACACAGATAAGGGATTTTAGAAATATGCCTTGAACGGACGTGGTATAGAGGGTTTACACATAGTGACCCCCCATAGTGACCCCCCTGAGTTTCATAATCAGAGAATTTCTTGAACCTCAATGTCTTTATTTTTATTTTCACATATATATATCCTTCATCTTATGAGTAGTGGTAGCCTACTAAATGCATTTTAGGATTCATGGATGTGTTACATGGGTCTATAGGAGAGTTGCAATATCGAGGTAGATCAGCAGCATAGTTAGCTCGATCAAGAGTCTTTTTGTGATCATTTTTACCAACTATTGGATAAAGCCCACACCCATGGTGTGTTGAAGAAACTAGCTCTTCCAGCATGGAATACTGTTGAATGGCCAATTCCTCATGGTGCTATAATAGAGTCATATAGAGCCAAGTTGTTTTCAAAAGTACAATGATCTTTACAGCCAGGGATTGCTAGTAGAATCAATAAAATAACTATTTGCATGCCAATAATAGTCTTTGTAGATCTATTCAATAAATTTTATATCAAGATTTGCAAGAAGCTGATGCTCTCTTTCTCTGCAAATGGTGCTGAAAGAATTCCTAGCTTCTTGGATTATGGTTGGAACATGATAGCATCCAACCAAGTATATACTGAGGTTGTGCACAACTCCATTAAACTGAAGTACATGATTGCCACTCCAAATTTCATATTAACATTTTACTATAAATGCAGTAGAATGATTGGGAACCAATTCGTTCTAATGAATTATTATATCACTTAGACAATGCTGCATAGTCACTCAATTACACTAGCACATTCTGTGAAGAGAGTGGGAGAGAGGTAAGGAGTCTCACTTGCAGCTTTCTCACATACACAATGGGGGAATACACACAAAGGTGGAGGCTGAAAATAGTTTTCCTCTTCTTAGTTGTGAAAGCAAAAAGAACTCTCTCTCTCTAGGTACATAAGGAATAGATGAACCCTATATGTGGGTCTAAACTAACCTAGGTGGCATACTAACTGAACTACTAACTAGAGTACGTAAAGATAGCTGTCATCTAGCTATCTTTCATGGGTGGTGTACCAACCGCATCTGCAGCTAACAAGTCGGTGACATAGATGCACAACGATCACCTTGGCATATCACGAGTGGAGCTCGATATCTCAACACTCCCCCTCAAGCTCAATCCCAATTCCTACACACCAAGTAAGTCTTTGAACTTGCACAGCTTCTCGACACCCAATGCCTTCGTGAATATGTTAGCTACTTGATCCTCTATGCTGAATAAACCAGATCAATAAAACCTACTAGAACCTTCTCCAACACATAGTGATAATGCACCTCAATGTGCTTTGTTCTAGCATGATAGAATCGGTTATTTCCCAAGTGTATACTGCTCATGTTGTCACAATAAATGACAACTGGCCCATCTTTAGACTGATGCACATCATAAAGTAGATTACCCATCCAAGCTACCTCACATGCAGCCATTGCTGCACCCTTATCTCAGCCTCTGTGCTTGACAAGGCAACTGTAGGCTGTTTCTTGCTACTCCAAGTGATTGCAGCACTCCCAAAAGAGAACACATATCCACTGGTAGATCGTCTATCAGAAATACTACCAGCCAATCAGCATCACTGTATCCATGCAACTCTATCTGAACCCCAGTCTCATAAAATAGTCCATACTACAATGTGGACATCACATACCTCAGTATGCGTCTAGCTGCATCCAAATGCAGTTTCCTTGGAGCCTGCATAAACTGACTTACCAACCCAACAGCATAGCTTAAATATGGCCTGGTAATAGTCATATAAATCAAACTTCCTACTATGTGTCTATACATAGTAGGGTCGTCCAGGAACCTCACCTGCATCTGTGCTCAGCTTCCTATGCTCAGCTTCACATTTTGCTCTAAAGGAACTAAAATAAGCTTACATCATGTCATTCCATATTTGGACAGCATGTCCAATCCATATTGCCTTTGCACGAGCCATATCCCACTTATGGATCTAATCACCTCAATGCCGAAGAAGTAACGCAGCTCTCCCAAATCCTTCATCTCAAACTTTTGCTTCAATAGCATTTTCACATGAAGGATATCTTCATCACTATCACCTGTGATGATCAAATCATCAACATAAATGACAAGCAGCATAATACCTTTCTCTGTTTTTCTCACATAAAGTGAGAAATCCACTTTGGAAATCTGAAAGCCAATAGTGACAAGATACTGTCCTTTCTTGTCAGACCATGCTCTGGGTGCTTGCTTCAAGCCGTACAAGGCTTTCTTCAACCTGCAAACAAACTCAAGATGAACAGCATGCACATAACTTGGTGGCTGCTGCATATAGACCTCTTCTTGCAAATCACCATGCAAGAAGGCATGCCATAGCAATGGCTGCTCTTACAGTTGCCATCCTTGCAACCGAACTAAATGTTTCTTCATAATCAATGCAATATGCTTGTCCATACCCCTTGACAACTAATCTTGATTTACGAACTCTCAACTTTCAGTGCTCGAGCGGATGTGAAGAACACTAAGTTATGGCATGAGAGGTTTGGTCATCTAAACCTTAGTTCTTTGAAGGAGATGCATAAAAGTGGAATGATTGCAGACCTACCAAAAATTTCAGATCTGCCCGATGTATGTGAAGCTTGCATGATGGGCAAGCAGCATCGGCATCCCTTTCCTAAAGAGGCCAGCAGGGCAAAGGCACCTCTAGAGCTCGTTCACACGGACCTCTACGAAAAGATGGAGACGGAAGCTTTGGGTGGTTCCTACTACTTCATGATGCTGATCGACAACTACAAAAGAAGGATATGGATATACTTCTTGAAGACTAAAGACGAGGCTTTTAGTAGGTTCAAGGAATGGCATGTAATGGTCGAGAAAGAAATGGGGAGGAAGGTAAAGAAGTTGAGATCAAACAGAGGTGGAGAGTTCACATCAACTAAATTCGAAAGTTACTGCACAAGTCACGGAATCAAGAGGCAGAAACCCCCGCCACATACATCACAGCAAAATGGAGTAGCAGAATGCAAGTTGCACGTCATCTGTGAAATGGGTCGGAGTATGATGAAAGGGAAAGATTTGCCAAAGACTTTCTGGGCTGAAGCATGTAACACTATAGTTTACATCCTGAATCGTAGCTACACGAAGGCTGTGAATGGGATGACTCCACTGCAAGCCTTTTCTGGTAAAAAACCTTCAGCTACACATTTCAGAGTTTTTGGATGTGGCTGGTTTATGCATGTCCCTGATGCTACCAGGACCAAATGGGAACCGAAGAGCCGGAAGTGTAAAATTTTCTTGGGCTACAGAGAGGCTACAGAGAAGAGGCAAAGGGTTACCATCTCTATAACCCTGTTACCAAGAAGGTGATTGTAAGTCGCGATGTGGTCTTCTCAGAACAGCCGCATCAATTGGAGGAGGATGCTTCCTTCCTAGACAACCAGGACCAGGATATCCATCCAGTATCGCCACCAATAGCAGACCGAACTCTCCCAACGGTGCTTGGGAGGATTCAAGACAAAGAAGATGAAGAAGAGCTTGCAGAACCACAATGGCAACAGCCATCCAACCATTGAGGAGGAACCATCCGAACACCGCTGGTCCAAGAGATTAGAGGAGCAAAGAAGGGCACAGGAACACTTGGTCAACTATGCTTTGATGACAGAAGTGATCCGTGCTGATGAACCCAAGTCTCTTGAAGAGGCACAGGGCAATGATAGGTGTATGGAGGCTATGCAGTCAGAGTATGGCTCCATAATGAAGAACAACACTTGGGACCTTGTGGATCGATGACCAAAATGCAAGGTAATTGGAACCAAGTGGGTGTACAAGACCAAGTACAAGTCCGATGGCACGTTGGATAAGTACAAGGCTCGGCTCGTGGCAAAAGGATTTGCACAAGTATATGGTTTTGATTATCAAGATACTTTTTCTCCCACAACTCGACTAACCACAATTTGCAGTGTTTTGGCTTTAGCTACCCAGGGAAGTTGGCATGTGTTTCAGATGGATGTAAAATCTGCCTTTCTAAATGGAGATCTCAAGGAGGAGGTATACGTGGAACAACCACCAGGTTTTGAGATCCCCAGTTCAGAAGGTAAAGTCTTCAAGCTGAAGAAGGCACTTTACAACAGGCCCCACAAGCGTGGTACCAGCGAATCGATGCCTACTTTCTGCAAAACGGGTCCAGGAGTACCCCATCTGATGCAAATTTGTATATCTTCAGAGAAGGAGGCAGGTGTATGATCGTGGTCCTTTATGTGGATGACCTGGTCATAACAGGGAACCATCAAGAGAAGATCTCGCAAATGAAGCATTTGCTAGGAAGAGAGTTTGAAATGACAGACCTCGGACTGATGCATTTTTGTTTGGGGATTGAAGTTTGGCAGGAGCCGAAACAGATCTTCATTTCACAACTGAAGTATGTTGGAGAGATACTAAAGGCATTTGGCATGGCTGAGTGCAAGACAGTTGGTACCCCTATGGAGGTTGACGCGAAGCTCTCAAACGAGGATTCATCACCACTGGTGGATGAAGCAAAGTACAGAAGGCTCGTGGGTAGCTTGATTTACCTGTGTAACACATGGCCAGACATTAGCTTTGCGACTGGTGTACTAAGCAGGTTTTCCAATAAGCCCTGGCAGAACCATTGGAGGGCAGGGATGCGGGTGCTAAAATACATCATGGCATCACCTATACCAAGGGCAACATCTTGACTAGATTCTATGACTCAGATTGGGCAGGAGATGTGGACAGTAGGAGATCAGTGACAGGGTACTGTTTCTCACTTGGATATGGAGTTGTGTCATGGGTCAGCAAGAAGCAACCCACAATTGCTCTTTCTTCTACCGAGGCCGAGTACAAATCTGCCTGCTTTGCTTCTTGCGAGGCAGTGTGGTTAAGAAGGATTTTGGGGGACATGTGTGCAGTGCAGAACAAGCCTACGTAGTTATCATGTGACAATCAGAGTTGCATGGCGATTGCAAAGAACCCGGTGTTCCATGCTTGCACAAAACACATTGAGATTCAATATCACTTTGTACGTGAGCTCATCATGGATGGAGAGGTCGAATTGGTGTACTATCCGACTACAGAGAATGCTGCGGACATCTTCACCAAGGCTCTTAGAAGAGACTTGCTGGAGAGGCATCTTCATCGACTTGGCATTGGGCCGAAAAAGTAAGGTCACTTCTGGGTGGACTTTGAGGGGGGGTGTTAGATATCAATGCTCCTCTCGTGTAACTACACGGGAACCAGCTAACTCTACTTGTAATCCCCCCATATGAGGAGAAGGCATTTGAGTAGCTCAGTTATCTGGTAGGTCCTAGTTTGGACACTAGATGGAAGCCATGTGTGGCCTGATGGCTGGACGGCTTCAGATAGAGTTGGCACACCGCCAATTATGCTACATGCAAGTGCGGGAAGGCATCTCTTGACTGATTGCACCAAGGGTAGATAGAGCATTTCTTGAGGTAGCCCACTCTTGGGTTGCGAGGCCCATTTGGAGCCTCAGATGATCTCGGATGGCTCTAGGCCGAACGGAATCCATAGGTTATTTGCTCTATTTTGCGCACCGGTTCTATCGTATGGTTGGTGGCCTATTTCGGGACCGGACTCCTAGTCGACCATTTTGGGCGGACTGGGTCAGTCACCCAATTGAGCCTAACCGACTATGACTGGTGGCTATATAATAGCAAGCTCGTGAAGCCCATTTCATCACTGGCTACAGCTGAGAGTGCTCTCAACGGAAGCAAGAATGGAGAAGGAGGGAGAGAGACAGAGAGCCACACAAGTTTGATGGGTGCAGAACCACCCTAATCTTCTTTTTCATTCATTTATATATGTGTTTGAGTATTGTACATAACTAGGGTAAAGGCACAATGACGTTTAACCCCCACAACCTCCCACTTAAAGGACAATGTGCCTTTAAGGGAGAACAACCAGTGAGCATACTATCCAATGCCCATCAATACACGACAATACTCAAACCGCTGACTAGGTAGACTCTTCGGCAGCATATCTGCAGGGTTATCATCTGTATGAACCTTGACAAGCTCTATGCGCTTGTCCTCAAGTACCTCCCTGATGAAATGGTACCTGACCTCAATGTGTTTGGTCTTTGCATGAAAGACCGGATCCCGTGCTAGCTGAATAGCACTCATGGAATCACTATGCAATGTCGGTACACCTGTATGAATCCCCAAATCTCCCACTAGTTGATCAAGCCATATAGCCTCCTTGCAACCCTCCATGGCTGCAACATACTCAGCCTCTGTGGTAGACAAAGCAACACACTTTTGTGCATGATGAGACATCCACGACACTGCACCACCTGCAAAGGTGAACACATAACCAGAAGTGGATCTCCTACTATCCACATGCCCTGCATAGTCTGAATCTGTGTACCCAAGTACACGCATGTCTCCTTTACCAAAGCAAATGCACATCTCCTTGGTACCCTTCATGTACCTCATGATGCACTTAACTGCCTCCCAATGCCTCTTTCCTGGATTAGCCATATACCGGCTAACAACTCCCACTGCAAATGCAATGTCTAGTGTAGTAGCTATCATAGCATACATAAGACTCCCAACTACTGATGCATAAGGAACTTTGGCCATCATGGCCCTTTCCTCATGTGATTTGGGACTATCTGTATGACTCAGTTTCACATATGGAGGCAATGGAGTACTCACTGCCTTCCCCCCCTCCATATTGAAATGCTGCAATACTTTTGTAACATACTCTTTTTGTGAAAGCCAAAGGAGTTTCCTACTCCGATCACGCGTGATGCGCATACCAAGAATATGACCTGCAAGTCCCAAATCCTTCATATCAAAGGTCTCATGCAACTTGGCCTTTAATGCATCTAGCTCATAAGTATTCTTGCTAGCCAATAGCATATCATCCACATATAGTGCCAGGATTATCAGGCTGTTATCCTTAGCCCTTTTAGTGTAGAGGCAGTGATCAATTTCACTCCTTCTAAAACCTTGGGACCGAATGAAAGCATCAAACTTCTGATACCATTCTCTAGGCGCTTGCTTAAGACCATAGAGACTCTTCTTTAGCTTGCAAACTAAATGCTCTTTGCCCTTTTCTTCAAAGCCTTCTGGCTGCACCATGTAAATTTCCTCATGCAAATCCCCATGCAAGAAAGCTATCTTGACATCCATTTGCATAGGCTCCATATCCTCTACTGCCACTAGTCCAAGCATGCATCTAAGAGTGGTCATCTTCACAACCGGAGAGAATATCTCATCAAAGTCCACACCCTTCTCTTGCTTGAAGCCTTTAGCAACCAAACGGGCCTTGTACCTAGGCACATCATCACCTGTGACCTTCATTTTGTAGACCCATTTACATGGCAATGCTTTCTTTCCATGTGGCAAAGAAACCAAGTCCCAAGTCTTATTCTTCATAAGTGAACTCATCTCTGATTGCATAGCATACTCCCACTTGCGTTGATCCTCACGCATCATAGCCTCTCTGTAGCAAGAAGGCTCCCCACAATCAGTAAGCATCACATAGTCTACCCCTGGAACAAACCTATCAGGTGGTCTAGACACTCTAGATGATCTTCTCAAGGGCATTTCAGCTTGCTGTCCCATTTGCATATCAGCCATATTTGGCTCATCATTTCCACCAATCGATGATCCATCATCTACCCTTGATTGTATACCTGTGGAAGTACTTGGTGGTACCATTTCTTGCACATTTGGTGCATGGACAGCTTGTTGTCTATCAACATATGTAGGTGGATTCACATCCTGGAAAGTGATTCTCCTCATTTCCACATCCCTCATGGGTGCCTTATGCATCTTCTTCTCATTGAAGACCACATCATGGCTGCGTATGATCTTCTTTGCTTTTGGATCCCAGAGACGATAGCCCATCTCTCCACTTTCACCATAACCCAGAAAGATGCATTTCCTAGACTTAGGATCTAGCTTCTTTCGAAGCTCTTTTGGCACATGTGCATATGCCTCACACCCAAATATACGCAAATGAGAGTAAGAGGGCTTCTTGTCACTCCATGCCTCTTCAGGAATACCACCATCCAAACTCTTACTAGGTGATCTATTGATCACATGCACTGCAGTTTTCATTGCCTCAGCCCAAAAAACACCAGAAAGACTTGCATTGGAAAGCATGCATTGCAACCTTTCTTGAATGGTACGATTCATCTTTTCTGCAATTGGATTTTGCTCTGGAGTATGAGGGGATGTGAGCTCCCTCTTAATCCCACGTGTATCACAGAAATGCTAAAAGTCATTAGAGAGATACTCTCCACCATTGTCAGTCCGTAGGCATTTAAGCATTCTACTTGACTGATTCTCAACCAAGGCCAGCCATTTCTGAAATACATGGAACACATCACTCTTCCGAGCTATAGCATAAGCCCACACTTTCCTAGTTGCATCATCAATGAATGTCACATAGTATTCAGCCCCGCCTAATGATCGTGTAGGCATGGGACCACATACGTCTGAATGCACCAAATCAAGCATTTCAAACTCTATCTTTCCCCTTCTTTTACGGGCTGATTTAGTCTGCTTCCCATAGAGACAGTGCTCACAAAATTCAAAATCAGAGAAACTCAAATGCAGTACATAACCCAAACGGCATAAGAGTTTCATTCCATTCTGGCTCATGTGCCCCAACCTGCAATGCCATAAAGAAGTGCTTGGCTGCTCAGTTATTACAACAACATGATCAAATACCCCTGATACATGTAAGGGATACAAAGTCCCACACTTGGCACCCCTGGCCAAAAGCATAGAGCCCTTCTGAATTTTCCAACTTTGAAAGCCAAAAGTGGTGTGAAAACCAGCATCATCTAGCTGACCCACTGAAATAAGACTCTTGGTCAACTTAGGCACATGTCTCACATGTTTCAAAACAAATGCAAACCAATTTGTAAAAGAAAACTTTATGTCATCTGCTCCCACTATGTCACATGCATAGTCATTTCCAAGATGCACACAACCTGTCTTTCCACTATCATAAGTGGAGAACCATTCCCTATGGGGAGTAACATCATGGAATGAAGCACCAGAATTCAAAATCCAATCCTGGGAATATGCATCATCTGAAGTGGTAAGCAACTCTGCAGATAAAGTAGACATGAAGAGAACATCATTGTCACTATCATGTGTGACTGCATTGATCTGCTCGATCTTCACTTTTCCTTTGTCCTCCCTTGGACTCTCTTCCTTTTGATTTGCACCCCAATTTGCAATCTTTTTCTTATCCTTTTGCTCTCTTTTCAGCTTGTAGCAATCCTTTTTCATATGGCCCTTCTTGCCACAGTGGTAACACTCAATGTTTCATGCCCTGGATTTGCTACGAGACTTCCCTCTTTCTTGGAACTTCCCCCTGAACTGTGATCTACCCCTTTGCACATTTAAGGCTGCATCCTGCTTCTTGCCATCCATAGACTTCCGTCTAATCTCCTCAGCCAACAAGCTACCCACAACATCATCAAATTTTAGTACTCCACCAGGTGCAGAGTTACTGACAGCTGTACGGAAGGTATCCCATGAGGATGACAATGAACATAAGAGAAATATTGCCTTAGTCTCTGCATCAAAATTCATTTTCTGAGCCTGAAGCTGGCTGAAAATAATATTGAATTCATTCAAGTGAGAAGCAATGGAGACCCCTTCCTTCATTTGCAGCTCAAACAACCTCTTCATGAGGTAAACTTTATTAGAGGTAGTTTCCTTCTCATAAGTGGCACACAGTTTCTTCCACAAATCTTCCGTAGTCTGCTCATTTACTACTGTGAAATAAACTGACTCTGCAAGATGAAGTCTAATAGTAGACTTTGCTAATGCATCCAACTCATTCCAATCATTCTCAGACATATTTGCAGGCTTAGCTTCAATCCCTGCCAAGGGTTTAATCTGCTTCTTTTGAATAAGCACATCCCTTATTTGTTCTTTCCACAAAGAAAAGTTTGTCCCATCAAACTTTTTAATGTTGAAAAACTCCTTTTCAGACATGGAAGAGGATGCCATGATGCAAATAAAGCAAAATCCCTAATGCTAGTGCCTCAAGAGAGAATCACACCAAATACTAGGTGCACCCAAATGTGTATGCCACAATAGAGTGAAATATCACCAAAAATCAAAGCTCAAAGCATCAAAAGATGCATCTGACTCATGTGCATATACTATGCATCCATATGAGCAAATCTGGCCCAAAAGAAAATGCCAATAAGTGCCAAATGACTCAAGCATAAACACTGTCCACTGGCATATGCATCAATAATATCTCATCCAAGAGAGCATAGCACTATCAGTGCATCACCTACAATGTGTCAAAGCTGTCCCTCAGCATAAAATAGCATCCATGTGCAAAGCGTCCATAAAAAATAGCATCCCACAAGGCAATTTGGGCCTATCAGTGCATCCAACAAGGACCGCAATGCATCCAAATGGCCTATAAATCATCCACTGCAACCCAATGCATACCACGAACAAGCGCACACTGCTCAAAACTGCAACCAGAGTGATCTGCATAAGGTATGCTCAAGAAATCATAGTCCCACGGTAATGACCGCTACTGAAAATAGAACCTGAGATGCCTCAAAACATGGGCACCATTGCATAATCAGACTCAACAAGAAAATCTACAAATATCTCTCTTCTGCCTGAACTCCAAAATCCCAACCGATGAGTGAGAAATGGGAGTCAACACTTATCCACTGCCATGTGGCGTAAATCTAAGGTTTCAAAACCTTAGAATGAAAAATGCATAATAGAGAGACGAAATCGAATACACAGAGATCTATAACTCTAAAAATCCTCCACCGAATTGCGCAAGAACTGACAAGTAGGGGTTTTTAGGCGTCCGGAATGCAATGGGATAGACGGTTTTGGAAACCGTGGTCTCAATCATTGGGTCCAACACACGGACTGAAAAACGTTTTTGGAAATAGAGCTGTTTGTAAACTCCACCGGAGTGCGAATGATGAGCAACATAGAAGTTTTAGGACCTCCTGAGTCCACTGGAACTGATAGATCTACAAATGGTTGCTCCAAACTTGAGTTCCAACACCCGAGCAAAAAACGCAGGAACTGACACAGTGAGTCAAAAATCCAATGAAATGATCCCAGATTCAAGAATGAAGGTGTTTCCAAGCTCCTGAAGTGAAGTGGACACCAAAAGCAAGCAATATTTGCCTCTACAAGTCAATGCAGAGTCTCTGTCATCGAACGAAACAGGGAAATATAACAACCCTCCTGAATCCTTAGCATCCAGCCTCCGTCTTCTATTGTTTCTAGCATGCCATCGAAGCTTCTTTCACAGGAGCGCATGGTTGCGAGGCATCACCATTTATTGTATTAGTTCTACAGTAATCAAATTTTTGATTCTCCATACTATCTTGTTTTCTCTCTTGCGTACGAGATCCTGTTATCTGTTGAGCACAGACATTGTATTATTTTCTTACAAAAAGAACAACAAATAATTCATTTTCTTTTTTTCCTTTAAGTGCTAGGTCAGATGCGTCGATGTAGAGGCAAATGTGCATGAAGAAAGTGGTTTTGTCGGCGAGGCTCAAATGTGAGTGTAACTTCTGCTGAAATGTGTGCATGATGTGACGAGCGTGTAGAGCATGAAAAAACGAGCGACTTTTCTTTTTGGAGCACCCTCAAATTCTTCCTGGATTAAGAGAGACGACTTGATCTAGGTGGAGGGGCAAAAGGAGTGCAAATGGTGCTCAATGATGATGTGTCACTGTGGGTCATATGCAGTGATGATGTGGCACTGTTCTAAGTAAGAGGTGTGCCAGTGGAGCCCTGTGTGCTAAGGTGGCAAGAGTGGTCACTTGAAATGACTGTGGAGCACTGTGTGTGCCTGTAGAGGTCAATGCTGATTGGACAACTAAGGTGGCACTACTGAGGTAGCACAGATGATGATGTGGCAATGATGACATGGCAAATGATGCGACATTGGTGATGTGGCACTAATGATGTGGTAGGTGATGTGCCCCTGATGATATGGTAGATGATGTGTCACTAATGATGTCACAATTGAGCTGGCAAGGTGACGTGGCCTACTTAAGTGGCTGTGAGGACGTGGCAGATAAGATGCTGATGTGGCAACAGGATAGGGTTTGCTGATGTGGCACAAGGATAGGGGTGACATGTGGTAGGTAAGGTGTGATGACACATGGCACGAGGATAAGATGATGTGGCACAATGAGGGGCCTACTGACATGGTAGATAGAATGACACGTGGCATCAATGGAAAGATGACGTGGCTTGATAAAATCTCTAAGATGCCGATAGAATCTCTGAGATTTCGTCGTCTTCTTTGGTGATGGTCAACAGAAATTGATGGAAATAGAAAGAAAATGGCGTTCGTGATGTTTGCAAAGGTTGCAACTATGTAGACAGTTTCTTGACATGCTGGATCGGTCGTTTGATGGACGTTCCGTCGCCCATGGCTCCTATGCTCCTTTGCTATCGTCCGTTTTCTTAGTCTGTTTGCGAGGCTTCGTCTGCTCAGTCTGTCTAAAAGGAAGGGGCTGGCCCATTGATTATTGCTTTGAGAGCTGGAGAAGTCGCTGAGCATGCACATAGGGCTATTCATGACATGTAGACTATGGCAGTTGTGGAGAGCCCTTCTTGTCGTTGTGTGTGTAGGAAGCGTTGGAGCTCGTTGACAGAAGCCATTCAAGTGCTGTGGATTGTAAGGAGCCGATTGTTGTAGTAGAAGCCGTTTGTGTAGTTGAACAGGAGCGTCAGCTCGTCGATCGTTTGTTGCAATCTGTCAGCTATGGAGCCACTGGGATGATGGTTGTTAGAGCCGCCTTAGCTGTGCTTGTTGTGAGCCTGTGTGCTCATTGAGGCAAGCTACAGATAGGTTGTTGTAGTGCCATTTGAAGATTATGGGCTTAGATGCGTATGGAGGCAGCCCTTCATTGGTGAGGCATGGCTATTGGAGCATTGGCGTGAGCAGAAGAGAGGCTCTGTTGTAGGAGAAGCGATGGAGCGTATGTGCTCCAGTAGCAATTGGAGGTGCAAGAGTCTTTACTTTGACTCTCTCCCTTGAGAGCTCTCTCTCTCTCAAAAGAGACAGGATAGTCTCTATCTCAATTCTATTTCTCTCTATGAAGAAGAATGAAATCAAAACAAAACAATACTCTCACTCTCTTTCGTGTAACATAAATCTGTCAAAGAAGAAATGAAATGAACAAAATTCTCAAATGAATTGGATAGAAATCTCTCTCTCCATAGACAGAAATTCTTCTTAATGAGAAGGAAATTTCTCTCTTTCAATGAACAAAAATCCTTCACTCAACGGAAGTGAATGAAATGAAAGACTACCTCTCAATCTCTCAATCTCACACTCTCAAGGATCGCAATGCCTCAGT
This sequence comes from Dipteris shenzhenensis, assembly GCF_047967505.1. Classification (NCBI taxonomy): domain Eukaryota; kingdom Viridiplantae; phylum Streptophyta; class Polypodiopsida; order Gleicheniales; family Dipteridaceae; genus Dipteris; species Dipteris shenzhenensis. The sequence continues at coordinate 42,824,899 of NC_141604.1, forward strand.
GGAAGGCAAGGGAGCTCTAATACCATGACAAAATATGAAGAGGGGAGAGGAGAAGAGTGGAGATGAGGAGAGAGGGCACAGCTAGAGAGCACACCACAAATGACTAATTGTACACTAGATTTAGACGTTGAAAAAATAGAATATATACAAACCCATTTAGGGTTAGGGTTAGGGAATCTAACCCTTTCCTTTATAGCACTCTAAAAGGCTAGTGCTCTGCACATATGATCACATGATGGTGCTATGCACATGTGATCACATGATCTTGAGCGTGAACTCCTCGTGAACTCTCAACATAAGTTGGATGCCTTTATGATGAGATGATAAACACTATCTTTTACTAATATAGAAATTCGCATATATGCAACATGATGCTAGTGCATGCATCATATTGAATATAAAAACTTGCATTAAACCAACATAATGCTACTACATGCATCATGTTTAATATAAAAACTTCCATTAGATCGACATAAGGTTAAAGTTTGGGCCATCTTCTAATAAGTTTGTGCCATTTTATTCATAGTTCAATTCAAGTTACTTCATGCAAATCTCTAGTAGCTAGTGACAGTTTGGGAGCATGCAAGGGAAACAAACTTGGATAAGGTGGAGTAAATACATGAGATTTTGGGAATTGAAAAGATTAAAAGTTGAATATACGTTCTATTAGGTACTAGTATGGGTGTAAAGCATGCATCTCCACGACGTACAAATTAAAGGGTTTTATTCAATTATACAATACAATTTCTCATAAGTAGCATATGTTTCAACTTAACTGAAATGTACAAGAGGAGGGCAAAAAATATAGGCTTCTCAAATTTTAATTTTATTGAAGGGATATAATTATTGATCCAAAAATTCACAGTAGGGGTATATCAAATAGATAAAATGTGATTACAGAGGGGTTTTTAAAATACCTTTCGAATGCATGTTGTATAGTTGGCTTATGTAAGGTGGACCCCCCGAGCCTATTGACTACTATTTGCACTACTATTGACTAGATGCCATGTGGGACTTTGTGGCATTTGCCCTAGTGGTCACTATGCCATGTGTGGTATTGAGCTTGCACTCTACAACCCTTGCTTAGTTACCTTGATTAGTAGCCATGCCCAATCACTGAGCATTTTGCTAATTGATCCTAGCCTTAGAGGCCTTTATCTTAAGGGAGCCAGGCCTTTAACCTAAGGGAGAACCATGGGCAACCCCTTGGCCCTAAAGCATGAAGGAAAACACTCACAAGTGGTGCCAAAGACAAGAGGAAGGACTTGAGTGGCACCATAGACACAGAAGTCATACCTCTTCCTTCGACAAGAAAGGGGAGGTAATGTTGTGTCATGCTTTCTTAAAAATTGAGAAGGGGGATTTCACCCTCTTGAATAATTAGAAGAAGAGTCTACTACAACTGTACATATTACCACCTATCACCCATGACTAAATGCCAATCATGATGTGGTTATATGCAAGTAGAAGGCTTTGATTTTTCTACCATGAACCGACTCAAGTAGCCATCGTACTGGATGATCTTTGTGTCAATAGTCAAATTATTCAATCAAACAACATCCTTTTTTCTAGATGCTTTCTGATTATATGTCAAAATTACATTCTTTGTTGAATTGCCTATTCATATCATGCAGCTCAAGCTTAGAGTTAGACAAATTAGAGAAGCTAGCCAAGGTAGTATTGTATTGCCCTAGTTTTAATCACTAAAAGACAAGGTGTAATGCATTGCAAACCAACCACCAAATGGAATGTAGGATCACTATAATAATCAGGTTGGTCGACTTGAGTTGGCCATTACATTGAGGATAATAGCTAGATGCAAACCTATGCATCACCATGAATTATTTAGCTAGTATCCACAATACCTATTCATGACATGAGAGCCTTGGTCACTCACAAACTTCATGGAGCATTCAAGCTCACAGACGATTTTATTGAATTATAATTTGAGCTAAGTTAACTAGGGTATATGCAAAGTAAAAACAGTGAAGTAGCACAAATGCGCTCATCACAATCGATGGAAAACATCAGAGGGTAGTGCTACTCACTTCTCTCCACAAAAATGAAAGCAACAAGTAATAAAAGCATATGATAGCATCAATGTTAATCACAAGAACTCCTTTTGGAGACATCATGCTCGAATGTAAGCTGAGAAGCAAAACATACTAGTTCTAATTATTGTTTCCAAGTTGGCTATGAGCCATCTTGTCAAGATCTAGTAGCTCTTTAAGCTGGACATTGAGAGGCTAATAGTAAGTAATGTTTCAGAGTTAGTAGCTATAGTAGCTCTCTAAGTTGTGAGAAATTCAGGTTCTAATTCTTCGAGCCTTTTCATCGTATGAGGTGGTAAAGCAAGAGAGATATCGATGCTTCCTCTGCCATCTGGCCCTGGGAGCAGTCGCACTTCAGCTCCAAAACGAATGCTTACTGTCCGAACAGCCCTCGGTCTGCCCCATCCAAAGTCTGTTTCTTCATACACGTGAAACTGCGGAGAATCTAAAACGTGAAAACATTACGGCGGTTGAAATGCACAATCGAATTCTGCATCGCCTCCGACGCTTTGATCCGCTTGCAAAACGACTCCTCTGTCACTGCCACTATTGCCTCGTGAACATTGCTTGCAATGACTCCAATATCATCCCTGCAGAGCTCCCCCGCAGTGCTCTTGCACACAGCTCCATCCAACGCATTCCCAAAATAGCCTTCTGGAAGCGATAGGAACTTCTTCCTGCAGTTGAATGGTATCAGCAAGAGCTGCATAGGATCATCGCCTGGAACCTGGCCGCGAGCCTTAACCAGAGCCCTCCCCCAATGCGCGCTAAAAGCTTCGAAGGTGGTAAAGGAAGCTTTTCCCTCATGCCTCGCCTTCTGCTTCAATTCTGCAACGTCTCCCTGCTGAAAGCGAACACCTTTGGGCTAAGTCAAGAGGAGGCCTCTCTTCTTCCTGCTCCTTTCCAATTGTTCGGATCTTGGCATTGTGAAGCACACCGGTCAGAGAATCCGATCCTTTTGATTCTCCATATCTATTATCGCGGCGTCCGACTGTTCATTTGGGAAGAGCTTCTCTAAGCTAAGTGCGGTCCGATCATGGGTTGGTACCAATGTTAGAGGAACACCTCCGCATGTTTCAGCCGAGGACATTTCAGAAAGTCGTAATATGCTCTGGCATCCACGGCAACATGGCTACAAGAAATGCCAATAGAGATTCCTCCTTTGTCAAAACTTGTTACCTGCATGGACCGATCGGATACGATCACTTCGGATTCTACCACGAACAAGGTACGTGCTGCGAAGCGATCAAGACAAATGGAGATCCTGCTCACGAGACTATAAAACTAAGGATAAGCAGTCACTTACTTGAACCGACAGGATAGGTTGATCACAGTAATCCAAGCGAAGGAGCTCAGAACGCCTTGCAAGCTGCATGAACGTGGGTCGACACTGAAACGCATCCTTGTGCAGGTCAGCAAAGGAGAGGGTACAGGAGGCCTCCACAAACTCGACACCAGAGTCATTGCAGTCGATTTCAAGTCGTCGATTGGCAATCTCGTCAGAGAAATGGCCAGCAAGGGGAAAGAAGTAGACGAGGACGTGAGACAAGCTGGTCTCGAGGGAGTGGACGATGCTGGAGAATTGCTCGGGGCCGGGGCTATCATAGAGGAAGATGCGATTGATGTAAGGGTAAGAGCGGCAAGCAAGGTCACAACTAGTGAGAAACAAGGATTGTTTCGGGGTTGGGGAGCAGGCGAGAACTTTGGAAGTTCATTCAATTGTGATTTGACCATGAAAAAGATGGTCCATGGTGGGTGTGGAGTGTGCTTGTTGGAGGTGTCTTGTATTTATGCTCAAAAGAGCAGAATAGCCAAGGAAGACTTCGTATAGGGAGTTAGCAATGAGAAAATGAGTGTGCGTGTGCTTGTGGTCGCTTTTTTTTTAATCAATACATATTCTAAAGTCGTATTTATTCTCAAGAGCATAGAAAAGCCCATAAGACTTACTTTGGAGATAGCAATGAGAAAATGACTTCTCAACGCTTAGCGATCCCTTTTTATTAATCAATAATGACTTCTCAACAACTGACAAATGACTTCTCAACAAGTGCGCCCTTTACAAAGCTCCATTTTAAAAAGGAGCTATTTTCGCAAATGACTTCTCAACAACTTCTCCCTTTACAAAGCTCCTTTTTTCTTAGTAAAACACATATTTATATTTACATACCAACAAAATCAAGATGCAACTGTGTGGCTCGGGGGGTAAAGATCATCACATCCTCATGCTCCCTCATTCCTTCACATTGTCATCGAATGTTGTCAAAACCCTGCTTGATAAACCATGCTTGATAAGGCAACTGGTGGAGACATTCGGAGTTTGACAGAGCACTCATGTATGGAAGAGATGCAATATCTAAAAAATAAGGTCGATCAGAGTGAAGTATATTTGTCTCAAGTGGTACAAGAAAAATGCAAAATAGACGTAGAACACACGATGCTTACGGAGAAATTGAGTTTACAGGAGGAGCAAATCCTTATATTAGAAGAAGCATCATCAGTTTCATTGTTACTATTGTAGGCCCTTGGGTTACATACAATGACAACGTCTGAGAGAATGACTGAATTGAGCACTCCTTGTTCATCTTCTATTAATGCTCCCTAGATATGTCATGGCTTGGGACATGAAGAGGAGGCAAAGCGTTGTAAAATGACTAGGGAAAAGTAGAAGGTGAGGGTCACATATTGTGAATCATAGGCTAATCCTCCTTATATTAAAAATTCATGCATTAGCCTTATGTCAATTTATGTTAATAACATGATGTTTATGTCTACAACATATTCTTTATGTGCACACACCGTGGTTTTTCTAGAAATGAGGGCCTTTGCCCATTTTGAATACTCAAGGCATGGAGAAATCACACTATAGAGGAAAGGCATTATCCTCTAACAAGGCATGGTGCTGGTGGTGTCACCTGTAGTACAACAACGTGTACATGAAATGTTTGACTAGTTTTATAGATATTTGTTAAGCAGGACTCTCAAGAGTGAGAAGGAAAAGGAACCAAGAATTGCAAAAGTAGCTTACCTCTTGATGAAGACAAGGAGATCCTAAGGAGATATGCTGCTTGGAAGTCATTTAGAAGGACTCAAGGTGTTACACTTTGGATGTAACATAGAATCAGATAAGGGAACCATTGGATCCATAGAGAACCCAAAGCTACTCATTGAATGAAAAATGTTCTATGATGAATAAAGTGAAAATTGTTTTGATTCCATCACTTTCTCTAAATTTTGAAAAGATTTAGTTAGGTGAACGTGTGTGTGTGTGTGTGTGTGTGTGTGTGTGTGTGTGTGTGTGTGTGTGTGTGCTGAGGCACCTTTCTTCAACGAAATTATCCAACATCTCGTGTGAGATGTTGGTGAGTAGAGTACTATCTCTTTAGACTTCATTTGCACTCTCAAATTCTAAGCTTACAAACTTTCTTTCTTTCATCATCAATCGATTGCTCCATTTTGTTGTTTTGCACTCTCTAATCAAACTTCCAATCAAGGGTCCTTTCTATGGCCAAGTTGAGTTTTTTATCCCATAGGGGAGACACATAGAGACATTGAGAGAGAGAGAGAGAGAGAGAGAGAGAGAGAGAGAGAGAGAGAAACACACGTGCACACACACACACACACACACACATTATGTGTGTGTGTGTGTGTGTGTCTGTTTGTGTGTTTATACATACATTCATATATGCATCCTTATATATATACATGTATGTATGTAAAAGAGAGAGGAGGGAGAGTGAGATGGAGGTACAGAGAGAGAGAGAGAGAGAGAGAGAGAGAGAGTACTTTCACTATATAAAAAGTGTGTGTGTGTTTACACATACATTCATATATGCATTCTTATATATATGTATGCATGTATGTAAGAGAGAGAGGAAGGAGAGTGAGAGGGAGGTAGAGAGAAGAAGAGAGAGAGAGAGAGAGAGAGAAAGAGAGAGAGTGTGTGTACTTTCACTATATAAAAAGTGTGTGTGTGCATGTGTGTGTCTCTGTGTGTGTGCTTATACATACATTCATATATGCATCCTTATATATATGTATGTATGTATGTAAGAGAGAGAAGGAGAGTGAGAGGGAGGTAGAGAGAGAGAGCTCGGGGGGTCACTATGTATAAACCCTCTATATCACGTGCGTTCAAGGCCTATATTTAAAGTCTCTTATCTGTAAAAATTTTCATTAATAAAATGTACCCCTTTTCTATACAAATCTATAATTTTTTTCCAAAACTATTTTAAATAGTCCCTTATGTATATTTATTTTTGTAAATTTTAGAAATAAAAAAAATCCTTCTGTTGAACTCACGTGATAGGGTTACATATGATGAGTGACCCCCCCAAGAGAGAGAGAGAGAAAGAGAAGAAGAGAGACAGAGAGAGAGACATAGAGACAGAGAGAGAAAATTAATGGAATCCGAAAAATTGATTAATAAAGTGAAAATTGTTTGGATTCCATTACTTTCTCTAAATTTTGAAAAGATTTAGTTCGGTGAATGTGTATGTGTGTGTGTGTGTGTGTGTGTGTGTGTGCGCGCATGCACTGAGGCACCTTTCTTCAACTAAAATTTCCAACATCCTGTGTGAGATGTTGGTGAGTAGAGTACTATCTCTTTAGACTTCATCTACACTCTCAAATTCTAAGCTTACAAACTTTCTTTCTTTCATCATCAATTGATTGCTCCATTTTGCTGTTTTGCACTTTGTGATCAAATTTCCAATCAAGGGTCCTTTCTGTGGCCAAGTTGGGGTTTTTATCCCATAGAGGAGACACGTAGAGACACTGAGAGAGAGAGAGAGACAAACACACACACACACACACACACACACACTTTTTCCTTTTTTTTGGTAATGCGAGTAGCTTATATTACAGAATTAGGTAATACAAAAAGAGGCAGCTCTTGTTGATTATTCTGAGGCATGAAAAAAGAGTCATCTGCATATGCCTGTGCTGCAAAATTTTTTTATCCTGGCAGGTGCAGTCCTTTCAATCTCCCCTGAGTGGTAAGATGATTCAAATAGAGGAGCAAATTATGGGTAGCAAGGGCATAAAGAAGAGCACTAAGGGGGTAGACCTGTCTAACTGATCTACCCAAAGTCTAGGGCTGAGATAAATGATTACCCAAAATGCATTGAGCAGACGAATCAATGTACAGCCAATGAATTGCATATGCTACCCTGGGCCCAAATCCCATCCATGTCATTGTCTGGGCAATAAAATCCCATTGAACAGTATCAAATGCTTTGGCTATATCCACCTGTAGAATAAGGACATCTTGGTCAGTGTACTTGGCATACTATATGGCTGTCATGGCATTTGCAATGTTATCATAGATCTGCCTTCAAGGCACAAAACCATACTGATGTGGATGCAGACCATCATGTAATATATTATGCAATTTATGAACCAACATTTTGGAGATTAACTTATAAATCACAAGCATAAGAGTAATTGGCCTCCAATCTATTAGATGTTCACACAAATGCCTCTTTGTTTCCAGGAAGCAGGCATACACTAGCTAGCCCAAGCCGCATTAATCATGGCAAGGAGCACCTATTTGAGTTCCTCCTAGAAAGCCAAGAAAAATTCTATTGTGAGCCCATCCCAACCAGGATATTTCCCTTTGCCCAGATGAAGCAATGCATCATGAAGTTCCTCAGCAGAAAAAGGTTGTTCCAGAGGAAGTGCATGGTCCATTGTTAGTATTGGCTGTACCTGAGTTAATAGAACTTCCTTGGCATCAATGATTAGCTGAAAGGGTGAGGCAGGTGGTGCAAAAATTCTTTCAAAATGATCATATCACTCTTGATCAAGTTGAGAGAGAGTTTGTGTCCAAGTGCCATCAAGTCTCCTTACTCTGAGATAGGAACTCTTCTGCTTGTGTGCATGAAAACCTTGAAAAAAGGATTTGGAGAAACATCCTTTGTCTAATAAAGGCTTCATTCTAGCCCACACTTGCCACTTATTGAGCTTTCTTTGATCATTCTCGTGCATGTTCTCATGGAGTAGGAACTAAAAATGCAGCATAGACTCCTTTTGGGTGTCAATCAGAGGTTGAACATGAGAAAGCTCTGTAAGGTATTGCATTTGTTGTTTAGCATAGTGCACCTGTCTTCTCCAATCAGCCATGAAACTTTTGCCATAATCCTGAATAGCATGCTGAACATGGTACACAAAGCCTTCCCAAGCATAAGACATATCATGAAAAGCATGTGCCTATAGTGGAGCAATGGCATGGTGGATCATATTCTGAAATAGACTATGCTAAAAGTATGCTGCATTAATATGCTTGAGACGGATGGTCTTTGCAAGCAGATCATCTATGGGCATACCAAAGTTTAGAGTCATCCACAATGGAGCATGATCTGAGAGTGGCAATGAATGATCCAGAGTGAGTTTGATAGTAAAATGAGCAAACTGTTGGGCATTAAATACATACCATTTGTCCAACCTAGCCCAATAGTTGTGCAATGCATTATGATGATAAGTGTAGCCAGGCATAGAATGCTCCAAAGTCAACCATAAATCCTCTGCTTGAGTCTCTGCCATAAGGTGAGCCCACCGTCTCTTTTCTATCTGAAGCATATGTGATCTGCCTGTGGTATTATTGGGCTGGACAAGGGTGCATTATTAAAATCTCCTCTAAGAAAGGCAATAGCCCTCCATGGATAAGAGGCAATAGAGTCCCACATGGCAGCCCTTATGGTAGAAGACTGAGTGGCATATACACCTACAAATTCATAAATTTCACCTTGGATACATGTCTGCACAACCATCCATCTGCCAAGAGGATCATTGAAAGCAAGCACAGGCTGCAAATTATATCGGATCAACATGCAAATGCCTAAAAAATCAGAATTCCTTGCATAATAAACATCGTATCCCCCAATAAACGTCACATCTCTTGCCATGGAGTGCTAATTCTATTCTTGAAGACATACCACATCAGATTGGTGTTTCATCAAATGACTCCAAAATAGCCTCCATTTATTTATGTTGCAGAGGCCCTGAATGTTGTAGGTCACACATTTGATTGCTGTAAACATGAAGAAATATGTACAGAAAAGAAATCCGTATGTACAAGTGTCTAAAAAGGCAGGGACTAAGCATCAACCTGCATGCTATCAAAAGACCCCAAGGCTACAAATGCATTCTCATCTTCACATATTGGTATGTGTTTCTTGACTGCTTGCAGCCATCCCTTCATTGCTAATCCCTCAGAGGATGTCGATGGCTATCTAGGCATTGGGGAAGGGGCATCCCAATGTCGAGATTACAAAGGTCTAGAATGCAAATTTATTGTCTTTTTTGATGTCTGCCATTCCTCATAAACATTTTCAATAATTTTTGCTTTACCTTTGTCTTTAGGCTTGTTAGAAGCCGTTTCTTGATTCCCTGCATGCACTTGAGTCTTAGCATTCTTATCCTAAGACTTCCCAACTACATTTGGCCCTGCACCTTGCATAATATCTTGAGTCAAAGTGTAAAGAATGAGGGAGAGAGATAGGAGACTCAAGTTCAGCTTTCTTCACAACACACAAAAGAGAGAGGACACAAGGTTGGAGGGTGAAGCCTCTCTTCACTTTTGCACACAACAACAATACAATAGAAGAGGGAAATACCCTATATGTCAAACCTAGAATACGTGGTTCATATGTGAACCCAAACCAAAAACATATGCGGTAGTCTAACTACACCACGAGTACAACTAACATAGGCGATGACATAAATGATAGTCATCCAGGAGATGTATCGGGGGTAGAGCTTGATATCTCAACACTCCCCCTCAAGCTCAAATCCATCTCACGTACACCAAGCAAGCTCCTAAATCTGCGAAGCTTCTCGGTACCCAATGCCTTTGTAAAAATATCAGCCACCTGCTCCTCAGTGCTGACATAGACAAGATCAATCTCACCAGCTAGAACCTTCTCTCTCACAAAGTGATAATGCACCTCAATGTGCTTCGTTCTAGCATGATAAACTGGGTTATTAGCAAGCATGATGCTGCTAATGTTGTCACAATGAATGACAACTGCTGCATGAATTGATTGTCCCATATCTGCAAGTAGCTTCCGTAACCAAGCTACCTCACATGCAGCCATTGCTGCACCCCTGTACTCAGCCTCTGTGCTCGACAAGGCAACTGTTGGCTGCTTCTTGCTGCTCCAACTGATGGCACCACTCCCAAGGGCAAACATAAAACCACTAGTAGATCTCCTGTCTGAGACACTACCAGCCCAGTCAGCATCTGTGTATCCATGTACCTGTAATGCACACCCAGCTTCATAAAACAGTCCATAATGCAATGTGGACTTCACATACCGCAGTATGCGCCTAGCCGCATCCAAATGTGGCTTCCTCGATGCCTGCATAAACTGACTCACCAGCCCCACAGCATAGCTCAAATCTGGTCTGGTTATAGTCATGTAAATCAAGCTACCTACTATGCGCCTGTACATAGTAATATCTTCAAGAAGCTCACCTGTCTCTGCATTGAGCTTCACATTCTGCTCCAATGGAACAGAGATAGGCTTACAGCCTGTCATCCCATATTTGGACAGCATGTCCAAACCGTATTGCCTTTGCAACAGCCATATCCCACTCGGGGATCTAATAACCTCAATGCCCAAGAAGTAACGCAGCTCTCCCAAATCCTTCATCTCAAATTTCTGCTTCAACAGCAGCTTCACTTCATTAATGTCTGCATCACTATCACCTGTAATAATCAAGTCATCAACATAGATGACTATAAGCACAATCCCTCTGTTTGTCCTTTTCACATAAAGTGAAAAATCTGAATTGGAAATCTGAAATCCAATAGTGACAAGATATTGCCCTATCTTGTCTGACCATGCCCTCGGCGCCTGTTTTAAGCCATACAAGGCTTTGCGCAACCTGCATACAAAATCGGGATGTGAATTATCCTCATAACCTTCCGGCTGCATCATATAAACCTCTTCCTGCAAATCACCATGCAAGAAGGCATTTTTCACATCCATCTGATGCAAAGACCATCCCTTTGCAGCAGCCATAGCAATTACTACTCTCACGGTTGCCATCCTTGCAACTGGGCTGAAAGTTTCCTCATAGTCAATTCCATATGTCTGTGCAAAACCTTTGGCAACCAATCTTGCCTTGTACCTGCTAACAGACCCATCAGCATTATGCTTTACTTTGTAAACCCACTTGCAACCAATAGCCTTCTTATCATGAGGCAAAGGCATCAAATCCCAAGTGTGGTTTGCATCCAAGGCAGCCATCTCTTCATCCATAGCTGCTTCCCAATTTTTATGCCCTGCTGCATCCTCAAAACATGTGGGCTCTGGCTCCTCTAGAACCTTGACCATATAAGCATAGTGATGTGCTGTATACCCATCATATCTCAGCCTGTCAACTGGATACTTAATACGAGTGGACCTCCGTACAACTGGATCAGTTGCAGGAGTCTTTAAATCATGCCTGCTTTTCCTTGCACCAGGTGTAACAACAGAAGGAATCCCAAGTTCCTCATCAAGGCTCATTTCAGAGCCGCTTGACTCTCCATCAACATGAGAGCTACCAGCGGACACATCAAACACTGGAGCATGGTCTACTTTTTCTTTTCCCTTATGTGATACCTGCACAACACTATCAGGGCTGCCATGTGACGATTCACTAGATCTCAATCTCCCTGTCCATGCATTAGATCCACTAGTAGAGGACTCTCTGGGTCCACTCAAGCTCCACTCAAGGCTTGAGATTGCTGCTCTGCATTTATTGCAGCATTCCCATTTCCTGCATCTGCATCTCCTACCATAACAGTTGGTGCATACCAGCTGCTCATTTCATCAAAAACAACATCTCTGCTCACTTGCATTTTGCGGGTGGAAGGGTTATAACAGCGATACCCTTTCTGGTGCAGAGCATATCCAATAAAGATGCATTTTTCTGCCTTTGGATCCAGCTTTGTTCTCTTCTCATCAGGAACATGAACATAAGCTATGCAACCAAATACCTTCAAGTGAGAAATATCTGGTTTTTGGCCTGTATACATTTCTTCCGGCGTCATGCCATGGACAGCTGCAGTGGGGGTTCTGTTCATAATATAAACAGCAGTTGCTACTGCTTCAGCCCAAAAATAATCAGGCATGTTTTTCTCATTTAGGATCGCCCGTCCTACTTCTGCAATATGCCTGTTCTTCCTTTCTGCAACCCCATTCTGCTGAGGGGTAGACCTGCATGAGTACTTCCTTTGAATTCCCTGTTCTTTCAGATATTCACAAAATTCTTCTGAAAAGTACTCTCCCCCTCCATCAGATCTTAGCACTTTAATATGCACACCTTTCTCTTTTTCAACCATGGCCTTAAAAGCTTTGAAATGGCTGAACACTTCACTTTTGTGCTTCATAAAATAAATCCACACCTTCCTAGTGTAGTCATCAATAAACGTCACATAATAATGGCATCCACCAATAGAAGCAGCTTTGGTTGTCCAAACATCTGAATGGATCACTTCCAAAGGTCTTCTGCTCACCTTAGCATTTTTGGGAAATGCATGTCTGGCCTGCTTACCCATTTGGCATGCTTCACATACCTTTTGCATTCCCTCAACTCTGAATTTAGGCAAACCTGCAACAATGTTTTTCGTTTGCATAGATTTCAGCCTTTGTATATTCACGTGCCCAATGCGCTTGTGCCATATCTCAATATCTGCAATGACACCTCTCCCATGCGCAAACATAGCAGCTTTCACCTCAGGCATATCAACATCCAAGGTGAACATTCTTCCATTTTTGTTGCCTTTCGCAACCAAGCGGCACTTATTTTTCAAGTCCTCAACAAAGCATCCATCAGGATTAAATCTAACCTGCAGACCTTGCTCAACCATCTGGCCAATTGAAACCAGGTTCTTAGTGATTTTTGGAACATGAAGTACATCTGCCAAGTACTTCGTTTTGCCATCCTGCATAGCCAATGGCACTTTACCAACCTGCGTAATTGGGTGCATAGTATCATCACCTGTTTCAACATAACCTGGCTTATCCAAATTTCTAACATCATGAAACCACTCACCATGACTGGTCATGTGGTTAGAGGCACCTGAATCAACATACCAAACATCATTGCAAGCTGCAGCATCTCCTGACACAGAGTTAACCATATGCTGCATCACAAAAAGGTGCTCATTTCTGTCGTCACCATGCCCACTTGATGATGCATAGTTGCTTTGCTGCAACTTCCCACTTTTGATGTCATTCTGTTTTTTATAGCATGTATTCTCCTTGTGTCCAGGCTTTCCACAATAATAGCATTCTGTGCTGCTATTTACTTGCTAGTTCCTTTGCCATGAACCACGGCCTCTTTGGCTCCCCCTGCCTCTAGAACTACCACGTCCTCCTCCGTAGGACTGGTTTTCCTGTTGTTGTTGTTGGTTCTGATTTCCTGCACGGCCACCAAAATGGCCTCTTCCTCTAGCTCTGCCTCTACCTGTATTCGAGTAGAAAGCAGTCTCTTGAGAAGTTGAGGTGGATGAACCACCATTCCTTTGCTCTTCACTCAGCAAGAGAGCAATAAGTCCCTGAAAATCAGGAAATGTTTCACGGACTCCAATGGATGTCCGAAACTGTGCATAATCTTTCCCAAGACCATTCAAGGTCACGGACACTAAGTCCTCATCATCAACAGGTGCTCCAATGGAGGCAAGAGAATCTGCAAGGCCTTTCACCTTCAAGGAATACTCATTTATATTCAGATTTTTCCTTTGCACATTGTGCAACTCCTGCTTTAGCTGCATCTTTCGTGCTTTGGTATTTGTGCTATACAGCTTCACCAATGTGTCCCATGCCTCCTTAGGCGTCTCTACATCCTGTATATGCACAATCATAGAATTTGAAATGCTAACAAACAGCCAATACAGGCATTTTCTGGCTTTTTCATGCCATTCTTTAAAGGCCTTCAATTCAGCAGGAGTAGGAGCAGCACCCAAAACTGGTTCTGTAGTTTCACCACTGATGTAATCCCAAACTCCCTTTCCCATAAGGAAGTTTGTCATCCTGAACTTCCATGCTTGGAAGTTGTTCTTGTCAAGCTTCTCACTGACAATGGTAGACAGATTCTCAGACATTTTACAAATCACGAATTGCAACAGCAACCTGTAAACACAGCAAATGCCTCACAAGGGCAAATAGCAAAACTTCTGCGAAAAGCCTCACAGGGGCAGATCTGCAACACTGACGAAAGTGGTATTTCACCACACAGTCACTTCCTAGTGACGATTTTGCATCAACAGGCAACAGGCATGAATCTGCAACTCCCAATATCTCTGCACACAGGCATACGATGCAATTTCTGTGGCACCTTTCCACCGACTAGCCGCGCAGTGGTTGCACAACGAAAAACAGGGCCTTTTTCAGAGTGCCTGCGAAGAACTTCCGCCTTCAGAACGGGCCCCGAAACGGCCTCAAATCAAAAAAATAAAGTCACCAGGGGCTTCGCCCTCTCCCGCAGCATATACTGCGCTCTCGCCACACCGCGAAGGGCCTCTCAATCTGAAATAGTGCACTCCTGCACTTCTGGTTGTGCTACCTGCAGAGATTTGCTCCCAAACTCAAAATAGGAAAGCAACACTGGTCCTCTTACCAGGACACCACAAACTTGGCTTGCTTTCTTGAGCTCCTTACCACGAACAAGGCTCTGATACCATGTAAAAAATGAGGGAGAGAGATAGGAGACTCAAGTTCAGCTTTCTTCACAACACACAAAAGAGAGAGGACACAAGGTTGGAGGGTGAAGCCTCTCTTCACTTTTGCACACAACAACAATACAATAGAAGAGGGAAATACCCTATATGTCAAACCTAGAATACGTGGTTCATATGTGAACCTAAACCAAAAACATATGTGGTAGTCTAACTACACCACGAGTACAACTAACATAGGCGGTGACATAAATGATAGTCATCCAGGAGATGTATCGGGGGTAGAGCTTGATATCTCAACACAAAGTAGTGGGAGGGGGTCCGTGCAATAAGGTAGGGCATTCAGATGCCAAATGACCAAATTTATGGCATGTGAAGCAAGCCCCTGCAAAGACCCCCCATTTCAATTTGAAATACTTCTCACCTCATGCAATGCCACCAATCTCCATAGCAATGGAGGATGGGGTCTCCTTGTCAGTATCTCACAAGATACATAACTTGTTGCGATTTCCTGTAGGATGAGGAGGACAAATGACCTGGCCCAATGCTGAAGCAACCACTAGCAACTGCACTCACATATAATCAGGGAAGTCTACCACTTCAACCCAAACCAGACATTGGCGTCAAATGAGACTACTGCAATCCTTTTTAGGGGACCAAGGCAATACATGTACCATCTGTCTACCAAAAAATAGCGGGGACATCTCCAACAAATGTTGCTTGTGCAATGCATATGACAAGTGCACTTCATAAAACCCTCTGGATGCAAAGTATACTCCTTCCATAAAGGAGCCTTCAAGTAGGGCCTTGACCGATTGTGCGACATCATTGGCAGAAGGAAATTTTCAAGGGAAAAAAATAATCATCATAGTCTGTGATAGCCTCTTGAGAGGATCAACTAAAGATGGCAAACTGAGCTAAATCTTAATTTGAGGCTGGGCATCAGTCTATTCCTTCCGTGTTTGAGCAAAATCATCTTTAAGCATTTCATATACGTACTGAGCATCTTCCAGGGGAACCTAATGTTGAGATATCGAGCTCCAAATCGTGGTATGCCAGGGTGACTGTTGTGTATTTATGTCGCCGACTTGTTAGTTGCAAATGCGGTTGGTACACCGCCCATGAATAATAGCTGGATGACAGCTATCTTTATGTACTCTAGTTAGTGGCTCAGTTAGTATGCCACCTAGGTTAGCTGAGTTTGGTTTGAGACACACATATAGGTTCATCCATTCCTTTTGTACTAAGAAAGAATTCTTTTGGCTTTCACAAGTAAGAAAAGGAAAAATATTTTCAGCCTCCACTTTTGTGTGTATTCCCCCATTATGTATGTGAGAAAGCTACAAGTGAGACTCCTTACTTCTCTCCCACTCTCTTCACATGGTATCAGAGCTCAGTTCATAGTAAGGAGCCAAAGAAAGCAAACCAAGTTCACGGTGTCTTGGTAAGAGGATCAGTGTTGCTTTCCTTTTTGGAGTTTGGGAGCAAATCTCTACAGGTAGCACAATTGGAAAGTGCAAGAGTGCGGATGAAGCTCGCTCAAGAGACTTCAGAAAAAGAAAGTAAAAAAGAACCTAACAAATTGGTAAATGAAACTATGCCACCTTTTACACATGGCACATGCTAGGCTAGTTCAATACCATCATAGGCCGATCTTCGAGAAGTGCCAGAGTACTTTAAGAATCACACAAGTGGCAGTGCCCCAATAGCAATGCCAAGATCACAAAGAGAATCTGAAGTTCAAAGAAACCGATAGCATTGGAGAAACTCCAATCTATGAGGGACCGGCAAAAACATGCACAATAAACCTTGCCCTGGAAGGGGAGGAAGAAAAACTGGTTTTCATTGGGAAACAGCTTCAACAAGAAGATGAAACCGAACTCAAAGCACTCCTAATGGAATACCATGATTGCCTAGCATGGTCATACAAAGAGATGAAAGGAATTTCACCAGATGTGGTAGTACACATGATACCTATAAGGGAAGGTGCCCACCCTAAGGTATGTGGACCTTATTGCACAAATCCTAAGTATGGCACCATGGTTTATGACAAGTTGGAAAAACACCTAGATGCCGGATTCATCTACGAGATAGAGCACACTGATTGGGTTTCACCCATCATCATTGTGCCTAAATGCAACAAGCAGCTCAGAATATGCGTAAACTTAAAGAATGTGAATGTCGCCACAATTAGGGATCACTATCCCCTATCCTTAACAGAAACAGTGTTGGAAAAGGTGGCAAGCTCTGAAATATATAGCTTCTTGGATGGCTTCAGTGGCTATAACCAAGTGCAAATTGCTCCTAAAGACCAATCAAAAATAGCATTTGCTACAGAATGGGGTATTTTTGCATATAGAGTCATGCCATTCAGCCTTTGTAATGCCCCACGAGTCATGTTCACAGCTTTCAAGTCATTTCCAAATAAGTTTTTACAAGTGTTCTTGGATGATTTGGGCATCCATTTGAACAAAAAAGACCACTTCAAACATCTTGAAGTAGTACTAATCAAATGGAGGGAGTATGGCATCTCCCTAAATCCAACAAAATGCCAATTCATGGTCACCCATGGAGTTATCATTTTGCAACATGGGATTGCAACTGACATGGACAAAATCAAAATCATCATGGAATTGCATCCTCCTACAAATTCCAAAGGTGTACATGTCTTTATGGGACATGACGGCGATTATAGAAGATTTATATTACAGTATGCCATGATAGCTAAACCACTTTACAAATTATTAGTGGAATTCTTATGGACAGAAGAGTGTGACCAAGCCTTTGAGATTTTAAAGTGGTGCCTAATCACAGCACCCATCCTTATATCTCCCGATTGGGATATTGATTTTCATGTTCATACTGATGGATCCAAGTATGCAATTGGGAGTGTGCTTTGTCAACCTGGTGAACATAAGAAAGACTACCCATTCTACTTCGCCAATCGACAACTCAATGATGCAGAGATCAACTATATCACCATAGAAAGAGAAGCCCTAGCAATGGTGTATAGTGTTAAAAAAATTTGGCACTATCTGCTGGCAAATGATTTTGTCTTCACACCGACCATCAAGCATTGCTTTATCTTGTGAACTATTCGTGTACAACACGAAGAATAACCAAATGGCTCCTCTTGCTTCAAGAATTTAACTTCAAAATAGTGGTTCGCAAAGGTGCCCAAAAGTACATTTCCAATCACATGTCTCGTGTCAAGTCAGAAGAAGAAGCCACTGGAGTAGAAGACGACTTGGCAGATGCCACACTATTTCAAATAGATGTTATTTCAGAGTGGTATGGAGATATCATTGGGTACTTAATGGCAGGAAGACCACCCCTTAAAATGAAAGTAGTGGATGCTAGAAGACTAATTCTAAAGGCTGCACCCTATCAACTCATTGCAGGACAACTGCACAAGATGGGAAAGGACTAGGTATTAAGAAGATGTGTGATGCCTCATGAGATCATGCCAATCCTGAGTGAATTTCATGAAGGCATTGCAGAAGGACACTTCCAAGGGGAAGCCACAGCAAGAAAAGTCCTCCTTGTAGGCTACTGGTGGCCAACACTATGGGCAAATGCCTATGAATATGTAAAAGGTTGTGATGTATGCCAACGGACTACTAAACCACAACACAAAGACTTCAATCCCCTAATAGCAGTTGTTGCACAAAAACCATTTGAAAAATGGGGGATTGACTATGTGGATCCCATCCATTCAGCATCGCAAAAGGAACATAGGCACACTACATCATTATGGCCACTGATTACTTTACAAAATGGGCTAAAGCTAAAGCAGTCAAAAAGGCAAATGCCAGAAGCACAGCAAGATTCTTATATAAAAATGTGATCGCCCGATTTGGATGCTCCATTGAAATTGTGTCGGATAGAGGCACACATTTTGTTAGTGAGGTAATCCAAGAACTCTTGTTTGGCTTTATGGTAATCCATAGAAAAAGCACACCCTACTACCCCCAAGGGAATGGATAGGCCGAATCCACCAACAAAATATTATGCATTATCCTCGCCAAGGTAGTAGAACCATAGTGTTTTGATTGGGCAGAGAAACTGAATGTAGCCTTATGGGCATAGAGAACCACACTCAAGGTCAGTATAGGGAACACACCTTTTCAATTGGTGTATGGCCTTGAAGATGTGGTCCCACTAGAATTTGTAATACCAAGCCTATGCATAGCAGTACAGGAACACATGGAAGACCATGAATACTTGAAAGAAAGACTCTATTAGATGGAGAAGCATACAAAGACAAGATTAGTTGCCTACCATGCCATGACAACACAAAAACATAGAAGAAAGGCATGGTTGGATAGAAATATTAAAGCTAAAGACATCAGGGAATGTGACTTGGTCTTGTTATACAATGCCAAAGTACACAAGGGGAAACTAAAGTATCTAGGTCAAGGACCGTATCAAGTAAGAAAGATGAATCCCATCGGAGCTGTGCTACTAGAAACATTGAATGGAATCCAATTCAACACAACAATAAACGGGAGCCGACTGAAGCGCTACTACTTCAACACGCAAGCCATCCTTGACAAAAACGAAGATTTGGGAAACCCAAGTCTTCCTTAGTTAGGATTAGATTGTATCATGAGTACTTACTTGCATATGTACATCTTCACACATATAGGTAGCATCAATCGATTTTAACCTAGGATTCAGAAGTGATGTTTGAGTTCTGGCTACCCTATGAAATCCCAGCAATTCAAAAAAAAGCATATAGTTAGTCCCTACCTAGCTACTAGGTCACGTGCACTCACACGCTTTTGCTTAGACACATAGATGATTGCATGAATAATTGTGCCACACACTTTCATTCCACACTCTCAAAGCATGTATAAAAAAAAGATCTCTCACAAACACAGACAAAGATCACCCATGCATGCCAACTAATCCAATGATCAATGGTACACCACATGCACATGGATGCAGTTTCAGAAAAAATGCTGCCACTAAAGAGGATGTGTAGAAAGAGTCCACCGCCTCAACCATGAGAGCCCCTCCAAAGTTCGCAGCCATCTACATCCTCTCAACCACGGTGACCATAGGCATTTGTGGTCCAAAGCGATAGCTCCAAGGAGGATTCAGTGCATGACCAAGAAGAACAAATGCCACCCCACCAGTCACCACCGGCCTACACAACCATTGACGAGGCCCAATCAGTGGAACTTCTTTGGCCACCTACATCAACTTATGCTCTTTCCTAGGAAGCAACATCTTACTTAGAGCAAAGGGGTCTAGGCAGTTTGCATGAGACCCTAAAATCCCTGGAGGATAGTCCTACAATGACCACATACATCAGGGACTTTCTCCATTCTTACCACTCTAGCAATGCACAGGTTGGTAAGTACAGTACCGCACTGTACATCAAAGCCCTACACCAAAGCCCACTCAGCATTATCCTCGATAGTACAGTCATTCAAAGGGATTTCTCACTCCCAACACAAGGTGCCAAATACCCTACACGGCTTGTTGATGCAAAATTTCTCGAAGTACAGCCTCTCATCACCAAGGGCACACTGTTTCATAGGGACGGCATATTACTTCTCACCATCCTTAACCATGGCCTCAGGGAAGTATCACAATTCCTATCCACAATCCTGGGGGTTAAGTGTGGCAAGAATCGATCACTTCCACTCTGCACATTTGTTTTGTTTAGTAGGAAGCTAAAGCAAGACTAGATGGTTCTTTACAAAAAAAAACTAGATGGTTCATTAGGCCAAAAATGTAAAATTCCACACTTATTGGCTATAATCATCAAAAAAGAGCTACAAGAACGAGAAATGACCCTTCCCCAGTCACCAAAACCAATTGAGGAGTTGGGCATTCCTTTGCACCAGTATGGGAGCTGTCACCAACTTCTCCTACTATCACATTGGCAAGTGCAGATGCCTTAGAAGAAATACCTATTCTGGAGGTCAAAATTGAGGAATCGCCCCACGAGATGCTACAGTTTGGTGCGCAATTACAACCAATATATCTCCAACAACAGTAGCAAGCAGAGCCTGAGGAAAGATCAGCACCAGAGCAAGAGGCTACATCAGTACTAGAACTGCTCATTGATGCCATGCTAATCGATGAGCCACAAGGGGAGCTAGTGCTAGATCAATAGTATGACTATTGTCCACAAGTGACTGAAATACCATTAGAACAACATCCCACAAGTACTACAAAATCATCAGGATGGCTACATGGGCACCACTTGTATCAGCAGTATCGCTAGTCCTCATTACCATCTGTCATTCTCCAACATCAAGCAAGCCAAATGATCCAAATGTGAGAACTATTCACTAGCTTGGCCAAGGAAAAATATGCAAGAGAATTGGACAGACAAACTGCAATAGAAATCGAAGACTAATTCCAGAGGCAATTGCCATAGAGGTCAAGGCACTTTGAGCATGGATAGATGAGGAGTTAAAAGAAGTGCGCATGAACCAAGCTCTCCAAAATCAAGAGAAGGCAGTGAGGGATGTGACCTCCAACCTCCACCAAAGTTAAACACAACTGACAGTAGTAGTACAAGCAATGGCATTCCTACAGACCTACTATAACTCCTTGACCTCTGCACATGCTCAACAGACGGAGGGAGTGGCATAAGCTCGATTCACTCTAATTCACAAAGAAGAAGAGCTCCAGGATTGCAAAGACAAGCTTGAAGACATGAAACAATCTTTGGCAGTACATGCCTTCAGCATTGACGAGCTTACAAGGGAATGTAGAATCTTAAAGGACCAACTTGCTACCACTAAAGAGGCCAGCACTTCACAAGCATAAGTCTTGGACCAATGGTCCAATACCACTGAAGACATTCCTCAACAGGCAAAGGTCACCTTGCAAATGAGAAAGCTTAAGTAGGCATATACAACCATCTACCAGAAATACAAAGAAAAAAAGAATGAGATGCACTCCCAAAAGATAATCATGTCCAAGCTTGAACTCCAATTGCTAGTGCACAACAATGGGTCAATGGAAGACAACACCAATGAAGCCCCACTAAATGCACAACCGTGGTGTACCAAGAGCTTGGCTACTCTACAAGTGGAAGATCGCCTCAATGCACGTGTGCTCATCTAATGGAAGCAACTCCAAATCAGGATCATATCCGCTCATCCAACAATCAAATGGGAACATTCTATAGGGACAAAAACTCTACACATAATTCGCCAAGACTTGTCTGAAGATGAGAAAAATATCTTCTGCCTGTCTACATATGCTGGGTTTATAGCAGTCAGGACGGATTCTTTCATTGCATATGTATGCCTCATGGGTAGTCCTCCGCTCAGTGTTATTGTTGGTTTGTTACCATTACTAGAAAGGCCATGACTATTATTTGTAAGGCATGACATAACTACCATCCCACCCATGCAGCTGATGATCCCATCGCACCAACAAAAAGAAGTGTCGAAAGATGACAGGGCCTATCTCACATTCAACTTCCCATATCTAACCACTCTCTCTACCAACCTCATAACCTCACTTACCCTTGCTTCTACAACCTTCTTAACCTTTCCTAAGCTCCATCCTAACATCTATTCCCTCCATCGTCTCTTTGCTCATGCCTCTCACCATTTTCAACTAACCCAATAGTCACAAACTTACGAACTCCTCACACCTAGCTTCTTCCCTTCCCTTGCTAATCCTACCCTCGAGGATTACCAAGCTGCTCAAACCATTTTCCCAATTCTTCCCCCCCTCCCCTCTACTCCCCCTTCCAGAACTAATACTCTTCTATATTTCTCCCCCATGTCCCCAGATTCTCTCACTACCTCATCATCACCTTCGACACTACTTGTGCTTCCATCAGCAGCAAATGACATAGTATTCGATTTTGAATATCAGGATCCAAATAATCCAGTTCATACTCCCATGCCAAGCATCATGTGTGACTCCATATCTACCATACTTTAGAGTTTTTAAACTCTCAGAAGGTGTTTGTTAATACCGTTATGATATCTTGAAGATTTTAGAGGACTCTTATGGTAAATTAATGTCATGCATGGGCTATACATACATACATGCATACATACATACATACATGCATGCATGCATGCATGCATGCAGACATACATACATGCATACATATAATTTCTTCATACATTTAAATTACTTTAATTTATTTAAATGTAATTTAACTATTATTTTTTATTAAATTATTAACTTAAATTTTAATTAAGTGCAACATTATAGAGAGATATTCTGAAATTTTTTATGTGGAAATTGATTCTTGAACAACATTTTCATGAAGTAAACTTTCCATTTGGGAAGGAATTTTAAGATTAGTCCAAAAGTAGACATATGAGTCCAAAATTAATGAATTAAGTGTTCTATGCTATGCCAAAAGCATGCAATGAAAAAAGGAGGTAAGACCCATATCCTTTCTATCATTGGGACATTCTACAAGGGTGACTATGAGGGAAGCTCATGGAGCTTCTACATGTGTGCCATGGACTCTCTGTGTTTGAGTGCAAGATCTACTGAGGTTTTTTCTTAACAAACATACATAAGAAACAAACATGACGTGTCATGTGGTTTGATGCACCTGAGTCAACATACCACACATCATTGCTTTCTTTTGCACTTGTCACAGAATTTGTCATATGCTGTACCATAAACAAATGTTCATTTATGTCATCACCCTGTCTACTAGAGGATGCATAATTGCCTTGCTGCAATTTTCCATTCATAATGTCATTCTGCTTTTTGTAGCAGTCTTTAGCCATATGCCCCATTTTACCACAGTAGTAGCATTCAACATTGCTGTTTGCATTTTGGCCTCTCTGCCATCCACCACGACCTCTTTGGCCCCCCCTGCCTCTAGAGTTACCACGTCCTCCTGCATAGGATTGGTTTTCTTGAGTTTGCTACATATTCTGATTTCTACCACGGCCTCCAGATCGGCCTCCTCTACCTCTACCTCTACCCCTTCCAGCATTTGAGTAGAAGACAGTTTCTTTTGAGGTTCCTCTTGAAGAAGATGCACCACCATTTCTCTGCTCTTCAGAAATTAGAAGAGCAATTAACTCCTCAAAATCAGGAAATTTTTCACGGACGGCAATGGATGTCCGGAACTGTGCGTAATCCTTTCCTAGACCATTCAAGGTCACAGAAACTAAATCATCATCATCCACTGGCGACCCAATGGAAGCAAGTGCATCCGCAATTTTCTTCACCTTCATGTGGTAGTCATTGATGCTCATATTTTCTCTCTGCACATTGTGCAGCTCCTGTTTGAGCTGCATTTTCCTGGCTTGCGTATTTGTTTTGTACATTTTAGCCAAATATCCCATGCCACCTTTGGCGTACTTGCATCCTAAATATGCACAATCATTGAATCTGAAATACTGATAGACAGCCAGTACATAACTTTTCTAGCTCTCTCATGCCATCCTTTAAATGCCTGCATTTCCTGTTGATTGGGAACATTAGGAAGAACTGGTTCTTCTTCATTTCCTGTAATGAACTCCCAGTAGCCTTTTCCCATAAGGAAATTCGTCATTCTAAACTTCCATGCTTGGAAGTTGTTCTTGTCAAGCTTTTCAGTGACAATCTGTGAAACAGAATCAGACGCCATTACAAAACACTACAAAATATTCTGTCACTGCAAAAAACACAGCTTCTGCCTCATAAGGGCAAATCTGCAAACCTGACGAAAGTGGTTTTTGACCACACAGTCACTTCCTAGTGATGATTTTGCATCAACAGGAAATAAGGATGATTCTGTAGCTCCCAATATCTCTGCGCACAGGCATACAATGAAATTTCTGCGGTAACTTTTCACCGACCTGCGGAACAGTGGTCACACAGCAAAAACAAGGCCTTTTTCTGAGTGCCTGCGGAGAACTTCCGCCTCCAAAATGGGCCCCAAAATGACCTCGAATCAAAAAAATAAAGTCAATAAGGGCTTTGCCCTTATCCACAGCATATAATGCCCTCTCGCCACACCACGAAGGGCGTCTCAATCTGAGACAGTGCACTCTTGCACTTCCGGCTGTGCTACCTGCAGAGATTTGCTCCCAAACTCGAAAAAGGAAAGCAACACTAGTCCTCTTACCAGGACACTGTGAACTTGGTTTGCTTTCTTGAGCTCCTTACCATGAACAAGGCTCTGATACCATGTGAAGATAGTGGGAGAGAGGGAAGGAGTCTCACTGGAGGCTTTCTCACAAGCACAATGGGGAAATACACACAAAGGTGGAGGCTGAAAACAGTTTTCCTCTTCTTAGTTGTGAAAGCCAAAAGAACTCTAGTACAAAGAAATAGAAGAACCCTATATGTGGATCTCAAACCAAACTCAACTAACTAAGGTGGCATACTAACTGAGCCACGAACTAGTGTAGATAAGGATAGTTGTCATCTAGCTATTATTCGTGGGCGGTGTACCAACCGCATCTGTAGCTAACAAGTCGGTGACATAAATGCACAATGGTCACCCTAGCATATCACGAGTGGAGCTCGATATCTCAACACACACACTGTGTGTGTGTGTGTGTGTGTGTGTGTGTGTGTGTGTTTGTGTGTTTATACATACATTCATATATGCATCCTTATATATATGTATGTATGTATGTAAAAGAGAGAGGAGGGAGAGTGAGAGGGAGGTAAAGAGAGAGAGAGTGTGTGTGTGTGTGTGTGTGTACTTTCACTTAAAAAAAGTGTTTGTGTGTGTGTGTGTGTGTGTGTGTACATACATTCATATATGCATCCTTATCTAACACTTATTTTATTAATTTTGGACTCATATGTCTACTCTTGGACTAATCCCAAAAATCCTTCCCAATTGAAAAGTTTACTTTATGAAAATATCATTCGAGAATAAAAAGTTTGCTTTTTGGCACTATCATTTCCACATAAAAAATTTCACAAGTTGTCTATATAATGGTGCACTGCTAATGCAAAAACTTTGATTAAGTCCTACTTTTCTACTTCTTGTTTTTAACAATCCTATTCATGTTTTTAAAAAATCATGAGTTATTAATTTAAATCCATGAAAAATCACTTTCAAAATAAAGACTTATTAATATAATTTAATCCAAAAGAATACACTTTAAATTTGATGTAGAAAACTATAACACTCTTGAAGTCCCAATAAATTTAAAGGTTAAAATAGACAAGAGGCATGGAAAACTCTTAAATGTGCTCCAAAAATAGTAATAGCTATGCTTACAATTTTACAATGTCATATGTTCACAAGAAATATTGCTCTCCATGAGTCTTTGTACAAAGGAGCCTAACATGCAGCCTTTTCAATAACACAATTCTGCCTTTAAGAATGTGTTAAATAGGTAACTAGTTTGTTTGAATGTCTGATTCATTGTCACTTGTTGCTTGGATGCTTGAATGGTATTGTCATGGGCATTCTTCATTTGCGCTATCTTATTCTACTTCCTCCTTAGCGAGCATCTTCAAAAACTCTATAATATGCGAAATAATGAGTAGTGGTATTCTTATTTTTTCTTCTACATTATATCCCACATTGTGCTTCCTTGTTTTCTTTGTCCTTGATTTCCAAGATACTATGACTGTCTCTATGGAAAGATCTAAAACTGCTTCATGGTTTGGAACCCATTCCTTTTTCAAACAACCAATATACAGTGTATTGTTATCTTGGTTCTCCTTCCTACCCCTTGGCTCATACCATAGTGCTATAAATGTTGCAACTTTTCCCTTGTCATCCATGCTCACGTCCACCACTTTTGCAACCCTGAACTTAACATTCTCATGCTCATTGTCCGATGGTTCAACTACAACAAAGCAATGGATGTCTATGTCTACTTCTGGCATAATCTCTCTCGGCCAAAATAAAGGCCGTTTTGCCTTGGCATCATTTGCTCGCATTTTCTCAAGGTCCTTTATCAATTGATAGGTCTCTTAATTACAATAGCAGTGTGTTCCTTCCAAGAGGGCTTCCAATTAGAAAATCTATAAAGCATTTCCTCTTTGTATGCAATAAAAGATTTTAAGCCTTTTATTTTATCTTTAGATTTCTCGCTGAATTCTTTTATAGGAGCCCATACTGGATGCATTTCTTTGCTCGGGACTGAAGTTAAGAGACAGTAAGGTTCTTCGGGTTCCCATGTTGTATCATGAGAATAATGTTGCCACTGCATCACTGGTTTTTCATCCTTTAAGAAAAAGCAAAAGTAGTGTGGAGTGCTATGACCACAATTAGGGCATCGCCATCTTTTTGTATGAAAGGTAGAATAAAGCTCTTCTAATCATACATCCTTTCAACCATGGAGCATACTGTACCTTCCTTGTGGCCACCAACTTGCCTCCCACATTTTCTTATCAAGTCATCCATCGTCTCCATGTCCTTGTGTTTTAGCTCTCTTGATACTGTGCTGAAAACCTGATCGATATCCTCATGTGTGTGTCCAACCAACAAAAACCCAACTTCAATCTCATTGAAGATTCGATGAGTAATTAGCATTGAGCAAAATTCAAAAAAGAGTACATTCTTATTCTCTCGTCTGCAATTAACTGCCTGTATTCTCAAATTTGCTGGTAGGTGACCTTTCTCTGCATGTACACTGTGAATTGCCTTCATAACTGATGTTACAACTTGATTGCTATCATATAGATGCAAGGAATCAATCCATATGTCTACAAAAAAAATTAAATCCATGCACTAACACTCCACATATATGTGTCTTCAAAAAGTATTTTCCTTGTAGCTTAGGTGGAGTATTTATGAATCGAGGTAATGTTGTTGTGTTATGATCCATACCATCTACAATAACGCACATGTACTCATTTGGATGAGAAATAGCTTGCTCCTTCCAAAATGCATAGTTTAGTCTAGAATGCCGAACCAGTCCATGATGAAATTCTCTTTTTTTTTTGTATGATTCTCTTTGTTCTAGAGACGTTGCACTCTCAAATGCTTGCTTTAGATCATCACAATCACTGCACTTTGACATTTGTTGCCTTTTTGGGATTTTAACATGTATAAAGCTCTTCTTCCAAAGAGTATACAAATTGTGAAAAGATGTCGGAGCATGCCTTCTCTTATGCATGAGCGTAAGAGAAGGAGACATATGCTCATGCTTATGCTTATGCTTATGCATGAGCATAAGAGAAGGAGACATATGCTTATGCATAGGCAAATACATATGCTTATGAAAAGAGATTGAAAGAGGGGAAAGAGGGGGGGAAAGAGATAGGAAAGGAAGAAAAGAGGAGAAGGAAAAGGAGAAGGAGAAGGAGACATATGCTCATGGATAAGCATAAGCATAAGAGGAAGAAGAGGGAAAGGAAAGAAAGCATATGCTTATGCTTATGCATGAGCATATAAGCATAAAAGAAAAAGAGAGAAAAAGAGATTGAAAGAGGGGAAAGAGGGGGGGAAAGAGAGAGGAAAAGAGAAAAAGAGATTGAAAGAGGGGAAAAAGAAGAGGGGAAAAGAGCATAAACATAAGAGAAGGAAGAGGGGAAAAGAGATTGAATGAGGGAAAAAGAAGAGAAGGAAAGGAGGGAAAAAGAGATTGAAAGAGGGGAAAAAAGAAGAGAGGAAAAGAGATTGAAAGAGGAAAAAAAGAAGAGAAGGAAGGGAGGGAAAAAGAGATTGAAAGAGAGGGAAAAAGAAAAGGGGAAAAGAGATTGAAAGAGGGAAAAAAGAAGAGAAGGAAGAGGAGAAAAGAGGGAAAGAAGAGGGAATAGGGGAAGAGAGGGGAAGAGAGGGTTCCTACACCCATCACTGCAGCTAGCGCTTAAGGCACTAGCTGTAGGCCAATGCAAATAACAAAAATAACAAAAGAAAAAAAGAGGAAGCACTTTCTTACCTAGAATAGTCCCGCTCGATGTTTTGTGGACTGGCCCTACAAAAGAGAGGAAAAATACCATTTTTCAAATAACTAGTTAGAGGAAGGAGGAGTTTAAAGAAGCAACTTCTCAAAGGGATTGGATTGAGGAGACAAGGAGAAAGAGGAGGAAGAGAAATACAAAAAAGACTAGAAGAGGTGAGTCTTCTTTCTTTCACAAAATCTCGTTTTTTGTCTTTAACTCTTGAAAATCAAGCATGAAAACTAGCACATAGCCTTAGCAGTACAAGGAGAAACATGCTTCAACACTCACAAAACTAAATCTCACAAAAAGCGAACCTACATTGCTCAAAGAGACTCACCTTCTTGGAAAACTTCTTTTCACACAAGTAAAGAGGGAGAAGGGTGGAGAGGGATCACAAGTGTTAGAAGAGGGGTTGAGTAGTGGTGAGGAGTGGAGAATAGAGAGGAGGAAAGCAAGGTCCTCGGATATGAGGTGGGAGGAGAGATTACTTTTCCCATAATAGAGATGCTAAAGAAAGCACCATGTCGCAGGGTTTCAGGTTTTAGCTCACAGCATCTCTATATAGCGACATTGGTCAATTACTATATAGCGACGTTTATATTTAAAAGCGTCGCTATATAGCA
Source organism: Dipteris shenzhenensis (assembly GCF_047967505.1). Taxonomy (NCBI): domain Eukaryota; kingdom Viridiplantae; phylum Streptophyta; class Polypodiopsida; order Gleicheniales; family Dipteridaceae; genus Dipteris; species Dipteris shenzhenensis. The sequence goes on from NC_141604.1 coordinate 42,854,043, forward strand.
ATGGAATAGAGCAAATCATCATTATATAGCAATGGAAGAGAGCAAAATGTTGCTATATAGTGATGCTTCAAGGCACTTATTGTTTAAAGCTAAAAAAGAAGCTCATAGGTGGCCATTTTATTACTATTAATATATTTCCTTGCAACTTATGCTGTGATTTTAGAAGTGGGCAGATGGAAGGGATGAGTGAAAGCTCATCAGATGATGCGCCAATGCCCGGGAGCACAAAGTGGCTTACGGAGAGGTTGTATTCTCATTGCACTCATTGCAAGCGAGAAGTACGACATCAACATCGTATTATCATGTGTCACTTGCGAATGTATGGGGAGGAGCCCGAACCAGTACCCACCGTTGGTGTTGCACATGTTGATGGATTATCGGTAAGTCAAATCTATTTGAGTTTGTGGTTAATATTGGATACCATTATGATACGAAACCCTGAGATAAGATCTTATAGTTACACAAATACCTTCACACTTTGAGCAAGACTATAGTCTCCTGGAGGATGATGAGGGTATGGTCGACATGATGGATTCTATTTTTTTGGGTCACTACATCCCATGTACACGTGATGTCAGAGTCTAAGGTCAAAATGTGAGAGTTGCAATTAACACAGTTGTACGAGGGTGCTAGGATGTCTAAACTATGTGCTTGTCTCTCAATCTTGAATCTACAAGTAAAGTATGGGTGGTCGAATACAAGTGTCTCGGCCTTAATGTGGTTAGATCCTGCATTAATTTGACTCATTATTTGGATATTGTTTGTTTTGAGAATCATCATGTATGGATTAGTGTACAGAATCATCATTATTCGAAGCCTATGTAGTTTGAATTGTGATAGGTTGCTCCAGAAGATGTTGCTTGCACCAAATACCATGCCTGCATCAAGAGATGAAGCGAAGAAAATGCTAACAACGGTGGGTATGGATTATGATACCATCCATGCTTGCTGTAATGACTATACTCTCTTTCGTCGTGAGCATGGAGATTTGGCTGGTTGTCCGAAATGTGGAGAACAATGATATAGAGATGACTTGAAGGGTGAGCAGATACCAGTAAAGGTCTTGAGACACTTTCCCATCATTGCAAGAATACAACACATGTTCCAATGCAAATCCATAGTGGAGTTGATGACATGGCATGCATCTCATCGGTCCACTAATGACACATTGAGGATTCCCACAAATTGTGCAGCTTGGAAGCACATAGACAATCATTGGCCAGACTTTGTGAGGGAGCCACGCAACTTACATCTTGGGTTTGCCATGGATGGCGTGAATCCTTTCCGGTTATGCACGACATGGCCCATAGTTGTGGTGAATTACAATATCCCAGCATGGCTAACAATAAAAAAGGGACACCTCATGCTTGCACTACTTGTGCCAAGGAAGTACAAGGCAAAAAATATGGACGTGTACATGGCACCTTTGATAGAGGAGTTACAGATATTATGGAGAGGAGTGCGGGTCTTTGATATTTCCAGGTCTCCTAGACATACCAATGATATTTTGGTCAGGGGTATCTTGATGTGGACCATGCATGACTACCCATAATATGGAGAGTGCACAGGTACGTGGTTGTGTCTCTACATGTATAATATAGGATTATGCTTTTATGACTCTCTTTTGCATGCATGTCTTATACTAACACATTCATGCACGCGTGCAGGACTTGTTACAAGTGGGTACCATGCTTGTCTTGTTTGTGGACCGGGTTTGAAATTGCTTGCATGATACTCCAAACATATGAGGAAAAATATTTATGAAGGTTATGCTCGATACCTTCCGCTAGACCATCTCGCGCGTGGAGGTCAGCTTCATCCACCACCATCATATTTGAAGGCAAGTGACTTGATTCAGCCTTGAAGGGCGAATGGAGAGGAACCTCCTCCTGGTATGAAGAGGCTATTGATCTTTCACGAGCTTTCTTATTGGAGTCAGTTACAAATCAATCATCTCTTGGATCCCATGCATATCTTCAAGAATGTGGGGGCTACTATATTTGGGCACACTTGGTTGGTTCCAAAGACTCGAGAGGAGTGTGAGAAGACTTGCGTGCTATGAATAGGATGTCTCATTTGTGGCCCCAAGTGCATGCTTTAGGAAAAGTTGTCCTCCCGAAAGCAACGTGGATTCTCTCTACGAGGGAGGAGGCATCGGTCAAGGCGGACATTGCCTCTTTTCAAACACCGACAGGGTACATGTGTTGCTTGAAAGGAGCATTTTCAAAGGACAATAAGCTTAGTGGGCTCAAGTCCCACGATTGGCACAAGGTCTTATAGGTATTCTAAGCTGTAGAATTAGTGTATCGATAATCGCGATGCGTTAGCGTAATTATGATTATGTTATATTATTGACATGACTTCTTTGTTGCTTTGATAGTTCATCCTCCCAATTACAATAAAAGGGTGCTTACAAGAAGATGTTAGAAATGCTATATTCAAGATCAATGGTATTGTGAGGTATGCTTACTATCAAATCGCATTGATTGCATTTTCTTCAATTTAAGCTAAATAATATGTAGATTGATTATGAAAATATCTTACATGGGCATGTGAAATAGGTGGATATCTCAAAAAGAGATCTCCATATTGAGCATCGAGAAGGCTAGGGTGGAATCCATCGAAGCCATATGCTTGCTTGAGGAGCACTTTCCCTCAAGCATTATGACAACTCAAGTACACTTGCTTGTGCACATAGTTGACGAGGTGGCTATTGTAGGTACCATTCATAGTCGGTGGATGTTTTTTCTCGAGCGGTTTATGAAAACTTTGAAGGGATTTGTAAGACAAAGAGCAAGACCAGAAGCAAGCATGGCAGAGGGATGGCTTGTGCAAGAGTCATTAGTATATATCATAGAGTTTCTTGCATCCACGGATCCCGATATGCGGCAAGCTTGGCATAACAAGGATGATGATCACATTGGTGGCAAGGTTCCCCAAGGAGAAGGGATTGAAATAAAGATGAGCGAAGAGCAAATGGAGAAATTCAATAAGTTTTGTATCCTCAATAGCAAGGAGATGCAGAAGTGGATTGAGAGATATGAAGCAGCCAAAGCAGAAAGAACAAATGCAAGGACGAGATTCAGAGTAATGTACAGGCAATTGCAACCATATCCACAGGATCTGGCTCTTCTCCCCACTCACATGTCACTTGATTGGCTACAACTAGCTCTACATAAAGCCGAACACGATGGAGAGACAATAAACGAGCACGAGTGAGAGTTATCATCTGGATGTATGATGCATGTAAGTTTCTTACCTAGACTTGACGTCATTCAGTAATTATTTGTGGTAATATACACTATAAAATAGATGCATCTTCATTTTTTTAATGATGCTTTTTTATAGTACAAAAGGTACAGTGCATTATGGTCATATGGACGACATTTTCACATGGAATGCATCGATTCAAAGAGAGTCACGTATGATTGTGGAGTCATGGCTAACTTCACACAAGATAGCCGAGCAAGTGCTTCAGATACCAATGTTCTCTCCTCACAGTTGGATTATTGTGGAATCATATGCGAATCTATGAAGTTGATTTTAGACGATTTAGTATTTTCATTCTTGATGTAAAATGGTTTAGAACTATTTACAACGGTCCCCATGCAACAATGAGAAAAGATAGTAGCGATTTCTTTGCAATAGACTACACCAAACATTAGACCGATGAAAGTGATACTTTTGTTCTTCCCGAGCACTATGAGCAGGTGCATACTAATGATTTAATTAATCGAAGCTTTCATTTTTAAAGATCCATTGATACATGTACTCTCTCTCTCTCTCTCTCTCTCTCTCTCTGTCTCTCTCTCTCTCTCACTGTACCTCCCTCTCACTCTCCCTCCTCTCTCTCTTACATACATACATACATATATATAAGGATGCATATATGAATGTATGTACAAACACACACACACACATACTGTGTGTGTGTGTGCACGTGGTGTGTGGGTTTGTGCGAAGAGTTGTGGAGAGAGTGTGTAAATGGCGACTTCTCGACCTAATGCTAAATGCCAATGCGTGGAGGATGCTTTAGCCACTCAGGTGTGAAGAGAGTGGGAGAGAAGTAAGGAGTATCACTTGCAGCTTTCTCACATACACAATGGGGGAATACACACAAAGGTGGAGGCTGAAAACAGTTTTCCTCTTCTTAGTTGTGAAAGCCAAAAGAACTCTCTCTTAGTACAAAAGGAATAGATGAACCTATATGTGGGTCTCAAACCAACCTCAGCTAACCTAGGTGGTATACTAACTAAGCCACTAACTAGAGTACATAAAGATAGTTGTCGTCCAGCTATTATTCATGGGTGGTGTACCAATCGCATCTGCAACTAACAAGTCGATGACATAAATACACAATGGTCACCCTGGCATACCACGAGTGGGGCTTGATATCTCAACACTCCCCCTCAAGCTCAATCCCAATTCCTGCACACCAAGCACACCTCTGAACTTGTGCAGCTTCTTTGCACCCAATGCCTTCGTGAATATGTCAGCTACTTGATCCTCTATGCTAACATAAACTAAATCAATAAAACCTACTAGAACCTTCTCCCACACATAGTGATAATGCACCTCAATGTGCTTTGTTCTAGCATGATAGACTAGGTTATTTGCCAAGTGTATACTGCTCATGTTGTCACAATAAATGACAACTGGCCCATCTGTAGACTAATGCATATCATAAAGTAGCTTATGCAACCAAGCTGCCTCACATCGAGCCATTGCTGCACCCTGTATTCAGGCTCTGTGCTTGACAAGGCAACTATAGGCAGTTTCTTGCTGCTCCAAGTGACTGCAACACTCCCAAAAGAAAACACATATCCACTTGTAGATCGTCTATTAGAAATACTACCAACCCAATCAGCATCAGTGTATCCATGCAACTGTATCTGAGAACCCCAGTCTCATAAAATAGCCCATACTATAATGTGGACTTCACATACCTCAGTATGCATCTAGCCACATCAAAATGTGATTTCCTTGGAGCCTGCATAAACTCACTTACCAACCAGACAGCATAGCTCAAATCTGGCTCGGTAATAGTCATATAAATCAAACTTCCTACTATGCCTCTGTACATAGTAGGGTCTTCCAGAAGCTCACCTGCATCTGTGCTCAACTTCACATTCTACTCCGAAGGAACTGAAATAGCTTACAGCCTGTCATCCCATATTTGGACAACATGTCCAATCCATACTGCCTCTGCAAGAGCCATATCCCACTTGTGGATCTAATCACCTCAATGCCCAAGAAATAACGTAGCTCTCCCAAATCCTTTATCTCAAACTTCTCCTTCAATAGCATTTTCACACGAAGGATATCTTCATCACTATCACCTGTGACGATCAAATCATCAACATAAATCACAAGCAGCATAATGCCTTTCTTTGTTTTTCTCACATAAAGTGAGAAATTTGCCTTGGAAATTTGAAAGCCAATAGTGACAAGATACTGTCCTATCTTGTTAGACCATGCTTTGGGTGCTTGCTTCAAGCCATACAAGGCTTTTTTCAACGTGCAAACAAACTCAGAATGAACATCATGCACATAACCTGGTGGCTGCTCCATATAGACCTCTTCTTGCAAATCACGATGCAAGAAGGCATTCTTTACATCCATCTGATGTAAAGATCATCCCTTTGATGCTGCCATAGCAATGACTGCTCTTACACTTGCCATCCTTTCATCATCAAGGCTCCTGTTCCGAGCCACTGGGTTCACCATCCACATAAGAGTGACCTGCATTCACATCAACCATGGGCTGATCTATTTTCTCTTTTCCCTTTCGTGATACTTGCATACCACTATCTACATTGCTTTGAGGAGATTCTCATGATCTCAATCTGCCTATCCATGGTGAAGTATGTGAACCACTGCTAGAGGACACTATAGGTCCACTAATATTTTGTGATTGCTACTGTGAATTCTATGTAGCATTACCATTTTGTGCACCTACATCATCAATCACATTTACTGGTTTATACCAACTGCTCATCTCATCAAAAACAACATCTGTGCTCACTGTGCACTTATGAGTAGAAGGGTTATAGCATCTATACCCTTTCTGCCACAAAGAATAACCAATAAAGATGCACTTCTCAGCTTTTGATCCAACTTGGATCTCAACTCATTTGGCACATCAACATAGGCGATGCAACCAAGAACTTTCAAATGAGAAATATCTACTTTCCTACCAGTATACCTCTCCTCTGGCATCATGCCATGTATTGCTGTAGTGGGAGTCCCGTTCATTATGTAAACTGCTATAGCAACTACTTCAACCCAATAATAATCTGGCAGGTGTTTTTCATTCAGCATTGCATGAGATACCTCTCCAATAAGCTTGGTTTTCATTTTTGCAATCCATTTTGTTGTGGGGTATGACTGCATGAATATTGCTGCTTTATGCCATGCTCCTGCAGGAACCTTGTAAACTCATTTGAGAGGTACTCTCTGTTGAGATATCGAGCTCCACTCGTGATATGCCAGGGTGACCGTTGTGTATTTATGTCACCGACTTGTTAGCTGGAGATGCGGTTGGTACACCGCCCATGAATAATAGCTGGATGACAGCTATCCTTAACTACTCTAGTTTGTGGCTCAGTTAGTATGCCACCTTAGTTAGTTGAGTTTGGTTTGAGACCCACATATAGGGTTCTTCTATTTCTTTGTACTTGAGTTCTTTTGGCTTTCACAACTAAGAAGAGGAAAACTGTTTTCAGCCTCCACCTTTGTGTGTATTCCCCCATTGTGCATGTGAGAAAGCCGCAAGTGAGACTCCTTCCCTCTCTCCCACAATCTTCACATGGTATCAGAGCCTTGTTCGTGGTAAGGAGCTCAAGAAAGCAAGCCCAGTTCGTGGTGTCCTGGCACTCAGAAAAAGGCCCTGTTTTTTGCTGTGTGACCACTGCGCGGCTACTTGGTGGAAAGGTGCCACAGAAATTGCATCGTATGCCTGTGTGTAGAGATATTGGGAGTTGCAAATTCATGCCTGTTGCCTGTTGATGCGAAATCGTCACTAGGAAGTGACTGTGTGGTGAAATACCACTTTCGTCAGTTTTGCAGATCTGCCCGTGTGAGGCAAAAGCTGTGTTTTTTTGCAGTGACAGAATATTTTGCAGTGTTCTGTAATGGCATCTGATTCTCTTTCACAGATTGTCACTGAAAAGCTTGACAAGAATAACTTCCAGGCATGGAAGTTTAGAATGACGAATTTCTTGATGGGAAAAGGTTATTGGGAATTCATTACAGGAAATGAAGAAGAACCTGTTCTTCCTAATGTTCCCAGTCAACAGGAAATGCAGGCATTCAAAGGATGGCATGAGAGAGCCAGGAAAGTTATGTACTGGCTGTCTATCAGTATTTCGGACTCCATGATTGTGCATATTCAAGATGCAAATACGCCAAAGGAGGCATGGGATACTTTGTCAAAAATGTATAGCACAAATACGCAAGCCAGGAAAATGCAACTCAAACAGGAGTTGCACAATGTGCAGAGAGAAAATTTGAGCATAAATGACTACCACATGAAAGTGAAGAAAATTGCAGATGCACTTGCTTCCATTGGGTCGCCAGTGGATGATGATGATTTGGTTTCTGTGACCTTGAATGGTCTCGGAAAGGATTATGCACAGTTCCGGACATCATTGCCGTCCGTGAAAACTTTCCTGATTTTGAGGAGTTGATTGCTCTTCTAATTTCTGAAGAGCAGAGAAATGGGGGTGCATCTTCTTCAGCAGGAACTTCAAAAGAAACTGTCTTCTACTCAAATGCTGGCAGAGGTAGAGGCAGAGGTAGAGGAGGCCGATCTGCAGGCTGTGGTAGAAATCAAAATATGCAGCAAACACAAGAAAACCAGTCCTATGCAGGAGGACGTGGTAACTCTAGAGGAAGGGGGAGCCAAAGAGGCCGTGGTGGATGGCAGAGAGGCCAAAATGCAAACAACAATATTGAATGCTACTATTGTGGCAAAATGGGTCATATGGCTAACGACTGCTATAAAAAGCAGAATGACATTATGAATGGAAAATTGCAACAAGGCAATTATGCATCCTCTAGTAGACAGGGTGATGACAGAAATGAGCATTTGTTTATGGTGCAGCATATGACAAATTCTGTAACAAGTGCAGAAGAAAGCAATGATGTGTGGTATGTTGACTCGGGTGCGTCAAACCACATGACAGGTCACGCTGAATGGATGCAGGATGCAAGAAAAATGGAAAAACCAGGATTTGTGGAGACTGGTGATGATACTGCACATCCTATTGTGCAGATTGGCAAAATTCCTTTGTCTATGCAGGATGGGAAAAAGAAATACCTGTCTGATGTATTTCATGTTCCGAACATCACCAAGAACCTGGTTTCTGTTGGTCAGATGGTTGAGCAGGGCTTGCAGGTCATATTTAATCCTCATGGATGCTTTGTTGAGGATATGAAAAATAATGGTCGCTTGATAGCAAAAGGAAAGAAGAAGGGCAGGATGTTTACATTGGATGCAGACATGCCTGAATTGAGTGCAGCAATGTTTGCACATGGGACCGGTGTAGTTGCAGATATTGATATCTGGCACAAACGCATTGGTCATGTTAATATACAGCGACTTAAATCAATGCAAGCCCAAAATATTGTTGCAGGATTGCCAAAATTCAAGGTTGCAGAAATGCACAAGATTTGTGAAGCCTGTCAATTTGGGAAACAGGCAAGGAAACCTTTTCCTAGGCATGTTCAAGAGAGTAAAAAGCCATTGGAATTAATCCACTCTGATGTGTGGACTACAAAAGCTGCATCTATTGGAGGCTGTCACTATTTTGTCACATTTATTGATGACTTCAGCAGAAAACTGTGGGTGTATTTTATGAAAAAGAAAAGTGAAGTGTTTGGGCACTTCAAAGCTTTCAAAGCTATGGTTGAAAAAGAAACAGGCCTGCAAATAAAATGCCTAAGGTCAGATGGAGGGGGAGAGTACCTCTCAAATGAGTTTGCAAGGTTCTTGCAGGAGCATGGTATAAAGCAGCAATATTCATGCAGTCATACCCCACAGCAAAATGGAATTGCAGACAGAAAAAACAGGCATATTGGAGAGGTATCTCGGGCTATGCTAAATGAAAAAGATCTACCAGATTATTATTGGGCTGAAGCAGTTGCTACAGCAGTCTATATAATGAACAGGACTCCCACTGCAGCAATACATGGCATGACGCCAGAGGAGATGTATACTGGTAGGAAACCAGATATTTCTCATTTGAAGATTTTTGGTTGCATTGCTTATGTCCATGTGCCAGATGAGTTGAGGTCCAAGTTGGATCCAAAAGCTGAGAAGTGCGTCTTTATTGGTTATTCTCTGCAGCAGAAAGGGTATAGATGCTATAACCCTTCTACACGTAAGTTCACAGTGAGCAGAGATGTTGTTTTTGATGAGATGAGCAGCTGGTATAAACCAGTAAATGTGATGATTGATGTAGATGCACAAAATGGTAATGCTGCACAGAATGCACAGCAGCAATCACAAAATATCAGTGGACCTGGAGTGTCCTCTACCAGTGGTTCACATACTTCGCCATGGACAGGCAGATTGAGATCAGGAGAATCCCCTCAAAGCAATGCAGATAGTGGTACACAGGTATCACGAAAAGGAAAAGAGAAGGTAGATCAGCCCATGTTTGATGTGAATGCAGGTCACTCTTATGTGGATGGTGAATCCAATGGCTCAGAACAGAGCATTGATGATGAGTTGGGTATTCCTTCTGTTGTTACACCTGGAGTAAGGAAGACCACGGATGTTTTGAGAGCACCCAGAAGTGAGCCTATTTTGCGCAGGTCTACCAGGGTTAGGTATCCTGTGGATAGGCTGAAATATGATGGATTTACAGCCATTCACTATGCCTATATGGTCAAAGTGATACAGGAACTAGAACCCACTTCTTTTGAGCAAGCCATGGGAAATGAAAAATGGGAGAAAGCCATGGATGACGAAATGGATGCCTTGGATGCTAATGCTACATGGGAATTGGTGCCTTTGTACTCAGCCTCGGTAGAAGAAAGAGCAACTGTGGATTGCTTCTTTCTGACCCATGACACAACTCCATATCCAAGTGAGAAACAGTACCCTGTCACTGATCTCCTACTGTCCACATCTCCTACCTAATCCGAGTCATAGAATCTAGTCAAGATGTTGCCCTTGGTATAGGTGATGCCATAACCAAGTGTGCCTTTGATGTATTTCAACACCCACATCCCTGCCCTCCAATGGTTCTCCTAGGGCTTATTGGAAAACGTGCTTAGTACACCAGTCGCAAAGTTGATGTCTGGCCGTGTGTTGCACAGGTAAATCAAGCTGCCCACAAGCCTTCTGTACTTTGCTTCGTCCACCAGTGGTGATGAATCCTCGTTTGAGAGCTTCGCATCAACCTCCATAGGGGTACCAACTGTCTTGCACTCAGCCATGCAAATGCCTTCAGTATCTCTCCAGCATACTTCAGTTGTGAAATGAAGATCTGTTTCGGCTCCTACCAAACTTCAATCCCCAAACAAAAATGCATCAGTCCGAGGTCTATCATTTCAAACTCTCTTCCTAGCAAATGCTTTGTCTACGAGATCTTCTCTTGATGGTTCCCTGTTATGACCAGGTCGTCCACATAAAGGACCACGATCATACACCTGCCTCCTTCTCTGAAGATATACAAATTTGCATCAAATGGGGTACTCCTGAACCCGTTTTGCAGAAAGTAGGCATCAATTTGCTGGTACCATGCTTGTGGGGCCTGTTGTAGCCTGTAAAGTGCCTTCTTCAGCTTGCAGACTTTACCTTTTGAACCGGGGATCTCAAAACCTAGTGGTTGTTCCACGTATACCTCCTCCTTGAGATCTCCATTCAGAAAGGCAGATTTTACATCCATCTGAAACACATGCCAACTTCCCTAGGCAGCTAAAGCCAAAACATTGCAAATTGTGGTTAGTCGAGCTGTGGGAGAAAAAGTATCTTGGTAATCAAAACCATGTACTTGTGTAAATCCTTTTGCCACGAGCCGAGCCTTGTACTTATCCAACGTGCCATCGGACTTGTACTTGGTCTTGTACACCCACTTGGTTCCAACTACCTTGTGTTTTGGTGGTCGATCCACAAGGTCCCAAGTGTTGTTCTTCATTATGGAGCCATACTCCAACTGCATAGCCTCCATCCACCTATCATCACCCTGTGCCTCTTCAAGAGACTTGGGTTCATCAGCACGGATCACTTCTGTCATCAAAGCATAGTTGACCAAGTGTTCTTGTGCCCTTCTTTGCTCCTCTAATCTCTTGGACCAGCGGTGTTCGGATGGTTCCTCCTCAATGGTTGGATGGCTGTTACCGTTGTGGTTCTGCAAGCTCTTCTTCATCTTCTTTGTCTTCAATCCTCCCAAGCACTGTTGGGGGAGTTCGGTCTACTATTGGTGGTGGTACTGGATGGATATCTTGGTTCTGGTTGTCTGGGAAGGAAGCATCATCCTCCAATTGATGCGGCTGTTCTGAGAAGAATACATCGCGACTTACAATCACCTTCTTGGTAATAGGGTTATAGAGATGGTAACCCTTCGCCTCTTCCCTGTAGCCCAAGAAAATACACTTCCGGCTCTTCGGTTCCCATTTGGTCTTGGTAGCATCAGGGACATGCACAAAACAATCACATCCAAAAACTCTGAAATGTGTAGCTGAAGGTTTCTTACTAGAAAAGGCTTGCAGTGGAGTCATCCTGTTCACAGCCTTCATGTAGCTACGATTCAAGATGTAAACTGTAGTGTTACATGCTTCAGCAGAGAAAGTCTTTGGCAAATCTTTCCCTTTCATCATACTCTGACCCATTTCATAGATGACGCGCATCTTGCATTCTGCTACTCCATTTTGTTGTGATGTATGTGGCCGGGGTTTCTGCCTCTTGATTCCGTGACTTTTGTAGTAACTTTTGAATTTAGTTGATGTGAACTCTCCACCTCTGTTTGATCTCAACTTCTTCACCTTCCTCCCCGTTTCTTTCTTGACCATTACATGCCATTCCTTGAACCTACTAAAAGCCTCGTCTTTAGTCTTCAAGAAGTATATCCATATCCTTCTACTGTAGTTGTTGATCAGCATCATGAAGTAGTAGGAACCACCCAAAGCTTCCATCTCCATCTTTCCGTAGAGGTCCGTGTGAACGAGCTCTAGAGGAGACTTTGCCCTGCTGGCCTCTTTAGGAAAGGGATGCCGATGCTGCTTGCCCATCATGCAAGCTTCACATACATCAGGCAGATCTGAAATTTCTGGTAGGTCTGCAATCATTCCACTTTTATGCATCTCCTTCAAAGAACTAAGGTTTAGATGACCAAACCTCTCATGCCACAGCTTAGTGTTCTTCACATCCACTCGAGCACTGAAAGTTGAGAGTTCATAAATGTTGCTGCGTCGTGTATCTTTACCAATGACCTTTCCTTGAAGATCCAGGATTTGTGCACCATTCTTATCGAATTGAACTTTGAGGTCCCAATCCGTGATCGCAAAAATGGACAACAAGTTCCTCTTGATATCTGGCACATAAAGAACATCGGACAACTATTTTACAACTCCATTTGACTTGAGAGCAATCGTACCTTTTCCTTTTGCTGGGCATTTTGCATCATTACCGATTGCTACCAAGATGTCATTCCCTGCTGGGCTGGGTGTAGAGAGGTATACCAATCCTTCCGACTGGTCATGTGGCACGATGCACCAATGTTGATGATCATCCGCAGGTACATGAACTACCTCTGTGCAAATCTCCTCAATTGTGACGAACAGCTCTAGTGGTACTACTTGCGCGCTGTTGCTGGACTCTTTCTTTACTCCGTTCTTCTCATCTGCAGTTTCGGCACTCATTCTACTTGTGCCCTGCCTTGTTGCAATAGAAGCACTTGATCTTCTTCTTTCTCTTTTTATCATCTAAATAAGATGGGTTACAAGAGTCCTTACCCTTACCTTTCTTTGATCCGGTCCAGAAAGCCGAATCTTCTCAGTCCTCATCTTTTGACGCATCTCCTCCTCCAGAAGCATCGCACTGAAATCCTCAAAGTTTAGGGGTGGATTTCTATTTTGCGTATTCAGTGCCATAACAAGACCATCGTACTTTGGTGGGAGAATCCGTATGCACCTTCATGCTAGATTCTCACTGGTGATGGTGATGCCAATCGCAGTCATTTGATCGCGCAGATTCTTCACCCTAATGATGAACTTCTCTGCCGCTTCAGACTCAAACAACTTCTTGTTCGCGAGTTGAGTCTCTAGATTCTAAATCCACGTCTGATTTGTGGTCTCGTACTGATTTTTCAAGACCGTCCATGCCTCCTCCGCTGTGGTGACATGTTGAATTAACACCATAATGGAATCACTAACACTGTAGATAATAGAGCACAGCGCATCTGCATTTCTTCTTGTCAATGTGAGAATCTCATCCGCAGTTGGTACTATCTGTTGTCCTGCATTGGCTAGATTCGGTCTCGTAACCGGCCTCACGTCTACCCCAGTAGCAGTGTCCCAAAGCTCGTATGCGCTTAGGATGGTCTTCATCTTGAACTTCCAGAGTGGATAGTTAGAGCCATCCAACTTTTTGCTTTCACTGAACGCTGGGATTCGCAGTCTTGTGGGCTGGGCCATCTCTCACAATCTGCTCGCAAATAGAAAACACACTACCAAATCTTCTTGCTAGAGTCCAGGCTCTGATACCATGTAATAAAATAATACAACGTCTGTGCTCAATAGATAATAGGATCTCATACGCAAGAGAGAAAACAAGATAGTATAGAGAATCAAAAATTTGATTACTGTAGAACTGATACAATAGATGGCGCTGCCTCCCAACCATGCGCTCTTGTGAAAGAAGCTTTGATGGCATGCTAGAAATAGTAGAAGATGGAGGCTGGATGCTAAGGAATCAAAGTTGTTGTAGCCAGTGATCAAATGGGCTTCACGGGCTTGCTCTTATATAGCCACCAGTCGTAGTCGGTTAGGCTCAATCGGGTGACCGACCCAGTCCGCCCAAAACGGTCGACTAGGGGTTGGTCCCGAAATAGGCCACCAACCATACGATAGAAGCGGTGCGCAAAACAAAGCAAGTTACCAACGATTTCTGTTTGGCTCAGAGCCATCCGGGATCATTTGAGGCTCCAAACAAGCCCCGCAACTCGAGAGTGGGCTGCCCCGAGAAATGCTCCATCTACCCTCAGTGTGGTCAGTCAAGGGATGCCTTCCTTCACTTACATGTAGCCTAGTTGGCAGTGTGCCAACTCTATTTGAAGCCGTCCAACCATTAGGCCACACATGGCTCCCATCTGGTGTCCAAACCAGGACCTATCAGATAACCGAGCTACTCAAATGCCTTCTCCTCATATGGGGGGCTTACAAATAGAGTTAGCTGGTTCCCGCATAGTTACACGAGAGTGGAGCATTGATATCTAACATTTTCACCGATCGAGGGTTGGTATAGATCTAGATCAGAGTAGACTAGATCGCCATAGAGGGGATGCTTTGAATTTTCCCAAGTTGCCAATCTAAGCCATGCCCAAAATTCTCGACTAGTACCTACTCGAAGTCAGTCCATACACTCACATATAGTTTCACATCATTACATTACCTAAAACCTTATGTTCAATAATTCAGTGAGAGTAGACTTCAGAGAGTACCGAGGCATTGTAGATTGTTTCAGTGGGGGCAGATAGCACTTGATTTCACACACACATGCCACCATTGTAAAGCCTATTCGACTATCTCACGGCATCGTGCACATCATTTCAGCCTTGTAAAGCCTCTTGGCTATTTCCGGCATCATTGCCACAAGCCTTGTAATACATATCAGATTTTATATACTGCAGTTCTATCTTCACCGATGGTTCAGAGATTTCACTTGGCACAATCAGTGTATTTGCAGTTGATTCATAAAGAGATTTTCATGACACTTTTGAGTACATTTCTTACACCATGTCTATGACTAGCAACCTCAATCTGGAGGCATCTACTAAGTTAGATAACTCCAATTACAGTACATGGAAATACTGAATGGAGACCATTCTTGTACTTCAGGACAAATGGGAGTATGTCGATGGGTCTACACCTAGACCATTGGACCATCTAGCCACCAGTAGCTCTACTCCATCTGTTGTCACAGCACCAGCAACGGGATCTACAATGGATCTATAGCTACACAAATAGTTTTTGCACCTGTAGCAGATCCTACCATCACCCGAGCTTAGGCAGAATGGGATAAGAAAGACAAGTATGCCTATCATCTGATCAAGCAGAATGTGCAAGATGTCAAGCTAGGATAGCTCAACACAGTCAAGACATCGAAAGAAGCATGGGATATGTTCGCAGTTGTCTATTTGAGTCCAAGAACACATCTAGGATTCTCACCCTGAGAAACCAAATCAATAAGAGTTTCCACAACAGCAGTGAAACCGGACATGCTTATGTACTCTGCATAAAAGACTACAACAATCAACTTGCAGCAGCACGAGAGACTATGAACCCCGCAGAAATGGTTCAAGTCCATGCCTCCTTTGGTGTACTTGCATCTTGAATATGCACAATCATAGAATCTGAAATACTGATAAATAGCCAATACATAACTTTTCTGGCTCTCTCATGCCATTCTTTAAATGCCTGCATTTCCTATTGATTGGGAACATTAGGAAGAACTAGTTCTTCTTCATTTCCTGTAATGAACTCCCAATAGCCTTTTCCCATAAGGAAATTCGTCATTCTAAACTTCCATGCTTGGAAGTTGTTCTTGTCAAGCTTTTTAGTGACAATCTATGAAAGAGAATCAGACGCCATTACAGAACACTACAAAATATTCTGTCACTGCAAAAAACACAGCTTCTACCTCATAAGGGCAAATCTACAAAACTGGCGAAAGTGGTATTTAACCACACAGTCACTTCCTAGCGGTGATTTTGCATCAATAGGTAGCAAGGATGATTTTGTAACTCCCAATATCTCTGCGCACAGGCATACGATGCAATCTTTGCGGTAACTTTTCGCTGACCTGTAGAGCAGTGGTCGCACAGCAAAAACAGAGCCTTTTTCTCAATGCTTGCGGAGAACTTCTGCCTCCAAAACGGACCTCAAAATGGCCTCGAATCAGAAAAATAAAGTCACCAAGGGCTTCGCCTAGTCTCGTAGCATATATTGCCCTCTCGTCACACCGCGAAGGGTGTCTCAATCTGAGACAATGCACTCTTGCACTTTCCGGCTGTGCTACCTGTAGAGATTTGCTCCCAAACTCGAAAAAGGAAAGCAACACTAGTCCTCTTACCAAGACACCACAAACTTGGTTTGCTTTCTTGAGCTCCTTACCATGAACCAGGCTCTGATACCATGTGAAGATAGTGGGAGAGAAGGAAGGAGTCTCACTTGCGGCTTTCTCACATACACAATGGGGGAATACACACAAAGGTGGAGGCTGAAAACAGTTTTCCTCTTCTTAGTTGTGAAAGCCAAAAGAACTCTTATACAAAGAAATAGAAGAACCCTATATATGGGTCTCAAACCAAACTCAGCTAACTAAGGTGGCATACTAACTGAGCCACGAACTAGAGTACATAAGGATAGCTGTCATCCAGCTATTATTCATGGATGGTGTACCAACCACATCTGCAGCTAACAAGTCGATGACATAAATGAACAACGCTCACCCTAGCATATCACGAGTGGAGCTCGATATCTCAACAGTGGCTTCCACTAAAAAAATGGCCTCGCTTAGTGGCATCAAGTGGTAGCTTCCACTAAAAGAATTGCCTACTACATGGTAGCTACCGCACAATCACGTGGTAGCTACCACATATGGATTCAATGGACTGGTAGCTCTCTTGGCATTGTTGCTAGTGGTAGAAACTGATAGCTATTGGTGGCAATTGGTAGCAAGTGCTACCAAGGGCTACATTTCTGATGCTCTAGCTTAGTGGCAGCAAGTGGTAGCAAGTGTTGCATTTCTATTGCTCCCGCTTAGTGGCAACAAGTGGTAGGTTGCACTCAAATAATTGCCTACTCTTTGTTTGTGGTAGCAAATGGTATCTTCCAATCAAGCAATTGGCCACCACCCATGGTAATGGTAGCAATGGGTGCCTAATGACGACTATCATGCCAATTAGTGGTGGCTACAACTTGCTACAAGAACAAGAGCACTCATACTTAATAGACGTGGTAGCTACTACTAAATTATTTCTTAACCACTACAAAGCTCCTACTTCCGTATCTTCCAGTCAAGCAATTGGCCACCACCCATGGTAATGGTAGCAATAGGCACCTAATGATAGCTATCATGCCAATTGGTGGTGGCTACCACTTGCTACAAGCACAAGAGCACTCATACTTAATAGACGTGGTAGCTACTACTAAATCATTTCTTAACCACTTACAGAGCTCCTACTTCAGTACTACTGGTAGCACTTGGTAGCTAAGTGCCAGCAATAGATGCCTAATGATAGATACCAATTCCTTTAGTGGTGGCTATGATTTGGTACAACAATCACAACACTCATAGTTAATACATGTGGTAGCTAGTACTTAGTTATTATGTAACCACCACTCTGCTCACTCCAACTTGAGTGCTACTAGTAGCACTTGGTAGCTAATCGCATCATTCAGTAAGTAGTCATAGCAAGTCATAGCAATTCAGGCCATGGTAGCCACCATGTAGCTATCGAAAGGTAGAGCTGTGATCGTCTAACAACACAATAGTAATGAACAAGTACTTATTCGTAGCAAGTCATAATGGTAGCTACCATGTAGCCAATGGTAGCTAACATGTAGCTAACAAAAACAATACCTAAAAGCCACCATCAACTTGTTAACAACATATAAAAGAGAAGTAAGGAATGAGCTTATGATTCTTGAAGGGATACAACCTGAAGGAATATCACCAACTTGAGGCTGCTCAAGAAAATGCACTAGGTGTTTCCTGCAAGTCTTTCTCCCTGTACGCTTTTGATAGACATCCTTCTTATTGGGCGAGACACATGTATTACTGGTCTAGAATGATAGCACTAACTCCTTCACCTCTTCTGTAATTGCACCCTTTATGCATGGTTGTCGTTCACACAAATGCAATGGTATCATCTCTTAACACATTCAAGATCTAGGAGCATAAAAGTTCCTACGATGCACACCTAGAAGTCTTGATGCAACTGTGCAATATTTGGTTTCCTGGCTTGGGCATTGGTATTCATGACCATCATCATGCTTGCCCTCTTCAAAAACAACTCTTTAGAGCTTTTGGGATTTTTCATGTACTTAAGGTTGTTCTAAAGGCCGCTTGTCAATATACCTTTTTCATGATCCGCAACCACCTATAAACATGAACCCTACAGCTCTCGAAATATTGTGTGCTTAATAACACTCCTGGAAATTTCAACCTTTGCCTCCTCATGTAGACCTTGTGTATGTCACTTCAAGTACCTCACAACATCAAGAGAAATCTTCCGGCACTTTGCAAAATTCAAGTCCATAGAGTTTGCTTGCAGCTTCATCTTAAGTCAGTATTTGCGCTTTCTCTTTGCCTCATACTCCTTGATAAGAGCCCATTTGCATGTCCCACATTCTAGTGAGCCACCGGAATGACACACAGTGCATAGGTTCATCTCGGTATGCATTTTTGCAAAGAAAATAGCCAAAGTGGAAACAAGCTCCCCACGATTGTATAGTTGCAATAGTTTTTGAGCAGTCCTTTTTTCTTTTGCCAAGAAATTACGGTATTTTTATTTATAATTCCTGAATGGTCATAAGATTTAGTACACAGGCCATACCGTCTTCCAAGAGAACCAGAAAACCAAAACAGTAGAAGTAGCCTGAAGTGTAGCAATTTTGAGTCACATGGTCTTATATCTTCAAATGAGCACAAGCCAAGCCACATCCAGCTCGAGGTTCTCAGTAATCTTGTTGATGGACTCATCACACTCTCATAATTTTTTGCATACTATTAAGCCATCATTCTCTTAATTTTCGCAGTGTTTGTGCCTTCAACCAGAAGCTTTTAGGTGCTTTTAGTTGCGCCCAAATTTGTCTGGCATCAGAAGCGCACTACTACGTTAGAAAGAGACAAATTCAAACAACGATTCCAAGAAAATATCGTCACTTGTCAATGCGCTGAACACTCTCTTAACACATGTTTTGCATGCTAGCATTTTTAGCCAAAATGCCTTTGAAGCTTAGGTCTCTGGCATGGAGTTTCACTACACAAGGAAATAGCGGTAAGCTGAATAGAAAGCGAGAGGTTTGAAAACATATAAAAACTAAGAGGTCTCTTGCATGGAGTTTCACCACACAAGGAAATAATGGTAAGGTGAATAGAAAGGTGCAAACCTCTCATTTTGATGATGTCCTGAGAGAATGATAGTAATGATGCTACCGTGCACACCGATTCACAGTGGAGAGGTCTTGGAGATGGAACAGTGTGTGGAGAGGGAACAGTGTGACGTGGATGTGAAGAGAGAATAGATAGATCTGAGAGACAAATCACAACTAAGAGAGAGCTTGTGTGTGAGAGAGAGAGAGATCTGAGCTGTAAACTGAGCAAAATTCAAACCATGGGGTGGGAGAATTCAAACCTACTGGTAGCTTTCCACGTGGTCATTGCTATACATAGTAGATTCCCTTTTGCAATTGCATGGCTTTCCTTGTACCAAGTAGCAACGTGGTGGCTACCACTTTGCTAGTGATGTCTGGGACACATCTATCAAGTCCACCTAATCATGCACAGACCCCTTACCCGAAAGAAGACAATGGCAAACCAAAGTCTACACAAGGTCACGTCGAGGTGCGTGCGGGTCGTAGGGCATTTGCAGGGCATGGACGGGTTGTAGGTACTTAATCTTCTAAGATTTGATGGGCGGCAGGTGTGAAAATTCAAAATTCCTAGGAGTAGTGAAATTTTAGCCGTCGATTTTTCCCCCTCCGGCGATACGCGTCAGTAGAATTGGATATCCCAAACAAGTGCAATGTGGCCTAAAATTATTCAAAACACAAATTGGCCAAAGGGCATGCTATCGAGTTTGATGCTGTGTATTATAAAATGCAATGACCTTTGGCATGCTTATGAGCCATATAGCAAGCAAGTGCATGGAAAAAGAAACAATTCAAAATTATAAATAATGTTGGATTTATTAAAATATCTTTGCACATGCACAAATTGCACTTTTCCAACTTCTTCCATTTTAGGGTGAATCTAGATACCAATACCAACAACTATTAATGTTTTAAGACCACCATGCACTAGTCCCAATAGTTTGGATTCCAAAGTTTTAATCCGTTTTGGTTTTCAACAAATCAAAAGAAAGTTATGGAGCGTGCCCTCAAATGGGTATGCATCACCTTAGCACAACATTGAAGGCCCATTAACCCATGCATAATGATCTCATTTAGTGATGTCCTTAGGTTGAGGGGAAGCTCACATAATGTACTTTAGAATGATTACTTGGTTGCATGTATGTATAGAACAAAATTTTGATGTTTTTGAATAAATTGCTATATCCTATAGTCTTCAGGATGCATGCTTCACATGCAACATAGCACTTGTAATGCTTTGACGGTCTCGTTTCAAATCCTTATTCCATAATTTTTTCCTCTCATGTTCAAGTTTGAATGTGTACTATAACTTGAAGGCAAAGTTTGCCGAATTTTGTTGAGCAATAGATAAGTTATGGGTCGTGCAAGATACCCATATACAGATTAGTCCATGAACCTCACCAAAATGGCTACACCTAAGCAAACAATGACCCTTATGGGTCATGCAAGATACCTATATATAGAAAAGTCCCTTAACCTTGCCAAAAATGGCTGCATCCAAGCAAACAATGACCTAAACCCTTGCTTCTCCTCAAAGCTATCTTTAATTTGCTGAAGCTGAGGATCACTTTTAGGCCAAACTATGAACCTTGCCTAGTGCTTCGAAATTGCATGAATGAATTGTCGAAACAGTCTTCCTAGAGTGGACTTGCCTACTCCGTACAAGGCAACTACGTGATGAAGAGGCCCCCCTATCCCAAGACAGTGCAAGGACATGGCAACTTTCTTTTCTACAGACAACTCCCTTGTGGGGACACCAGCAAGGATTCTTTCATGTATTGGTTTTTGGGAGA
Source organism: Dipteris shenzhenensis (assembly GCF_047967505.1). Taxonomy (NCBI): domain Eukaryota; kingdom Viridiplantae; phylum Streptophyta; class Polypodiopsida; order Gleicheniales; family Dipteridaceae; genus Dipteris; species Dipteris shenzhenensis. The sequence continues at coordinate 42,875,162 of NC_141604.1, forward strand.
GATCAGCCCTCACTAAGTCACAAACAAAGGTAAAGCGTTCCCTGGGCAATCGAAGATGCTCTTCAAACTGCACATCATCACCACTAGAGAAGTCCACGAATGTCTCCCAAAACTCTTGGCTTCGCGGCTTCACGTACCAGACACCAAGGCCCAAGTCCTTGAGGATGTGATCTCGGCTAGCTCCTACAGTAGCCAACAATGCCTGCAAGGTAGTGCCAAATTCAGTGGAGAATGGAACGTCTTCATCTTCCACCTGAATGCCATCTTCATCATCAAGGACGAGGTCACAAAACTCTTCAACTTCGAAGCCAAGGATAGCTAGCAAGCTTTACTGCAAAGCAAGCATCACTCCCACAAGAACTGTAACCAAAGTTGACACCGCATCCTCTTCAAAGTCCATTGCGGGAGTCGTGTGAGGAGGTGCAATGGAGTGAAATGGAGGAGCGTGATGAGGAGGCAGAGGAATCATGTGAGAAAGACCGTGGAGGAGTTTCTTGAAGCTTGAGGGGGGGAGACTTGTTGGAGTTAGAGAGGGGGGGGCTTGTGGAAGGAGGAAAGAGGGAGTTCTAGATGGAGGTGAAGTGAGTAGTGGAGTTGGTGAGAGGGAACTGGGAGGGAGAAGTGGGAACGCAATCACAGTGGAGGAGGGAGACGAGCTGCAAGGAGCTGTAGATGAACGAAAACGGGGGGGGAGGCGTTGTAGACAGGGGCTGAGTCGAGAGGGAGGAGGGCTTTCAAAATCAATTATTTTTGAATGGCAATTTTGCTCTGCCCTGGGCGCGTAAATTGGGAGGGGGGGGGCTACTGATTTCGTATCACCAGTTGGAGGCGGTCTGTCAGGGACGATGACGCCAGGATAGCAGCGCCACCAGCTTAGAGGCGCTAGGCAGTGCATGGGAAAAGCCTCTTAAGCATGCCTGTGCCAAGCTAGAGGCGCTAGGCGGTGCATGGGAAAGGCCTCTTAGGCATGCCTCTGCCGAGCTATGTGGGCCAACTAGCAAGAGTGGGGAGGCGCTCTTAGCAGCTGTGTGAGTTCAACGGTATGCAATTTGCACAGGAGTGAAACCGATCCCCAAAACACAATTCTCACCATAGTACCAATTAGGTGTTATATTCTAATTTCTCTGTCTACGTCACAGCATCGCGCATTCCCACGGTACCAGTTGAGTCTGATATTCAAATTTCTGTCTACTCAAAACAGCTGAAAACAAAATCTAGAGAGCGTAAAGCTCGAATCTAACTTGAAAATTAAAGAAACTGGAACATACAGAAAAACTCTCTCCCACAACGCGCACTAAAGCACATAATGGAAGCGTTGAGAGCGTAACTCCAACCTCTCTTGAGAGGATGTAATTCAACCGAGCCGCCAGCTTCCATTGACGAACAGACGCATGATCTCTCAAAGAAAACCTCTTCCTCAAAACATACAAAATGGCACGCGGCGCAAGTACTGCAGATTGCGGAGACATGTAATTTGAAAGTTCGGCGTTTGGAAGTTACAACTACTTTTCAAATATATTCAGCGTGGAGGGTTGGCAAGATGTTTATGGACGCGACGGAGGTTTGGCAAATATGTATCTCGTCCTTGTAAATCGAGTATGCTGCATGAAATCAGCTTGATAAGCAATCGTCGTCTGCTCGTAAACGATGACGGATTCGTCTGGAAATTATATTCATCTCGTCCCTGCAAAATCGATCATCATCACGATGTTGCTGCATGAAATCATTCTTGATAAGCAATCCGTCGTCTGCGCCGCTTCTTGTTCTGCCGTAAACGATGACGGATTCGTCTGGAAGTATTGATCATCAAATCGATCATCATCACGATACTGCATGAAATCATCTTGATAACGCGTACGTCGTCCGCTCTTCCTGCTGATCTGCCGTAAACGATGACGGATTGGTCTGCAAATCCACGGCAGCGCTGCATCAGACGATCTTGCATTCGTGCTCTGCTGATACTTACAATATGGTGCATCATCGCTGGATGATTCAATTTGGTGCAGACGTCGTTGCCTGTGTTTTGATGCTGTTGGTTGACTGGGCGTCGGTTCACTGTGACCCCGTCGATCTCCTCACAAACGGAGATTTCGAGCAGACGGAGTTTCTCCTGGGCACTTCGCAATCTTCTCAAGATATACCGAGCGGATCTCCTGTAAGCATTGGGGGTCTTCCTGGATGGCGCGTTGTTCGCGGGGGCGTCCAGGTTCTTAGCAACTCAGTCTACTCGTCGCAAAATCCAGACAGCTCCTACTGTATCCATCTCAATTCCAACGAAGGTCCAGGAACTCTGCGAAGTTTGCCTCTCTTCCCCCCTCGCTCCGGCGCTACTTACACTGTTTCCTGGACGATTGCTGTCGATCCTGATGGAGGACCTGCACACAGAACGATGCGCGTATCCCTCTACATCAACGATCAAGTTCAATCCACTTTGACTACCCGTCCTCTGTCTCCTAGCCCTCAATCCTCCCCTTCTTTCCTCTCCTGGATCCCCCACCAATCCTCCTTCGTCGGCACTGGCGAATCTACGTTCCTAGAATTCGCTAGCTCTACTCCAGGGAGGTACGGTCTTCTCATCGACGATATCAAGGTTACGCTTCGCAATCTGATAAGAAATGGGGACTTCGAGCTAGGTAATTTCAATGTGTCTGCACTGTCCGGCGATGGTTTTCTCATCCTCCAAGCGCCTTCCGCGTTGCTTTGGGACTGGTTTGTGTCTTCGGGAAGCATTAAGTATTCACGAAGTCGATACAACGCCTCCGTCGATAGTAGTCCCAGCGTCGTGGATCTCAACGGCAATGTTGCAGGAGCAATGACTACATCGTTCTCCACGCAGAAGGGCCTCACTTATAACGTGATGTTTGACTACGCTGCCAACCCGGAGGCATCTTTTCCTCTCTTCGGAGCGTTCTTGGTTACAATTATCGATACTGACGATGGAACAGTGACAGCGAACCAAGTTGTCGTCATTGCTTCGTCTGCAAACCAATCTGTGTCCAACATCGCCTGGAAAACAGGCGTGGCTAGTTTTGAGGCAACGGGATCGTCCGCGAATGTGACTTTCATAAGCGAGATTGTTGGCAACTTCGGACCCCTTCTTGACAATGTTGAGATTTACGAGGTGGAGCAGAATTATACAACGACATGGCCAAGTCGATCAGGTTCTGCAGCTTGCCATTTATCAAGATCAACTGATTCGTGGTGGAAAGGGCTTTGGCTTCCTTTCTCTGTAGGCCTTCTGATTACCGCATGGACGCAAGTGCAATGAATCGACGCTGTTTCTACCAATCAAGCTACCTGAAGTCCCAGCATTTGAATTGCTAACTGGATTAAGAATTCATGTTAACGCAAGCACTTTTACATCAGTGCAAATCCCGATCGACCAGACCCTCAAATCATCCGTTCCGACGTCTCGAGCAATCGTTTTAATAGCATTTTCTGATGAAGCTCTCCTTTTGTGATCTAGTGATGTACTTCAGCTTCTGCATTCTGCTGAAAATGAGCATTATCTTAGCTGGTAATGTGATCTAGTTAGTGGTGAGGAGCTTCAACTTCTCATGCATTCTTCTGAAAACAAGCATTTTCTGATGAAGCTCCACTGTTGTGATACTCTCACAAACATCTGGTGTTGTGATTAGTGATCAATGTCAGCTTTTTCATTCGGCTGAAAAACAAACTTTGTTGATGAAACTCCACGGTGACGGTTGTGATTCTTTCTGTCTAGATTCATGAATTGATGCAATTGGATGCTATTTGGGGCTGCTGCTATTGGATGAAATTCATCTCCATTTTGGGGCAGGAGTATGATCTGCAAATGAAGTGAACTACGACGCTTGAGGCTGCCAAGACCTTCATAGTTATTACCATCCAACACTCCCCATTAAGAAAAAAGGGAGCTCATTTTGGGGCCTTTTACGGTTTGGAAAAATAAGCTCTCAACCAATCAATAGAGGGCCAACGTAACGTTGAAAATTCATGAAAATAAGAGAAAATAGAAAAAAGAAACAATACTTTATGTAGGTACAAGCGTGCTACATTAATGTGGAGATTGGTTTTTTATTCTCACGAGATCTTTGGACAAGAAGATAGAATCTAAACTGACATTTTATCTGACAAGGGCCTTCCCGCTTCCACCTTCCTTTGAACTTTGAAATGTTGTGCCGCCTTTCGTGCGAAAGGTCTACCATTCTACACCATTGCCTCATTGTGCAGCAGCCTTTCTTTGCCAAAACTGCTCCCTTGATCCTGTTTGGCATAGAGTAAGATGTTTCTCGTCAACTGTCTGTCTGCCCACTTTCTCTTTCTTGAAACTTCAAATTATTATCTTAGTTACATTACTTTGCTATTGTTACAGATTCAGAAAATCTCCATGGTGAACCAAAACCACAGCCGTTCTTGTGGAAGACGCTCTGTGGATGATAATGCTACGAAGGCAGAATTATACCAAACATCCTTACCCCGTCGACCTGCTTCTTCTATTTCGTCGGTAGAGAATTCAAGTACAGTCAAAACGGAAGGAACTTGGGAAAGGTTTAGTGTTTTGAAAGGAGCATGGGTGCTCATGCAACCTAGCAAAAGAAAAAGACCCCAGACAAAAAACATTTTCTTGGCGTCGTGGAAGGGAAGAGTACGAGATTTTAAAATCACCAAAGGGAAGATATCCATGAAAGAAGTTTTAAAACAGCACGTGTACATGCATAAAGAACTTGTCTTGCGAGACTATCCAAAAAATCTTCCGCAACACAGGCCTAATTATATATTTTTCTATTGTGGTTTTTTTCTTTACGAGGTGTATGGATTTTTAAGATGAAGCTTTCTCTCTTAGCTTATTGACATTCTTGTGTTGTTTTATTTCAGATTTATACCCTTCATCGTATGAGACATGGCAAAACATCGATTGTATTCTGGGATTTATAGATGTTCTGCATGGATCGATAGGAGAACAACAATACTAAGGTCGATGTGCAACAGAGCTAGCCCAATCGGGTATATTTTTTACTGATCATTTTTATCAGTTGCTGGACAAAGCTAACACACATGGTGTATTAATAAAACAAGACCTTCCGGCATGGAATTCAGTGGATTGGCCTCACCCACATTCTAGTGTTACAGAGGCATATAGGGCGAAGCTTTTTACAGAAGTACAGAAAGCTCTGAGGCCCAATATTGCCACTAGGATAGTAAAAATTTCTTTATGCATGCCTCTCACAGTTTTTGTGAACTTGTTTAATACCTTTCCAGTGAAGGTTTCAAAAACGATGTTCACAGTTAAAGCAACAAATTCGGCATGCATGCCATAATTTTTGGATAAAGGTTGGGATAAGAAGACATGTAGTTCAGTGTTTTGTGAGGTTGTCCAACCTTCTATGCAACTGAAGTACATGGTTGCATCACAAAATTTTATTTTCTCTTTTTATTACAAGCGCAATCGAATGCTAGGCACAAAACTAGTCCCAATGGATCAAGATGAAGATTCTTTTGGTGCAGAAAATAAACTTATTGATATTGATGTTGTTGAGAATGATGATGTGCTAGTCAATATGTCATTAAGAGAATATTGCTCCCTAGCTCAATTGCGCAGTGACATTCTGTTTGAGACAGAAGGTTCTATCTCAAACGACTTTTTATTTATCTACAACAACAGAAAGGTACACCATCTGATTTATCCTAGTCTCATTAAGCATTGCTATTAGTTTAATTTACCACTCTGATTCATATTGCTTTTTTGCAGTTGCTCAAAAGAAGAGAGAGCTCAATAAAATGCAAAGACATCGAAAATTTAAAAATTAAGATAACACAGACTCCATAAACAAAGGTTTTGTATTCAATTAACTAAGATTTTGTACAGAACTATTTAGTTAAATATGTAGAACATATTTCTGACATCCATTTTCTATTTATGTACAGCTTGATCCAGAGGCTGCTCTACATTTTTTGGAGGATCTTTTTTCTGCTGCTCTATCCTGTCCTGTGCAGTATGTTGGTGTTGCTCCATTGTCTCCTCCACTGCCCCAGGAGCATCTCTTTGCTGCTTCTCCACCTTCTCCTCAACAACATCAGCAGCAGGTCTTTGCTCCTGTTTCTTCTCCTCCTCAGCACTATGTGATTGCTCCTGTGGCTTCTGGTCCTCAGCATTAGGTGCTTCATCTGTGGCATCAAGGTGTATGACACCTTCTTGTACTTTAGAGCTCTCACCCAGCTCCACAGTAGCTGGTACAATAGGTTTGGGGGAGGCATAGCTCAAAAACCTCCAAATTGTATGAGCTCTAAAATTATGTACATAGTTGGAGCTGAAGCTATCCTCTTTCATCTGCAATGGCAGACGATAATTTAGAACACTTTGTATCATTATGAATTATCTTCAAGCTAAATGAAAAGTATTTTTCCTTACAAGGTCTGGCTGTTCCTTCTCAAAGTAGCTTGAAAGTAGATATTTTGCATTGATCAGCACTCTCCATCCGCGGCTACTTGAATCATTTTGTTGTGGTGTCTGTACAGTTGGAAAGATATGTTAGAAACTATCTCGAAACTGTTAGCATCTGCACAAAACAAAATTATTCAATAAGTTCAAAGACATAGCATTTAATAGACTTTTTACCTCTAGACTTATTGGCTCTATTGAATCCAAAAGAGAGACATTTGGAGGACAGTGATCCAATGCACCTAAAAGCCTTCTAATACAACTGCAATATGTATAATTTAGTTAGTATGATATCAAAATAATGAAGTTTTAAGTTCAAAAAGCACACACGGCACTTACAACTTCAGCTCTCTGTGTGTGTTTTTTAGAGAGTTGAATAGAAAGCATTGCTTCTGTTGGATGTCAATAGAAACAAAACTCCAGTGGTCACTGCATAAGGAAAAAAGCATAAGGAAATCAAAGGCTACAAGAGTTCCCAATCTTAAAGAAGAATCTTAAAAGAAGTAGTCACCCACATACCTGCTATGGTATGGAAGTAGCAAAACATCAATTACTTCAAAATTGCAGTGTTTGAACCAGCTGGAAATACTAATGGGAGTCTCCTTTGCATCTCTTAATTTAGAAGAAATGGCAGGATCAATAATATGGACTATATGCTGTACAGAGGGGTGAAGCCAGCTTCTCATCATGCTGCATAGGACCAAAAAATAATTAGGGTAGGTTATAAAGGAGGTACAAGGAGGATTGATTTGCAAAAAATGTAAAATAATAGACACTTACTAGAGCATTACAAGAATGATAGTATCTGAGCAATACTCATTCTTATGAGCCAATGCTACTAAGCATTGTTTTGTCAAGTCAAAATCATTCACTGAAACTTCATCCTCAATATGGACAACTACATCAGGGCCCAGCTCCCGCAACCTTCTATGTATCTGCAGCTCCTTCTTTCCAGTCTCCACATCTATAACAGATTTTGTTTCTTTTATTTGTTGCTTCAGTGAGTCCTCATAAGCAGCCTTCCCTCTAGTATTCTTTGAGTGCGTTACCTCAACAACCTTTACCTCATCAACCTTTAACTTCCTTGTAGGTGGAATTAGCAATATGTCTCTCATTTTTATGTCCTGCCATTCCACAGGATGAACAAGCTTGTCATACCTCCATCTCACTCTAGACAAAGTGTTGAAATCTTTGGCCATCAAAGTCACCCTGTGAGCATGGGCTGCTACAAGCATTGCATCTTCAAAATATTTTTCCAAGTAATCCTCTACCATTTCCTGTAAGGAAAGAATGGCAGTTCTATTCCACCTGAACCCAAGGTTCCAACTGTCACAAATTTCTCTCACCAGTCTTTGAAAAGGTGCCTTGGGTATTGCAAAGCCTATAGCTTTCTGTTGCCTCCTGATCTCCCTGAGCACACCTGCACCATGATTCAATCTTTTGGCCTTTTGCTTGAGCAGGCTCATTGGCTTACCCTTCCTGCCATGTGCAGCTCTTCCCTTTGGAGGCACACTAAATTTCTTGGTACTTGCCCCAGCTGCTGTTGCTGCAAGCCCTGGCCCTTTGCCAACTTTCCTTGCAGTTGACTTGGTTCTTGCCATCACTCTGAAAAACTGCATACAAAGGATTGGAAAGAGATCACAGACATGGAGAACATGTTTTGACAAAGAAAAGGCAATCACAGGGGTGGATGAAGCAATATACAGAAATTTGCAATAAAATGCGATATGAGGAGTTTGAAATTTCAAACAGGTCCAGATCGCGTTTTGCTGCAAATTTTTGAAATGACATGCTGGTGCATTCCTACAGTGATTTCTCTGTCTCTACAACTAAATACAGTATGAATGGAGTTTATGCAAGAAGATTATAGCTATGGATAGCTATGGAAGTCACAAAACCAGAATGACAGGGGTTGATGAAGCAATATTTCAATATTTGCAACAAAACGCAATTTCAGCTGTTTGAAATTCCTAAGGCCTTCTCCTCACGTTTTCCTGCAAATTCATGAGGCAGCATGCTGGAATATGCCTTCAGTCATTTGAAGGTGTTTGCATAACCATACAGGATGGATTGAGTCTATGGAAGGCAAGAAGTGTGCACAGACTGAAGGGAGAACCCATAAGTACAGTTTTACCCTCACATGCAAATATCACACTTGAAGATCTGCATTCCTACAGTGATTTCTCTGTCTTGACTTGAGTCTATGCATTTCCATGCAGGATGGATTTTTTCTATTGTAGGCAAGAAGACTGCAGAGACTAAGGAGAGAACCCATTGTTACTGACCTGGAATCTATCTGTGGATGTGCTGTGCTGCTGATGAGTAACCTGTGCTGAGGATGAACCTGTGCTGCTGGACAGGATGCTGATGTTGCAGAGTATGGAGGTAGGGAGGCAAGAGAGCAGAGACTGGAGGGCAAGAGGTCTAAAACAGGATACCACAAATAAGTGCAAATACAAATAAGGCATCTTCTAAATCCCACACGTGTGGAATGTAGTCGTTTTTCACACGTGTGGATGGGACCCAGATCTCTTGGAGTTTGAAATTTGGCATGTATGAAAGTACACTTTATGCCTTGGAACTTGTGCCATTCATGATTTCATAATCAATACCACAACCACTCTTCCCTCCCCTGCCTCCCAATCTTTCATCCCTGCCATGGCCCTCGCATCTTCCATTTCCTTCTCTCTGATCCTTTCCTACCCAGCACACTCCATCCAGACTGCAACCTGCCTGAAGACTACTACTACTGCCAGATCTCCAGGTTACCTAGAGTGCAAAGTTCAAGCTAGTGAAAGAGCAGAAGATTTACTAGTGCAACTCCAACAACATGGAAAAGGAAAAAAAAGGTCAAAATTCTAGATTGGTTTCAATGTTTTTTAACATATATTTCTTCCATCCATTGGATTTTTTATGTCCAAATGTCTTCACTCAGCTCCATCCTTCTTGTTACATTTTCAATTTATACTGTCCAAGAATGTGGTAAATCACCCAGGAATTAGATTGGAGATGGATATAAATAGAAACTAGAAATTTGCAACAAAATGCGAGGAGAGTGGTTTATAATTCTCTAAATAGCCCATATCGCATTTTGCTGCAAATTCCTGTTGTTGACACATTCCTCATGAAAAGTTTCACTCAGCTCCATTATTTCTCTTGCATATGAGATCATAGTGTCCAGGAATCACTGAGATGAACCTAATGCTTGATTTGACATGCACATGAACAGAACTTGAGAATTTGCAACAAAATGCGAGGAGAGTGGTTTATAAATCTCTAAATAGCCCATATCGCATTTTGCTGCAAATTTCTGTTGTTGACACATTCCTCATGAAAAGTTTCACTCAGCTCCAGCATTTCTCTTGCATATGAGATCATAGTGTCCAAGAATCACTGAGATGAACCTAGTGTTTGATTTGACATGCATATGAACAGAACTGGAGAATTTGCAACAAAATGCAAGGAGAGTGCTTTATATTTTCCAAATGGTCTCCCATCGCGTTTTGCTGCAAATTCCTGTGTCTGATTCGGTTCTCACTTCTACCTCATTAATTTGCTATCTTTAGCCCTGTGGAAATCTTCCTTGATGATGAGAAATGTTTTTGCTTTGGAACAGCTGGCTCCCAGGCCCCACCTTTCAAGAGGAAGCTGGACTTTTTTGCTGCTATTATTACACCACAGCAATCACCAGGTGAGTCATGAGATGTCATGAAGGAATTATCTAGTGATATACAATGCATTCACTGATTGCATATGTCAGCATATAGAATTCATAGTATATAAGTTTTTGAATAGGCAAAAAGAAGAGACTGGAGCAGAGTGCTAATTCTTCCATCAAAAAACAAATGGAACCAGAAGAGAACAATTCTCCAGATTTGCTCCTATTTGAGTTTCTTCACAAATGCAAGGCTCAGAGTAACTTCCATATATACCACAGTATTTTCAACATGGAGTTCACAATGAGCTCTGTACTGGAGCAGCACAAAGATTTTCTTTCAGACTATTGGGATACCTTCAAAGAACTGACAGAGGCAGGAAGAATTGTGGAAGGAGAAAACTTTAAGGTTTTTGTGCATATAAATCATATTGTCTCCAATGACAGGCTGAGGTACCATGTGAACAGAAGATTTAATAGCCTGCCTGATCAATATAAATTCAACTATACTTTGCACACCAGAAAGTGCAGAGTGCTGGAGGAAACCATGGCATTTCTTATGTACATTGTCTTCAGTCAGGAGTCTTTGGATGAACAAGGGCAGGAAATAGAAGAAGAAGACACATCTGAAGCAGAGGAAAAGGAGGATGTTTCTTTGGTCACAGAAATGGCAGAGCAAGAAGAAGATATCAACCTTCAGGATGAGGGGCTGCAAGTGGCTGCTCTTGACCTTGTTCAACTGAGGACAAAAACTCTGAGGGGAGCAGAGCCAGTTGAAGATTTTGATGTTCAGAGCAGCAACTATGCAGTGCCCATGCTTCCAAGTGTCTTGATTGGTGGAAAGGATTATGTTTTCCTCCATGATATAGAGTGTATGTTCAATTTGAGGGAGGACTATGCCATTTCCCTTATTGCCCAGGCTTCAAGGCTTGACAAGGAGGTTGGCATAGAGGATGACCATTCACTACTGGCTTTGGAAACAATTTTTGATCCTATAGAGGCCCTTACATTTTGTTTCAAAGAGGCTGAAAAGTTCCAAGAGCCAGATGAAGCTACCTTCCAGCTCACACAGGAAGCTATGAATCTCTCAGCACTATACACAGAAAAGCCTAAAGAAGAGGCTGGACAAGAGGGGAGAGGGATAAATCTTTGAAAAGATGAACTGCTTGTTGCTGATGAAAATGAGAAGGTACTTCAAATCAAATACTTTGACTTCTGCTTAACTTTGTTTTTGTAGGTTGTGTATTGTCTCACTCCAATCTTTTGATATGTGGCAGCTACAAATTGAGGATGACACATTCCTCCAGAGATCAAGTGGAAGCAGGCAGGTTGGGTTTCGCAAAATGTCAGGCCTAGCTTATTATATTCATGATCTAGGCAGTGCCAAGATCTTGATTTACCATAGGCAGTTGAGCAACAATGGAGAAGCCATTGTTTACTTCTTAAAATGTTTGTCCAGGGCTTTAGGTGGACATGTTCTTTCATAGCAAAAGGAAAAGATCATTTTGATAGAGAGGTTGTCTGCCATAGATATATTTGCCTTCTCTCTCTTATCCTTTCCTACCCAGCACACTCCATCTAGACTGCAACCTACCTGAAGAGTACTACCACTGCATTAGCATGTGGTGTTAAGGAGCCCAAATATCTGGAGGGCTATGGAAAACACTAGCTCGTAAGGTTTCGAGAGCCACCCATGATTGCATCAGGCCACACAGTCCAAGAAGAGGAACAGGTGGAGAGAGCTAAAGAAAAGGATACCCCTCCCAGACAAGCAATAGAGGCAAGCATTGATAAACAGACAGTCGACATCAAGCCAATAAAGAAGAAAAAGACTCCAATCAAGATCAAAAAGAGACACCAATAGAGGGCTTGATTGGTACCTCCTTGCCATTGGTAGACTTTTTAAAATCCTTTGTGATTTGAACATCTCCTCCATGCAGACCTATATCGGATAACACTTTTTCCAATGCTTGAAGAGCATCCTTTCTATTTTTTTCGGGACGGAGTTTCCAAGCAAATCCAATATATAAAAATACCAATTTCTCAATAATTCGACATAGACCATGCAATGTGCAGATGTGAACATTACATAGTGGAATGTCCAGAATGGCCTTGAAGTCGGGGTCAACTTTATCTCTATTAGGTGCTCTCTTCCACCATTTTGAATCCATTACTTGAGCTGATTCTTTGTAGTAAAGACAAGGAGACTTTGAGTTGCCTCCTTTACTAACGTTATACATGCACTTAAGTGTTTTAAGATCCCCGGCCATGTGCCACTCTACTTGAAAATCACCTTTTCCTGCAACATGGAGATTCTCACCTTGCACTTGTCTTTTGATTATTCTTGGTATTTCCGTGTGGTGAAACACCCAATCTAGTGTTTTATGGTCTTCTGTCTTCACCTACCAGATTATAGAAAACAAAAGTATTACTATAACAGATTTGAAAACAATGACCAAAATCAAGTATAAAACAAAAAATGATCATACCTCGAACGAGCCTAACCACCATATGTGTTTCTCTTACTGCACACTAAAATACTTTGAACTCGCTTCAATCAATGATGTATCAATTGCTCCATGCATCAATGTAATAGTAACTCTTTCCATTTTCTTTTCCTTTACAACCTCACACTCATCCAGTTTGATAACAAATTTCAAAATGCCTTTGCACTCCTCAAATGTTATTCCATAAAACTTGACCATTCTTTTTTGAAGTTGTTGTAGATCTAAAAATATATTGTTTTAAGGATCATACACAGTGGTTCCTTTAACACCATGAAATATTTCTTCAATATGGATATATTTCCCAATAAATTCATCTATACTTTCATTCAAATGACCTCTTATCCTCCACACGGTTGCTGGATTTGGAATTAAAAATTGTTTAATCCTTTGATCTTTCAAAGTTGAGAATATCGCATGGAAAATCGAACTATATCCCTTCCTGCTAACTCCACTAACATCAAGAGCCTCTTGGATTATAGTGCCATCAACTTGATTATTGGATACAAAGTCCTCTACAACATTGCGTTTGACTATTTTGTATTTTTTTTCCTCAATCAAACCTTTTGCTACACCGCAAGAAAGCAATCCTTTCATTTGTTTAACAGGAAGAAGGTTCGGGTCCATATTTTCTTTTGCAGGCTCCAATAATTTCCTGTAGTAACAACACAATATGCCTATATCATTCAGCACCTCCATTCTTGTTTTGCGACAATCGACGAAATAGATATAGTCTGGAAGAGAGCCTTTTTGAGTATACAAAATGATAAATTTCAATCTAACCTTGCTTCCTGAATTCGTCGCTTGCATCCACCAGTCCCATCCTTCAAATTTGCAATGTTTTTAATCTTCCTGCTACGTAGTCTGTCTCCAAGCATGGTTCTCTTCTTTCTTGCTCTTGTCAACTCTTTTTTACTCTTTGAATGCTCCTCAATTTCATTCTACAACTGCTGCTCCAATTTTGCACGAATGGCTATCTCCTGCATCTTGGCCCCCTTTTCTTGTAGGTACATCATTTTATACGTTTCTGCAAATGCAGACTGCGCTGAAATATAACCAAGAAGTCCATTTTGTCCATCGCCGGCAAACCTCAGTAATGTGGTGGGATTGACAAATGGAGGTGTAGAGTTTTTTAGTTGACATTTTGGATATATGCTTCCATCGCACCATAAGTCAATATGTTGGAGCCCTTCTCTTCTCATATTTTTGCGCTGTTGAGCATTCAGCACCGTATCCTTTCGTCTTTTTTGTGCTGGAGCATATTGTTCTTCTAAGTGTGAAGATGGTGTAATCGCTTCTTTTGAGATAGTGACTCACTAGTATCGGCCATTTTTGGTGCTTCAGAGGTTGCAAAGTTTATTTTTCAATCTCATAGTCGTTTTGTAACATGAATCGTGGAAGTGTGGCGGTATCCATGTGAATATTTTGAAAACTTGCAATCACCAAGTTCAATGATGGACTCTTTATGAAAGGCCTACACACGTCGGCAAAAGAGATGCGGAATCTTTGGTAAACAAAAAAAAATCTAAGGAGATATTTAATGCAAAATCGTGTTAGTCAGACAAAAGATTATCTTATTCCTTTTTGAATTGACAGTTCTGTAGTCCTTACTGATAGTTCTGAGCCACGTTTCCATATTTTACTATTTTTGAGGTCTTTTAGGAGAGAAATAAATCAAAAATAGTGAATTTCTTACAGGGCCCCAAAATGAGTTCCCTTTTTCCCTAATGGTAAGATTATTCAGCTCTTGCAAGTGAGATATTGGGTATTATTCTAAACTAAAAGAGATGCAGCCCCTTTGTGGTGCTTCGCTGATATGCTATAAGAGTTGCAACAATGCTAATGCATTTAATCCAAATAAGTGTTGCATGAATACTCAATAACATAAACATCTTTGTGTTCATCCTTTTCCGTGCATAAGGCTTTGGTTTTATGAGGATTGTTGTGGAGTTGAATTCGTTTTCATTCCCTTCAATCTTTGCAAAACCAAACCATATGAAGGATTCACCATGAAGACAAACATGTATATGCTCCTTCTTCATGAACAGTACTTATCCACGTTAATTGTTGTAACTCTTATCACATATACCATAGGTATATGAGAAGCACCACAAAAAGTGCACTTCTTTCGATTTTAATTAATTTCCAATATCTCACCTGTAAGACCTGAATGGTCTTAAGGGGTAGTGTTCGGTGGTAAGAACAATTAAGATATTACAGCCCTGTAAAAACCTCAATCGTCATATACAAATAACTGCTTATGCTTATGCTTATATTTATAAATACTTCGTTATATATTCTTGCTATGTCTCTGCGGCTTGTGCAACCTTTTCAATAATAACGAGATTTGAGTGAACTCTAGTGAAATAAAGGTGTAGGAACTAGCAAAGAAACATTGAAAATACATCCATTGATTATATTGGTATGCACTATGTTGTGTTTTTAGAGGATAAGTTTGGGAATGTTCCTGGATTCATCTAGGTATATATTGGTATGTGCTCTCTCTCTCTCTCTCTCTCTCTCTCTCTCTCTCTCTCTCTCTCTCTCTCTCTCTCTCTCTCTCTCTCTCTCTCTCTCTCTCTCTCTCTCTCTCTCTCTCTCTCTCTCTCTCTCTCAGTAGTAGTAGCTAGATATGGTTTCAACAGATAGATCAAGCTAATTCCATTCAGGACACTTCTCTCGGAAGCATTGCTTCATGGCTCCCTATTTCCATCATTTGACCTTTTCTAGTTAAGATTGCCTTGACTTCAACTTAGAATTAGGAAGAGGTTCAAACCTTGGAGGATACTCCAAATAGAGTGTTGGTGGCTATACAAGCAACAATTTTGAGGGGAACAAACGTCAATTGTGAGCTCTAACCCCTAGTGCACCAACTCCCTTTAGTAAGAATACCTATGAAAATTTTGAGTATGAGATGAATTTAACCATATGCCATGAGTAAAATTTAGTCAAATTTGTGTTCCACACTAACAGATTTCAAATATGTCTTTATAGCTTGAAAGTTGGGTAACACATGAAAAGGTTACATTATTTTGAAAGGAGTTGGGTTTTTATATTTTGGTGTATTGTTTGTTTTAACCCGCCCTTTGGGTCTCACATGTTATGAAAAATATGTACAAATCTTAAAATCTTTCATATTTGTTAAAGTATAAACCTTATATGCTTTGTGGTAGGGATGACTGAAGATTCTCAAATTTTTCCTTTGCATAGTTAAAACTTTTATAGGGAATCCATGCATATTATATGTGGACCTTGTCCCCCATACCCTAGATTTTGCACGAGGGTAGTAACATAATACATATTGAGTTGGTGTCCTAGGCTTGAAACCCCCCACAATAGCCAAGACTAGCATGAATATATCGAGAAGGTGAACATCAAAAAAATGAAACGAAGTACCTACAAATATGAGAAGGTAAAACTGGAAACAAAATTAATAATGGGTCATTGCTTGCTTGGGTGTAGCCATTTTTGGTAAGGCTCAGGGAATTTTCAGTATATAGGTATCTTGTATGACTCACAATTATGCATTGCTCAACGGGATTCGACAAATTTAATCTTCAAGTTGTAGTACACATTCCAAACTTGAACATGAGACCAAAAAATTATGGAATAAGGATTTGGAACGAGATTGTTTAAGCATTATAAGTGCTATGTTGCATGTGAAGCATGCATCGATTATAGGATATAGCAATTTATTCAAAAACATCAAAATTTTATTCACAATACATACATGCAACCAAGTAATCATTCAAAAGTACACTACCCAAGCTTCTCCTCAACCCAAGGACACACCTAAATGAGAACATTAGGCATTTAATGAAAACCAAAATAGATTGAAAATTTGGAATCCAAACTAGTGGGACTACCGCATGGTGGTCTTAAAACATTGATAGTTGTTGGTATTGGTATCTAGATTCAACCTAAAATGAAAGAAATTGAAAATGTGCAATTTGTGCTTGTGCAAAGATCTTTTAATAAATCCAACACTATTTAAAATTTTGAATTGTTTCTTTTTCCATGCACTTGCTTGCTATATGTCTCATAAGCATGCCAAAGATCATTGCATTTCATAATACTCAGCAATAAAACCCGATAGCATGCCCTTTGGCCTATTTGTGTTTTGAAACATTTGAGGCCACATTACACTTTTTTGGGATATCTAATTCTACCAACATGTATTGCCAGAGGGGGGGAAACTGGCGGCTGAAAATTTCACTACTCCTATGAATTTTGAATTTTCACACCTCTCGCCCATCAAATCTTGGAAGATTTGATAGGCGAAATTTTTCCTACAAATGCCCTCTAACCCGCACATACCTCAACATGACCTTGCACAAACTTTGGTTCAGCATTGTCTTCTTTTGGGTAAGTTGTCTTCTATTCTTTACTTGCCTCACCAACTAGCTTCTTTAGGTCTATTCTAGACTAATCATGGCCATGGCGTCGATGGCAACATCCAGCTCACCATGGCTTCCAAGAGAAGCAAATAGAGGCTGCGAGATAGGAAAGTTGAAATGCATGGTAAAGGCACACTTAGAACAGATTGCGGATCAAGGAAAGCAATGGCACAGTATCGAAACGGCAATGAAAGACAGTTTTAATTTGCAACAATTGCAAGGGAGAAACAACAAGAAGAAACAAGACTCCTTGCAGAGCACCAATAGGAAGAGATGCAGATACACGCGTTCGAGCATTGCTATTGAAGTGAAGAACACAAGCTATGGTTCACGATTGGTGGGAACATTCGAGGTAGCAACATTAGGCCATTTAGGTGAATACCTGTCTCAAGTCTTCACAAGCTTTAGCCTGTACCCTAAATTTCATAAAGTAACAACCCTACCAACACCTCGAGAGATGCACGCCCAAGAGGAGATGCTCTCTAACCTAAGAAATGGCCTACAGAAAGCGAAAGGGATACACAGCTTAGATCAACTAGCTGCAAAGAGGGCGACATTAGCCATGTTGGTATCCACTAACACAAAGGAGAAATGGCTTGGGCACACAATGTTGAAGGTGTTATCAATCAAAAGGACTAACATGGCTGCAATGGGGTTAAGCATAGAGCAGAAGTAATGCACAATCATCTCGATCCGAGAGGAGAGACAGCCTAAGTGCAGAATTCAGTCCTACATTGACGATGTTTTGGCACAAAATTACAAGATTTTCTCCAAATAGAAAGAGCATCTATAAAAAGCAGATGGGATGCAAGGTGTTTGAGGAGCACATCATACAATGGTTGATACAACGTAGATTAGTAGTGCCTAATCCAACTCGGTGTTTTTGCTATAGGCTGATAAATGTGCATTACTACTTTCCAAACCTTGCCCATGATTACCAAAGAACATAATTCTAATAAAAATATCAATGCTTTTTAGCAAACCCACATATACAAAAATTAAGTGAAGTGAGGAGATTGAGATAATATATAAAATAGTTTTGCCAATATCAATGATGGGCTACGGTTCGATCTCATCCTCAATGAGATCAACCCTTGCCAAACTATCTACTTCAAAATCCAAACCAATGTTGAGATCTACATTCAGCCCACTACTACTTGTGCTACTGTGCTCCTCGAAATTAGCATCACCAATGACAGGCTTATCTTCATGGGTAATGCCCCGAATATCTATATCTCCTATCTCATGATCATCCTCCTCTCTCATATCATGATCATCATCACCTCCATGGCCATGATCATCCTCCATACACTCCATATTAGCAAATGTACTATACATCACTTTGGAACATGGCGTAATAGGTATGACATGCCACCACCTATTATTATCCACCATTGGTTGATAGACAACCTAATTCAAACACAAATACAATCATGTTATTTTCCTTGCATTGAAGGTATCAAATATTAAAAATTGAGTATTTTTATATATGTGTATAGTACCTGTTCACATTGTTGCAGTAGTACTAGTGTGTCCTTCTTGCTTTGCCAAAACTTTGTGGAGTCAATAGTTACAAAGCCACTTGCATGGCGTTTGATTGTTGCATTAGAGCCTCTTTCCACCAGGTCCTCAAACCACTTGACATTCAAAACATACACAAAGAAGCGTCGAAAGTCAAGCTTAATAATATCTTGGATTATGCCACAATAATCATCCATGGCTCCATTGGCTCCCTCAAAGCTATTAATGACACTACAATCCTATGTGTTTCTCTTATCATCAATCCATTGTGTCCAAAAATGCTTGCCCTCACACCATATAGCATTGAACATAGTATACTACACCAAGACAAAATCAATTGAATAAGCAATCTAAATTGTTGAAAGCTCCTAACTTATGCATAACATTCTATATACCGACCTTTTGTATGCATCCTCTAGCATACTCCCATTCTTCCATTGTGATATGCATCCCCTCGTCTCTCTCTACTCTCTCCATTTCGTCAAGTAGCCAATCCATATGAATATCCTTTGGAAGTGCTCTTAGATGCTGAGGGTTGGTACACAAGATCCGTGGTGTGTATGAAAGAGGGCCCTTTCTCCTTGTCTTCTTGCCTTTGCATCCTTGTATCTTGTCACCCATCTTTTCATCACATCACTATTAAGCATGCAATAGAGGTTGATATTATTAAGCAACTCTGTGTCCATTACTTTGCTCCATCCTTTCCCTTGAGGCACAATAGAGGTCATCCTTAGGTCTTCATCATCTATCCATAGTCATGGGAGAGAGCTATCCACATCCGCAAGAAACTTAGAAATATATACAAGTGACTCTTGTACCAACCAACCCTCGGCCATGCTACCCTTTAGCCTTGCATTTTGCCTCACAAAACCCTTCAAGGTCTTCATGAAGTGCTCGAGGAAGAACAAACATTGTGCATGTACAATGCTGCATATAGCAATCTCATCCACCAAATGCACTATGAGATGTAGTTGGCTTATGAGAATACAATGTGGAAAGGTCTCCTCCACTAAACAAACCACCTCCATTGACATAACTCAAGCATCCATAAGCATGGTGAGATCTATTTCCTTTGAGCTCACATACCTAAAAAGAAAAAAGTGCACCATATTAGCAATATGAATACCTTACATGGAGCATTATTATGCTTCACATTTTGTATAGTGTAAAGTACCTCACAAGCTTGCCCATCTTGTAAATACAATCCTTCACATCCTTCAATGCACTACAAGAAATGCTAGTAGGTAGTATGAATTGAACACATGAGCAATGGTTGATGAGTTGCTTCTACACTCACAAATTTAGAAAGAAAAAGAGATTATGCTAAGTCATACTTACTTGGAGCATCTTGTGCCAATCATAAGATTTCAAACCATATAATTGCTCTACACCTCTTTTCTTACTCTTTGTGAAGGCCCCCTTCAAACACCTCATGCATCCAGTGGGAGTACGAATTGTAGTGATAGCTCGCTTCATCGGCACCATCTCTAGCTTTGATAACTTCCATGGTGCACGGGGTAAAAAGACATGCCCATTTGGCCTCTCTTGTGTCCAAGCTTCACGCATCCTCCCCATGGTGCATAGATCCTCTCTTATGCCTGTGGAATCTCATGTCCCATTCAAATGTTCCCAAATGGTAGATGCCACATTCTTGAAGATATGCATGGGATCAAGCAGGTGATTGATCTTGAGGTGGGACCAATATGGTAGCCGATAAAAGATGGAGTATCTAAACAAAAGACGGTGTTAACGTGCAATCTTTATTTCCATTCAATATAGCACACAATAGTTACAAAACCTTACCGGCTCATGCCAAGTGATGGAGGAGTTGTGGAACCATCCCAAATTCTCATCCAATCTCCTATAGTGAGTGACTGTGGGGGGACTTCATTCCAAGGGGCGACATATCTAAGATGATCAGGTAGGAGAAATCGGTGGTGATTCTCATAGATGACCTTATTCAATGTGTGTACCCGTGAAGCAACTAGCGAAGGACCACAAACAAGACATGCATAGTAACACGATGTAGTGAGACCTAAATAATAGATGCAATTGCATAAGCAAGGTGGGTTTAGGTTGCCACATTGATTGCCTACTCATAATTAAAAGTTCAATGCTTACCTGAACACTCGCCATAGCCTGGGAAGTCATGCATTGTCCACATCAAGACTGCTTTGCAGTTGAAGTCTCATGAGACAAGGGAGGCCTGCTCATGTCATGCACCTCGATACCTCTCCCAAGTACCTCCAGCTCATCAATCAAAGGCTCCAGATAAACATCAACATTTTTTACTTCATGTCTCTCTAGAATCAAAAGGGATAACATAACATGTCCTTTCTTCATCGCCATAGAGGATGGAAGATTATAATTCACCAATATCACTGGCCATACACTGTAAGAGGTGCTTTTGAGACCAAATGGGTTCACACCATCCATACCCAATCCAAGTCTCAAGTTCCTAGGTTCTTCCTTGAAGCTTGGCCATGTGTCTACAATATGCTTTCACGAAGGAGTATCTATGGGAGTTCTCCACTTGCCATCAGTTGATCGATGGGAGGAATGCCATGACATGAGTTCTGCAATGGATTTGCACTTGAACATATGTTGGATGCGAGGGATTATGGAAAAATGTTGCAGAACCTTACGAGGCACATCCAAAGTTTTGAGATCTACTCTATATCTTGCCTCTCCACAAGTAGGACACTCTCTTGCCTCCTTATGTGGTCCACGAAATAGAATGCAATCATTGACGCATACATGGATGCACTTGTAATCCAATCCTCCAAGAGAGGTCACATGTTGCCTTGCCATATCTCTTGAGGTCGGTAATTTATTCTCCCTTGGAAGAATTTTACACAATAGCCAACAGGTGAAGACCATAAATGAGAAAAAGTATTCCAATAATTGACCCACAATTATAATTCATCATGTTTGAAAGATAGACTTTAAAGCTTACTTGAGTAATGCATTCAAACTTGCATTGCTCCATCCATAGATGGTCTGCAAGTTTAGTAACTCAAGGGAGGCACGTAGAATAGAGAATATACACCCCTCAAACAGTGGTGTCAATGCTGCAGTAAAAAGATCGTCCTGCTCCATGCTATCATTCCTACCTGAGGACTGATGGACAAATAAATCCCATGCCATATCATCAAACACCTCCTCCTCCATGGCCTCATGAGGCAATGGTGAAGGCCTACTATCACCATCACTCCATGCATCCATAACGGTCCCTCCTAAAGATCCCACCTCATATCACTAACGCTTTACCTCCTCACAACGAGCATAGGGCAACATATGCAGGTGTGGCACTCCATCCTGTATCAAATTAAAAAAGGAGCATATATCAAACACATGAACACCCATAGGTATCTCAATCAACCTCAATGCCTTAACACTTACCCGAGATATAATCGCATCCCATTCTCTATACTTTGAGATGTGATTGAGTGTAATTCTACGTGCACGATACATGTTTCCGCAGCATCGATCACACATACATTTGATTGTTTACTCCAACCACATTCCTCGATGGTGGATAGGGAGGGATTCATCCTCATTGAAGCTACTTGTGGAAGATGAAGATATCCTATACATAAACAACCCAAAAAATGTGTTCTTCCTTGAGTATTAAATAACAAAACTCTGTACTGCATCTGGACTATGCAGCGCATCTATAGGCTTGTCTAAAACACAGTGTAGACGTGCTTTTAGATGTGTGGATTGCATACTAGTTTTAAAACTTTTAGCGCTACACTTTCCTTTCGATACTTTTAGCGCCGCGTGCTTTCCTTTTAACACACTCATCTCCAAGCACCCACACTCATTTCCAAGCATACACACTCATCCCCAAGCATATAAGAGAAGAGGGTGAACAAGGAAGCCACCAAAGAAGAGGGAGAGGAACCTTTAAAGAAATACAAGAAGCTTCCATACCTCTATCCAAGGTAAGTCTCTTGGTGGTTAGTCTTCTCTAGAAGTTGTTCTCTTTGGATTCGTCCTTTGTCGTATGTAGGAAAAGGAATTTTTTAGTATTGTTGCTCTTTTTGGGGTTGGATGCATGTCCTTTTCACCTTTTTGTCAAAAAGCATCTATCAGAGCGCATCTATAGACGCGTTTAAAAGTGTCAAAATTTTAAGAAAACAAGGTAGCCGCGCCTATAGACATGCTCAGATAGATATTTCCTCTTCCCCTTCCCCCTTCTCCTTCCATTATACCTCCTCCTTCCATTCTCCCATCCTCCCTTCTGTTTCCTTTCTCTGTTCCCTTGCATGCATGTTTAAGTCAAATTTTCAATGCCTTAACTATTCGTGAGGAAATAAGGGATTGCATGAATGATGAAAATAAGTGATTGCATGAGAGAAATTGGACTACAGTATGAGGGTGAGATAAAGAAAGAGGGTGTGCATAATGGAAATCTTCTTTTCTTTTTTGTAGTTCATCATGTGGCCAGGAAGCTCTTCAACCTCACTTGTGTTAGATATGCCCAATGCCCCACCCTCTTGGTAACCACAAGTGGTCCAAGGTGCTCAAGTTGTAAGGCCCCCATATGAGGAGAAGCCATGTGTGAGCCCGAGACAATGGATGGATCCTGACTTGCATGTCAGATGATGTCTATCAGTGAGACCATTGATGGTAGAAAGGTAATTGTGTGGGATCCCCTTATTCTTGCTGGGGCTTGGGGGCCAGCTGGCCCCCCTGGTGGGGGTTCGGGGGCGAGAGCCCCCGAGGCGATAGTATAGAGAATATTCCTTGAATATTCCATGGACGACTAGTCGGTTCCACCGACTAGGTTGACTAGTCAGCTCCACCAACTAGGTTGACTGGTCGGTTCCATCGACTACGTTGATCCGACTATCGCCCTCATAGCTATACAGAGGCGACCTCCCCAATCCATTGTATTAGATTAGATCTTCCAACTAGAAGCTCTTCACCTAGTATCTGTCTAGATCACCATCTAAGCTCCACTATGGAAGCGCACTAGTGGATGGAGCCATCATTTGTACTACATCAATATTGAAGGAAAATTTTATTCCTCTCCACTTTTCTATCTTCTCTCTATTCTTGTTCAGTTTCTGTTTCACTACGCTGTGTAATCTAACATGATATCAAAGCCCAAGCGGCTCTAAGGATCAAAGAATAGAAGAGATGCGAGGGCTGCAACAACATATGGAGTGATGGCAACAGGAAGCAGCTCGAGTTCAACAGCTGTTGCTGCACCAACAATCCAGGCATTGAGGATTCACCCACCAGTCTTCACTAAAGGCAAGCTAGATGGTACGAACTACACTCTGTGGAAGTTTAAAATTACTCCTATTCTAGATTCATATGAGCTTCTGAAGATAGTACTGGGGACTAACCTAAAACCACAAGGAGCCCCCAACCCAGCAAATCTAGGGAGTCTAATATCTCCTAATGCCGACCTTCTACGAGCTTGGAAATGTAGGAACACAGATTCTCTGTGTGCCATGGTTACAAGTACTACTGATAGTGTTTTGACCTTGATTCAGCATACATCTAAGGCAACTATGGCCTGGAACATATTGAAGAGTCAGTATGAGACCCAAAATCAGACAAGGATCCAGAACCTAGATAATTAGCTCACATTAGTTGAGAAGTTTAATGAAGGAGAGACAGTAGAGGCATTCATAACTCGAATCAAAAATCTACGTGACCATATGGCTAGTGATGGGATACAAAAGACTAGCGAAGAGCTAGCTCGGCGGTGTCTCCGGATATGTCCACCAAGGTCTGATGGGCTAGTAACAGTGCTTAAGACTCAAGTGAGACCCCAACCATTGTCATTTGAGGAGTTCTGTGCTTTACTTATGGAGGAGGAATTGAGGCTTAAAGCTGAGATGGAGGCAGCAATGGGGATGTTGCGTTCTCACTGGGAAAAGCAAAGGTGGTTCCTCCACCAAAGGTGAGTCCTCTACTAGTGGTGACAAAAAGAAGAAGGTCCGCAAGAAGAAGTTTCAAGGAGAATGCTTCTACTGCAAGAAGAAGGGCCATGTGATTACAGATTGCCAGGTCAAGAAAGCATATGAAAAGAATGGTACCCTGAAGAAGACAGATAAGGGGAAAGAGACAACTAACACAACGGAAGCAGAGTTGGATCTATTTCTGGCCATTGAGGAAGAGTGTTCCTCAATTCAAGCAGCGTCAACCACTGATTCATGGGTGTTGGATAGTGGTGCCTCCCGTCACATGACCTGCAAGAAGGGTCTCATTGGGAAAAAAGGGAGCTCATTTTGGGGCCTTTTACGGTTTGGATAAGCTCTCAACCAATCAATAGAGGTCCAACGTAACATTGGAAATTCACAAAAATAAGAGAAAATAGACAAAAGAGACAATACTTTATGTAGGTACAAGCATGCTACATTAATGTGGAGATTGGTTTTTTATTCTCACAAGATCTTTGGACAAGAAGATAGAATCTAGTCTGACATTTTATCTGACAAGGGCCTTCCCGCTTCCACCTTCCTTTGAACTTTGAAATGTTGTGCCGCCTTTCCTTCGAAAGGTCTACCATTCTACACCATTGCCTCATTGTGCAACAGCCTCTTCTTTTCCAAAACTGCTCCCTTGATCCTGTTTGGCATAGAGTAAGATGTTTCTTGTCAACTATCTGTCTGCCCACTTTCTCTTTCTTGAAACTTCAATTTGTTATCTTGTTTACATTACTTTGCTATTGTTATAGATTCAGAAAATCTCCATGGTGAATAAAAACCATGGCCGTTCTTGTGGAAGACGCTCTGTGGATGATAATGCTATGAAGGCATAATTATACCACACATCCTTACCCCATCGACCTGCTTCTTCTATTTCTTTGGTAGAGAATTCAAGTACAGTCAAAATGGAAGGAACTTGGGAAAGGTTTAGTGTTTCGAAAGGAGCATGGGTGCTCATGCAACCTAGCAAAAGAAAAAGACCCCAGACAAAAAACATTTTCTTGGCGTCATGGAAGGGAAGAGTACGAGATTTTAAAATCACCAGAGGGAAGATATCGGTAAAAGAAGTTTTGATTCAGCATGTGTACATGCATAAAGAACTTGTCTTGCGAGACTATCCAAAAGATCTTCCGCAACACAGGCCTAATTGTGTATTTTTCTATTGTGGTTTTTTTCTTTACGAGGTGTATGGATTTTTAAGATGAAGCTTTCTTTCTTTGCTTATTGACATTCTTGTGTTGTTTTATTTCATATTTATACCCTTCATCGTATGAGACATGGCAAAACATCGCGATTGTATTCTGAGATTTATAGATGTTTTGTGTGGATCGATATGAGAACAACAATACCAAGGTCGATGTGCAACAAAGCTAGCTCAATCGGGTATATTTTTTACTATTCATTTTTATCAGTTGCTGGACAATGCTAACACACATGGTGTGTTAAGGAAACAAGACCTTCTGGCATGGAATTCAGTGGATTGGCCTCACCCACATTCTAGTGTTACAGAGGCATATAGGGCCAAGCTTTTCAAAGAAGTACAGAAAGCTCTGAGGCCCAATATTACCACAAGGATAATAAAAATTTCTTTATGCATGCCTCTCACAGTTTTTGTGGACTTGTTTAATACCTTTCTAGTGAAGGTTTCAAAAACAATGTTCACAGTTAAAGCAACAAGTTCGGCATGCATGCCACAATTTTTGGATAAAGGTTGGGATAAGAAGACATGTAGTTCAGTGTTTTGCGAGGTTGTCCAACCTTCTATGCAACTGAAGTACATGGTTGCATCACAAAATTTTCTTTTTTCTTTTTATTATAAGCGCAGTCGAATGCTAGGCACAAAACTAGTCCCAATGGATCAAGATGAAGATTTTTTTGGTGCACAAAATAAACTTCTTGATATTGATGTTGTTGAGAATGGTGATGTGCTAGTCAATATCTCATTAAGAGAATGTTGCTCCCTAGCTCAATTGCGCAATGACATTCTGTTTAAGACAGAAGGTTCTATTTCAAATGACTTTTTATTTATCTACAACAATAAAAAGGTACACCATCTGATTTATCCTAGTCTCATTAAGCAGTCTCATTAAGCACTGCTATTAGTTTACTTTACCTTATTGATTCATATTGCTTTTTTGCAGTTGCTTAAAAGAAGATAGAGCTCAATAAAATGCAAAGACATCGAAAATTTGAAAATTGAGATAACACAGACTCCATAAACAAACGTTTTGTATTCAATCAAGTAAAATTTTGTACAGAAGTGTTTAGTTGTACATGTAGAACATATTCCTGACATCCATTTTCTATTTATGTACAGCTTGATCCAGAGGCTGCTCTACATGGTCCAAGCTCTCCCTATCATCATTTTTTAGAGAATCTATTTTCTGCTGCTCCATCCTGTCCTGTACAGTATGTTGGTGCTGCTCCATTGTCTCCTCTACTACCCAGGAGCATCTATTTGCTGCTGCTCCATCTTCTCCTCAACAACATCAGCAGCAGGTCCTTGCTCCTGTGGCTTCTCCTCCTCAGCACTAGGTGCTTGTTCTTGTGGCACCACACCAGCTTCATCTATGGCATCAAGGTGTATGACACCTTCTTGTACTTTAGAGCTCTCACCCAACTCGACAGTAGCTGGTACAATAAGTTTGGGGGAGGCATAGCTCAAAAACCTCCAAATTGTATGAGCTCTGAAATTATATACATAGTTTGAGCTGAAGCTATCTTCTTTCATCTGCAATGGCATATGATGATTTAGAACACTTTGTATCATTATCAATTATCTTCAAGCTAAATGAAAATTATTTTTTTTTACAAGGTCTGGCTGTTCTTTCTCAAAATAGCTTGAAAGTAGATATTTGGCACTGATCAGCACTCTCCATCTGCAGCTACTTGAATCATCTTATTGTGGTGTCTGTACAATTGGAAAGATATGTTAGAAACTGTTAACATCTGAACAAAACAAAATTATTCAATAAGTTCAAAGGCATAGCATGAAATAGACATCAGTAGAGGGAACGAATTTTTACCTCTAGATTTATTGGCTCTATTGAATCCAAAAGAGAGACATTAGGAGGACAGTGATCCAATGCATCTAGAAGCCTTCCAATACAAGTGTAATACATATAATTTAGTTAGTATGATATCAAAATAATGAATTTTTAAGTTCAAAAAGCACACATAGCACTTACAATTTCAGCTCTCTGTGTGTGTTTTTAAGAGAGTTGAATATAAAGCATTGCTTCTGCTGCATGTCAATAGAAACAAAACTCCAGTGGTCACTGCATAAGGGAAAAAGCATTAGGAAATCAAAGGCTACAAGAGTTCTCAATCTTAAAGAAGAATCTTAAAAGAAGCAGTCACCCACAAACCTGTTATGGTATGGAAGTAGCAAAACATCGACTACTTCAAAATTGCAGTCTCTGAACCAGTTGGAAATACTGATGGGAGTTTCCTTTGCATCTCTTAACTTAAAAGAAATGGCAGGATCAATGATATGGACTGTATGCTGTACAGAGGGGTGAAGCCAGCTTCTCATCATGCTGCATAGGACCAAAAAATAATTAGGGTAGGGTATGAAGGAGGTACAAGGAGGATTGTTTTGCAAAAAGTGTAAAATAATAGACAGTTACTAGAGCATTGCAAGAATGATAGTATCTGAGCAATACTCATTCTTATGAGCCAATGCTGCCAAGCATGGTTTTGTCAAGTCAAAATCATTCACTGAAAATTCATCCTCAATATGGACAACTACATTAGGGCCCAGCTCCTGCAACCTTCTATGTATCTGCAGCTCTCTCATTCCAGTCTCCACATCTATAACAGATTTTGTTTCTTTTATTTACTGCTTCAGTGACTCCTCATAAGCAGCCTTCCCTCTGGTGTTCTTTGAGTGGGTTACTTCAACAACCTTAACCTCATCTACCTTCAACTTCCTTGTAGGTGGAATCAATAATATGTCTCTCATCTTTATGTCCTACCATTCCACAGGATGAACAAGCTTGTCATACCTCCATCTCACTCTGGACAAAGTGTTGAGGTCTTTGGCCATCAAAGTCACCCTGTGAGCATGGGCTGCTACCAGCATTGCATCTTCAAAATAATTTTCCAAAAAATCCTCTGCCATTTCCTGTAAGGAAAGAATGGCAGTCCTGTTCCACCTGAACCCAAGGTGCCAACTATCACATATTTCTCTCACCGGTCTTTGAAAAGGTGCCTTGGGGATTGCAAAGCCTATGGCTTTCTATTGCTTCTTGATCTCCCTTAGCACATCTACACCATGATTCAATCTCTTGGCCTTTTGCTTGAGCAGGCTCATTGGCTTACCCTTTCTGCCATGTGCAGCTCTTCCCTTTGGAGGCACACTAAATTTCTTGGTACCTGCCCCAGCTGCTGTTGTTGCAAGCCCTGGCCCTTTGCCAGCTTTCCTTGCAGTTGACTTGGTTCTTGCCATCACTCTGAGTGTTTGCTGACGTGGCAGCATGGGAGTACCTTCTCCTTTGGTTGTGACCGGTTTGGATGAGCCTAGTTGGCTGGGTAGCTCCCATGCTCACACGGGTTCTTGATTGTGCAGACTTTGTGTAAGTACCCGAGCTGTTCTTGGATGGTCACATAGAGTTGGCTCCCATTGTGAGTGGCTTTGGAAAGCCCTTGTTGTGCAGGGTAGCCCATAGCTAATGGTTCTATTCTTGGTGCAAGCTCCGAAGATGCAGGCTGCTCTATCACTGTCTGATGCACACTAAAGGTCAAGTGGGCACTTGTGGCAGTTAAGGGAATTGTGTGATCCAGTATGGATTGCTAGGAACAGTTCCATGCTCATTGCAAGCTCTCCAAACCTTTCCATCTAGTTGCAAAAGTCTTCTTGTGCATTAATGAGGATGTTGTTGAACTACAAGTTGTTTCTAGAAATCCATATATTCCAAAAGTGCATGTACTATGCAACCAAATATCCTACTTAATTTTTTGGGCATCCCCCAAAAGAATAGTTTTCCAATCACTGGGTTCTCCTTTTTGCATCCGTATACTTTTCCTCACAGTCCTTGCTGTAGGAAAAGAGACAAACAGATGGAAAACATCCTCCTTGTGGCCAGGACAACTTTTACAAATCCTGTCACCTTTACCAATACCTTCTCTCTTACTACTAGTCCACATTGCATTGGTATAAGTTTCCACACATTCCTTGCTGTAGGACAAGAGACAAACATATGAAAACACCTCCCAGTGGCCAGGAGATCTTTTACACTTTACATCACCTTTACCAATGCCTTCTCTCCTACTGCTAGTGGACACTGCTTTATGTAGAATCAGCCATAGTAGTGATGACATTTTTTTAGGAATCCTCTTCTCCTAGATGAGTTTGAACCTTTTTTCCACTGACAAATGCTATCTGAAACCTTCCATCTTGAGTTGAGGACCCTATAGATTTCTTTTGCATCATTTTTTAGTGTAGTGATAGGAAGGAACTGGGTTAACCCTACCCAAGTGAATTCCTTCCAATAGACAAGAGTTGTCCCTCCCTTCCATTAAACTTCCCCAAAGGTTGATCTTGCCCATGACAAGCTGTTGGTCCATGTTTGATAGTCCAAATTCCCTTCTTATCTCAAGCCATCCCTTCCATCTGAACTCCCCCTTGACCCATAGTTGGCCCCAACTCTAGAGCCCTTTTTAAAGAGAATATTGGCTTTCAAAAAGTCTAAGTCACTAAGAGGGGATCCTTTGTGAATCGCAGACACCCATATTGAGTCTAGAGTCATAAAATCCCCTTTGTGAGAAGAAAGGATATCACATTCAACGGCCTCAAAGGCTTTTTATAAGGAATTCCAATGAGCTACCGTTAGTTGACTAGGGTTCAAGCTTGTAGAGGGTAGAGAGCATAGGATAGTTTTTCCACTTGGGAGTCTGTATGGGTCTGACATCTATAAAGTTTTTGAGTAGAAGTTGGGCCTAGGTCCTTTTGAGGATTGAGTATAGCTTTAATGATGCAACTCCTTGAGAGCTTGAAAATCAGTGCCATTTTCCTTTCAATAAGGCAAATCTGCTAGATTCCATGTATCATTACGCATGATGAAATCATACTCAATTGACATAGCAACCATCCAAATTTTATCCTCTTGTGATCTTCAAAGGAGACATACCCATATGGTAATGGGTATGGGTTAACCATTACAATAAGTAATCTAGATGCATGATGAGAAGCTAAGTCCCATATGGTAATGGGTATGGGTTAACCATTACAATAAGTAATCTAGATGCATGATGAGAAGCTAAGTCCCATATGGTAATGGGGTAACCATCCCATTACCACATATTGTAATGGGTTAACCATTACAATAAGTAATCTAGATGCATGATGAGAAGCAAAGTCCCATATGGTAATGGGTTAACCATCCCATTACCACATATTGTATCTAATAGCCATTTGGGCATCTTTTTGGATGCTTGAGTTGCTATCGTTTCCTCATTTTTTGTACATTCCATAGATGCCTCATTTGTGGGCTGATCTATGGACAAACTAGCATGCTAATTTTTGCTAAAATGGGCTATGGCCCCACTATTATAGGTTGCATTTTAGATGTGAAATTGAAAGTTGCACATCTAGCTGACTCATATTGTACAGGGGCATCAAGGAACTAAACACATCTTGTGGAAAAATTTTCATGCTATTTTTTGCATGACAGCAAAGGCTAAACTGAGTTCTCCACAAACACATTTCTACCTACTTTAATCTGCGTGCTAGATGGTAGAGTTTGTACTCTTTGCTTTCAAAAGTTTAACCCATAAAAATGCATTTTATAGCTTTGCCATCAAGCTTGGTTTGCTTTATTGCTCTTGCACTAATGCATATGACAACATCCAAACACTTGGAAGCGTGCAATTGAAGGCTTTCTACCATGCCAAGCTTCAAATGGAGTTATTGTCTATAAGGCTTTCGTGGGCATATATTTAGCACGTATGTTGCACACAAAAAGTATCAAGTGAACTTTGACTAGCCAAATTGTTCAATTGAAATATGTATGGCATAGTACATTGATGAACAATGCCTTTGTCTACCAAGTAAGAAGCATGAAACTCCTTTGACACATCCTCCCACCTCGATCGATACAAAGAGTACCAATTTTGCTATCTCAAATTTATCGTTCATTGGATATATACCCAAGTGAATGCCAACCGGTGCCTGCAACTGCGACGGTTCCGGTGAACTTGAGGCTGAAAAGTGGCGGAGGAGATGTCTTGACGGAATGCGATCGGAAAGATCAAAAGTGCGTGACCGAAATGTGAGAGTTAGGAATAATTAAAAAAAAAAAAGTGAAGGAAAAAAAAAAAAGGGGGCAGTGAGTCATGATGATGAACCATTGAGGACGGCAGGGCCCTTTTAATGTAGTCTTATGAGCTTTCACATCTTCATCTTCATCTTCATCTTCATCTTCTTTTGATACTCAGCAAAAAAAACTCTGCTTTTTTCTGTCCCTCTTTTTGCCCTTGCATCTCCTCTGATCCCTCCCATTTTCCTTCTTCCTCTTTCCCGATCTCTCCCTCCCCTGCTTCCCCCCCGCCCCGCCCCCCCCTTGCCTCATGGCCTCCAAACGTATCCTCAAGGAGCTCAAGGACTTGCAGAAAGACCCCCCCACTTCCTGCAGCGCCGGTCAGTATCCTTCGATGTGTGGCGCGTTTGCAAACTCCTTTTTTTCTTTGCCTGCCGACCACCGGCCTGGTTTTCCGGGCCCTGCAGAGAGGTCAGTCGAGTTTGGTTGAACACGTTCTCCCTGAGCCTCACTGAACGACTCATCTGTTGTAACAGCTGACCGGTCTTTGCTTGTATAGGTCTAGTTCTTGCATCTGGACAGCTGAGCTTTTTATGCCACTCGCTTTTTTATTTCTGAACCGGTTCTTGTCTCTTTTAGCTTGCTCGTTTTTGAAAGGCAGGCGGCTACACCTTCTGAGTTCGATGCAGTCATGGGCTGCGTTGAACGTTGGATACTGAGATGCCCATGATCTTGCTGCTGTTATCTGATTGTAAGGGCGCTTTGTTTAGGTCCGGTGGCGGAGGATATGTTTCACTGGCAGGCGACAATCATGGGACCTGCGGATAGTCCTTATGCAGGGGGCGTGTTTTTGGTGACAATTCATTTTCCTCCAGATTACCCCTTTAAACCTCCCAAGGTATGGCTCTTCTACTCTAGAAATTTTGTTTAAAATCTGAAGCCTTGGGGCTTTGCTGAAGGAACCGTCGTGGAATGATCTATCCATGAAATATTGTATCGCTTACCCGATGCATTTGGCATGTCCGTACCTGCTTGCTGTCTGCTTTTTTTTGGGTCTTCCAGACATCTAAATAGTCTCACAAAGTTATTCTTAGATCTGTTTCGAGGCATTCTTTTATGCTGCATAACATGCTATGCAGGACATTGCCCACTCTGTGTAGTGGCTGAAGCCTGTTTGTGAATTTTGTTGATGGTAAATGTAGGAAGACATCCACTTCCCAGTCATCGGGTAGTATCAGAGGCAAGCAGTTTTAGTTGCCATGGCGTTCATATTTTGGTGATTAGGTTTTTTGTTGTTGACTTATGCATATTGTACCTTCTTTAAATGATTATTATTGAGCGTTTCGCTAATTGAATACAGCGAAATGATGAGAAGTATTTCTCCGGAGGGCTGTGCTTGATTGTAAAATTAAAGACTTGGCTGCTCAATTGGTGGCAAATTCTTCCATTTGCAATAGAGATGACATGGTATAGCGTTATTGACAACTGGGTTGAATATATGTGGTCAAGTATTTCGAAGTTTTTGGAAGGTCTTCTTACGAAATGACTTGTTGATTGAACTCACCAAGCAAACGTTCACTTCAAGTCTTAGATAAGTCATGGTATGGCTGACGAGTGCAATTTGGATGCAAGGGGCTTGAATTCAAAATTGAAAATTTCATAAGTTTTTACATGGGTCGATGTAATGAGTGTGAGAAACATATGGAGCTTTTGGTAAAGCGCAGGTTAAAATGTGTATAGCATGTATCCATATAAGCCTCTTGAGGTTTTTATGAAATTAGACAAGTGGTCTGTTTGTCTTGTTGCCTCCAATGAAATGTTATACATGCTTTTGTGGGTTTTGAAGTGTTTGTTTGTCTAGAAGACAGAATGCAAGGTGTTACTTACGAATATTTTTGTCCAAGTGATAATCAGCCGTTCAATTATATTGAAATATCTTACGAGGGTGCAAAAGCCCAACGGCTAAAAATTTTCACAACAAAAATCTGAATTTGTACGATTGGATATCTTCTAGTCGTATAAAGGTATATTTTCCTATCACCTTAGCGGACATGCATATTCTTTGAATTTTTGTCCAAGTGGTTATCAACGGTTCAAGTATATCGAAATATCTTACACGGATGTAGAAGCCCCGACAGCTAAAAATTGTCACTTTAGAACAACAAAAACCTGAATTTGCACGATTGGATATATTCTAGTCTTATGAAGGTATATTTTTCTATCACCTTAGCAAACATGCAAATTCTTTGAATTTTCGTCCGAGTGGTGATCGAAACATCTTAGAAGCCCCAACAGTTAAAATTTTTAACTTTGGAACCAGATTTTTATAATGGGATACGTTCTAGTCTTACAAACGTATATTTAATTTGCTCGATTGGATATATTCTAGTCTTATGAAGGTATATTTTTCTATCACCTTAGCAAACATGCAAATTCTTTGAATTTTCGTCCGAGTGTTGATCGAAATATCTTAGAAGCCCCAACAGCCAAAAATTTTCACTTCGGAACAAGATTTTTATAATTGGATACGTTCTAGTCTTACAAAGGTATATTTTTCTATCATCTTAGCGGACATGCAAATCCTTTGAATTTGGACATGCAAATCCTTTGAATTTTCGTCCAAGTGTCCAACTATTTTGAAATATCTTACACGAGTGGAGAACACCACCGTCTAAAAATTTTCACTCTAGAACAACAAAAACTAAAATTTGTATGATTGGATACGTTCGAGTCTTTCAAAGGTAAGACTCTCAAACGAGTGGAGAACACCACCGTCTAAAAATTTTCACTCTAGAACAACAAAAACTAAAATTTGTATGATTGGATACGTTCGAGTCTTACAAAGGTAATTTTCCTATCACCTTAGCGGACATGCAAATTCTTTGAATTTTCGTCCAAGTGGTGATCAACTGTTCAACTATATCGAAATGTCTTACTTGGGTGCAGAAGTCCCAACATCTAAAAGTTTCACTTTAGATTCTAGAACAACAAAAATCTACGATTGGTTATATTCTAGTTTTTTAAAGTTATATATATTG
The DNA here is from genome assembly GCF_047967505.1 of Dipteris shenzhenensis. NCBI lineage: Eukaryota > Viridiplantae > Streptophyta > Polypodiopsida > Gleicheniales > Dipteridaceae > Dipteris > Dipteris shenzhenensis. The sequence continues at coordinate 42,909,908 of NC_141604.1, forward strand.
CAAGGTCTTATGATACGTATTTGGCTATGATATCAGCTTGCAGAGTGTTAGTTTTCTATTTCTTTTTGTGATATGGGATGAGGAATTAATATTTTATACATTATATTCATGTCTAGTGCAAATAGGACTCATGAATAAGTTCATGCCAATATGTATGCAAATCAATATACAAATCTTCGTTGTGTTGGTGCACTCCAGTCCTTAGCTCATTAACTTGTGGTTCTGTTTCGTTCATATTCCAGGTTGCCTTCAGGACAAAGGTTTTCCATCCAAACATCAACAGCAATGGCAGTATATGCTTGGATATACTTAAAGAGCAATGGAGTCCAGCGCTGACAATTTCAAAGGCAAGTTTGTGCAATCCAGGGACAGAAGTTGATTTACCTGCTGAGATCCTGTTAGATTTTTAACATGTCTCCATTTTGTCTCTATGATAGGAACGTGAGGTTTGGACAAGGGTTCTATACAGTTCTGACTTGAGTCATAGTTATATTGTGTACTGAAATTTGTATTGATCAATTCATTTATAATATTTTTGAGCGCATATATGCTGGACGTTCATCTGTCTCTGTTTTTTGTGAACAGGTTCTCCTTTCTATATGTTCTTTGCTTACGGACCCCAACCCAGATGATCCCTTGGTTCCTGAAATTGCCCACATGTATAAGACTGACAGGCCAAAATACGAGGCAACCGCAAGAAATTGGACCCAGAAATATGCCATGAGCTGAAGGATAATCTTCCTGGAAATCGGGTGGTCTTTTGTAATTAAAACAAAATGATAAAAAACATTTTATAGGTGGGCATTTAATACTCCTGCTTTTGAAATCAAGCTTTTGAAGTCTTTGTTCAAGCATGTTAAAAAATGGAAGGCTGTCAGCTTCTATTTCAAGATATGACCCAACTATCCTAATAGATAGATAACATAGTGGTGGATGCCCTTGTTGAAGGAAGAAGTGATCATGAAGCTGAGAGCATAGCATCAAATGTCGAATACCCGAAAAGGGAAGGCATGCTTTGCATTCAAAGCTTAAAAAGTATACTCATGGAATAGGGCGAGGTTGCATCATCTCTGATTTTGGATTTGATATTGGAGTGAAAAAGAAAAGTAACTTACTGATTAGTCTCTTTTTAATTTTGAGTAACTCCAGGGAAATGGTTTTTACTTTCAAGTACATGCTTCTGTATTGTAACTTATAAGTCGAAGGTTGAAATTTTTGTTCAGTGACTAGGTTAGAGCTCGAATTAGATTGCAAACCTTCCTTCAAAACTGTAAAAAGCTGCGCAGGGAACATGAGCTTGGGTTTTCCATACCTTGCTTACACTCGTAGATTCTATCACTTCTTTGATATTCAAAGTGTACTGAAAGGTGCTTTCAGCGAAACTTGGAATCTCAATTAATATGATCAATTGTATAAAGTAATGGTTCAAGCTCCGGCACAATAGTGGCATTGATTTTTTGGGTCAGATTGGTACTCATAAAACTTGTTATGATGCTGACAGTTTGGTTCTGGGAATATCATGGTTATGCTTTTATTTGTGCATTTCATTTAAGAGAGATTGCTGTCAAACTGCATATTGAACATTGTATGTTTGAAGATTTCAACAGGTACGGTTCCTTGTTGGAGCTAACAGTTGTTTGGTGAAGTGAAAAAAGGGCTGCTCAATGTTTTGCAAGGGAATTTTCTCAAATTGCATGTATGTAGGTAATCCCCCTCATCTGCTGGTTTAGGTCGAGTTCATAGAAATAACTTTTTCTAGTCATAGCGATTTGAAAGTCTTGATTTACCATGTCCCCTGAATGTGCAAGCCAATTTAACTGAAATCTGTAGCCTGCCTTGGCAGTGGAAAAGCTTTTTGTAACGTATTTAGCTTTTGATGCTACCGAATTTTTTTGATGTGGATTCATGCTTACTAGTGGAAAAGCCTATTTGTAACGTATTTAGCTTTTGATTGTACCGATTTTTTTGATGTGGATTTGTCCTTACCAGGTAGGCTTTCAGCATTGAGCTGCTTTTTCTAGTTCATACGAGCTCCTACCCATCGCCTTTGTTAGCTGTCTGCCTAGCATGAAAAATAAACGGGTTCTTGGTTTTGATTTTGGCCAATCTAAGTGTAAGGGCTAAAAGTAGTTAGACGTTCCTATATTTGATGGGCTGCAAGAAAAGATGTGCATGTGATCATGAGCTCGCATAATGTTTTAGTTGATATATTGTGTAAATTGTAGGCACAATGGAATTCCAAAATGGGTTAGTGTTTACGAGGATGTAATGATGAGGTGCTTTTGCTTTCTGGTGTATATGTTGGGTTGTTTGTCTTGTAATTTGTTTAATGGTGAGGAGCTAGGTAGGTGTGCAATATAACCATTGGATACCTAAAGTGGTGAAGATGTGAAGGTGCTTGAACCTAGGTCTTACAAAAGTGACCATGATGCTTTGTTGAACGAGTAGAGATGTGCCAAGGTATACAATGAGGATGGAAATCCTCCATGTGTCTAGCGACTTCTAGTTTAACCATTCATGGAAGACACCCCCTTGTGTGATGGGTGCAAAGTCCCAAGCTCGCTCATCCAAATTTCTTGTACATTCTTGCTTCTCTCAAGGCAATATTGAATGGCTTCTTGGAATTTTCAAAGATGGTACTTCTTGCTTTGTTTCCTAGCTAAATTCCTATTATACAACTTTAAGGTCAATAAAAGGTACATCTAAAAGAGGGTAGGATATGGCTTGGGCTTTGGTCTTGCTACCAATCTTTTTTGAAGCGCTCTAGTGTAAAAAGTTTAGTAGGTGACCATTTGCCATTTTGTGTAGCGTACATTGAGGTCGATAAGAGTTGGTTATGTTAGCCATTGGCTAGTTGATAACTTCTTTAGGCTACTTCTAGCAATCTTTAGTACTAGGTGCATTGTGACGTGTTGCTTGTGCTATGAAGGATCTAGTTTGTGCTTGTGAGAAAGATAGTGTTATGTTTTGGGGAGTCTCGATTGTAGGTGTGTTTGAACCCTTAGTAGGGGCAAGTTCTTTCCTACGTGTGGAAGATCCAATATAAAGATAGTGTTATGTTTTGGGGAGTGCTCGAGGATACAACGTTGCAAGAAGTGCTTGAGGATGCCATGTTGTGAGAAGTGCTCGAGGATGTGTTTGTGATAGTCTCGATTGTACGTGTACAATTCCTCAAGATCCTTGATTAGGGATGAGTTCTTTCAAATGGTGGGAAGACACAGTGGACATGTAGTTTTCATGTTTCACGCCCTAGGGAGTGTTTCAGCATAGACCTTGCAGTGAGTGCTTTTATGATGCCTTGTTGCAAGTATTGCTTTTATGATTTTAACGCAATTCATGAACTATATGCTCTCCATGAATTATACACTTTCCTAATTGGCACCAATTTGCATTTTCAGGGTTAGTCATACACTTTGTCATGACTAAGTTTGCTTAACTTTTGAAGACCTTTGTATAAATGATATTGGGAATAATAAACAGGATGATAGAGAGGGCAAGGATACAATCAGCACGCCAACTTGATCATTCTCTCTTAGAAGAGATGGAAACCAGCTCCATTGCTATCTTTGCTTTCTGTTCTCTCCTTCCAAAGCTCAAATTGTGATCAAAACCTTTAAGAAAGTCGAGGCATTTGGACAACGCTACTCAATTGTTACTCTTCTGGATATTCTTATGGTGCATAGCTATTTCTCACAAGTTGAAGTTAGATCAGAGTCTGTAGACGCTTTGGCTTAGCTTTTGTCCGATGTCAAGCATCATATTCATCTTCATCCTTGTGTGATTTTCATTGTGAAAATCTTTGGAGCATCGGGATCTTTGGTTCTATCCTTGCTTTTGTGTGAATGTCACACAAGCTACAATGGAACATTGTTTGTACAAGGTTGGGAAGAAGAGATTGTGTGGATCTCCTACCGAACTCTGTGGAGTTGCTATGCAGATGTGGATGGAAAGTGGAATAAGAGGGGGCACATTCAAGAGTGGGCAAATCAAGGATAGAGCGAGGAAGCTAGGTTTGAGCGCATGGAAATGGATAAGGCAAGGGATTGTTGGGAAGGGGGGGGGGGGGGGGGGGGTTGCACTGGCATGTTCAAAGATAAGATGGTTAAATATTCACACCAAGATAATCTTCTTTTTATTCATTTGCACTTTGTGTAATTAGTACATATCCATGGATTAAATTTCTAGAATTTAAATTTCATTGTAATTGAAATTGTATGAATTGAAATTTTGGAAGATAATGTCTTTGTTTTGCACTTTCCCGCGTTCTACATATCATAGCATGTGCAGAGCATATCGATAAAACAGGAAATCCTTTCTTGTATCTATTTTTTTGACTTCCATTTTCCATTTTGTCCAAAATATTGTAGTTTCATGTGTCTTTGCAAGGGTTAAATGCTACATGCACAAAATGCAAACTCCTATGTGCTGTGCATATACTATGAATGCAAATTACTATGTGTTGATTGCAACTTGCTACAAACCCAAGGAGGGCATGTTCCTTGGTCTTCTAATTTTAGAGAGGAACAAGACAACGCTAACCCCACACGAACGTGTGGTTTTGTGCTAATGATGCAAACTCCTATGCGCTATGCATATAATATGAATGCAAATTACTATGTGTTGATTGCAACTTGCTACAAACCCAAGGAAGGGCATGTTCCTTGGTCTTCTAATTTTTGAAGAGGAAGCGTGACAACTCTAACCCCACACGAATGTGTGGTTTTGTGCTAATGAGGAGTACAAAATGCTTTCCAACTATATAACACTTCTGTCATTTTTAATAATCAGTTTCAAGCTCAATTTCACAAAGTGCTATATGCCAAATGCGACATGCCATATGGTGAATAGAACAATTGTACAAATCTTAAATCAAAGAATATAATTAAATCTTCTTTCTTTATATAGCTGCCTACATGGATCTAGGTCCAAAGAATTTGGATTTCTTTAGAGCAAAATCACACAAACAATTGAGGAGTCCTTAAGATTTCCATCTATCCCCACGAAGCTTTCATGAGAGTTCACCTCAATTAAAACAAACTTTGTTAAAAACTTGGTCATGAATATTCCCTACTAATGTTTATGTGGTCTCTCCTTAAAATATGGTTGTGCCAAAGTTCTTGCTTTAATAGTGTTATGAGTAGATGAATTTGAATTGATTTGCAATTTTTGATTTCATTATATTGTGGCATTGCAACATGCAACAAGTGCAACCATTCAGCTTTTGTTTGCTTTACTTTCCTTTCATTGGCAATGAGCACTCCTTAAGCCAACAATTTCCTACATGGCATGAAGTTTACACCCACCATGAACAAATAATTCAACAAAATAAAAACAAGTTCCACAAACTCATGCCTGATATATCCCCAAACAAAAGATAACATTTTTTTAACCTAGGAAAAGAGATGGACTTATGCAACAAATATCATCAGCTTCAAACCCTCAAAAGGCATACACAATAATGCCAAATAGCCTCTATTTATCATTGAGATGATTGAACTATGAACAAAGCTACTGCTAGATGACATATTGTTAAAGAAAATGCATCACAAGTGCAGCACCATTGCATTTGTTTCTCTCCAAACTACTGGCACAGTTTAAACCTTCACTCTCCTGCTTCTAGTGCAAGCCCTACTATGGCAGTACTCACACCATCAAACATCAGGTACAAATTTTCCTAGGGCTCTCCTCCTAGCATACACTGGAAAAGAAGCATATAACATAGGAGGCACAACAATACATTTGGCCCTCTATTTTCCTCTTATGACATCTAGTTACACAAGCCTTTCGGGTGAAAAACTAGAAGCATTATCCACATAAAAATGTAGGGTTGGTAGTCTTTGATGAAGTTTCATTGTTGAAAGGTCAAAATGCATTCATTATTGTAGACATGTGCATGTTTTATCAAACACAACTAGCTAGGGCTGTTTGGAGGTGTGGACATTCATCTTTGTGGTGACTTATGTCAAGCTAGCCCAACCAAAGACTCATAGATCTTCTCTGAGAGCATAATCATGACATTTTTCTCAATTCCCCTTCTTACATCCGTCAAGCAACTGACATAAGACATAGATGTTGCAACAACACAACAAAAATCCCTGACGTCCCAAAAGCCACCGGTGGTCTACACCTACAACTTAGCCTCAAACCTAGCATGATCGTTGAAATCTATTCATGCAATGTTCACATCCCCAATGGGCTTGTAAATGGTGTCGACACAATTTCTAGACATTCGCAAACACACACATAACCATCCATTGCCTGGATTGACTTCCATGACAAACGTGTTAGAAGCCAAACATGCTACAACATAATTTTTTTGTATTCAAGTAACACCTCAACTACATGGACTCCAATTCAACAAATAAATCATGACTTTCGAATTGGGAGAAACCATCTCGATACTATGTGCTGCACACAATTTCCCATCCAACCAGCTGCACCCAGAACTATGCATCATGCACTAGGGCTTTCATTGGATTTGAAGGCCTTCGATCCAAAAGACATCAAAGCACATGGCCTTGTGTACACTGGTTTGTTTCTTGAGTGCGTGATTCATCAAACATTTACCTTCTACACCTACGCGAAAACAAGTATATCAAGGTGGATCCAACAATACTCCAAGAAATCAAACACCGTAAGTCACTATGTGCTTGGCCCATTGTAATAGTTTGAGTTCATGACCAAAAATACCAATAGGCCAACCCTACAATCTCTCACATGAGTTGGAAATCCTCTCGAGACAAAAAGTATTTTCATAGCATCAACCCTTTGTTTGCAAGAAATGCATGTACCGTCGACACATCCCATACAACTTCCACAATTCAATTGCATTTCTAGAACATAAGGCGTAGGGATTGCAATATATTACAAACAAGACCTCAAACTTCTAAGAGAAGACTAGTCCTTCCAAGAAGGTGTTGAATGCTTGCTCACTACATTCTGATCCCAAAAATTGTAATGCATTGTAGTACTCATTGTGTACATATCGATAAAAACCAAAACACAAATTCTACTACACTTACTCCAGCTACCCGTGACAATAATCCCAAGAACTAAAACATATGTCTTAGGTGACTTTAACATTGATATCAACAAAACTAGCACAAGTGTCACATAGCTCCACTAGTTCATGTCTATGCACAATATGAAACAATTGACAAACCAACAACAATCCATGGGTCAACCTTGGACCACATTTAACAACAACACGTGCACTAACAACCAGTCATGTGGCACAAACTTTGTAAATTGGTCACTACACTTGACAACATTTGTTACTATAAATAAAAATCCTTAACTTGAGATTATCTTTCCCTCTGGATGTCATTGGCCATCTCTTGTGAGTAAGCTTGTTGTTCACATTGTTTTTCGCAAGCCATGTATCACACACACACACTCTCTCTCTCTCTCTCACACACACACACACACACACTTACCATTCTCCTTTTTTTGTTGCATCCACTTAATTTCTAAATTTTCTCTTTTCTTATTTTTTCTAATTCCTTTTCCTTCTCTCTCACAAACACTCCCAAATTTTTCATGATTCCTCCTAATTTTTTTCCAATTTCTTTCTTAAAGCTCTAAATCTCTCTCTCTCTCTCTCTCTCTCTCTCTCTCTCCCCCTCCCCCATCTTTAACCAATTTTCTCTTATTTTCTTCCCTATTTTTTCCTCTTCCTTCCCCACTATTTTCCCTAATTTCACTTGATTTCCCCCCAATTATTTTTATTTGATTTTTTAAACTAACTTTTTAAATCATTTTTCCTTTTTTTGAAATTCTCTCTAGGCCCCTTTTTAAACACCTTTAAAGTCCACATCGAGCTGTTTAAGTTTGTGTTTAAGCCACTATTTTATTGTGACCCTGATAACAAGGGAGGGGTGTTTATGACACCTGTCTTCCCAATTAAAGTTAAGCTAGTTCGCACCATGTTTTCTTGTTGGATGGTGGCAGGTATGCAGACTCTCCTCTTTAATAAAAGAGATGATTATCCGGAGTTCACCAAGCTCCAAATTTTTTTTGCTTTTTTTTTTCCAAAAACATTATTGTCATTTCTTATCAAAGCTCTTATATACTTTTTATGCAATTTTGGTCTTTACCTACATACTTAAACTCTTCCTTAATTCTATAATGTTCTCTTTCTATCCTTTACCTTGACTCTTTTGTCTTTTCACTATGCAAAAGGGGTTGTTGTCTTGTCTTCCACACGCATGTCCTTTCCTATCTGTAACTTTAGACGGTTGCACATAGTACACTGAAGTCATTAAGGCCTTTTTTGGCTTGTTGACTCCTTTCTCTAACTTGTAGCCTATTTTCCTTTTAGAAATTCTCATGGGATGTTTCGCTCCAATCAGAAGCTCTCAACAACCCTCTTTCGACTCCTTCTCCCTCATCCCAAGCATCTTTGGATGGTTGCACTTATTACATTTAAGTCATCATGGCATTGCCTTTTGACTCAATTGCTCGCTGAGCAATTTTCTCTTTCTTTCTAAGAAGTCTTCCACCCCAAAAAATTCTCAGATTAGCCCACTCCATCCCTTGTATGGCTATCATATAAACTCTTTTTTCCCCTGGTTACTTGCAAAACCAATAGTTCCCATTGCTCCAAAATCGCATGTCTTACTCAAGCACTTCTCTTACTCTTTTTCCACTACTTATTTGTTGACACTTCTAAAACATTACTAGTCCTTTTCGGGTAGACATTGGGTCATCACACTAGGTGATGACCTACTGTCTCACCTAGTGTGTGTATCCTACTGGGGCAAAGGTGGGTACACACACACACACACTATTCTCCTTTTTCTTTTGCATTGACTTAATCTCTTAATTTTCCCTTTTCCTATTTTTTTCTAATTCCTTTTCCTTCTATCTCACAAACCCTCCCTAATTTTTCTTGATTCCTCCTAATTTTTTTTCCTCTAAATTAGACAAAATATCCTCCAAATTGGTTACTCTAGGAGGGATACCACATGATAGTCAAAGATTAAGATAAATATTTAATTTCTAAATCCACATGATAATGATAGTTTAGGAGGGATACCACATGATAGTCAAACATAAAGATTTAATTTCTAAATCCATGTAGTAACTAGTTTGAATTCCTTTCATGTATGTAAGTTTTAATTTATCATCCCGTGTCAGGAAACCTACCAACCACAATAAAAATCCAACCCCTTATGTTGCCAAGACTAGTGAGAGCCACATTGCCATAACCTCTCTACTCTTAAGACTAGTGAGAGACACATTGCCATAGTGGTAGAAGAGCAGGCTAAAAGGCATGGCTGGTAAGTCTATTTCTCTTATAATTTATTGTTTTATTTTTTAATTATCCGTATATGGCTTTTCATCTAACTCTCATAATTTGAGAGCATAGGAATTTGTGATTCACCATCCTCTTACATACACAGAGTATAGGTATGCACAGAGAGTATGGTGAGGCCCTTTTTCTAGGAGCTAGAGCATTAGAGATACGAGATGGATTGGGCTGCAGTGGCCTCTTGGAATGTAAGTCTACTCCAATCATCGTTGTTCTCAAGCATGTTTGATCAGACCATTGATATTACAATTAAGTTATAATCTCATTTTTTAAGTTGTTTCATTCTTATGGTGAGCATGTGGAAACCATAGGTGACACTGAGGAGGAGGATCTTGCAAGTGGAGACATGGGGGAGAGAGAGGAGGGCAAGGAATCACACAGAGGCCTAGAGGCCGTAGGATCCTGCTAAGGTGGGGACGAGTCTAGTAGCTCAAAGGAGGATGAGTAGTGGTTTTGCCATTTTTTTCAGGTATAAGTCGAGTAGGGCAAGGTCTGAGACATCTTCTTCCCCATGTATGTTGTGGGCTTGCCCCTCAGATCTAAAGTTCCAGACTCTAGTGCAAATGTGAATGGCTCCTCCAAGTTGTGCAATCTCTTAGACCCTCCTAGGTTGGTTAGTATGCACAATGGAGTCAACTATCCTTCCAAGAGTCATCTCTGACACCACCCGCCTTCGGGTAACATCAGTTAGTATGTGGTCATCCTCTTCTTCTACAGTTCCTTGAGTGTCTCCTGTAGTACCATCACTGTGCTCAACTAGTTCATCATCTTCTTGTATAATGGTCTTGTCTTTGAGTCACCCCGCTGACCTCTCCACCACCTTGTTTGGTACTTGTGGTCATCATCCATGCTGATACATGTGGGGATTATTAAAAAAACCAAAAGGCATTCGTTCATACATTAGATTAGCCAAACCAGGTGCAGATACTTCCTAGATCACCTCTTGCACCTTCCGTGAAGTACCAAGGGATTCAGGATCCTCTTTTGGGCATAACTCCACCATGTTGATGGCAGGACCCCCATCCAATTTGATATGACAGCTTCTTCCGTGTCTAGTCCAGCATGTTCCAACAAGTACATCAAACTCTCTCCGTCATCTCAGGCTATCGTTTCATAGGTTTCATCTTGGAAGGGTGAGTCCTCCATATAGGCCAACTCTTCTTTCCATATGGGCCAATCCCCAAGTGCCCATTGCTCCTCTCCCACCCCTACTTCTTCTTCAAGATCCCCTTCCCCAAGTTCCATAGGTCGGTGATGAGCCCTACCAATATCCATGTCTATTTCCAAGGATGTGAATCCCAAAGGCAACCAAATTTCATCACTTGACCAATCTTGAATGGCCATTGCTGAATGCAACCATGGTCTACCGAGAAGTAGAAAATACGTCTGCTCACCCCCCCAAGTTCCACAAGTCGGTGATGAGCCCTACCAATATCCATGTCTATTTCCAAGGATGTGGATCCCAAAGGCAACCAAATTTCATCACTTGACCAATCTTGAATGGCCATTGCTGAATGCAACCATGGTCTACCGAGAAGTAGAAAATACGTCTGCTCACACTATAAAATTGGATAGGATTGGAACTCCCCCAATCTTCACGTGAACACATTTGATCACCCCCATAGGCTTCACCTTGCATTGATCCTCCATGCGCACTTGAAAATGAACGTCAATTGTAATTTTTTAACCCAATTGTTGAAGCGTATCTCTCGGCATGATGCACTGCTGCCCCACCATCCAAAAATACATCTTTCAGCTTGGGACTTTGTTCCACCGTGAGCTTGGGACTTTGTTCACACATGAGAGAAGTATAGGTTGAACAGTGGTCTAGCATCATCCCATCTTGAATTGGTACTGTCTCTCATGTAGGCCCGCCTTGAATAGATCCCCTTTGTCGACCTCCTAGCATATGATTCTGGATTGCAATAGTCTGATGCTTGATTTATGGAGACAATACACAGAGTTGTTGTAGGGTGAAGTTGGCCCTAAATTCCATCTAATATTCAATCAAAAAATAGGACTGGACAATAGCAGTAGCATTTTGTGCCCTCATCCACCGAGCTTCTAGCCGAGGGTCGAAGCTCACTTGAGGGAGAGAAGGTACCTCTAAATTATGAATCAGTGGTGTCTCTTGCATCAACCATTTTTCCATTTTCTTGGGCACCATTGGGCCTCACCCCCATATCCTTCTCTTTGTTGAATGTGCTTCTATTAGTGGTGTCTCCAAAAGACTGAAAAATGCATACACATATCCACTCCTAGCAATGGGATTGCCAAGGTCAGACTTAAATCTGACTAATGTCGAAAAAGAAAGAGACAGGAAAAAGCAATAGCTAAGACAACCATTTGTAGAGTAGAAATGTTGCGTATAGTTTGTATTACAACAGATATCAACAACAACCCCTTATGCAAGAGGTGATGATCAGTTTATAACATCTGATGGTATTCCGACCTCAATTGGATAACAGTTAGAAAATAGACATAGTCCTAGAAATGATGTGGTGGATAAGGCCACTAATACATGCTCTTAGGGATAATTATAACTATCCCTATAGTTACAAAAGTATCCACTACTTGTTATTGTAACTACCCTTTACTAAAGGTCTACTAACCCTCTTTGGTTGAGGTCCACGTGGGTGGAGAAGTCATCCTGAACACCTTGCACACCCAGTGGTAAAATTTTTGCAAAAAAATTGGACTCAAACCGTTCACTGGAAGTAATCCATCAGCTAAACTTTGATGGTGTGGGTGGAGTTCAGGTTTATGACGCTCCTCAAAGCTCAAACACAGTAGAGGATCACCAATAGTGTTAGTGGTGTCTCCAAACCAAAAGACTGAAAAATGCACACATATCCACTCCTGGCAATGGGATTGCCAGGGTCACTTAATCTGACTAATGTCAAAAAATAAAGAGACAGGAGAAAGCATAAAAATAACCGCGCCAACCGTTTGTAGAGTAGAAATATTGTGTATACTTTGTATTACAACAGATAGCAACAATAACCCCTCATGCAGGAGGTGATGATCAGCTTATTACAACATCCAATGGTATTCCGACCTCAGTCAGATAATAGTTTGAAAACAGACATAGTCCTAGAAATGATGTGGTGGATAAGGCCACTACCACATGCTATTAGGGACAGTTATAACTGTCCCTACAGTTACAAAAGTATCCACTACTTGCTATTGTAACCCCCCTTTACTTGAGGTCTACTAACCCTCCTTGATTGAGGTCCACATGGGTGGGGAATTCATCCTTAACAGCTTCCTAGGGAGAAAGCAGATGGACCTGCTTTGTGACTCCTTCTTAGCCTTTTGTCCTAGAGTTGTCACTTCCATTGCAAACCACGTGGGTGGAGAAGTCATCCTCAACAACTTCCTAGGGAGAAAGCAGATGGGCTTGCTTGTGACTCCTCAGCCTTTTGTCCTAGAGTTGTCACTTCCATTGCAAACCTCATTGTTCTAGACTTGCAGGAAGGAAACTGAGGTGTGCTGCGTTCATCTTCAGAACTAGATTGAAGATCTGTAGTGACACTCTTAACCACGTCCTAGTACCTTGAAGGCATAGATTTTCACTTAGTAATAGGAGAGGACAAGGGTGATGCATTCCTGCACCCACTGTCCACCTTGGAAGAAGGAGGTGGGGATGCTCCTGTAGTGACTGAGTTGGTACTAGTTGGTGATGAGGCCTCTGATATTGATGTTGAGTCATTCTTACTAATGTCACCTTTCGTTTGTGACCTTCTCCCAACATTGCACCAATTAAATGGGGTTTGTCACCCTCCCCCTGTGTTGCACTATGTACAAGAGGGTCCCCCGAACGGTTGTGCGTAGTTGTCTTGGTAGTTGCCATACTCGCCACATCTATAGCACATGATGGGTCCACGAAAGTTGCTACCTCTGCCTGCACCTCTACTTCCACCTTAGAACCCACCCCATCAACTGCATTGATAAGGGGATCCATATCCACCCCCTGACATAGGTGGTTGATACTGTACATAGTAGGGCGGAGGATAGAAGTATGGAGTCCCAATTTGATTGGGAGCAAGAGCTTGGAGTAAAGGAGGATTAGGAGGTAGTGGAGATGGAAATGCAGGAGGGGTAGGTGGTTCAGGTGCCTTCATAAGGGATGAAACTAGGGCTACTGGCCCCAAAGTGGTCGGTGCAGCTCTATTGACTGTAGCCACTAGAGGTTCCCCAGTTGGATACTCCGGTAGAAGCTTCCTCAACCCCTTAAGATACCTACACCCGAAGGCATCATGTCCATGAATTTCACAAAATGTGTAAAAGGAGTTCGAAGTGGGTACCTTCTGGTTCGATGGACATTCCCAGTAGAGACATGGCCAAAACCCTTGCAGTCCGTGCACCAGAGACCAATTCTTATCTGAGCTTCAAAGGGTGACTATCCATCAGCCCTTATTCTTTAATACCTTCTTTTATTTCTTCTAACTCCTTCTTGAGTTTTTGCCATGTCGGTGAGCCCTCTTCTCTAGGAGCAGCTAGGTGGTCTGAGTGTGTGTTGAGGCCCCCTTTTTCTCCCATCCTAGGCGATGGCCTCAAGAACCAAGGACCTAGAATTGGATCCCCTTTTCTACAAATGTCCTTGTCCCCACCTCCTAAACACATGAAATGATGCCATGTGTAGTCTCCCACCTAGCCCATCCCCATTTTTTTGATTGTCACCATATAACTAGAGGGAATAGGGTAGAAATACCCATTCCCATCCAAGTCATTAAGAGGTATTTGTCATGGAGGGGAAAAAGAGGGGAAACCAGGATGCCTCTTTTGGATGTTCGTCCCTTGGAAGAGCATATTTTGGGTGTGTTTCCTTTGATGCATGATATAACGGCCCAAGAGAAAATGAGAAAGGGCTATAAAGAAATGTCACATCAATAGAAGAGAAAAGTCACATCAATGGTTCTCAAGGGTAGCGGAAATACCACCATAAGGCTATGTTCTCCACTATTTCTCCTCTCTGTTCTATTTACCATGGTGCATTTTGTACACCATAAGGGAAACAGCCATTTCCCCTATTTTTCCCTCCTTGACATAGTGTTTTCCCTCTATTTGCTAGGATGCATTTTTTTGCACAACATAAAGGAAATAGCTATTTCCCTTCTTTTTTCCCTCCATGAAATAAAACCAGATAGAAACACCACGGGAGGTCATTTAGGTAAATTTAAGTGCATCAACAATTTCCACTAAATAATGTCCAACCAGTGAGTCCTTTTGATTCATCACTTTGCCTAAATCCATTAGATGAGATCGAAGAGCCCTTAGGACGTAAGTATCTTGAACTCCATCCAGATATTCTGCCAAAAGAATATATGGTTTTGGATCATCCAAATAGCACTCACCACGGCCACCCTTATATATGGCCAGCATGTTATTAAGGTAGACAACAACCACACAGGATCACCAAGCAAAAGCAACTTCCAATTGGACACTAAGAAGAAATGAGACATAAGGCCCACTTGGTAAACTATTACTTCAACATTGTGCCATACCCCTCGAGAAATTGGGCAATGCCAAAACAAATGCCTAAGCAGCTCAATCGCTTTCCCACATAAAGGACACTAGGGCTCACTGGGAATCTTGTGGCTAGCTTAGCCTGTACTTGGGAGCCATTGACGCAACATTTTCCACACTAGGAAGCTGCAACTACCCATTCTCCACCCTCTCCAAACATCTTTGTATCTCTCTCACCACCAGCCTGGAGTATGCTATCATCCCCACTTCTTATTGTAGCTCATGGGACTATGGCTGCACCACTAGAAGATTTCAGTAAATTACCTTGGCAGAAGTCTTTCTCAAGCATGTCTGAGCAAGAAACCATTGGCTCACCTCCAATCATGAGACTCAAAATGTAGTTGGAAGACTAAGACTACAGAATCCTGTCAAGCATTGACTACATAAGGGTAGACTCCCTAGCATTCATTGAGAACTGAGCCAAAATCTCATCCAGTTGGTACCTGTCACCTTTAGAGGCATCCCATATCTGAGACTAGGAGCACAAGCCTTTTTTAAAGATACTTCTAGCTTAGGACAGATCTAGTCGGGCAAAGGGACTGTGGGGGTTAAAGGTCATTGTGCCTTTACCCCGGTTATGTACAATACTCAAACACATATATAAATGAATGAAAAAGAAGATTAGGGTGGTTTTGAACCCACCAAACTTGTGTGGCTCTCTGTCTCTCTCTCTCCTTCTTCCGTTCTTGCTTTCGTTGAGAGCACTCTCCACTGGTATCAGAGCCCGGGTGATCTAGCTAAGCGTGCGTGAATGCTTGAAGCTTAGTAGCTCTGTGGGAGGAAGGAGAAGCTTTGTGGGAAGCTTTGTGGGTGACTTTACTTGCATCTGAGTGTGCAGAGACCTTGGAGGAACCTTTGGAAAAGTCACTTTGGCTTTGCGAAGTGGTTTTGAGAGCCTGTTAAGAGCTTTCAAAGAAAAAGTCGTTTTTTGAGCTTTTCCCTGTTCTGTTCGATGATAGAGACTCCGTATTGACTTTATTGCTTGATTTTGGTGTCCACTTCACTTCAGGAGCTTGGAAACACCTTCATTCTTGAATCTGGGGTCATTTCATTGGATTTCTGACTCACTGTGTCAGTTCCTGCGTTTTTTGCCCGGGTGTTGGAACTCAAGTTTGAAGCAACCATTTGCAGATCTGTCAGTTCCGGTGGACTCAGGAGGTCCTAAAACTTCTATGTTGCTCATCATTCGCACTCCGGTGGAGTTTACAAACAGCTCTGTTTCCAAAAACGTTTTTCAGTCCGTGTGTTGGACCCAGTGGTTGAGACCACGGTTTCCAAAACCGTCTGTCCCATTGCGTTCCGGACGCCCAAAAACCCCTACCTGTCAATCCTTGCGCGATTCGGTGGGGACCACATATGTCTGAATGCACCAAATCAAGCATTTCAAACTCTTTCTTTCCCCTTCTTTTATGGGCTGATTTAGTCTGCTTCCCATAGAGATAGTGCTCACAAAATTCAAAATCAGAGAAACTCAAATGCGGTACATAACCCAAACGGCATAAGAGTTTCATTCCATTCTGGCTCATGTGCCCCAACCTGCAATGCCACAAAGAAGTGCTTGGCTGCTCGGTTATTGCAACAACATGATCAAATACCCCTGATACATGTAAGGGATACAAAGTCCCACACTTGGCACCCCTAGCCAAAAGCATAGAGCCCTTTTGAATTTTCCAACTTTGAGCCAAAAGTGGTGTGAAAACCAGCATCATCTAGCTGACCCACTGAAATAAGACTCTTGGTCAGCTTAGGCACATGTCTCACATGTTTCAAAACAAATGCAGACCCATTTGCAAAAGAAAACTTTATGTCACCTGCTCCCACTATGTCACATGCATAGTCATTTCCAAGATGCACACAACCTATCTTTCCACTGTCATAAGTGGAGAACCATTCCCTATGGGGAGTAACATGGAATGAAGCACCAGAATCCAAAATCCAATCTTGGGAATATGCATCATCTGAAGTGGTAAGCAACTCTGCAGATAAACTAGACATGAAGAGAACATCATTGTCACTATCACGTGTGACTGCATTGATCTCCTCGATCTTCACTTTTCCTTTGTCCTCCCTTGGACTCTCTTCCTTTTGATTTGCACACCAATTTGCATTCTTTTTCTTATCCTTTTGCTCTCTTTTCAGCTTGTAGCAATCCTTTTTCATATGGCCCTTCTTGCCACAGTGGTAACGCTCAATGTTCCGTGCCCTGGATTTGCTACGAGACTTCCCTCTTTCTTGGGACTTCCCCCTGAACTGTGATCTGCCCCTTTGCACATTTAAGGCTGCATCCTGCTTGTTGCCATCCATAGACTTCCGTCTAATCTCCTCAGCCAACAAGCTACCCACAACATCATCAAATTTCAGTACTCCACCAGGTGCAGAGTTACTGACAGCTGTACGGAAGGTATCCCATGAGGATGGCAATGAACATAAGAGAAATATTGCCTTAGTCTCCGCATCAAAATTCATTTTCTGAGCCTGAAGCTGGCTGAAAATAATATTGAATTCATTCAAGTGAGAAGCAATGGAGACCCCTTCCTTCACCTGCAGCTCAAACAACCTCTTCATGAGGTAAAGTTTATTAGAGGCAGTTTCCTTCTCATAAGTGGCACACAGTTTCTTCCACAAATCTTCAGTAGTCTGCTCATTTAATACTGTGAAATAAACTGACTCTGCAAGATGAAGTCTAATAGTAGACTTTGCTAATGCATCCAACTCATTCCAATCATCCTCAGACATATTTGTAGGCTTAGCTTCAATCCCTGCCAAGGGTTTAATCTGCTTCTTTTGAATAAGCACATCCCTTATTTGCAATGCATCCAAATGGCCTATAAATCATCCACTGCAACCCAATGCACACCACGAATGAGCGCACACTGCTCAAACTGCAACCAGAGTGATCTGCATAAGGTATGCTCAAGAAATCATAGTCCCACGGTAATGAGCGCTACTGAAAATAGAACCTGAGATGCCTCAAAACATGGGTGCCATTGCATAATCGGACTCAGCAAGAAAATCTGCAAATATCTCTCTTCTGCCAAAACTCCAAAATCCCAACCGATGAGTGAGAAATGGGAGTCCACACTTATCCACTGCCATGTGGCATAAATCTAAGGTTTCAAAACCTTAGAATGCCTACACGGTCATTAGGCGGGGCTGAATACTATGTGACATTCATTGATGATGCAACTAGGAAAGTGTGGGCTTATGCTATAGCTCGGAAGAGTGATGTGTTCCAGGTATTTCAGAAATGGCTAGCCTTGGTTGAGAATCAGTCAGGTAGAACGCTTAAATGCCTACGGACTGACAATGGTGGAGAGTATCTCTCTCATGACTTTCAGCATTTCTGTGATACTCGTGGGATTAAGAGGGAGCTTACATCCCCTCGTACTCCAGAGCAAAATCCAGTTGCAGAAAAGATGAACCGTACCATTCAAGAAAGGTTGCAATGCATGTTTTCCAATGCAAGTCTTTCTGGTGGTTTTTGGGTTGAGGCAATGAAGACTGCAGTGCATGTGATCAATAGATCACCTAGTAAGAGTTTGGATGGTGGTATTCCTGAAGAGGCATGGAGTGGCAAGAAGCCCTCTTACTCTCATTTGCGTATATTTGGGTGTGAGGCATATGCACATGTGCCAAAAGAGCTTCGAAAGAAGCTAGATCCTAAGTCTAGGAAATGCATCTTTCTGGGTTATGGTGAAAGTGGAGAGATGGGCTATCGTCTCTAGGATCCAGAAGCAAAGAAGATCATACGCAGCCATGATGTGGTCTTCAATGAGAAGAAGATGCATAAGGCACCCATGAGGGATGTGGAAATGAGGAAAATCACTTTCCAGGATGTAAATCCACCTGCATATGTTGATAGACAGCAAGCTGTCCATGCACCACTGTCCATGCACCAAACGTGCAAGAAATGGTACAACTAAGTACTCCCACAGGTATACAATCAAGGGTAGATGATGGATCATCTATTGGTGGAAATGATGAGCCTAATATGGCTGATATGCAAATGGGACAGCAAGCTGAAATGCCCTTGAGAAGATCATCTAGAGTATCTAGACCGCCTGATAGGTTTGTTCCAGGGGTAGACTATGTGATGCTTACTGATTGCGGGGAGCCTTCTTGCTACAGAGAAGCTATGATGCGTGAGGATCAACGCAAGTGGGAGTATGCTATGCAATCAGAGATGAGTTCACTTATGAAGAATAAGACTTGGGACTTGGTTTCTTTGCCACATGGAAAGAAAGCATTGCCATGTAAATGGGTCTACAAAATGAAGGTCACAGGTGATGATGTGCCTAGGTACAAGGCCCGTTTGGTTGCTAAAGGGTTCAAGCAAGAGAAGGGTGTGGACTTTGATGAGATATTCTCTCCGGTTGTGAAGATGACCACACTTAGATGCATGCTTGGACTAGTGGCATCAGAGGATATGGAGCTTATGCAAATGGATGTCAAGACAGCTTTCTTGCATGGGGATTTGCATGAGGAAATTTACATGGTGCAGCCGGAAGGCTTTGAAGAAAAGGGCAAAGAGCATTTAGTTTGCAAGCTGAAGAAGAGTCTCTATGGTCTTAAGCAAGCGCCTAGAGAATGGTATCAGAAGTTTGATGCTTTCATTCGGTCCCAGGGTTTTAGAAGGAGTGAAATTGATCACTGCCTCTACACTAAAAGGGCTAAGGATAATAGCCTGATAATCTTGGCACTATATGTGGATGATATGCTATTGGCTAGCAAGAATACTTATGAGCTAGATGCATTAAAGGCCAAGTTGCATGAGGCCTTTGATATGAAGGATTTGGGACTTGCAGGTCATATTCTTGGTATGCGCATCACGCGTGATCGGAGTAGGAAACTCCTTTGGCTTTCACAAAAAGAGTATGTTACAAAAGTATTACAGCGTTTCAATATGGAGGGGGGGAAGGCAGTGAGTACTCCATTGCCTCCATATGTGAAATTGAGTCATACAGATAGTCCCAAATCAGATGAGGAAAGGGCCATGATGGCCAAGGTTCCTTATGCATCAGCAGTTGGGAGTCTTATGTATGCTATGATAGCTACTAGACCAGACATTGCATTTACAGTGGGAGTTGTTAGCCGGTATATGGCTAATCCAGGAAAGAGGCATTGGGAGGCAGTTAAGTGCATCATGAGGTACATGAAGGGTACCAAGGAGATGTGCATTTGCTTTGGTAAAGGAGACATGCGTGTACTTGGGTACACAGATTCAGACTATGCAGGGCATGTGGATAGTAGGAGATCCACTTCTGGTTATGTGTTCACCTTTGCAGGTAGCCTATCATATGAGGGCAATCCAACCCAAAACCCCACGCCCAAATCTTGTCCACACTCAATGAACCAATTGATTATCTCAACCCATTGTACCTTGCTTGAGAATGACAAAGGTAGTCACTTCCCAATAAGGGAAGCATTCTTGACCCCAATATCAAGAACTCCGAGACGACCCAACAATTTGGGAGCTTTAAGATCTTCCCATGGAATATAATACATCTTTTGTTTTCCTCCTCCTTCTACCAAGAGGAAAGCATACATAAACCTCTCAATTTCAAGCTAATGAGTTCTTTTGAAATTCTAGACTAAAGCCACATAAGTCGTGGAAGTCGGAAGGATGTGCTCACTTTTTAATTATCACTACTCTTACATTCCAACTAAGACACATGCCATACCAGCATCTAAACTTAGCCTTGATCTGCTCTTTGAACTAGTCAAATCTTTGACGAACTAAAACACCCAAGCCAAGCAGGGCGCCCAAATATTGGACCACTTCACCTCATTTGATCCACTGGACATCCATGGAGCTAGACTAGTTCGGTATAACATCAAGATTAATTACCTGTGTTAAATGTGATGTTGTTTGGTGAAAATGTGATTTTGTGTCATTTTGAACCTCAAATGCTTCATAAAGTCTTTTTCCCACATGGCAAGAGCTGACTGATTTTGTGGGAAAAAGGGGGGTAATAAATGAGAAAACTACCACAATGTCATAAGGCCTTAAGTATGATGAATATCCGAGTGTGTATTAGGATTGTGACCAAATCCTCCTCTCGCAATGTCGAGACCTATGCACTCTGCACAAAAACTTGCAAAATATGTATAATGAAACTTTAGGTTTTCAAATTTACATGAGAGATTTATCTTTGTAGTTTCAAAAATTTGTGAAAATTTTCATATTTTAATTAGATTTTGGCTTTAAAACGAAGGTTTCCCTATGTACAAACGTAAAGGCCCGAGGTCGGTGGAGATTTAATCTCTACTGTCCACTGTGGCCACTTCAATAGAGGAAAAATGGCTAACCTACCAAATCTCGGTATTAAGCCGCTCACAATTAACGTTAATTAAGACACTAACCCACCCATAATTAACTTTAACTAAGCCGCGGTGCCTAAATTAGCCCCCACAATTCAAAATTTCACCTACGGTTCATGATGTAACCCTTCCCTCCGGCACTCCACATGGGGGCATGAACCGTGGTCGGTCTTTCTGGGTTAGGAAGTGCCACTCGCAAGGTTCCGGGGAGAGCAAAAAGTCCTTCTCCATGCCATTCCACCTATATGTAAAAGTGAGCCAATTTCTAGGTCCCATAAAGGCCTCTTCTGGCCCATTCCAAAAACTTCTCTTAGCGAACATTGGAATTATGCTCCAGCAAGTTCAAATTGAGTGGAGTAAGCTTTGGGTCGCATCATCACATCGCTCTTCTCTCGAAGAAATTATGGCAGGCCAGAAGATTATAATGCTCAGACAAAGGATACGGTTTCGAATTGAGGGATCCAACGAATCGAAAAATGTGAAGAACACCGTAAGATTGATATCTCTCACGGTGAGACCAAATACAAAACATGGGTTCCTTCAAAATGAAGGACAGTGATGTGGGCAGTTTCCACACTACTTCGTGCTAGCCAGATGTAGTTGGAGATGGCTTTGAAAGCCCATTTTTGCGCCAAGGGTAGCTGGCTTCCGTTCTGGACGTATGCAAATAAGGTGCATACATCTTTGGGCTCTTTTGATCTAATTTGGATGTCATACAGGCTTCTGAAAGGTCATTGGATCGTCTCTGCGGAGCTCGCTATCGCGGCATCAACTGAGTGTGGGAGCTGTGATCATTACCTTTTTAAACCTGCATCGATGTCGTTGACAAATCATAACCTGGGCAGTGTGGAATCATGCTCAACGATCCGCATGTCTCATCGACTGGATGACCCTCCTCTGCATCCATCCTCCTATTCTTCTCTTTTGCGGAGCTGCGGGGAAACTAAAGCCCTGTCAGATGGCAAACGCATCCATGACAATATTGTCAAAAGTGGACTCGAGGAGGACATGTTCTTAGGTAACCTCTTATTGCAGATGTATGGTAAGTGTGGAGCTCTTGAAGATGTGCGTGCATTTTTTGACAAAATGCATCAACGGGATCAATTCTCATGGAATTTTGTGATCAGGGCATGTGCTCGTTATGGCCAGGGCAATGTAGCTCTCGACCTCTTCAAATTGATGCAGCGAGAAGGAGTTGATCCAGACAAATTCATCTTCGCCAGTATTCTCTCCGCATGTTCTACAGAGGAAGCTGTAGCAGAAGGCAGGGTAATGCATGACCACATTGCAAGGTATGGATTTGAGTCAGATATTGTCGTGGGAACTGCACTTGTCAACATGTATGGGAAATGCGCGAGCTTGGAGGATGCACAGAAAACATTCATCAGCATGCCTGAGCGGAATACAGTTTCGTGGAATGCCATGATTGCAGTAGAAGCACACGTTGGCCATGGGAACGATGCGCTTCAGCTCTTGAAAGAGATGCAGCAGCAAGCAGTGGCCGCAGGCAAGGTCACCTTTCTCAACATTTTCTATGCGTGTGCCAACGTTGCAAACCTTGCTGAAGGCAAAAAGATGCATGCTTGCATTGCAGGCAGTGAGTTTGAAGCAGATGTGGTCATAGGGACCGCCCTTGTGAATCTGTATGGCAAGTGTGGTTGTATTCAGGATGCGCAGAGAATGTTTGACAAAATGCCTGAGCAGGATGTGGTCTCTTGGAATGCCATCATTGCAGCTTATGCCCAGCAAGGGTTGGGAAATGATGCTCTTCAGGCGTTTGAGCACATGCAGCTCAAAGGGGCAAGGCCAGATACGGTCACCTATATTAGTGTTCTTGATGCATGTGCTAGTGAAGGAGCCCTGTCAGTAGGCAAGGCTATACATAACTGCATTGTATGCTCTGAATTTGAGGAAGATGTTGTCTTATGGACTGCCCTTGTGAATATGTATGGCAGCTGTGGCAGCTTGGAAGATGCACGAAGGATTTTTGACAAAATGCTTGAGTGGAATGTAGTCTCTTGGAATGCCATGATGCAAGCACATGTCCAGAATGGAGAGGTCAGTGGGGCCTTTTGTCTCTTTGAATCTATGAAGCAAGAAGGGGTGATACCAGACAAGGTCTCCTTCATCCATATGTTTGATGCATGTGCGGTGCAGGCTGCTCTAGCTGAAGGCAAGCGGATGCATGCTCGAACTGTGGCAATTGGAGTTAACTCAGATGTTGTCTTGGGGAGTGCCCTTGTCAACATGTATGGCAAGTGTGGTGACTTGGAAGATGCAAGGGCGGTGTTTGACAATATGCCTGAGCGCAATGTGGTTACTTTTGTTAACTTTCTTTCTGCATGTGCAAACCTGGGGGCCCTATCTGAAGGCAAGCGGGTGCATGCCATTATTTTAGATACTGGAGTTGAAGTAAATGTTGTTTTGGGCACCGCCCTTGTCAACCTGTATGGCAAGTGTGGCAGCCTGGACATTGCATGGCAGATTTTTCATGCTATGCCTGAGCAGAATGCTGTGTCATGGAATGCCATAATCACAGCATATGCTCAACAAGGGAAGGGGAAGCGTGCCCTTGAACTATTTGAACAGATGCGGGAGGATGGGGTGATGCCAGATGAAGCAACCTTCGTCTCTGTACTTTCTGCATGTAGCCATGCTGGTCTTGTGGATGAGGGTCGTGACCACTTTGCTTCAATTAAAAAAATATATGGCATGGCTCCCATTCCAGATCATTACAATTGCTTCCTCGACTTATTAGGAAGGGCAGGAAGGCTGGATGAGGTGGAAGACTTGATCAAGAACATGCCTTTTCCACCTACAGTGGTGTCTTGGGCGACCTTGCTTGGTGCCAGCAGAAGTCAGGTAGATGTGGAGCGGGGAGAACATGCTGCAAATCATCTCTTTGAACTGGATCCTCAGAATCCTGTTCCATATGTAACACTTGCAAACATTTATGCTGCAGCTGGCAGGGAGGTCGATGCAGCGAAATTGCTGGAGAGGATGAAGACAAAGGGTTTGAAGACCCAGCCTGGCTGTAGTTCGATTGAGGTCAATGGTCGAGTGCACACATTTTTTGTCAATGCTGAATTGCATCCACAGAGGCAGGTGATTTACAGTGAATTGCAGAAATGGAATAGACAGATGAACGAGGCAGGATGGTTATCTGACAAAAGGTTGGTTTTCCATGGGGAGCTCATGCTTTGCAGCCACACTGAGAGGCTGGCAGTTGCTTTTGGGCTCATAAGCACGCCTGCAGGAATTCCGCTTCTGATTACAAAGAATCTCCAAATGTGCCATCTTTGCCATCATGCCACCAAATTTGTCTCCTCAATTGCTCAGCGAGAAATTGTTGTGCGGGATGCTCTCCGCTTCCATCACATAAAGGATGGTGTTTGTTCATGTGCTGATAAATGGTGACGTTCTCATGTTTGTACCTGCATATTCACCAAGGGCGTTGACTGTCCAATCCAAATTCCCATTCCTGAGACCTGTTGGAGGGGATAATGTCACCTCATGTGGATATATATATTTTGATAGTACCTTGCAGCAAAAAATTAAGGATTGTGGACATTGAGGGCCTCAAGATAAATGATGAGGCTCTCTCAAGACGTCCAAGGTTCATTTATATAACAAGGCTTCATGCCATTTTGGATTGTCCTTGGTATCCTCATATCTTTTTGGCTCATTCCCGGACTTGTAAGTGTTTCGTCTAAAGGTGACAGAGGACTGGCGGAGCAGATTAAGACGATTGTAGGGGGAAACAAGCCTTCCATTGCGAGTTGCTTGGACATGTGCAGGACTAGGGACTAGAGGTTAGGTACCTTGCAGAAGTTGAGCAAGATTTCTGTGGCTAGCCTCAAGGATATTGTAGGTAAAAGGAAATTACTTGGTCAAGAATACAAAGGAGACGGTGGGATGCGAAGTAGTTAAATCAGGGACTTGAACAATTTATGATTACCATGGTAGCAAAAGATAAATAGGTAATATTCTAATGAATAAATAACTGAGAACAAAACTAAATTGGATATAAACAAAAATTGGCCAAGGATTTATATAGCCATGGTAGGCACCAATCAAATAGGAACCTATAATTGCAAAAATTTAAAAATATAAGAGGACGAGGGTGGAAAGGCACGGGAGGAGTTAAAAGAAGAGAACATTAATGAAGACATCCCTCTTTTCAGGGGAGAGTTCCTCCTACTTTCTTATATATAAGGGTAAACATTTAAAATCCTTTTACTAACACCATCTCTATGTAGCCACCCCTTCATTGGATGAAGTTCACCCCTTCATTGGATGAAGTTCAAGTCCCCCCTTTTGATGACATTTTTGAAGCGATCCCTTTTACCTTAGATTAATTGGGATTCTCTAATTCTTCGCCTAAGAAATCAATTGAATTTCTCAATTGAAAAACTCTTTGTAGTTTTAGGGAGTAATTTGTTGAGATTCAGAGCCTTTAGAATGGGTTAATAGGAAGTGTAATGAGCAAACTGATGGAGGAATTAGGTGAGACACAATAAGGTGTATAAATAGGAGAAAGATTTACATATTCACATAGTCAAGGTAGAACCGTACCCGTCATGTATGTGTATAACTCCTGAGGAGTGGGAGGGTGTCCCAAAATGTTATATAACTCTCGAAAGATGGCATCTCAAAGATCAGGTTGTTAAATTATCCGGCGTAGCAGAACAGAAACCGAACAAAGAATAGAGACTACACAGCAAACTGGAGAGGAACAAAATTTTCCTTCAATACTGATGTAGTACAGATGATGGCTCCGTCCACCCGTGCACTCCCATAGTGGAGCTTAGATGGCGATCTAAATAGATACTAGGTGGAGAGCTACTACTTGGAAGATATGATCTAATCTGAACTGATCTGATACAACGGACTGGGGAGGTCATCTCTTTATAGCTATGAGGGCAGTAGTCAGATCAAGCTAGTCGGTGGAGCCGACTAGTCGTCCATGGAATATTCAAGGAATATTTCCTATACCGTCGCCTCAGGGGCTCTCGCTCCCGAACTCCCACCAGGGGGACCAGCTGGTCTCCAGGCCCCAGCAAGAATAAGGGGCTCACACACAATCACCTTTCTACCATCAACGGTCTCATTGATAGACCTCATCTGACATGCAAGTCAGGATCATCCAGTGTCCCGGGCTCACACATGGCTTCTCCTCATATGGGGGTTTTACAACTTGAGCACCTTGGACCACTGGTGGTTACCAGGAGGGTGGGGCATTGAGCATATCTAACACCCCCCCTCAATGTCCATCCGTAGGTGAACTACCGCAAAACAAGAATGGAGGTGCTGAATGATATAGGCATATTGTGTTGTTACTATAGGAAATTATTGGAGCCTGCAAAAGAAAATATGGATCCGAACCTTCTTCCTGTTAAACAAATGAAAGGATTGCTTTCTTGTGGTGTAGCAAAAGGTTTGATTGAGGAAAAAAAATACAAAACAGTCAAACGCAATGTTGTAAAGGACTTTGTATCCAATAATCAAGTTGATGGCACTACAATCCAAGAGGCTCTTGATGTTAGTGGAGTTAGCAAGAAGGGATATAGTTCGATTTTCCATGCGATATCCTCAACTTTGAAAGATCAAAGGATTAAACGAGTTTTACTGCCAAATCCAGCAACTGTGTGGAGGATAAGAGGTCATTTGAATGAAAGTATAGATGAATTTATTGGGAAATATATCCATATTGAAGAAATATTTCATGGTGGTAAAGGAACCACTGTGTATGATCCTTGGAACAATATATTTGTAGATCTACAACAACTTCAAAGAAGAATGGTCGAGTTTTATGGAATAACATTTGAGGAGTGCAAAGGCATTTTGAAATTTTTTGTCAATCTGGATGAGTGTGAGGTTGTAAAGGAAAAGAAAATGGAAAGAGTTGCTATTACATTGATGAATGGAGCAATTGATACATCATTGACTGAAGCGAGTTCGAAGTATTTTTGTGTGTAGTCGGAGAAACACATATGGTGGTTAGGCTCGTTCCAGGTATGATCATTTTTTGTTTTGTACTTGATTTTGGTCATTGTTTTCAAATCTGTTATAGTAAGACTTTTGTTTTCTATAATCTGGTAGGTGAAGATAGAAGACCATGAAACACTAGATTGGGTGTTTCACCACACGGAAGTACCAAGAATAATCAAAAGACAAGTGCAAGGCGAGAATCTCCATGTTGCAGGAAAAGGTGATTTTCAAGTAGAGTGGCACATGGCCGGGGATCTTAAAACACTTAAGTGCATGTATAACGTTAGTAAAGGAGGCAACTCAAAGTCTCCTTGTCTTTACTGCAAAGAATCAGCTCAAGTAATGGATTCAAAATGGTGGAAGAGAGCACCTAATAGAGATAAAGTTGACCCTGACTTCAAGGCCATTCTGGACATTCCACTATGTAATGTTCACATCTGCACATTGCATGGTCTATGTCAAATTATTGAGAAATTGGTATTTTTATATATTGGATTTGCTTGGAAACTGCATCCCGAAAAAAATAGAAAGGATGCTCTTCAAGTATTGGAAAAAGTGTTATCCGATATAGGTCTACATGGAGGAGATGTTCAAATCACAAAGGATTTTAAAAAGTCTACCAATGGCAAGGAGGTACCAATCAAGCCCTCTATTGGTGGTGTTAAGGCAAGAAGATTCTTGTCTCGACCCAAACACAGTAAGCAAGTAAGGCAAGGTAGAACAGTTTCAAAGATTAATTATGGATTGTGGAAGCAAGTCCATAATGCTGTGAAAGATCATGAGGCAGATGGGGAAGCACGAAATAGGAAGGCAGAGGTGTGGAGGTCTCTTGATCAACTCTTCATGTTCTGTGACAAAGTAACATGGACAAAGAGTGATTACAAGAACTTTGAGGAGGCAATTAAACATTTTGGGAAGTCAATGAAAGACGCGTGGACAGCCTGCAATATAACTCACTACATGGTAAGGTTCTGTCTTCTTCTTTTACTTAAGTGTGATCCTCTTTTTTTTAGTACTTACTATGCATTCTTATGTCTTACAGCATATCATCTATAACCACCTTCCCTATTTTGTCAAAAAGTATGGATGCCCAACAATTTGGTCTACCCAAGGCATGGAGAAGTCTCACTACATGGCACGTAATTCATTTTTCAGACACACACAATACTATGGAGGGAGTCAGAAGGCAAATAGTCTGAAGGAAGTCTTCCAATGGTTTTACCGAGGCATACTACAGAGGCTGCATGCTAAAAGAAAAGTTACTAGCTCCAAAATCAAGCTTGCTTTTCTTCTAGCCCAAAAGCAAAGACGAAGACAAACTCTAGACAATTCAATGGCAGCAGAGAGACATAGACAATGGAGGGAATCGAAGATATTTAGAAACCATAAATGGACAAGTAAACATGAATAGGACCCATTTGTAACTTATTGGTGTTATGTCCGCATGTTTTTAAACTCAATCAATAGAATTTTTTTTTGTGGAGCAAGTGACTCTTGGTGTTATGCATCAACAGTATTTCTTTTGTGAAACATATGATCTAAACGTAATACAATTTATTCACAATTTCAATATATTGTTTGTTTAATATTTAACGACACCACTCTATCTAAATGTACAAATCATTTCATCTTCAACTTATTGTTCATTTATACAAGATCATACTAGACATCAAAGACTTTGTACAAATCAGTTCAACTTCAATATAATGTTTGTGCTATATTTGATGATTAAATTCTATTTCTCCCAGGGCCTGCTGATCGGAACTCTCTTTTTGATCTTGATTGGAGTCTTTTTCTTCTTTATTGGCTTGATGTCGACTGTCTGTTCATCAATGCTTGCCTTTGTTGCTTGTCTGGGAGGGGTATCCTTTTCTTCAGCTGTCTCCACGTGTTCTTCTTCTTGGATTGTGTGGCCTGATGCAATCATGGGTGGCTCTCGAAACCTCATGAGCTTGTGTTTTCCATAGCCCTCCAGACATTTGGGCTCCTTAACACCACATGCTAATGCATAAGAAGTGTAAGTCAAAAAGTAAGCGACCCTAGAGGCCTGCTTATTCACATAATCTCCAAATATATCTATGGCAGACAACCTCTCTATCAAAATGATCTTTTCCTTTTGCTATGAAAGATCATGTCCACCTAAAACCCTGGACAAACATTTTAAGAAGTAAACAATGGCTTCTCCATTGTTGCTCAACTGCCTATGGTAAATCAAGATCTTAGCACTGCCTAGATCATGAATATAATGAGCTAGGCCTGACATTTTGCGAAACCCAACCGGCCTGCTTCCACTTGATCTTTGGAGGAATGTGTCATCCTCAATTTGTAGTTGCCACATATTAAAAGATTGGAGTGAGACAATACACAACCTACAAAACATTTAAGCAGAAGACAAAGTATTTGATTTGAAGTACCTTCTCATTTTCATCAGCAACAAGCAGTTCATCTTTCCAAATATTTATTCCTCTCCCCTCCAGTCCAGCCTCTTCTTTAAGCTTTTTGGTGTATAGTGCTGAGAGATTCATAGCTTCCTGTGTGAGCTGGAAGGCAGCTTCATCTGGCTCTTGGAACTTTTCAGCCTCTTTGAAACAAAAAGTAAGGGCCTCTGCAGGATCAAAAATTGTTTCCAAAGCCAGTAGTGAATGGTCATCCTCTATGCCAACCTCCTTGTCAAGCCTTGAAGCCTGGGCAATAAGGGAAATGGCATAGTCCTCCCTCAAATTGAACATACACTCTATATCATGGAGGAAAACATAATCTTTTCCACCAATCAAGACACTTGGAAGCATGGGCACTGCATAGTTGCTACTCTGAACATCAAAATCTTCAACTGGCTGTGCTCCCCTAAGAGTTTTTGTCCTCAGTTGAACAAGGTCAAGCCACTTGCAGCCCCTCATCCTGAAGGTTGATATCTTCTTCTTGCTCTGCCATTTCTGTTACCAAAGAAACATCCTCTTTTTCCTCTGCTTCAGATGTGTCTTCTTCTTCAGTTTCCTTCCCTTGTTCATCCAAAGACTCCTGACTGAAGACAATGTACATAAGGAATGCCATGGTTTCCTCAAGCACTTTGCACTTTCTGGTGTGCAAGTTACAATTGAATTTATATTGATTAGGCAGGCTGTCAAATCTTCTGTTCACATGGTACCTCAGCCTGTCAATGGAGACAATATGATTTATATGCACAAAAACCTTTTCAGCTTCCACAATTCTTTCTGCCTCTGTCAGTTCTTTGAAGGTATCACAATGGTCTGAAAGAAAATCTTTGTGGTGCTCCAGTACAGAGCTCATTGTAAACTCCATGTTGAAAATACTGTGGTATATGTGGAAGTTACTCTGAGCCTTGCATTTGTGAAGAAACTCAAATAGGAGCAAATCTATAGACTTGTCCTCTTCTAGTTCCTTTTGTTTTGTGATGGAAGAATCAGCATTCTGCTCCAGTCTCTTCCTTTTGCCTGTTCCAAAATTTATATACGTTGAATTCTATATGCTAACATATACCATCAGTGAATGCATAGGATATCACCAGATAATTCCTTCATGAGCTCTCATGACTCACCTGGTGATTGATGTGGTCTAATAATAGCAGCAGAAAAGTCCAGCTTCCTCTTGAAAGGTGGGGCTTGGGAGTCAACTGTTCCAAAGCAAAAACATTTCTCATCATCAAGGAAGAATTCCACACGGCCAAAGATAGCAAAACAATGAGGCAGAAGTGAGAACCAAAAGAGACATAGGAATTTGCAGGAAAACGCGATGGGGGACCATTGGAAAATATAAAACACTCTCCTCGCATTTTGTTGCAAATTCTCCAGTTGTGTTGATATGCATGTCAAATCAAACACTAGTTTCATCTCATTGATTCTTGGCCAGTATGATTTGATATGCAAGAGAAAGGCTGGAGCTGAGTGAAGCTTTTCATGAGGAATGTGTCAACAATAGGAATTTGCAGCAAAATGCGATATGGGCTACCTAGAGATGTATAAACCACTCTCCTCGCATTTTGTTGCAAATTTCTAGGTTCTATTCATATCCATCTCCAATCAGATTCCTAGGTGATTTACCACATTCTTGGACAGTATCAATTGAATATGTAACAAGAAGGGTGGAGCTGAGTGAAGACATTTGGACATAAAAAATCCAATGGATGGAAGAAATATATGTCAAAAAACATTGAAAACAATCTAGAATTCTGACCTTTTTTTTCCTTTTCCATGCTGTTGGAGTTGCACTGGTGAATCTCCTGCTCTTTCACTAGCTTGAACTCTGCACTCTAGGTAACCTGGAGATCTGGTAAGGAAGATGCGAGGGTCCTGGCAGGGATGAAAGATTGGGAGGCAGGGGAGGGAAGAGTGGTTGTGGAATTGATTATGAAATCATGAATGGCACAAGTTCCAAGGCATAAAGTGTACCTTTCACATGTGCCAAGTTTCAAACTCCAAGAGATCTGGGTCCCATCCACACGTGTGAAAAACGACTACATTCCACACGTGTGGGATTTAGTAGCTGCCTTATTTGTATTTTGCACTTATTTGTGGTATCTTGTCTCGGCCCTCTTGCCCTCCAGTCTCAGCTCTCTTGGCTCCCTACCTCCATACTCTGCAACATCAGCATCCTGACCAACAGCACAGGTTCATCCCCAACATAGGGTACTCATCAGCAGCACAGCACACCCACAGATAGATTTTAGGTCAGTATTAATGGGTTCTTCTCTCAGTCTCTGCAATCTTCTTGCCTACCATAGAAACAATCCATCCTACATGGAAATGCATAGACTCAGTCCATATTTTATTTAGTTGTAAAGACAGAGAAATCACTGTAGGGATGCAGATCTTCAAGTGTGATAATTGCATGTGAGGGTAAAACTTTACTTATGGGTTCTTCCTTCAGTCTGTGCACTCTTCTTGCCTTCCATAGACCCAATCCATCCTGCATGGACATGCAAACACCTTCAAATGACTGAAGGCATATTCCAGCATGCTGCCTCATGAATTTGTAGGAAAACGCGAGGAGAAGGCCTTAGGAAATTCAAACAGCCGAAATCGCGTTTTGTTGCAAATGTTGAAATGTTGCTTCATCCACCCCTGTCATTCTGGTTTTGTGACTTCCATAGTTATCCATGGCTGTACTCTTCTTGCATAAACTGCATTCACTTCAGGAATTTGCAGGAAAACGCGATTTGGACCTGTTAGGAATTTCAAACTCCTCGTATCGCGTTTTATTGCAAAATTTTCAATGTTGCTTCATCCAACCCTGTGATTGCCTTTTTGTGTCATACCATGTTCTCCATGGCTGTAATCTCTTTCCATTGCTTTGTATGCAGTTTGTCAGTACTCGTCTCTTCTAAAAAATAGGCCATGTTTTAATTGAATAGTCTTTGTAGAATACTATAATAATACTCATCTCTTCTTAAAAAAAATGTTTTGCTATGTTCTCACTATCTCCTTTGGTTGGTTTGCATGCATGCATATGCTTGCTTGCGTGAATGCTTGTACCCTTGGTAAGAAATGAACCTCTTGTGAATATGGAGAGGAGGATGGAAGAGACTACACCACACAAGCCTAGAATGTACTTATGAACTTTGTGTTTAGGATAAGTGTTTCTCCTCTTTTGCACTAGATTTGCCCCGATTTGGACTTTAGCGTATACCACTCTACCCTTGCACACTATTGGCAATAAGTGCATAGAATGTTTACATTATGTTGAGATTGTCTTTTCAACACTTGTCCTCAAGATCAACATCGCGATCTTAAGAAATGAACTCCATATACAATACGCCCCCTAGACAAAATTTATTGATGTTGGTGTGTATTCTCTTCCTCTCTTGATAATACTTAATGGTATGGTTGTATCAATCTTGTTGATGTTTAATGGTATGGTTGTATCAATCTTGTTGAATACACCTGATTATCATTGTAACACTTCGTGCGGGAAGTATCAATCTTGTCAGATGAAAACTGTGTGTGTGATATGGTCATTTGATTATCATCCTTCATCTGTAGATATTGATGTTGGCTACATCTAGAAATCGTCGATCTTACATAGTATGAGTCGTTGATGAACAATTTCTATTGTCTTTTGTTTGAGTTGATCACATCCGAGTATATCAACCAAATAGTAGATGCTATAATTTGGTGGATTGTCCATAAATATTGCATTATAAATAAAATATGATACAAGATATTTTGATGGTATATAAGTTGTTGAGTGTTTAGATCTAGTGGTAGTTGCACTGCTTTTGAAATTTTACTTTTGTTCTGGTTGGCCATTGGTTTTGAACACTTCAAAGTTTGTTAGGGTATATTGACTTTGTTTGCAAACACACTTATTTGTTTGTCTTTTTCAAAAAAAAAGATTGTCTTTGCTAATACACATTAATGTTTTTCATGGTGTTGTCCATGGAATGCCAACATTGATTGACTCATTTCTTGTCTTTTCAAAATTTAGATGAGCTGGAGAAATTCTCTCATGCTTCATTGCTATGAATGCTATCTCAATTATTGTGAATGTTGCCAAAGTTTGCAATTGTTGATGTAATGTCCAGACCTTCTATCTTACACAATATCATGTCCATTCTATTGACATGTGTTCTAGAACATTGCATAGATTGTCTAATGGTTGTATCCATTTATAGACTTCTATCTTGTGCACTTGACATGCTACCAAAGTTGGTTGTATCTTATTTATAGATTTCATCATCCTATTGAGACAAAGATTTTCCACTGTCAAATTTTTGACTTTGTATAGGATTGTGTTTGGAACTTTTTCGGGTACCTTTGATCCATCCCCCCCTCCGCAAACTTTGACTTTGTATGGGGTTGTGTTTGGAACTTTTCCGGGTACCTTTGATCCATCCCCCCCTCCGCCAAACCCCCCCCCCCCCCCCCAAAAAAAAAAAACAAAACAAAAAAATCTGTAATATCATATTGATATGCATGATTTTGCAAAGATTTAAAAAGTTTCTTAGCTCTGAGTGTTGGCAGGGTCCTTAGAGATTTCATTCTCTGTGTGATCGTTTTGGCCTCGATCTTTAATATTATTCATTGCATATCTTCTCTTTGTCAGCTATCATACTTTTGATGATCTTCCTTTTCAATATCTCCATCCTTTGCACTTGCATATTTTATGCTTGCCTTCTCTAGCTTTTGAATTTTTTCATTGCAATTGTCCACATCTTCCACTTGGACTATAACTTTGATTTCATTGAGATTATATTTTTGTCATTCTTTTGGGGTGTGTATCTATATGTGCATGCGCGCACGCAGGAGAGAGAGAGAGAGAGAGAGAGAGAGAGAGAGAGAGAGAGAGATTTATTAACATTTGAATGGGCCTATGAGACAAAGTACAACATTACATTTAGATAGTCAGAGAATCGGGGAAGTGCACAAAGCTCAACTCCTCTCGAGTTATTATAAGGCACAACTACATTCTAATACATAAGGTCACCTTTATAATATCAATTTAAGACTGAGGGTCTTTGGGTTGGATTTGAAGTCCTTAATCAATGCTTGCCCATTTTCCTGATTTGTGTGCTTTCGTTACTTTGTTGAGCTCAATATTTGAGCTCGATCGGAGTGAGCTCCTCAGATATCCAAATCTTTGTACCCCTCAGCTTATGTGTTTGTCTGAGGATCTTATCTTTGGCCGCCCTCCCTTTGAAGTAGACTCATGCTTGTGTACCATTTTGACTAATATTGCATATATCATTCTCATCCCATTCAACATGTGATATTTCTTCTTAAGGCATATAATTATGTCATCTATGTCTTTCTCCTCATCATCATGAAGGCATCTAGTTTCCAACCCCTCCAATGCGTAATATGATTCTATTATTCATTCTAGATTCTTGCTCTTTCACTTCAATGTAAACATGAACTTGATCTACTTTGCTATTACATAAGCAATCATCTCTTGCTTCATTGATTTCACTTAAGTGGGTACCATTTTAGAAAATGACTTGTTGCTTTTCATTGCTCTCCATATCACGAAATCTCCTTTCTACAGCTATAAGCTGGAGCTTGAGCTCTCCAACTTCAAGTTCTAGATAAGAAATACGCTTTTGTAGATATGAAATGGTCTTCATTCTTTGATACGTATTTGTGCTAGGAGTCGGGGCAAAAGCTCCAATAGTTGAGTAAGACATTTTGCTAGCCGAGGTCAAGGTGAAAAAAATTTTCACCTTGGGAAACTTCATGGTCGCCTACATACACCTCATTGCGGGAACTAACCCCCAAGTTGGGATGGGGATTTAGCCCAACTTGTGTCGATGAGGGATTTGATCTAGACAACAAATCAATCAAACTGGAAGGCAAAACAAAGAGCTGATGCTATGACTTGAGAACTGAAACATGACGCTGGAATTGGAGAGAGAGAGAGAGAGAGAGAGAGAGAACTAAAATTAAAAAGGAATTTGTAAAGTCGGTTAACAAAGTCTATAACTTGTTTATTTATTTTTCTACAAAAATAGAAGCATTCTTTACCCACAGCAAGATGCAGTCGTGTTCGCTCCCATGATTTCATCTCATCTTGCATTTTTCCTTTCATGTTTCTGAATCAAGCATTATAGATCCTTCCCTTTTTTGATTGGGTGATTGATAGGAAATCAATCATTTAGAAAAAAAGTAAAACTCAATCCTGGAGTAACTTATTTTCATTAAGCAATGCCTTTCCATTAGATCTAGGTATACTCTTTCAAAAGCCATCTGTAATCAGAAATGGAAGCTGAGATTTTTCCTTTTCAAGCAAATGAGAATTCTCTTGAGAACCTTTCCATGATATTTTGACAACAATCTTAGTGGCAGAAGTTTAACTTGGGCTTGGGGCTTCCACTTCTCATATAATGCTATAGGGAAAGTATAATTCTATAGGTCTTGCACTTCTCATATAATTCTATAGGGAAACTATTTACTCATGATTTGTGATCTATTACCAATTGGAACCTCATGGAAATCCATACCATCCAGTTTGATGATCATATTTTAGGTATCATTTTCCCAATAGGTATGTCCCCATAACATTGAAAAAAAAGAAAATTCCTATTACTTAGTTGTGGGGAAAAGAAGAGGGGTGATGAAAAAGTGATTGTCATTTTGAGCTCTATGCACCTGTCAAATCAGAATCATTATATACAATTAGACACTACCAATATTGAAAGAAATCAATTGGTAATACCTTTGCAAGAAATGGAAAAGTGACGCATGAATGCAAAAAGCATGCCAATAGCACAAGTGTATGAGATGACCATAGCACAAATCATGGCATCCACATAGAAAGAATTAAGGCACATGGAAGAACAAAGAAATCTTTGCCATGTGTCCTAACGTCTACACCTTAGAGATCAATCTTTGTAGGGAGCTCAGGTCGTCGTTCTTTGGAGGGAGCTCGTTCATGTTCATGCCATTGTGCTCCTTGATTCGCACGTCGAGATAATCGGAGCAGTAGTAGCCGAGGAGCTTACGAACCATGAGCCTGAGGCCATCTTGCAGCTCTCTTGCAGGTGGAAGCTCGAGGCATTCGTTGTTGCAGGTCATGCTGAAGGCAATGGCTCCATCTCTTATTGGATTTTTGTTGCCCATCGATGGAGATATTGCTCGTGGCTGTGTGGTTGGAGGAGCATGTGAGCTTGCTAGCTGTCATGAGCGTGGCCTAGCCATTGGAGCCTTTGCAGAGATCGCTACTGTTGATTGAGAGGCTGAGAGTCCCGCATGAGAATTATGCATCACTTTGGAAAGAACCACGTTGAGAGTGATGTGCATGACTGCATGGTTCTTTCCCCACCTCTCTCCACACTTTGAGCATAAACCCTTGCTTCTCCAGTCATTAATGCAATCCTTTTTTGACATTTTGCTCTTATTAACCATAGTGGAAGACTTTGCATTTAATTATCTTTTGGAGCCTTTGAAGAAGCACTACTAAAATCTAGGAAGACCATGGGGAACTTAACAATAGTAGCAATAGAAGACACTTTGTTTGAGGGATTCTCATGTGGACACGATCCCTTACTTGAGAAGCGATGAGCATAGTTTTCCCCATAGGCCTTTCCAAGGTTGTAGCCTCCTTAAGGATAGGACATGTTTAAGCTCTCACATTACTGCCATCATATGTTTTAAGCCCTTTTAAGTATTTCACAATCTTCTATTGCTCACTAAATTCATCCACAAGTATCATGAAGCTCTAAATCTTATGTGTATAGTCTCTAAGAATTATTATTTATAGTTATTTATGCTTCCCACTTGCTCCAAGTCATCTCTATAACACACTATTCAAAACTTTTTGACTTGTGTAAAGTCTAATTCTAGAATTGGACTAAAAAAAAGTCCAAAAATGATGAATACTGTGCTCATGTAGTTTTAAAAGCTAACTTTTAAAACCAAAGTTTAGTGGAAAAAAAAAATACTTACTGAGATTATGAAAATACTCCCTATAGTAAATATTGTGGTAATGATGAATAGTGTGCTAATGAAGTTTTCAAAGATACCTTTGAAAACCAAAGTTTGGAGCTCTCTTTCCCCTCCCCTCCTTCTCCCTCTCCCTCTCTCCTTCTTTACCTTATCTTTCCCTCCCCTCCCCTCTTTCCTTTTCTAGCGGCTACAACTGCCCTTTGTCCTAATATTGTACAAAGACTAAAACATGGCCTATGCCCATCTTGAGGCCCTAGCTCATCATGGGCTGACCTCAAAGCTGAAAAATTGCAAACTCCTTATCCTAGACTTCAAAACTTTCTTGTACCATACTGATTCCTCGTAATTCTGAAGTTAGTTGGAAAGCGTAGTCTCTTGTTGAATTTCTATTCACTGAGCTAACATCCATAACACTTTAACCACATGATCAAGTCCTACATCTTTGATAGCATACCAAATGTGCTAAAATGTCCGTAATGCTAGGACCTCACACACATGCATCAGCATCTTTTGAGAGACACATGAGGGCATCAATATATTGATAATGCCCTGAGTCTCACATAACTCCAATCATCGAATAGTATGCTGCAATCAAATTTCTTCCACCTAGGATCACAGCATTTGCAGTTACTACCCAACTCATCCTTGAGCACATAGATATGTACCATGTCTTTGCTCATCCGCCCCACAGAATTCAGTACCACAATCATTCTCTTCCATCATGTTACTAAAGGATTCAATATGCATTTTCTATGTGAAGTACATCAAAAGAAAGTCATTTTTCATAATACCTTTTTATGCATCTGAGTCTCATGGAGCTGCATGACACGAACGTATACATTTTACATTTGCAGTTCCAAATTCCAATAGCTGGTACAAATGGAAGAGCTACATTTATACTCTCATAGGGACGGACCATTAATTAACAGTTGAAATAGGTTTTCACTCAGGGGCAGCACTTGTTATTAAGAATGCAGTTTTCTGAAATTTTCAGAGTAAAGAGTGCAAACCACCTAGCTATGATATAAACCTTGAACATCTTGAAGAGTCCCCATATCAGCAAATTTCAAGCACCTGGGATATGTATTATCCCTATATTAGGCTGATACACATGAAACCTTTCTGTCCAATTGGACAGGAAGGATTCACCAACATATTCCTTCATATTCAGTAATGTGAGATCCATGAGCAACTTCATCTCAATTCTCTCTGACTTTAGTTTAAACTTGAATGCATTGATAGTGGTAGGGTGATTAAAAGAGAATACAAATCACAACCCACACAACAACCAAACACATTCAGTCGACTCTCAAGATATAAGGATCTTCTCAAGCTTTTGCTGACCCTCCTGTAACACTGTGTTCAAGATTATGGCTTAAAAGTTGGTTACGGAATCATCCAACACATTCAGTCCAAAGATATGAAAAGGATCTCCTCAACTTTGTTGGCCTTTCAACACTGTATATAGGACTCCAGCAATAAAGCTGTCCACCCATGCCGACCTTTCTGTAAAGTGTTTGTATGAAGCTTCTTCCTCTTGGCTCTGGTTTGTTTCTAAATTGTTCATGCCTAGAAAGTAATAAACCTTCCAGTGAGAGTTCAACTGGACAGAAATGGATAGGCGTCTTGAATTTCAAGAAGTGACGTATATTATGTTCCATTTTGGCCATAGAGAACACTGACAAGAAAACACTGAGCTTTGTTTGTTCACCACATAATGACCAGTAAAGCCCACAAAACAAATGCCAAAAATGGGCATTCCTTACTACTTCACGATAGGAGATGCCTTTGGTAGCATGTGGCAGTCACACTGTACTCTGGGTTCTTATAGGAATCACTGTTTCTGTGTTGATAAGCCAAAAGATTCTGAGTGTGATGGCAGGGATACCTTTCGTGCAGATAAACATTTTCCAAAGATCAAGTTTTCGCCCTTATAGCCTGCTGGCAAGCTTTTCAGCTCTGCATTAATTTCTGTGCACCTGATAGATGACCTCAGTGAGATTACACCTAGTCAATATTGCAAATGCTACATCCTGGTTAGTCGCATGGCGCAAGAGCTTTACTGTACAGGCCTTATTTTTCACACACGGTTTTCCATCATTTTCTTCACCTGCAAGCCCTCATTCAACCTTTCACTTGCAGAATAGATGTTCGATAGCAACACATAAGCAGCATCATCCTTTGGATTCAACCGGAGTATCTGCTCTACAGCATAACTACCTAGCTCTTCATTGCCAAAAAGTTTGCAGGCACCAAGCAAAGTCCTCCACACAAGCTCAGTAGGTTCAGCTACCATATTTCGTATCAAGACAACTGCTTCTTCCAAATGCCCTGAACGGCCAAGAAGATCAACCATGCAGGCACAATGGTCAGCTGTTGGAACAATGCCATAATCTCGAGTCATGGAATCAAAGTGGCAACGACCTTCATCAACCAGGCCTGCATGGCTGCATCCAGAAAGAACACTGACAAAGGTAATAGCATTGGGCTTTACTCCCTCCTGCTGCATCTGTTCAAACAGTCTGAGAGCCTCCTTGCCGAGCCCTTGCTGTGCATATCCTCCAATTATAGCAGTCCATGATACTGCATCTCGTTCAGACATCTCATTGAATACTAGGCATGCATCTTTTATGCTCCCACATCTGGCATACATTTCAATAAGGCTACTCGCAATGGCAATATCCATCTCAAGGTTGTTTCTTCGGATTTGATCATGCATCCCCTTTCCCCTTTCCAGGGATGCCGAGCCAATGCATGCTTTGAGAATGCTGACAAAGGTGGCCTCATTTGGTTTCACACCACTCTGCTCCATCTGTTCATACAGCATGAAAGCTGCCTCACCAAGCCCTTGCTGAGCATACCCTGCAATCATGGCAGTCCATGGGACCACGTTCCGTTCATTCATGTTGTCGAATACTTCTCGAGCATCATCTAATTTCCCGCACTTGCAGTACATATCAACAAGAGTGCTTCCCAAAAATGCATTCATCCCAAGACCCCCTTTGATGATTAGATCATGAAACTGCATTCCTCTTTCTAGATCTCCTAGGCTGGTGCATGCTTTAAGGATGCTGATAAAGGTGACCTCAGTTGGCATGACAGATTCCAATTGCATTTGCTCATATAGAGAAATGGCCTTATCTCCTGGCCCATGCTGGACATATCCTGCAATCATCACATTCCAAGAGACCACATCTCGCCCGCTTATGCTATTGAACACTTCCCAAGCATCATGCAAGCTCCCACATTTTGCGTACATATCAATAAGAGTGTTAGCCACAGATCTGTCTGAGTGAAAGCCACGTTGAGCAAGATGGAGGTGAAGATGCTTGCCCTTCTCCAAGGCCCCCATGTTAGCACAAGCTTTCAAGATGCTCATAAATGTCACCTTGTCTGGCATTACACCTTCCCGTTTCATTTCTTCGAACAGTTTAGTAGCCTCCTCAGGAAGACCTTGCTGTACATAACCTAAAATCATTACATTCCATGATACCACATTCCGTCCACACATTCGGTTGAATATTTGAAATGCCTCTTCAATACTCCCACATTTGATGTACATATCCATAAGAGTGCTTTGTACAAAAACATCCATCTCCGTGCCACTTTTGATCAGTTCCACTTGAACATTTCTGCCATGTTCCAGAGATGTCAAACTGGCACATGCTTTTAGGACTGTTACAAATACAAACTTATCAGGAACCACACCTTCCCATTGCATCTGTTGAAATAGTTTTAAAGCCTCTTGGCCAAGCTCCAGGTTGGAATATCCGGAAATAATGGCAGTCCAGGAGAACACATTGTGTCCAGGCATTTTATCAAATGTGTGTCTTGCATGCACAATGCTGCCACACTTTGCATACATGTCCACAACATTATTCCCAAGGAAAATATCCATATCAAGCCCGCTTTTGATTATATGGGCATGCACTATTTTGCCATCTTGCAAAGCCTTCATCCTGATGCAGCCCTTCAAGACACAAGCATAGACATTATTGGAGATGTCATCGTCTTGGTGAACAAGAAAGTCCATATTATGGAGTGCATCCTCCACTTGGTCTTCCTGACAGACTTTTCTAACATCTGTTACAATGCTTGACCAATCTCTATCCACTATCCTGCACAAATTGAACAGTCATGCCAATGAAATTAAACGTGGTCATGAACTAATGAGGAGTATGTTTGGATAGCAGAGCCAAATGACAAGAGTTACCTGTTCTGCTCCATGTAACATTTTCCATAACCCACACGTGGACTGTAATGGTAAAGAGATTCAAAATTGACTCCCAAATCTGCATGCTTTAGCATTACAGTCTCCATGTTTATTTTACCATAGAAGGTTCCAGATGCTGCCAATTCAAAGTACTTTTGAGGAATCACACTGATGTCCACCCATTAATTAACATCATCAATTTGAGACACTAAAAAAATAGATGCTAAACAGAGAGTCACACTGAGATCCAGACCTAGATCCAGATACAGAACCTAATGCTGATGAAATCCTCACCCTGATCCTGCAAAGACAAAATCTGCAAGGGATCAAGGATCAGAAGTAGGGGCAGCAGCAAAACAAGCAGATGAACAAGAAGATGATGATGATGATGACGAAGAGCGCTGCCATAGCCAACCTGCCCCTTCCTTCTCATACAAGCAATTGTACAATAAATTACTAAAAATACTTCCAACATTTTTTGGAAAGTGCTACTTCGTATGGGAAGTTGAATCGTTGCTATAGCCCTGCCCCTAATACGCCTCCCCACCACACCTCATACCCCTCCCCCCTCACGTGCTCATCCACAAGGTCTTCACGGTAACAATATACAAGTCTACGGTTGTATTTTTTTCAAGTCTTAATCACACTAAAGCCGATCAATATACCAATCTCATGTTACAATAGCAACGAGATCAGAAATAGGCTGCTGGATGCGTGAAAATGGTAACCATTTGCTCAAGCGTTATTCTTGAATCTATGAAATGTTAAATATGAGGGACAACAGGAAGGTTGACTCTTCATATAACAAAGGCGTTGGTAAGGTTAACAGGCACTCTATTGGCTGTTGACTGTGGACAGTTTTTAATCTATTTTGTGGAGATGTACATGGTCATAAGCATCAAAGTTGCTCATCTGGGGCAATTGATATAAGATCTGGTGTCCATTCTGATCGAGTGCAGCTGAAGCTGAAGCCAGCATCATCTTGCACGTAACTGTTGCATGGCGAAACACTGTGAGTTTAGAGTCTATGCCAACTACTATCTTTATTACTGCTGGCCTTGAAAAATCACACAGGGACAACTAAATACATCTGTATGCTTCCCTGATTGAAGGGAGACTGAGTACATCATCTAGATCCCAACTCAAGAGGCCGGATCTGCTATAGCCGGAAAGGCTAAGGCTGGCTGTCCATTGCTAGGGCTCGCAGTGGATGTTGGAATGGAAGAGATCTCACATCAGCACTGGATATGGAGGGGAAAGGGGGCTGGAGAGGATGTTGAGAGGGAGCTGCTGTTGGCTGAGGCTGAGGGTTGAGTGCTGGAACTGCAGCTGCTAAGGGGCTTAAGGGGCCAGAGCTTCTCATGATGGGATAATAACTGTTGGAGCTGTCGATGAAGAGAATAAGGGCTTTTATCGGCAGAAAACCATCCCTGGTTGCCAAGTATTGATCAGTGGGCCTAAAGACAATTCTGAACAAAACGTCAACTATGTGTATTTTAACCTGTTTTGCACCTTTGCAAGAAGGTGGACTCATGATGATGTGCAAATCTGCATGCTGCTGCTCCAAATATGCATAATTCTCCTTTGCATGATCTGTAGATGAGACTGTGGACTGTATATATGCCTTGACGCGGCTGAAGAACAGGCACATGTCCATGGGGCTTTAGCATGCCCATGACATCCCTTCTACTGAAATTGAGACAATCATGAGGTCTTCAACCTTGCTTGAACACCTACTGTACCTGAGGACTGGATATGAGACTGAATGTCTCTCCTCTAGCTGGCTGTACCACAGAATATCCCTTTCTTGGCTAACTTGGCCTTCATCAGATCCTGCCAATCTTGATAAGGCAAAGGCTGGTGCTGCTCAATTGACTGGTCACTATCATTCCGTGGGTAAACTGGAGCACCATCTGAAGCACTTGAAACTTTCCTTCTGCATCATGTACCGTAATGGTACAGTCCCACTGACTGACTATCGCTCTATGGCCGACAAGCCGTGGTTCGCATAAAAGGATGTTTGCTTGGCCTACTGGGTGACAATGAACATCTGCTTCTCTGTCATCCCACTAATGTGGAGTTTGATATCCTGTGCTCTGCTCTCGTGCTGATTGGTTATTGAGCGTTGTCGAACAAACAATGTAGTTTGAGCACTTCAGTATTGGGAAATGGAACGTTGCAACCAAACGGGCCACCTCCAGCAAATCCTCCGACTGCCACTGGTTTGTTGCTGGCTTGCTTATCTAGAGTGCTGCTGTTGTGGAACCCCCTGAGCTCTCCTAATACTTCTTGTCAAGGTGGCCTCTAGATCCATGACCCTTGGCTCATCAGTT
Organism: Dipteris shenzhenensis; assembly: GCF_047967505.1. Classification (NCBI taxonomy): domain Eukaryota; kingdom Viridiplantae; phylum Streptophyta; class Polypodiopsida; order Gleicheniales; family Dipteridaceae; genus Dipteris; species Dipteris shenzhenensis. Next base: position 42,954,002 of record NC_141604.1, read on the forward strand.
CAAAACCTGATTGAGAGAGAGAGACTCTTTATCATGCCTCTGCCTCTCTGCATTGAGGAAACCACAATACTTACTGCTTTGTTGCTGGCTTGCTTATCTAGAGTGCTGCTGTTGTGGAACCCCCTGAGCTCTCCTAATACTTCTTGTCAAGGTGGCCTCTAGATCCATGACCCTTGGCCCATCAGCTCAAAACCTGATTGAGTTCATATGTTGTGTTGTCGCCCTCATACCACTAGATAGTTGAGCAAAGACTCTAGAGAATTTTGTTAATCCTGTCTTTATCTGCAATTACAACTACATAGTGAATTGCATGAACCAATTTGCGTAGTGGTGTGCCAGCTCAAAGAATGGGTGTGAAGACAGCCCATGTACTAGGCTGTCAAATATTGGCGAACATGTCCTTAATGAACTCATATCTGGCTAGATCCGCAGAGCTCTATGTGCCACTTGTTCAACCAAGTGACCACTCCTCTTGTCAGATGCATGGAATCTACACGCCACTTGTTCAACCAAGTGACCACTTCTCTTGCCAAATGCATGGAACCAAGAATGCACTTTTTGTAGTACTGTAGCTGCACAACAGAAAAACAACTCTCGAACTGGTTCAGTCAACAAGAGTACTACAGGTTCTATTAGCCTCATACCTGTCAAAATTGAGCTTCCTTGGGGATGAGATTTCATTGGCAGTGAAACTGGATTTGCTGCTTTTGCCTGGAGCAAAGGCAAGACCAATGCTCAATCTCGCTCTTGTGAGCCTCCCAGTCTGGTTCCATTACTGTTTAGTCCCACTCTTCCTTGCACTCCTAGGGCAAGGTCATGTGGATGGCCCTGATTCATTAATCTACATCTATGTCAAAGCGTCTCAAGCACCTGTCATGAGACAATAAAGTCTTTAAACCACGTGTAACAATTCATTTTATGCATATGTGTTATAACCATTACTTAACTAAAGGTAATATGTTCACGCTTAGGAATTCTTTAGTCATGAGGTTGTCAAAAACATTAAATAATGATGGATCAAGGTTTTGTTGACGTGTTGACAACACTGTGACCATATTGAGTATTTTGCCGAGCTTTGATCCAATCATTAAGTGATTTCCTATAAGTGTTTAGGAGGCTTCATAAAGCATTTACATGGTTTTCTTACTACAATTTGTAGCATTTCAAGATCTTCATAATATATTGAAACTTTCCAAGACGTGCAAGATCCCCTCTCCAACTTTCTTGATGTCTTGTGTGTCTACATCTCCGAGGGCAAGTACTTGGGGTTCTTTATAGAGTCTCTAGGCAATGTCGCAAGGCAGGTGTATCCTTGAAAGCCTTCAAGTCTTACGTATAGCCTCATGAATCACCAGCTTGAAAGAAGGGGTTAGAGAAGAACTTCAACAATGAATCCATTGAAGCATTGCCAAACACCAAAGCTTCCTCTCGTTTGGCTACCCGCGTTTAAATGAGCCTGCTCCTCTGCTCTACTACCTTATAATCTTCCCGATAACCATATGCATACCCGTCCCCTCACCTCATACCCCTCGACTCCTCATCCACAAGGTCTTTACGCTAACAATATACGAGTCTACGGTTGTATTTGTTAAAGTCTTAATCACACTAAAGCCGACCAATATACCTATCTCATGTTACATATTCTTGCATTTAAAGGTTCTAAGCATGGAGCATCACATGTAATCAATATAATAGCAACGAGATCAGAAATACGCCGCTTGAAAATGGCAACCATTTGCTAAAGCTATTCTTGAATCTATGAAATGTTAAACATGAGGGACAACCGGAAGGTTGACTCTTCATATAACGAAGGCGTTGGTAAGGAAGGAGAACAGGCACTTTAGTGGCTGTTGACTGTGGACAGTTTTTAATCTATTTTGTGGAGATGTACATGGTCGTGAGTATCGAAGTTGCTCATCTGGGGTAATTGATACAAGATCTGGTGTCCATTCAGATCGAGCGCAGCTGAAGCTGAAGCCAGCATCGTCTTCTGCAAAGCCCCGGAGGAAAAAAAAAAAGAGTTGCAACTTGCATCTCCCGTGGCTTGCAGATTTCAAGACTTCGTCATTGCATATATCAGCTGCGTTTGCCTTTGTAATCGTTTGAAAGTGTGGAATTGGCAAGGCGCAAGACAGACAACATACATGTGGAGACACAGGATGGTGCGCAGGCTGCTGCTGCGCTGCCATGTTGGGATCGTACAACACCCCTCCAAACGAAGTAGGCTCGGGAGCTACAATCATTGGCCAAGTCCCATTGCATTCGTCCTCCTGTTTTAAGGATTTGAAATTCAACTACGGTTTTCATCAAGATAGCAAAGCTTTCCGAGTCAAATGCAACGCAGAAGCCTTCATGTGTGAATGCAAATCAAAGATGGCAGTCCAAACTGGGGGAATGACCATGCAAGCTCTGAGACTCTACCACAATATTGAATGTGTCATAAGGGCTCGTATCCAGCATAGTTTTCTGGAGAAGGACAGAAGAAGGAAGGTCTCCTGATAGAGGCTAGCTTTGTTGCGAAATGCAATGGCCCTGCGACCCACAAACAATTCAGTCATGATATTATCAGATGCTTCCGTTGAGCTTCAAGAAAATATGCAAACCTCAAGTTAATTTCGGTGATCCCACTTTGCTTGTACTCGAGATACAATTTCCTTGAAAATTTCTCAATAAACCTGTCCATTCAAGCTTCAATTTAGCGCCATGACAAAAGGGCTTGAGCTGCAATTTGCGTACTAACTCACTCTGTGCACTCTTCGGACGCAGTATCCACGACCATGTCCTCTGAAATTTGTGACAGGCATTTTCCGTCCCTTTGGAAAGGAACGGAAGAACCAGAACCAATGTTGATAATGGCACTTTATTTTTGAGCACTACTTGGTGGCCATTTCTCTTCTTAGCTTTTGCAGTGATTGCTGGACAACAAACAGATTGCGAGAGAGAGAGAGAGAGAGAGAGATTGTTTGTGGAAGACCTCCACCATAATTGTAATCTTGTTGGAGGATTGAAGAGACCAACTTCGAGAAAGCACCCCCTCTCCAGAAGCTAAGCTTTCCATCCACCAGAAATCATTTGTGGGATGGAATAGTACTTACAACATATGTATATAAATACAGCATAGCTCTTCATGGTGATGCCTCATTGGGCAGGTCACTATAGCTTACTAATTGGGCATTTCTACGTGGCCCTCCTGTGTTAAGAAGCCATCCGAGGCTGGCTGTTAGAATCTTTAGAAAAGGTCTATGGGTGTTCACACAGATGTGGGATCCGGGGGGGGGAAAAAATGGGAGGAGATTACCACAATAAGGCAAAGATATAACCTTACATCCTCTGAGTCTGAGTTGATACAAACAGTCCTAAGCAGGCTCAAGGACAATTGGCCCACTAGTCATCTCTACATTCACAATGAGGGGCTTAGAGGTCTCCTATGGAGATCGGGTAAACCGCTCTCGAAGGTTAGCCTAAAAGAGCTCAGGGACTCGAACTCGGGACCAGTGGCATGTCTAACCAAAGATAAATGGAAATCCCATGCCCCATTTGATACAGCTACTGTGGGGTGTGGAAGGCTACCCCATCGTTTAGCCTCAATCTCATGCTTTGGAGGGTTCTGATTGGCAAGCTCCAAGTCAAAGAAAGAATTGTTAAATGGAAGCCTAATGTGGGGTCGATATGCCCCTTATGTAATGCCTTTAAGGAGACATACATGCATGTTCTATGGGACTGTTTTTATTCTAGAGAAGTATGGAAACAAATCAGCAGAAGTCTGAGTGCAGCCCAGATCCATATCAGATAGAGTGGAAGATGGCCCTTCTGGGAGCTGTTGGAGGACTAAATGATAGCCTTTATATGTGCTGGCAACTGATTAGAGCTATCACCCTGGCTAACATCTGGAACTATCGCAACAATTTAGTCTTTCAGAGAACTCGAGTTGGGAGACAAATTGCACCTAAGGTGATCCAAGACATTCAAAGGGCTTTGCAGCATTTTGGTCACAAGAATGAAGCTATGAAAAACTTAAGCTCTATTTGGTTGTAAATGCCTTTGTGCCTGCTTATGCCTGTTTGAAGGCAGCCGTTTTCTTTTCTTTGTACATTTCCTTTTTCTTTCCATAATACAATTTTGGTTTATTTTGCGCAAAAAAAAAAAAAAACATATGTATATAAATACGCCTCTTTTATGCATGAGCGTGTGCATGTAAAGGTGGTAGAGCTCACAAATGTCCATAGACAGGTTGTGGCATCAATACCCCATCGTTCACAATCTTTTGAACTTTGGTGCTTGCAGGCACATGTCAAGAGACTATGCAAGATGTGCCAGTGGGTCACGAGCTTATGTGCACACATGGCAGACCAATTGCCATACCGCTACCGGTTCTCTCGGTCTTTCTTTGGAATTCGATCGATTACCATGTCAGGCACGCATTACTACTCTTCATGTTTCTTGATCAGAGGGTTGAGATTGCTACTCTGTTGTCATTCGCCGTTGAACGGAGGGCTACATCAAGTGCAGGCCGCAAATTTTATTTCTCGAATTGGTCTTGAAGAATAAGCCAACATTGTGCTCTTAACATTGCAAAGTTTCCCACAATTGTTCGTGGAAGAGCAAACTAAGAAGGTGACCTCCTCTTGAAAGGCATCGTATGTGGAGACGTATGAGAACAAAACAGGTTGTGGAGAAAATCTTGTTTTTGTAAGGAAGACACTCTAGACCTTCCTTTACACCAAGGGGGACACTAGAGGTTTACAAGTGTATCGAAGATGTTGTCTCACGAAAGTGGGAATCACAGGGCCGTGTGTATGGCATATGTTGGGGAAGGTGGTGCTCGTTTGTGAAGATGGTACACAATGGAGTTTGATATGGATTCTTGAAGTTTGTATGAGGTCTGTCCAAGAAGGAAATTACATGAATTGTTTACAGAGTGGGAGCAAAGGCTTTCCTATAGAGATCACGGCAACATTTTCACCGTCAAGGATTATAGGGCAAATGGAGCTTGTCGATCAAATCTTGAAGTGATAACATCCATGGTCGATTACATTATGTGCACATTGCTCCAAAGAGCATGTTCGATCATCATATGTTTTTTATTAGATGTCTTGTTGTTCCTTTCGGTCTTAGTAATCCTCATGCAGACCTTAATGAGTAAGTTATTCCAAAAATATAGTTTGTTGACTGGGATGGTTAGTTATCTTGCCAGTGGTGGACGAGGACTACCCTCTTGACTATAGAAGGGCTCTCTTGATCCCCCATGCTCTCCTCATTTGGAGGCTTACAAACATAGGTTGACCCTAATTCTTGGACACTGCCTCTCAACGGGCCGTTATGAGCTACAGGCATATGCACACCATTTGCTCCATGGGAAGAGCACTGTGAAACACATCAAAGGCATCTTTTATGTCTGGTCCAAATATCAATATATGCTCTCTGATGGGACCATGTCATCTGAAAACCGCTCCGAATCATCCACACCCCACCTAAATCATCATTGGTAACTCATCCAAGATGTCACCCTCTGAGTGGTTACAGCCATCTGACAAATTTCTTAGTGGAATGTACTCTCCTGTCTCCATTTGAGGAGCTAGTATGTTGCTCTTACAACAGGTGTCTCGGACAAAGAAGAAGGGTAGATCAAGCAATGAAAAAGGCCTTGTAGCTAAGGATGGGAGCAAAGGCAAAGAAAAGGGTAAGCCCAATGAAGACAAGTTTGATGAAGGGGGGGACTCTTTAGAGGAAGAAAACAACAAGAAGAAAAAGAAGGGAAAAAAATGCTAAAAAATGCTTCTATTGTGATTCACCAGGGCATTTTGCAAAGGATTGCAGAAAGAAGAAGGCAAACTAGAAGAAGAAGAGGGGCAACTCATAGGCGAGTCAAAAGCGGTGGCAATGTGGTAGTCAGTGAAGAACTTTTCTTAGTGACATCACCATGTGTTGCCGAGATTAGATATGCAGACCTAGGTGTCTTGGTGAGGATGTCAGACATTGAGAAGTGGTTAGCAGAGGAGTCAGAGAGCTTTGTGAAGGTGACAGGCAGCCTTGCTTGGAGTCATCTAGGTGCGTTGCTGGTATTACTGAAGGAGAGGGGGACTATTCAATAGGACCCTTGGCTTGGGTGGGAGCAAGACAGAACTGAAAAAGAGAGCCCATCGTCCATGTAATTTAGAAATTTGCTTGTGATTTAATTGCTCAAGTGTAATTGGAGTAGTGTGTCGCTTCGTCAATTCGTGCCAACCCACGTGTCGCAGCGCCAGATGGCCAACTTGTAGCCTTGCAACCTGTAGTAGCCTTATGCCACGTACCCTATTTATAGCATAATATATAATATATTCTACATTATAATATTAATTATATAATATGTAATAAATATATAATTTTTATTATATATTATATAATGTATATAATATAATAATACATCATATAATCTATTACATTATATATAGATGTATATGTATATACATGTACATATGTGTATGTGTGTGTATAAATAGAGCATACTTTGTGGTGGTGGAGATGCACTGATTGGTTGGTATCAAAGGATAAAAAAGGTGAACTACATGGAGGGAAGATGGCAAGGTTGGCCAAAGCCATAGCTCCAGTGCTCTCTCTCTCTCTAGTATATGTATGTATGTATGTATGTATACATACATACATTCATACACACACACATGCGCACACACATACACACACAGTGTGTGTGTGTGTGTGTGTGTGTGTGTGTGTGTGTGTGTAGACATATACATTGTGCCTTTCTCTCCTAGGCATGGTTTCCTCTTAAGTGGATGGAAAGAGGAAACCGTGCCTAGGAGAGAAAGGCACAATGTATATGTCTACACACACGTGTGTGTGTGTACACACACACACACAATGTGTGTGCACGTGTGTGTGTGTGCGTGTGTGTGTGTGTGCCTTTCTCTCCTAGGCATGGTTTCCTCTTTCCTCCTATACATACATACATACGTACATACACACACACAGGCGCACACACACACACAGTGTGTATGTAGACATATACATTGTGCCTTTCTCTCCTAGGCACGGTTTCCTCTTTCCACCCATTTAACATGGAAGAGAAGGCGGGTAGCAAGGTGTGTCGAAGTAGAGATCAACACCACTGAATGAGGGTATTTCACAAAAAGTAATGTCTCTTGGCTTTGAATTTTATGATGTCGCTTACTAGGGGACAGTCTGTTGGACATTTTGGTTGCTTCATTGTGCTACTATTGCTATTGCGTCCTCCAGCTACTACTATGCGGGATGAAGCTATGGCAATGTAGTGGGAGTGATGGAGATCATGGTGGCAATTGCAAGCTATAGGGAGATGAGGTATAGGGGTGCCAATTATAGGGTGTGATATGGAGCGATGGTGATGGAGATTTACAAATATAGGAATTTGGAGATGGAGATGGGAATTGCAAAGGTAGAAAGGAAGAAGGAAGAGGGAGCTATGGCAATGGAGATGCTAGAAAGGCAATGAAGAAGAATAAGGGAAGGGAGCTATGGTGATGCAAAAGTTTGCAATGAAAGAGACGACCCCTACTCACCTTTGAGAAATAATTCATAATGATGAGGGTTAATAGGTATAGATATTCCTAAGGTAAACTAGCCCACATTGCAAGTTGCTCTAACCATATTCTCAAAGAGAGAAGTCAATTTGGAGGTGTGAACATCAAAGATTTAGGGGATTGCGGCAAAAAATATATAGAAAGAGCAAGGATGGTTTCTCATATTCAAGCAAAAATAAATAGAAGAAGAGTAGCAAGGAAGTAAATGGTATAAATATAAGAATGTGGAGAAAGTATGTAATGCACAATTAGATCATAGTAGTGCGTAGGCCACAAATGGATAAGTCTAACATTGAGTTGACACATGTACATCACGAATGGATAAGTCTAACATAGTGTTGACATGTGTAAGAGTGTGCATGCATATGTGTGCAAGCACACACATGTACATACATTAGTACATGTACACACAAATAAACACACGGGCACATTGATATCGCCTGCACAATAGGTCAGTTGATCTAATGTGCCACATGGCTTCTCAGGATTTTAGAGTTTCATACAACATCAATATTGAGATTTGTAAAAGCATTTATTTCTTGAAATTAAAGGTACCCTTAGGATCCAAACCTTGAGATTCGTCCTAGATGGTCATGCAACTCGAGATCCTTAGGATCCAAACCTTGAGACCCGTCGTAGACTGGTCATGCAACTCGTAACTCCTATAAGGTCCGGCAAACTTCCGGCAACCACGTGCCCTTGATTATGATAGCATCCGATAGCCTCTCTCTTCTCTTAGTCCTTGATTCCGGTAGCCTCTCTCTTCTGTCTAATAATGTTATCTTTTGTAATTGATTTTCTCAATAGTTAACCCAATTGTAAATCTCTCTCTTAGTCCTTCATTCCGATAGCCTCTCTCTTCTCTCTAATAATGTTATCTTTTGTAATTGATTTTCTCAATACTTAACCCAATTGTAAACCATTCTGCAAGTCTGCCTCGAAGCCCAGCCTTTGATCGACTTGATTGCAGACATGGTATGCGTTTTAACACATTTCTCTCCCCGCTATCATGTTTTTTGTTTGAATTTAGGGTTAGGGGATAGCCCTATCGCTGTTTGCTGTTTCTGTTTTCTCTTGCGCAACATAATTTAGATAGGTTAGCTTGATGCGTGGGTGCGTTGATATCTTCTTAGATTGAGGGAGATTATGTGGCTTGCGACGGTTGTAAGATCCTATATAATGCATTGCTTGGATCACCTTAGTCGCATTCTGACCATTCTAGTTCTCTTTGTTGCTATCATGATCTTTAAAGTTGTGGTGTGCGGGGATGTCGTTGCTGGGCTTATAAATCCATGACAAGGAGGAAGCTTGATCTGTTTTTTAGATCACAGCTTATAGCAAGGTTGCAGCTAGTACATTTTGATGTACGCGTCATGACAAAGGGAGGCGCTTACTATACATAATACATGTATGTTAACTTTTGAAGGTGACTAAAAGTGAAAGTCTTTTGCATTTTTGCTCAAGAAGAAGTCAGAGGTTTTGAGGTTTTGAATCTTCGAAGTTATCAAAGCCACTGTAGAAAGAAAGATGGGAGAAGCTACTTGCAATTTAGGCTGACGATGCGGTCAGTATTGCTCAGGTGAGGAATTTCGTTTGTTCAAATGGATACGAAGGCAACTCTTACATGCCTACAAATCTCATGCCTACAAATCTCAAGAGAATGGCATTGCAGAGAGAATGAATAGGACCTTGTCAAACATGGTTCGTCATATGATGTATGATTCAGGTTTACAACAGACTTTTGGGGGAGGTCTTTTTAATAGGAGCAATTGAAATATCCGTGAGGGCATCAGACTGAATACCGGGCATTACTGGGTGTGGCTGTTCATGTCTCTGGTGAAAAGAAGAATGGTGAAAAGAAGAACTAGATAAAGACCAAAAGCATGCATGTCCACATCTTTGCAGTGTTCATTGGCTTGGACTTGGTAGCGCTCCTAAGCTTTGGCAATCTTGTGCTTCACTGATTCTAGAATTTGTTCCAAAGATTTAGTGATCTCATCTGCCTCATTGGAAGTCCTGGAATTGAACTTTTCCCCAAAAGCTTCTCCATACGAGGCCCTACTGATATTGGTGGAATGCGATTCGTCTCGTGGAAACAATGGACGATACTTATTACTGATTCCATCAGGACTGTGTCTTTCTAACATAGTACTCAGTATGTTAAATGGCAACTGATTGTAGATCTCTGTCTGTCCAGCCGTCTAAGGGTGGAAACTGTTACAGAAATTCAGCTGTCTACCAAAGAAGTTGAAAAGTGCCCTTCGAGAACAGATTGGCGAACTTGGAGTCTCCATTCAACACAATGGCTGTTGGAGTTTCATACAACGGGTACCAATATCTGATGAACATGTGAGCGTTGATTGTACTCTTGCACAGAATCTACATGATGAAATTGCTGAATCTGTCCACATGGGATGTACTCAATCATCCCCCAAATTACTGAAATGTTTGGCTAGATCGATCGTCCCCCAAATTACTGAAATGTTTGGCTAGATTGAGTCATACGGTTGAACCACTGTGGGCATGGCCTGTAACCACAGCAATGCCTGATGGTCAGTTTGAATGGGGAACTCTATCCTAATTGGAAGTGCTTAAAAACCATCTGCACCACGAAAAGCAATAACCTGTAGAGGAATGCCAGCTCTCGTGAAAACTCCCATCCAAGTGGAAACATGAGATCGACGGATGTCCTTGAGGGGTAGGCTGTCTAGATCGACGGATGATGTTTTATTAGAGTTTGCATTTCAGCTTGTCAGGATTGTGGGGTTTGTGGATCTTGGTGTAGACTCAGTGTGGTACATGGACCCTCGCCTGCGTCTTATTACCTTGGGTGCATGGAGGTTGTGGCTTTATGGGGGTGTTCCCATAAAGTTTTTGCAGTGGGATCCGGGGGAGTGGGAGTGGATTGATGAAGGGCACTAAGAGAAGATCCTCCCCTTCTTTCGTTACATTGTTAGCAATACCAGGAGATTTCAGCTGAGTTGTAGAGGTTGGAGGCCATTGGGAGAGGTTTTAGATTTATGCTGACATATTGGAAGAGACTCTCGAAATCCCTCAAGAATAGAAAAATCACTCTTTTCTTTTGGCTTTCTATTCATGGTGGGATTGCAATGAACCTGTGGAGATCCAGGTTCGGAACCGACCGTAGATGTCCATGTTGTCTTTCCGTTGTGGATTCAGTTCAGCATTGCTTATAGGATTGTAGACAAACGATGATTATTTGAAGGGGGATGGCCAGGATTTTTAGTACCTTTGTCCATTTCCCCTTCTTCATGACTTGGGGCTTAATTGCTTGGCTCTCTCTTTCGAGGTCTTAGGTCTTTTATGAGAGACATGACTCTTCTTGGGCCTTATTGCTTTGATGCCACTTAGCTGAGTGATGTTCTTGCTTCACCATAGCATGCCTCTGTGGACTCTTCTTGGGAGATACTGGCGAGTATTGCAGCATGGCATATTTGGAGAGACAGATGCATAGAGACATTGGATGGATTCCAGGTTCACCCTTCTCACACTTTGGCCAGCATATGGACATACACTATATATACACTGATGGCCATTTGGGCGAGCATGCATGGGTTCTCTGGCATAGCTGTGGTAAGAGGGCTACGTTCTTTATAGAGTGGAGGGGCTCCCTCTTCTTCTCTGAGTCTACTATGGGCTTGAGATGGCATTTTTTGCCTCAACCTTGGATGTTTTCCACCTCTTTCGGAGGAGTGTTTTTTCTCATGCATTGCATGATCTATTTCTGCTTTGAGCTTACTCTCGTGGGTTTTGTTCATATTTAAGGGAAGTCTTTTTTTCGCAAATGGAAGTGCTTATACGTTTTGAGGATGTGGATAACTCCAAGGATCTCCTTGCTGTAAATTGAATTTTGAGTTTCGGCTGGGATCAACTTGCATCCCTCAAATGTAACAGGATGCCCATTATGCTTCAGCATTGCTCTAATGCAATAGGGAAAATTGGCTTCCTATTCAGTTCTTCTACCAAATTCAATTAATTAATTAGTTTTGGTGCATAGAGGCTTAATTAAGCTATGTTTATCTATGGCTTAATTTATTCATGCATTTATTAACCTATGTCTCTCCATAGCTTAATTTATTTTATGCATAGACTATGTCCAAGGGGGCTTCCCCAAACGTTCAAGAAAAACCAAGATTTGAACTCAAAGCCTTCTTTTTCCAAAGCATGAGCCCTACCACTAGGCTATTAAGTAATATTATACGCCTCTTTCCTTATAAATCCTTCCTCATCCCCCTCCCCCTCCCCCTTTGGGATGTCCTTTCCTTTTTAATGCCCTTCATAAGTGGTCCCCCTTCCTCAATCTCACACGTCCCTCCCTCCTTAATGCCCCTCCCATTTTATTTAATTCAAGCTAGGGCGACATGACATACGGAGGATTCCGCTCCGCTCCAATCTTTTTTCTTTTCATTGTCACACTCAGATGTATTTGATTATGTATGCTCGTTTTAGTAGCTCCACCCATACTGTGATTTGTATCAGGTTTTCTTTCAGTCTCATAGACCCATTGGTCTTTCGAAGACTCTGATAGAATTTCTTTCTTTCTTTCTCCCTCCCCCACGCGAGACTAATTATTGCCCCCCCCGCTCCTTTATGCTTAAATAATTTGCCATCATATACCACTCTCCTCTCCTCCCCCCAACTCATTAATTAATATGATTTTTTGAATATTAGGGGCACCTAGTGGTGAAGTTGTTGGCATCGAATGGTTGATCCCACTAGGCGAAAGCTAGGCATGGGCAGGCTACTTGAGCTCATCAGGTGCTTTCAGATCTTAGGATTAAATCTGATGGGCACGAGGTTGTTGGCCAAGTCCTTGCTATATGCTTCCTATAAATTTTGAGCAAGCTCGTGGTGAGTCACATGAGAAGTTCCACATGTATCCATAGACTACGGCGTACGCATGGTCTTTGTAACCTTAGAAACCTATCTTATATGCATTTAGTGTAAGAGGAATCCAGCACACCTATTGCTGCAAACTTGTCATGGTATTGTGCGCAAAATGCGAGTTGGAAATGGAAACTCAGTATAACCTTCATAGGGGAAACTAGTGTGTACAGTGCAATGTTCCCACTCTCAATCTGAGAGAAGATGAGTGTGACAAAGTGGCAAAATGGCTTACCCTAGAAATGTGTGTGAGACCTAAATTAGGGGTTGAGCTTGAATGACTGTTCTTCCTCCCTATGGATGATTAATCTTTACACGTAGTATGTGTGCCTTGTGCTACTGATGACCTTGAGAACTTGCAAGAAGTAGGGTCTAATGGCCTTGTTGCTTTCTGATTGAAGGAAATCCAAGATACTTAGCTTGGGTTGATAGTATGATATTTGCATGCATTTCTCTAATGCTAAGATTGGGAAAGTCATTTCTTGGAAGTACTCTGCTATGTTTCTCCACTTTGTGATTACACATTTGTTTTTATCCCCGTCTCATTGTCTCAGGCCTGAGGTGACAAGGTTCTTGTCATCTAGGTTTGGCTGTGCCATTGTGCCAAATAGATCGATCTTGAGGGTTGAGATAAAGTGAATGTATACATGCTCATGTGCATACTTTTTCCAGTCCGTTTTAGGCTTCTAATGTACTTATTCATAGGCTTGCATGCAATGCACATCATGCATTTGCGCATGGCATGGGGGGTTTGTATGAAATAATTGAAGCTGAAGAGCTTCCTTTATGGGTGCTGGATTTGCTGGAGCATTTTAAACTTAATTTCTTATGAGCAGTTTGTGTGGAGAGGTTTAAAGTTGTTGTGTACGTTTTGTAAGGTTGATTTGGTATGACAGGAAATGGCGTGGTCTTTTAGCAGGGCTAATTTTAACAATTAAAGTGAAGAGCTCTTGAGTACCAAAATAAAGTTGCAAAGCACCAGATTTACTGTATCTCCAGGAAAAGGAAAACTGGTTTTCATTGTCTTCTGCTTTTGCTTAATTGTCATGCTTTTTGGTCACTCTCTGCAGGCATTTGATATTTATATATTTTGGTTATGCTTCGATCTTACTTATCTTTGTTGTGATGTTGCAAATGTATTTGGTTTTCTTTTTTCATTCTGAATACATATGTTTTTAAATTGATAATTTCTAAAAAATGAATGTTAATGCAGGTTCTATTGGACCCTGATCCATTTTTGAATGAACTTACAAAACTTTATGAGCAGCATCGAGAATCTGGATCAGTATGGGTTACACTTAAACGCTGTAAGTCAAGTCTACTCAAGGATACGAAGGTTAGGCTTTAATGAAAGTTTTGACTTGGTTCAGAACCAAAAGCAGTCAAAACAACCTGATGTGCTTGAGACATGTATGGCAGGATGTGTTGTATATCAGACGTGTGAAAACGCAGCAGCAATATGTCGAAGGCCTTGCAATTTTGAACATTATGTACATCTATGTGTCATTTGAAACTCCCGAGTGACTGAATGTATGCATTCATGATGTCTAATCAATCTGGTTTAGCGTACTGTCTTTTGGGGCATGATCCTCTCATTAGTGTGACACTGCCTTTTCAGATTAACCATCCTTTAATTCTATTTAAAAAAGTTCCTTCATGCGATAAGCGTTAGTAGCTTCTAATCAAATAGTGGCCTTACATCTATATTTGGTTCCATGGAACATTTGAAAGGTGTTCAAACAAGGATTTTTTGTCGACCATAATGGTCATCAAATTTGACGGACATAAGCTTAGTACATTGTTTGTTGGCATGATTCAGAAATATGTGGTTTCCAGTGTAGAAAACACTTTCTTCTTTGCTGTCTCTTTTATGCATGCTTTATATCCTGCATTGAAATTTGTGCTTTCTAAAGCGCCTTTAAATGAGACCTTAGGCATTTCGGGCGTTCAGGCTCAGAATAAAATAGAGTGCCACTGCCTCTGGCCTTCTGCATAGCTACCCAGAATGTTGAAACGGGTTTCAGAAATGAGTTCCCAAAGGTTCGTAAAAAAATCTGTAAAGTTTCGGATTGCTGGAAGTTTTAAAATGTGTAAAATTTCAAAAAATAGTTATTAGACCATAACATTGTCGAGAACCTACACATCACTATAATAAATGTATTGCACTATTCCCATTTGTGTAAAGTGTATTATACGCTTTGATAACAATGTAAGTGCATGAAGGTTACATTATGTCTCACTAATTGTGCCTCTACAAGCTGTTTGTTGTTGGGAGACCCTCCTTTGAAATATGCTAGCCTAAGTGGGCTGTCCTACCATCCCCACCCTTGAGAAATGATAGCCTAAAATGGGCGACCTTGCCCTTAATTGGATGGACAAAATTAGTCATAACCTCATAGAATGCTTATTTTCATAATATAGCTTTATTAAAAGGTACAACAAACATATCATGCCTTGTTACTGATATGATATACAACATGACACCGTTAGATTGGGCATTAAAAGATATGGGCTATCCAAGTTTGGCTGTCTTTTAGTGTTCAACACACATTTTTCCAAAAATTTTTAAATGCTTTGTTCTCCCATTTTTTGGCCCCAAACCTTAATGAGCACAGATCTCTAAAATTTGCCTTTAAAAAAAACATTGGTACTAGCTATTAGTTGTTCATTTTGTACCTCCCTTGTGGGGCAGATTTGCAGGTTCTTTCCTCTCTGGGGATCTTGGGTCTTGCCGACCTGCCCTTCTCCGCCTCTAGATCATGTGAGCCCATGAAAAAATTACATGTTACAGCTTTAAAAATAGCTGTCAGCAATGATAGCTCATATGTTTGCATCCCTTGCGATCGTGGTCCAAGACTTTACTGCAATGTGCCAATCTCTCCTTGATGTAAGCTCCTATACTCTTGGTGGCTGTCGAAGAGGGTGTTGTGACATGAAGTTGGGGGTAATAAACTTCACGCACCTCTTCACTTCCTGCTGCTTTCAAACTGAGTGATAGAGATATTCATCACTGGGAAAGGGACATTAAAAAGAAGCTTTTATACCAAGAGACCATACCATACTATCCTCCCTTAGATGAGAATGAAGATGGTAACATCCCAAGTGATGTTGTACTCAAGCATAGGGAGAAGGAAAGGATCAGTGGAGGCTGAGATTAATCTCAGCAAGCCGGTCTGTGCCAAAGAAAAGAGCGATATGTTGTTGAAAGAAGATCTTACAGCTCAACATGACATGAACTAATATATATCGAGGAGTTTGAAGGGACTGATTGGATCGGGTGGGTAGGTTCTGGAGAAACATTGCACCTCCTTCATAGATACTTTTACAATTAGCTCAAAACACTCTGCAAACTGTCATTAGACACAGAGACCCATAACTTTCAGTAGAGACATGATATCAAATATTCAAACACATATCAAGATGTGCCTTGAAATGGGCTTGCTCTGATATAAGTTTTGTAAGAAACAGAGAAGCGGTCGGAAAGATATGGGCAGTTTATTGGGCGGGGGTAAAAACTGTCTGAAAAAGAAACAGTCACACACAGAGAGTCAGAGATTTTTGGTTTGATATCTAATACAATAACTAAAGACATAGGATGATGCTCCTTGAAGAGAGCTTCGCGCTGATATAAGTTTCGTTCAAATTGGACCATCGAGCAAAAAGTTATGTCAAACTGTCATGAAAAAGACTTACTCCTTCTACTGGTGCCAACTTGGGAGAATACTACCTCCATGATTAGACTTCATCAACGATCCAAGTCCCATAGAGGTCGCCTAGAAGGGAAGGAAGAGCTCCCTTTGTGACTTCGGAAATAGATAAACCATGTATGCGCAATGAGCGGCCGAATAGACAACACTTTTGAGCACTTTGGAAGAGAAAACAATGGAAAAAGGGAAGAGACAATCAAGAGAGAGAACGTGAAGTGACTTTCATTACCAATAGAGTGTGACTCCACTCCAATGCAACTCAAAATACTATAAACACAAGTTTCATACGTACAAGAGGAAGCGGAAGCTTCAAGACTACTCATAGAGAGAGAATGAACTAGAGAGAGATGGACTTAAGAGTCTACATAAGAGAATATCTACAAGAGGGAGAGAAGGCTCATGGAAGAGGCTTGAGGAGACTAGAGCTAACAACAACATGACGCCTAATGGTGGAAGAGATGATGAACAAGGGAGAGGAGGGCTCCTTTTATAGAGATTTTGTCACCCTTCTTCACCAATTTACAATTGCTGCCTGTAGATTCTTTTCCCCATCAATCACATAACCCCGTATGTAACCATCCATGTTCTTTTTGGCTACTCTTGCCATGTGTTCCATCAAAAGATGCTCAAGACTCTTAAAATATTGAGAAAGTCAAGAGTCTCCCCACATGGAGCCCATATGGAGTTTTGAGATTTTTTTGCATGGAGTGTTTTGAAGCATTGTCTTGGGTCTCTTTTGAGCTGTTTGTACCTCCTCTTTTTTTTTCTTTTCAGGTTACTGTTTTGTATTCCCTTCCCTTACTGTTTTTTCTTCTGTTATTGCTGAGTTCCATGCACTCCATAAAACCAGACGGAAGCTTATAAAACCAGACGGTATCTCACACGCTCTTTGAAACCCATCTCGCTCTTCTGAGAGACAGCAATAATTGCGAACGTAACTTCCTTTGTAATAACCAGCAAGTACACTTCTTTTCCACTCTCCCTCTCTCCCTCTCTCTACAAAGACAATAGGGCCCAGCTGCAATGCTTTGTTTGTATGACCATACTGGCCATTGTAGGTCATAAACTTGACAGATTTACCTCCCTCTTTGAATTCCTTGGTCTCTCTGGAAGACTTTCTCTTCCTAGACTTCTTGTGTTTTCTTCTTTTCCTGGATGGTTTATCTGATAAAGAAGAAGAAGATACAGAAGTCGAACTCGGGGTAGACGGTGATGGACTAGGAGATCGGTGATGGTGCCTCGATCTCTTCCTGCTATGAGACCATCCCCTATGAGATCTCTCTTTCTCTGGTTGTACACGAGAGTGTGCCTCTGGCATTGGCACGTCATATACTGCATTAGGCATAGCTTCTGCTTGAAACAAATGCTGAGCCCTTGGATCCTTTCTGAGATTTTCCATCTCTTGTATACGAGTGCGTACCATCTGCTCAAATTCTTGCTGAGTTTGTTGCACACTTCTCTGATTTGGATGCGCATCCCTATCTTGTGAATCCCACTGGATAGGTGATTGAGCCATCTTCTTACAACTCGTCTGAGATGTGCAAAATTTCTCACGTACACACTGTGTATGCAACTGATGCACGCTGCCTTCGCTTTTCAAAGAGAAAATTTACCTCAACAAGAGGTGTCTTGCATTCACAATCTATGCCAGTACTGGCTATCAATTCAAGGCATATACCCACACAGTTGCCAAAGCATCAACAACTATATTGCCCTTTTTCTGGCTGCTGCAGATGGCTTCAAAAGGCATTTGTTTTTCCCTCTTTTCACTGCTCAAAGGCATGCATACTCTTTTTCTGCAAATCTCTGTTTTCTCTGCTTTTCTCTGCTTTTCTGATAGTAAAAGTCTGCTTTCTCTGTTTTCTCTGTTTTCTCTTCTTTTCTGCTGCTTTTCTGACAGTAAATACTTTCTCAGATAGGTGAAAACTGCTAGTAGAAACAATCTCTGCAACTTCTTTTTTTTTTTTTTTTGACAGTAACTGGATGGGTAACCGGCTGGTTACTCTAACCAGATCAATCCTGTTCTGGTCTGGTTAGATTGACAGACTAGTTGGTCTGTAACTAGGCCACCGACTGAATTGAACTAGGCATAGTCTGGTTACAATGACCAGACTAGTCTAGTTGAGTCAAGCTAACTAGACCTCTAACCAGTTCACTAACCAAGGTTAGGTTAGATGAACTCATGGTCTGCCACATCAGCAAATGTGTCCACCTCAACTGTGTGCCATGTCAGCATGTGCTCCCACTGCCACATCAGCATCCACACGTGTCTGCCACGTCAGTTGAACCTGTCAAGACCTTTGCCACGTGGGCGCCACGTCAGCTCGCACGTGTGGCCGCCACGTCACCTGTGTGCCACGTGTGAGCACCACGTCAGCTCTGTGCATACCAGACGGAAGCTTATAAAACCAGACGGTATCTCACATGCTCTTTGAAACCCATCTTGCTCTTCTGAGAGACAGCAATAATTGCGAAGGTAACTTCCTTCGTAATAACCAGCAAGTACACTGCTTTTCCACTCTCCCTCTCTCCCTCTCTCTACAAAGACAATAGGGCCCAGGACAACATGTCGGGCTGGAACCCCCCGAAGGTATTTTATTACCTGAAGAGAATCTGTTACAAAGGTTCAGCGTAGAGCTGTCTGGTACTCTCTCTCTTTTTTTTCAAAACGTGAAAAATCCCCTTTATTACAAGAGCTTCAAGCTCATTTCAAATTGGCAACATGCCACTTGTCTAAAATCTAGACTAGGTCCTATTACATGCCACCAAGGGCCATTCTGGAGTCTTCCAAGCACTTGGTCACACGAACCGCCTCCTAGATGCTTGTCAGGCTCCCGTAGTGCTTAGGAAAAATAATTCTTCCTAGTACTTGCAACAATTAATTAAAGTGCACCACCATGGCACCCATTAATTGTTAGCGCTTTGCATGCAAATAACACACTGTGGACTAATTCTAGTCACGGTGGGCGTCCCCACTGAACACATGTGCACATCTAACAAATATAAAAATTTATATTTATTCTCTGGTTGACCGGAGTCAACACTCTTGATTATAATTAAGGAGCTTTGACCAAGGGTCGAGGCGCCTTAATTATAGCCAAGTCTCTCCAACCGAAGTTGGCACATCTTGGTTAACCAGGGTTAACCCTCTTGGCGCATGCCAAGTCTTGTTGACCGACGTCAACACTCTCTGACCGTAGTCAGCTCTGTGGTTCTCTGGTTAACCGCAATTAACCCTCTTGGTAATAAACCAAGTCTCCTTGACCGAAGTCCGGTTTACTTGACTAGAGTCAAGTATCTTGGCCCGTAACCAATCCTTTGACCATTAAAATAACTCTTTGATCATAATTAACACATATAAAACTCTTTAATTATGATCAAATAAATGGTCAACTGTACTTTGACTTAGGATATTTACATTGTGGTGACACTCCATGTTGTACCAGCTGCTACAGGGCATTCCTTTGCCTACATCGGAGCTTGTTGAAGACCTTGGATCTCAAACATAGAAGGTTTGCCATGTATTTAGTTACGCCCTGCATGGAGAGTGAAATAACTTTGTGGTCTGATTCAAGTGCTTTATCATCAATCCATGGGTATTATGAGGTAATCAACCGCATTGGACTCTTGTGTGATTATGCATGTGAAGCCATTTGTGTTGTCAAAGGCCTTGCTATCTTCAAGCTTAAACATCCACAGATGGTGAGCAAGTGTCTCCCCCATGCGGTGTCTTCTTCCGTCTGTTTTGAGACGCGAGCCTGTTGTTTCCTTTTCTTTCTCGAGTTCATTCATCCACATTGGGTTTCTACCTTACACTATTGTTGGTGCTTGATTGATGTATTGAAATCTCTTGCTAGCATGATTGCACCTTTCTTGGAGTATTCCTCTACTAGATATATGTCCATTTTTCTTGTAGATGGGGGATTGTGGGGGAGCAAAGTACCAGGCTACAAAGAAGATTTTTTCCTTTGCTTTCCTGATTTCCGGCCACATGTGGGTTTGCCTTCACAACCTCTACTGCCTTGTCCCACCCTATCTTGATATAGCATGTTATCATGCCAAAACCTCCCCTCCTATGTGGTCTTTCTTATTCCAAATTGATGTCTTTGTGAACACTTCTAGGGTTGGTGTCTCAGTGCCTTCATGCTCCCAGATTTCTAGTGCTCTGAAAATCTCAGTCTTTGCACACATATCAGTGCCAAAGTCTTATCCAGAGGTAACCCTTCTATATTCCTTATCTTGACCCTGAGGGTCTCGAGTCCCTAGGTTTTGTGTTCTTGGCATTTTTTACTTTTTCCAGTTTAGCCATTGATTGAGAATATTGACTTTGGTAAGGACCTCATCCACCTCGATTGAGTGCCCTTTGAGGTATTGCTCGTGTCTTTGGACCTTCATCCATGCTGGGGCATTTTGGAATGTGATTATGAGTTGTCTAGCTTTTTCTCCTTTTCCCAATCCTCTGTGCTTTCTTCCAGTCGGGCTCAATGATGCACATAATGACAACGTTCCTTTTCTAATGTCACACACTCATAGGTATCCGAGACTAAATCTCCTCCTAGCCAGTTGCAATCCACTCACATGCTTCCTTACTTAACATGGCTACTTGCCATGTGCATCAACATTTTAGCCCTCTTGGGTGTTCTTTTTATTTTTCAGCCACTACTTTGCCCCTAAGCAGATGGATTAGAAATCACCCCAAACCAAACATGCGCAGAGGTCCATTGAACCTTCTAGTCGTCTCTGAACCCATCACCAAAGACCTTGACAAACAAATCCTTGACTGTAATTATTCCTACACATGACAACCACCCATTTACATTTACATACATCACAGCAGTCTCTCTAAGGATTTCTTGTCATTGATCTGTATGAGGAATGTAACATTCCTTCCCTCTTCAGGCATCAGCATCCTCGATGATAAAATGCTCTCGTATCAGGTAAACGGATTCCCAAGTGCCTCAGATAGAGGAAGTGTTGGAGTTATGTAGGTCACCTCCCCATTTGTGAGTCCCCAAATGAGGGGAGCATGGGGGATGTGCATCAGAGATGCCACGTGGGCATCCACGGGGGCAAAACTGACAGCAATGGCAGGGCTGCCACATGGTTGGAATGCTAGCTTCCATGTGGGCAGCAAGGACTGCTTGAGAAGGTGTCAGATGGCTGCGACTGGAGCAGCATCAGCCTGGTGCAGAGGAAATCCTGCAAGGACAGCCAGGTGGAGCTGTCAGGGGCAGGTTGGAGGGCAGCAAGCATTGCTGCAGGTCTGTGCGGCATCCAGGACCAGAATGGAGTTACTGAGGCGCATCTTTCAGGAGGCATAAATTCGTCTTGATCAGACGTTTCTTCTCTTTCTATCAACCTATCTCTTGGGCTATTTTCTTCTCTTCTCTGTGATCTATCAAGTGGGAAAGACATTCATCTTGTCATCATCTTTGGTGACGTGCTTACAATCTCTTGCTCAGAATTCTCGCAGCAAAAAAAGCACTTGCTTATCATGAAAAGCATCTGCTCCTCTCAAAAAGCACCTGCTTTTCACAAAATGCAACCACTTTTTGTGCACACACAACCTTCTTTTCTCCATAGTGGCGTAAAAAGCAGCAAAAAGCAACGAACAACAGTAGTTGCTATTTCGTTTTTCTCATCATGGACGCGGCCTCTCAGCCCTCACAAGTACAAGCGCCTAAGCAAGATTGCGAGATGAAGGAAAGAAGGTCCTAGGATGAGGATTCCTATCGAGAACTATTGGCTGAAATGGCAAAAGCAAGAGAGTACCACTTCTTAGTGAAATGTTTATGGGACATCTAAAACTAAGTATTTCTTTCATGATTATGAAGTTTGATTTATCTTTATTTAAAGATCTAATCCTTGTACCTTATTACAGGGAAAGAAGTGTGCTGTTTCCTTGATTGTTTCAGGAATCAAAAGCCAAGCACACAAGATTGCTTATACATACATATGTGGTCCTAAAGTATTCCTTGATGGACAAGCTAGCTATTCCGAGTTATATTTCAGTTTTGGAGGATTCCAAGTTATTGTACACGAGTGATATAGTCTCTATTATGGAACTAGTTTTTTGTGACCTATGTGGTTAAGGCTATGGACTATTTGTTTGGTCTCATCAAACTTTTGTATACATAGTATCAAGACAAAAGAATCACAAAGTTATTATATCGAATTTATGGGTTTGAGCAGCTCATGCCAAAGAGGAGAAGTGTTAGAGACTACGTGTATAAATTGAAGAGTTAGATCCATGAGACCCTATTTGAGGATAGTGTATTCAAAGTTGGCAAGTTGAGAGTCATGCGCCTGATTTTATGATCTTCAATTATGGAATTGAGTTATAATGCTAGTCATGATAAGCAGTTAATGGAGGATGAGATGATCAAGATACAGATCCTTTATGGCGGAATTCCATGTGGTCAGAATTGACCAAGTATTTCAGTTTCAAGTTATATTATCTCATTTCCAGAGGAGTTTCGGTTATGAAATTCAGTTTTGTTGTTTTCTTCTGTTGTTTTCTTCTGGGGCATGGCATGTTCAAGTACCAGTTCTCTATATAACAGTTTTGAATACGGTCATCATGGACCAATTCATGATTTTTAGCATTCCACAGTTCCCTTATTGGGAATTGTGTATTGAATAAACAGAAGTTCTTATGAGAGTGCATGATATATTCAAGAACCAGTTTTTTAAATGATGACATGATTCTATTTGGTCACTATTGGCCCAGTATTTCATTTAGGATTCTATTATTCAATAGTTTCCATTGAGTTGTTTTATACAAGAACTCTTATGATTTATCATGGATTATTAAGGCCAGAGTTTTTCAGTTCATCTGTCAATTATATGTCCTTTTGGAAAGTTTGAGAACCCTCCAAGTTCACACCTGACCAGCACGTTAAGTGTTTGGTAGCAAGATATTTTATGTATAAGGAAGCACCAGATCAGTGAATTGCAGATATTCTCCAATGCACAGTTCTTTCCAAAGGAACTTCCAAGTTGAGCTGTACAATACTTGGAAGAGTATCGCTCCGGAGTTTATCACTTCATCAGAAAGATTTGAGAGGATTCTCAAAGAAATAGGATATGGAAAGGTTCCAAGTAACAGTTTTATTAAGGCTACGTATCTCTTTGATGTTGATAAAGTTTGCCTTATGAAGATCTAACCCTTGTATGGCAATGCAAGGAGAATAGTGAATTCTTTTCTTGAATTTGTTTAAGGAAACACTACTCATAAATGAGAAGACTTTAGAGTGACACGTGGCAGTTGAGGCGGCTGACTGTGGTTAGGGTAATCCTGGTTAATTTAACTGCAGTTAGTTAACCATGGTTTGGTTGACCCTGGTTAGTTGACATTGGTTAGTTGAACCAGTACCCCAGTTAGCCTGACCTAATCAGACCAGTTTGGTTAGTGTAACCAGACTGTGATCAGTCCAGTTACTCTGGTTAGATCTCAGTTACAGACTAACCAGACCAGAGCCAGTTAGTCTGGTTAGGGTAACCAGTCGGTTACTCATCCGGTTACTGTCCCAAAAAAAAAAAGGGGGAAAAAGAGACAATTGCAGAGATGGTTTTTGCCACCCATCTGTCAGTCCTTTTAGTGTCAGAAAATCAGCAGAACATCAGAGATTTGCTGAGTATAAAAGATGCACGCCTTTGCATAGAAAAAGGGGAAAACAGATGCATTTTCAGTGCTTTCTGCAGCAGCCAGAACAGGGGCAATAGTAAGTGAATGCCTAAGCAACTATGGGGGTTTTTGCATTGAGTTGACAGCCTGTCAACTGGCACGAGTTGTGAATGCAATACACCTCTAGTTGAGGTATTCTTCTCAGGCAAGAAAAGGCGAGTGCATCAGTTGCATACACGGTGAAAACTCCTATTTCACTTTGCTGTGACCCATTGGCTGTAGTGGAGGGTATCCCTTTGTTCCGCCTTCCTTTTCACGCAGCAGCGGGCTATTTGCTTTTTTTCTGAAGATCAACCTTGACAGTGACCCTTGGTTAGGCAAGAGGTGCTCAAATGGCAGCACCTTCGACTCCCAATATTGTTAAGGTTTTGCTCTCCCCGGAGGATAAGCAATAGGTTCAAAGTGCAGTGGAGGTTCTTCAGGACAGGGCCTTGGTAGGCCAGATTGTTGGGCTCGCTCCCTCGAGGCGACAGATTCGGGATTGGCTTCAGGAGAGTTTAGCCCGAGGGGATGACGACATCTAGGAGGTCACCATCTATGGGAGAGGGGTCTACCTTCTCTAGCTGGTCTCTCCAGAGACCACCTTGTCATTTGTGGAGCAGAGCCCTATCTTTCTTGGTCCTCATCTGGTCTTCCTCTTCCCTTGGTACCATGGCTTCACAGTGGCGGACATGGACACGACTCACCACGTACCTCGGTTCCCGATGACGCTCCGATTCCTGGGGCTCCTGAAGGAGTATAGATCCATTCTCCATTCTATCGGAGGATGTTTTGGTACGGTGCTGAAGTCTCCTCCTCCCTCGGCAGCCACAGTGGTCGCAGATGATGGGGTCCCCAGGCTTAGAGTGATTGTGGACACCCCCGAGACGCTTCTTGAGGCAGCCTAGTTCGGGTGCGTCCTCCTCCACGCAATAGAGCTCAAGCAGTCCGTTTTCGCAGCTTCCAGGTCCCAAGCCTCGTCTAGGACAGGCTTTACCTAGAGAGTTCTGGCGGCTAGGATTGTGGATTTATCTTGAGATTCCTGACAGATACCCGATGGATCTAGAGGTGTCTGTCTTGAATTTGCAGCCTCGAGGACGCTCTATAGGAGTGTTTGGCTCGCGGTCGCGCCCCCTTTCTGGAGGTTTCTCTTTGCGGCATCTGGAGAGGAGTAGTGGACTCCTACAGCAGCCCTGTCGTGGCCTATTGCAGAGAGGGGTCTGCATTCCAGATGCTTTGCTACAATTGTTTGGTAGCAGCCTGAGTCCCCCCCGCGGGGAGGGTGGGACGTGTGGGCAGTTGAGGCGATTCAGCGGAGCAGTGAGGAGCTTCGCACCCATGCTATGCACTTCCGTCATACTCTTCAGGAGAGAGAGAGGGCTTTGCGGTGGGACTTGGCCTCCATTGAAGGTCTTCGGGAGTAGGATTCGGAGTTGCAGTGGTTAGCAAACCGATATGAGTGTGCTTGCTTGGAGCTTCAGGATACTGGGGTGAGATGGGCAGAGTACTCCTACCACTCCTCTAGATCTTGGTGGGTACAACAGGGTGACAGGATGATCAGTTGACGCACACTTGCAGAGATTGAGAGCCTCTAGTGGGCAGATGCACTCGGATCCGTAGGAGATCTTGGAGTGGATCTCGGATTTCTATCGGCGCTTGTTCCAGACCGAGGAGGGGTCTTCGCAAGTTTTGGCAGCATGAGATTCAATTTGGGCGCACGTTTTGGAGGTGGTCTCCCGGAGTGTGAGCAGCCAGTCAGATGCGCCTTTTTCGGATGCAAAGCTTTGGGAGGCCGTTCGGGCTCTTCCATCCCAAAAGTGCCCCGGGGAGGATGGGCTGTCCCCGGTTTTCTTTGACCCTGAGTCGTGGCTGGATATGCTTGATCCCGAAGGGGAGGGATCGCTCAGACTTGAGACAGTGGAGACCGATCACTCTCCTTGACACTGCGTACAAGACCTTGGCCAAGGTCTTGAGCTTGCGGCTTGGCCCTCACCTAGTGGACATCATCCATGACACGCAGACAGGTTTTGTCCAGGAGCGTAGCATCCTGGACAACATCTTTACTTTCTGGGAGGCACTGGATTGGGCTAGAGAGGAGTCTCAGCCTCTCGCAATTTTGCTTTTGGTTTTCGAGAAGACTTATGACAGAGTGGAGTGGTCTTTCTTGGAGGGCACCATGCAGAGGCTTGGCTTTTCGGATCACTGGATCAGGGGTGTCTCAGCCCTTTATGCATGTAGTTCGAGCCAGATACTTATTGGTGGCTACATGGGGGAGGCCTTTTGGCTTTCCTGCTCGGTTCGGCAGGGATGCCCCCTTGCCCCTTTCTTATTCCTCTTTGTGGCTGAGGCCCTAGGGTATTTTTTGAGGTCTCAGTCGGCCGGACTCACGGGGATGAGGTTCCCGATTTGACAGGAGGAGGAGCTTTTGGACTCAGAGTTTGCAGATGACACAACCCTTTTTGTAGAGGGCTCAGCTCGGAGCTTGGATCCAGTTAGGGTAGTGTATTGTCTAGCCTCAAGCTCCAGGATCAATTGGACCAAATTAGTCGGCTTTCTTGTAGTGACAGAGGCGGTACAGGAGATCCAGGATTGGGGCTCAGCACTAGGCTTCCGGTAGATTCCGAGGGGGCAGGTAGCGAGATACCTTGGCTGCTAGGTTGGCATTGATATTTCAGCAGAGCAGCGGATCTCCCCGGTTCTAGAGAACTCTGCATCTCTGGATCAATGATACCCAATCCTCCTTGGGCTTGGGGTAGGATCACTGTCTGTTAGGCTACCTTGGCTGGGGTGTTACGTGTGCCATCCGATCCTACCCAGAGAAAATTGCGCACCAAGCACCTTAGTTGTCCCATGCATCCCTTGTGAAAACACTAGCACGAGGCTATGTACCAGGCGGTAGCAAGGAGGACCTGGTTAGCCACCAAGGCCATTCCTGCAAGAGAGAGTTTGGCGGAGCTCTAGTACCAAAGCTTGTGCCGAACACTAGCCTTGTTGGGCAAGTTGGTAGTGAGGGGCCTCACTCCAGGTACGGAGCCCTGCAGCGCGGTCTCCTTTGGAACACCCCCCACACGGGTGATCAGTGGCAGCAATTACACAGATGGCTCTTCTCGGAGGCCCCCCTTACAGGGAAGGGCTCTCCCTTGATGCGGAGTCTCTTTAGAGTTTGGCAGCGATTGGCGGGGGTCTTATCCGGGCTAGTCCTCAGTTTTTTGAGGAGTTTGCACGACAGCCTCTGATTTGGCCACTCGGAGTTACGGGATCAGTATGGTCGCATGCTGGAGGTGCCGTTCTTCTCTTATACTATATGCATAGGATGCCACATGCAGTTGGAGGCGGTAGCTTGGACTCTGTCGAGAGAGAGGCATTGGGCAACGCAACAGGTACCTCGAGAGGTGAGTTCTAGGTTATGGACACGCATTTGGTCCAGTCTCCGACCGCTGAAGAACTTGTACTTTTTCTGGATGATAGCGCATGGAGGTCTGTCTGTTGGCCCTTGGTTGGAGCTGATGCGGGTGGATGGCAGCTGCCATAGATGCACGATTGGGACTTTGGAGACGATCCCCCACTGTCTTTGGAGCTGCCCAGCAGCATAGAGGATATGGCGAGGAGTGCTTCGGATCGTGGCGAGGCTTCAGGGCACGCATAGGGACTTCATGTGGGGCATGGTTGCTTCGTTGTCAGAGGGTGGCCATGCCTTTTCCATTGACGTGGTCTCTCCAGCATACAGGATACAAGGCCTGTGCATTCACAGCATTGAGTTTCATGAGGCGACCCCTAACTAGTCATCGACCTCTTCCTTTGTGGGAGGATAGCGTGTGGGAGACAGTAGCCAGCATTACGGCATGGAACATCTGGGTTGCTCGCTGCAACTGGGTTATGGGCCAGCACCATGTTCCACCGTCGGCCACCTTGGTAGCCATCTGACAGGACATCATCTTCACGCTTCACGCCATTTGGGAGCGAGGCTCTCCAGGTTCTCGAGCTACCATCGCACGATGGGAACGTTTCTGCAAGGCTTGGCTTGCAGGTGTTTTCTACAACATCACCCCAAGAGGGATCAGATGGTTGTATATTCGGCCACCTTGGTTGTTAGCCCCTATTCCAAAGAATCCCTAGGCAGTGAGCTGAAAAAGCGCTTTAATGATGGAGAAAAGCAGTTAAAGCTAGCTTTATGTAAAAACTAGCCTAAAAAGCAGGGTTAGCTTTTGTAAAAGCACAAGCTAGGCCAAGTCCATAAAAGAAGGGCCTCAAGGCTCCTAGATGGATGGAAGAGCTGTACTCAGCTTCATGCTCTTCTCAGAGCAAGTTGTACAAAGTATTTTCTACTGCAATAAAGTCCTTCGGGGGGGTTTGGCGCTTGTTTTTGGGCCCTAGTGTTGCGTGTGCTTCTTCTATCCCTCTATTCTATTGCGAAGAATCTAAGTGCTGCAACTCTAATTTTCAGATTTCAGTTTGTGTTCTCTAGTTTCTATCACGAAGTTCTTTTGCAAAAATATTGTGTGGAAGTGTTTGCTACTTGTGATATTATATGCAATCGGTACTGAATAATTTGAAAATAAGAAATGAGGAATCAACAACAATATGTGTTTCTCTTAACAAGAAGAAGTAACCTGGAATAAAATTCTGGGGTTTTGGATTGGGCCTCTTTGCATGCTTTCTCATGATCTTCTTTAGAA
Source organism: Dipteris shenzhenensis (assembly GCF_047967505.1). Taxonomy (NCBI): domain Eukaryota; kingdom Viridiplantae; phylum Streptophyta; class Polypodiopsida; order Gleicheniales; family Dipteridaceae; genus Dipteris; species Dipteris shenzhenensis. The sequence continues at coordinate 42,982,512 of NC_141604.1, forward strand.
ATGTGTTGCAATAAAGTCGATCGGTCAGTTAAAGCAACATTGCGAATCATGCAAACCTTGTCATTTGGTGAGCTTCCACAGGGTATTAGCCCAGCAATAGGGACATGCAACGGGCCTATTATAGGCCTAGAATAGGGTCAGGAGGCTGACAGGGTTGGCAGTCTGCTGGAGCAGGTCGGTCCCACAGTCATTGGGTCTGCAAGTTGGCCGTACAGCTGTACGGTTGGTAGATAGACTGGTCAGCCGGTCTGTTAAGGCATCCATGTCGTATATAAAGGCACCCATTGGGGGGGGGGTTCTTGGCATTCAGCAAGTGCCAGCAGGGAGAAGAGCAACAAGGAGTGGCATGTGGGAGAAGTATATAGCCAGCCCAGCTCTTGTTGAGCAAGCAGGCTGACAGAGTTGAGAGGTGCCAGACGGAGGTAAAAGGCAACATACAGGCATACAGGCTGCTAGATGGTGACACATGAGCAAGACATTTTGTACCAGGTTTTGACCATTTCATGTATGCATACATACGTGGATTCTCTCTTTTATTTTAGCTAGTCTTTACACTTCTGCTTAGCACAGACAAGCTTGTCAAATAAGAACTTAGCTTGCATGTTTGTTACACTTGCTTGACATTATGAGTTTTATAGGTTCTAAAACACAGTCATATCTTTGTTTCTTAATTTCAGTGATTGTTGATATTTCGTTATGCTATCATGACGGGAAAGCATTTGTGGTTCAAGTGTTTTGTTGTAGACACAATATAGAATGTTCTGTGCATTGTATGATTCAGAAAATTGACATTTGTAGTTCTTGTTTCAATTGTTTTATAATGATGTGTGCAGCATCTTTGAAGAAGAGAAAGATAAGAAGATTTGCTGCTAAGTCTCAAAATCAGGCTGTGGTGGAGAATACAGAATTCCGCTGTTTGGTGCGAGCAACAGATGGCAAAAGGACCATTAGTACAACGGTAATTTCAGCCTGACTACTGTTTACATGTGCTCTTATAACCCAGTTATGCAACAATGCAGAGGTACATCACACTATCGGTATGGGATAAACTGCTATAATCCACATAGGCCATGTTCTCAATGTTTTGTAAGTATCGGATTCTAGCCTCGTAAGTACATCAAATGTACATGTATTTAGCGATGCCTTGACAATGAGTTTGTCTTGTGCTCATCAAGAACTTACACAAACTCTTAGACTGAAAATCTTCAAATGCTTGATCACCTGGATAACCTTCATGTGGAGTCCTCACTTTTACTACCTATGGATTAGTCTGATTGAGTAGTTACACTCCAATACATATTGCCTTTGCCTAGGAGATGGTGGAAGACCTGCTGCACAATCTCTGCATAGTCAGGTTTCCCCACTCCTAAGCACCATTCCATTCTAGGATATATTTTGACCATTGCTAGCCATGGCTTGAACTTGTTGACTACCTTGGGCTCACCCTTCCTGAAGAGACTCAAATCTTGATGCAAGCAAATGGCGCCTCTAGTTAATCTACTCCAATATTTGTTGTGACATGAACACTGCATCGCTCGAGATGCTACCTTCTATCACTCTAGTTTTGTCCTCATGCTGCTTTAAAGGTGCCCCCAACTCTGGCATTTGATCTGGGATATAGGATATCATGTTGGCTTGAGTATGTATTGTTGGAGAATCAATGCTTCTCCCTCTGGACATACTTTGTTAGATGTGTCAGAGGGCTGTAAAACCTGCTCTCTCAGTGGAAAAGGAATGCAAACTCTATGCAAATTACACGGAATAGTACACTGTAAATGGACCCACAGTTACACAGAGATGCAAGAGAAAAGACAGTAGAAAGAACTTCACAAAATGCTCCGTCTACTCATCCACTGATGTGGAATTACCACCGTGGTAATCTTTTCTCCTTTGCAGGGGTTTTCTTCTTTGGTGGTTCTGGCTCTTTTGCTTCTGAATCTGATTCCATAGTTATTGGGGAATGGGCATGCCAATGGAACGCCGACCTGAATGGAAATGCCAAAATCCTAGGGAGCGGGAACAGGAAGGGAACGCCACGTCACCATACGCATAAACAAACACACTATTTTATACATTAGAAGCCTTGAACTTTAGAATTTAGAAACCTTAAATTTAGAATTCAAGAAAACTGGTTATTGAATTCACAACTCAAAGCAAGTCACAACTGCTTTTGGACCAAATTTGGAGTTAGGACGTGGGGCATAAGCAAAATCCTGTTGATAAATGAATCATGACTGATCATTGATAATAGATATGCTACTTGTGCTTCAGATTTGGCAACAGGTGGGACGTTTTTAACATATTGCATTGCTGTCAATTACATGACATCTTGAGGAGTCTTAGTATGAGATGCATCCCATAAGTTTGGACGCCTTGGGTGTGGCATGTATTCATACCGGCATTGGTAGGACCTTGGCACCATTTTGCAAAGACAAAGAACAGATGACTCCCCAAGGAAGAAGGGCAAAGAGAGCAGGGAAGCTTTTGCCCTTGAGAGAAAAAGAGAGGCTTTGCGATGAGCCTGCACCTGCACAGCGGAAAAAGCCAAAAGCAATTGTTAGAATGCATTATTACTACTCTTCTTGAAGAGTGCACCATAAGAAAACCTAGAATGCCAGTTGTAATTTGTATGTGCTAAGAAAGAGAGACAGGAGTCTTGAAGCATGGAGTACCCATGCTGTAGCCGATCCAAATATGAAGACTGAAGGGAAGAAGCCCAAGTTTGCTGAATCACTGAAAGCTAACTCTAGTGCCTTCTTTGTATTTGATCTGCATTGTGCAATGACCTAGACTTGCAGCATGGTGACCTGTTCAAGGAGTGTATATGTCTAGGGGTGGAGTAGGTGCATACTGCATTGAAAGCATCAGATCTTTTCAACTACTGCCCTGTGACTGAAGGGACTTGTTATGGCAATGCTAGCAGAGTAGTGAAAAGGAGTATACGCATTTGGTTTTCCTTTTTCTATTAAGTTTTAATTTTAGTGGTCCTGGTTTGAAGCTTACCTCCTCATTTTTTGGTGCATGGTATGATATAAAACTCTTACCAATTTGCTTTTTCCATTATAGTAGATGTAATGATTATTTAAGAGGGAATTTCAGGGGGGCTTGTCCCAGGTGTGCATCATTACAAGATTAGGACAGATGGAGTCATATTGTTACAATTGATTGAGATTGCTGATTGTTTGGTTTTTGCCAGCTATCAGCTAAGGATCATCAACGTTTTCAAATGGCATATGCCACGGTGCTGAAAGCACACATGGATTCTTTGAAAAAGAGGGAGAAGAAGGATAAAAAGGAAAAGAAGGCTACAGTGGAACCATCAACTGGTTAGTGTGGTGAGGCATGTGCTCACTAGGTCATCAAGAAGATAATTAAAATGTTTGCAAATCATTGCAGCAACCACTGAAGAATTCTGGATTAAAGTGGATGCACAATTTCAATTTTTGTTTCAAGTTTGGCACACACTGACAGTATATGTGACCTACTGGAATGCATGCCACAGAATGATAGTTGGATCTGTACGATTACGGCATTTTTGGACGCTCTCAGCTATTGGAGGCATGCTCATAAGAAATTTGAAAACTCGCATGCATACACACATGCACACACACAATATAATCATTGGCAATTTCTATCAAGAATTGATGTACAACATAGACGAGGGCGAAAAAATCGTTTTTGGCTTTGTGGGTTCTTTCTTACCTAGACAATCTAAAGGAATTTTTTCTATCCTCATGTAATAAGCCAAATAAATAAATATTTATATATTTTTCAATGGGTTACAAAGAGGTCACATTGGTTACATGTGAAAAGTTCAAATAAACTCGCATTGGTATTTTAATGAAAGGGAAAACAAAATAATTATTCCCATTATATGGGATGAAACGTTGGATGGTGGCTATTTGTGTACCATACATGGTGCTTTTTGGAAACCTAAGGGTGACTAGTAGGAATGATTGGTGTAAGTCAATCGACAACTAACATAATGTCACCTACACCCTTTAAATAGTCTACATTTGACTCGTCTCAATGCACAATTGTATTGCCTTCTTGCAAACTATGGGGAGTCATGTCTTGGACCATAGAGTCCATCAAGAAGCTGCAAGTAGAGACTGAGTAGCTCCAATCACTGCCAGCAGGTAAGACTTATATAATTTTCACATCAGGGAGCTAGCAACATGTGAGTCTCCTTACAAATTGTGTGGAAAGTCTTGAACCAAGGAGTGGCTCCGATAGCTATGAGCTCAATATCAAATAGAGTCCAATAAGCTCCATTTGGCCTTTAAAGATGAGTTGCAATAATAGCTATGCTCAGCTTACGTGTAAAATATCCTTCTTCAAAGCTCAGCTAGCTTCGACCGTCTATAAATCTCTTCCTATCATAGTGCCAATCTTGACACGACACAACGATTAGTCGCACTACAAGGTATGTACAAGATGTGATCTCCCAACCTTGGTAGTAAGGTATAAGCCACCCAGTTCTCTCCTTTACAGTGGCATCATCTCATACGCCACGCTTAGCCCATCAATGAGATATTGATTGGGAGTGCTCACTAATAGACTCTTATGCAAGCATATAGATAGAAAACTCAGTTCATCCCAAAAACCTTTCACTTTAAGCTGGTTCTTGTGAATTATAGCATGTTAATAATCGATATAAGATTGCCTATGTTAATGATGGTAGTAGATACTACGTTGCCTTTTGTGTAGACCTCGGTAGAGGTTGATGGATTTCTCCAGACATAGGTGTAACGCTCTTCATGCATCACCTTTATGTGCATATACATATGAGTAAGAGCATTGGCACATTCAGATCAATGGTCCGTTATGAGCAAGGTCAGTATGCATGTAAATATGAGCACACACGATGCTCATATAAGCATTGCTTATCCATCCTTTAAAAAATGTCGATTATGAGTGTGTCCGAGGAGCGAGTTTTGGTGCGAGTTTTTTTGGCAACCAACATGTTTTGTTCCACCTGTTCCACTTATGACACATCTGTGTGTGTGTGTGTGTCTTATTTAACACATTACCATCCCCCCTCTCTGACATCTCTCTCTTCATGCTCTCTCTTCGTGATCTCTCTCTCTCTCTCTCTCTCTCTCACACACACACACACACACACACACACACACGCACACACACACACACACACACAATATTCTTTTTGTCTCTTTTCTCTCTTCATCCTCCTTGTCCTCATTGCAACCCTCTATCTCTATCTATATCTCACTCTTCACATCTCTCTCTACCCCCTCCCTCATGCATGCATTGCTCTGTGTGTGTGTGTGTGTGTGTGTGTGTGTAATTTGTCTCTTTGTCCTATGGAGAGACCCTCTATCTTCGTGTATGGATAACTCAGTCACATCTCTCTCTACTCCCTCTCATATGCACGCATGGTGGTTCTCTCTCTCTCTCTCTCTCTCTCTCTCTCTCTCTCCTTTTTTACCATCATAACTTGTCTTTTTTTCCCACCATTTTGGATAAATTATTAGCCCAAAAGGGCTTCTAGAGAAGAGACAGCATGCACAGAATCCCACTAGAGACATAATTTCATGAAACTAACAAAAAAAATGAGCTCATTTGATGTGTTCTGATTGTTTTAATACTTTGGACACTATGAAAGAGATTGCCGCAAGAAGTAGTACAACCAAGGTGATCAATCCAGCAACAATCAAGTGAATTCCAGCGGTAGAGGAAATCATCGTGGTGGACATTCTAGTAATAGTCATTATGCAAATGAACCCGTGAACATGTTTCTTGCAAGCGATATGTAGAAGACTGATACAGTGTATCTTGACACTGATTGCAATTCAAAAGAGGACTTTAGCTATCAAGTTGACCAAGCAGATCAAGATCCTTGGTACATCGACAGCGGTGCATCATCTCATATGACAAAGCACAAGAATGGTTCATAGAGATGAAACCATTAGAAGGTGTCAGAAGAATGTCATCTACACAGTAGCAAATAATACACCAAATCCAGTTTAAGGGACAAGCATTGTCTCTATGAACAATTTCACTGGTACTAAAGGATTGGTGAAAGATGTATTCTATGTTCCAAAGCTCAGCACAAGAACCTCTTGTCAATAGGTCAAATGATGGAACACAATTATGAGTCATCTTTGATGGAGATGAATGCACTATCAAAGACAAATCTAGAGGATTTCAACTAGTAGAAAAAGCAGTCAAGGAAGGACGCTTGTTCAGAATGCTAGCTACAGTACCAAATTTGCATGCCATGTCAGCTCAACCGCAACAACAAATGCCACTTTCCACAAAATGGCACAAGAGATATGGACATGTCAATTTCAAGAGCTTGATTGAGCTCAAGAATAGAAATATGGCAATTGGGATTCCTAAGCTACAATTTCTTGGAAAAGTTTGCAAAGCATGCTGCTTCGGCAAACATAAGAGCACCAATTTCAGTAGAAGCACCTCTCGAGCACGAGGTATTCTTGATTTGATACATAGAGATATATGGCCCAAACCTGCAGCATCAATGGTTCACTTTACTACTTGACTTTCTTCGATGACTATAGTAGATATTGTTGCGTCTACTTTTTGAAAGAGAAATCTGAAGTGTTTTTCAGATTTCAAGAATATAAAGCCATGGTAGAAAACCAGACATGCAAAAAGATCAGTCATGAGATCAGATAGAGGAGGTGAATACATGTCTTCAGCATTCATGAACTTTTGCAGAAGCGACATCATTCGAAGACAATTCACTTGTGCAGATACTCCTCAGTAGATGGCAAGAGCCGAAAGGAAGAATGGTACTTTAGGAGACAATGCAATGCTTAGTGAGAAGCATCTTTTGAATCAGTATTAGGCAGAAGCAATAGCCACTGCAAACCACTTGCTTAATCAGCCTCCTACCAAACCGATTCAAGGTATGACACCTTATGAAGCATTCACTGGACACAAGCCATGCATTGGGCATCTCCGCATATTTGGTTGCATAGCATATGCCCACATACATCACGATCCTCACAGAAAATTGGATGCGCAATCAGGCAAATGAATCATGGTCGGCTACAGTGAAGATAGCAAAGCATACAAGTTGTATTATCCCAGCAACCAAAAGGTCATTATCTCCAGAAATGTAATCTTTGATGAGGAATCAAAATGGAAAACCTCAAACACACAGGAGATAGATGCACTGATTACACAGTCATCTACAGAAAAGGTTAATGAAGAAGAGCAAGAGTTGCTAGAAGCACCCCAAGAAGAACCACAACAACTCAGATGATTGTTTGTAGTTGACTACTTTCCACCATGAAATGCAACCATTGTACATTTTTTGTCTATAGGTGAGTTCCCCAAAGGGCTAACACCAGCACAAAAGTAGAGACAAATTGTTCAGGCTGCTCCTTTCAAACTAATTGCTGGGCAACGATACAAACTAGGGAAAGACCACATCTTGATGTAGTACATGCTCCCTCACGAAATGTAGGCCATCCTTGAAGAGGCTCACTTAAGAATGGGGGGTGGTCACATGGCACCAATGGCCATTGCTAGAAAGATAATGTGCTCAAGGCTATGGTGGCCAAAGTTGTTCCAAGACTGCTATGCTCATGTGCACCACTGTGACTCATTGCAAATAGGTGGACCAAAGCCTACCCGGTGGGGTGCCTTCCCCTTCAACCATCCAGCCCTGTACCACCCTTCTATAGATGGGGATTGGATTTTTTTGGACCCATCTCTCCTACCACTCAAAGAGGGAACAAGTACACCCTGGTTGCTACAGACTATGGCACTAAGTGGGTGAAGGCTCAAGCCGTGAAGACATGTACCGCTCAATTCATGGCCTCATTCTTGTATGATCGAATCATACCTAGGTTTGTATGTCCTGTGGAATTGATGAGTGACAGAGGTACTCATTTCCTCAATGATGTCATTGCTGATCTCATCACCCAACTACAAATCATTCACAAAACATCTAGTTCATACTACCCTTGAGCCAATGGCTTGGCTGAGAGCTCCAATCAGACCATATCTCATATTGTGGCTCGTTTATGTCTTCATTACTTAGCGGATTGGGATCTTCTACTACCAGCTACTCTTTTTGCCTATAGAATAGAATACAAGACCAACACTGGGTACTTGCCATTTTAACTAGTTTATGGCCTAGAGGCAATTATGCCCTCTAAATTTCACATGAAGATTACTAGGGTCATGGCAGAGATGGATGATAACTTGGAGGCATGCACCCTTGATCAAATATGGGATCTTGAAGCCTTAGACGAACATCATCTCGTGAAGTGATCCTTCCTCAGGAAGTATGGTAGAAGAGGCAGAAAGTGTGGCTTGACAGGAACCTTAGAAAGAGAGAGTTCAAAGTTGGTGACTTGAGGGTGATTGGCCTAGCTATTTTCCAGTAAGTTCCCAAAGCATAAGCCTAAGTTCATTAGTGGGTGGACAGGTCCTTTCTACATCACCAAAATTATTCCAAGTGGAGGTATTTACTTGGCCACCTTATAAAGAAAAAGGTTATCAGAACTCGTAAATGGATCTAGGGTACGGAAGTATTATGTTCAGTAAGCATATCTCTTGTTGTGGTTTTTGTAAATATATTATTACTTTTAAATATTAATAAAAGTGTTATCCTCTCCTTTACCTTGGTCATGTGAGTGACAACCTTCTCACCCATGTTCACCATGTTCACTCTTGTCACTGGGTCATTCCAGTGACAATCTTGTTGCCTCATTTCACCATACACGCTCTTGTCCTAGGCCATTCGAATGACAACCTTGTCACCCCGCTTCACCATGTTCACTCTTATCACTGAGTCATTCTAGTGACAACCTTGTCACCCTGCTTCACCATGTCCACTCTTGTCACCCAGTGACAACCTTGTCACCCTGCTTCATCATGTCCACTCTTGTCACCCAGTGACAACCTTGTCACCCCGCTTCATCATGTTCACTCTTGTCACCCTGCTTCACCATGTTCACCCTGCTTCATGATGTACACTCTTGTCACCCCATGTATTCCTAGGATCCTTGGCCTTCTCCACCAAAAGTCCTACCAATGCCTCAATACTACCCATAATACTAGAATTCTTGTGCTTTGTTCTTTGCAAGAGCAAATCTAGTTTCCTCCAATGGAGTTATTCTCTATAATAAAGCATATGGCTCACTCCATAAATGATCTCCATCTACTAAGTAGTGCTTCCATTGCATCATTGGAATATCGTTATGCATGCTAGATTAGAAAGAGTGTGGATTTGTGTGCCCTATTAATGCATCATCTCCCCGTTGTAAATGTGGCTCTATGAATGCCCTCCAATCTACCATTCTCTCCAAGATAGCCACTTTTGATTCCTCCTTTTGAGAGCCTCCAATTTTTTTCCCAATTTGAGACATCATATCCTCCAATGTTAGAACATCCCTTGACTTTAACTTGCCAAAGATAACACTAAATATCTGATCTATGTCTTCATGTGTATGACCAAAAAGAAAAAAACCAACTTCCACTTCTTCAAATATTTTCAAACTAAGTAGCATAGAGCATAAACCAAATATATATCTATTCTTATTTTCTCTCCAACAGTTATCGGCATGTATACAATGCAAGGTAAGAGGTAAACATCCACGTGCATCTCTGACCTTCCATATTGCTTTCATGATGGATGTTACCACTTGGTCACTATTGTGTTCATGCAAGCAATCAATCCATACATCACAAAAGAGTCCAAATCCATGCACTAATACTCCACACAAATGTGTTTTTAGTGCATGTTTACCCTCCAATGGTGGTGGGGTACGTCTATACCTTGGTAATGTTGTTTTATTCTAATCCATGCCATCAATGGTAATGCACATGGACTTTTTGACATGCACAATAGCTTCCTCTCTCCAAGAGGCATACAAAATCTAGCATCTTAAGAGCACATGAGTTAAATGGATTGTTTGCCATCTTATATATTTTCCTCGCTTGTGCTCACATTTACTATGTTTAAAGGCATTTTTCAATTCATCACATGTCTTGCATCGTGACATCCTTTGCTTTGATGGTGTCTTGACATGGAAAAGCTATCCACGCCAAATTTTATACAAGGTTGCCCTTGAAATCATGCCCTCTTCTCTATCTTGTAAATTTTTATTGATTGTTTCTAGCATAGCCTTCTTTGTCATTCCCAAAGGAAGATGATGTTCGCATTCCACACTTTCATCCAGCATTATTTGTGGAAGATGAGGCTGTGGTAATGCATGATCGGGATTTGCTTTAATGTTGCAGCTACATTTCTAGTCCTTCTTTTTCCTTTAAGCGTGTAGGCATTTCCATAAATTTTATGAACCACTTTGTCTTTTACCTCTACCCAGATGGTCCAATATGTACCATGTGATAGTCCAATAACCCCAATGATATCCTCAATTACATATAGATGTTCCATTAACCATGGGTTTCAATTTGGGTTTACAGTGTCTTATCCTCGAGTCCTTATTACCTTGATGAAGAAAACAAGAAAACTCTTGAAGAAGATAGTTATGTCTATTAGTCCCTGTCTTACTCCAAATGCTGATGCGCATGGCTTCACAATCATCTTTTGCAACTTTTCTTATGCAACGTTTCTTGCAACAAATGTGCATAAGAGTCCTTTCTATATTCTCCTCAGATAAAGTTACATGTCTCTTGGGTTTTGAAATTGGTGCCATGATTCATCACCTCTTGACACTCACATACTTTCTTTTTGTGAATAGTGTCTTGCGTTTTTGAGTTGTGGGTCCCTTATTTAGCATTGAATCTATTTCTCTTGAATCTTCATCTCTAAAATCAAATGCAGAGTGCCCTTGGGAATTATTTAATGTCACTTTATAATATCTTGTAATTGGCAATCTAGTAGACAACTTGTTCATTAAAGTCAACCTATTGCCAATGCCTCTTGAATTTTGTGGTTAAACTATTTCTCCTTCACAATTAAATGTTCTGCCATCCATATGCTCCATGCTAGTAAGTACGTCAGGACCATCACAAGTCTTAGATGTTTTGCCATCTCTGTCCTCCATTCCAATGACAACATCATGACCATGATCATGAATATCAACAATTCCAATGAGCATGTTTGAGTTGCTTGCAATACAAGGCAAGTCTTATATACCCACAAGCATGTTTGAGTTGCTTGCAATACAAGACAAGTCTTCTATACCAGTGAGCATGTTTGGGTCACTTGCAATACAAGACAAGTCTTCTATACCAGTGAGCATGTTTGAGTCACTTGCAACACCAGACAAATCTTCTATACTAGTGAGCATGTTCGAGTCACTTGCAACACAAGACACATCCTCTATACTAGTAGTGAGCATATTGGAGTCACTTGCAACCTCTCTTGCATCAACATTACTTATTATAATGTCCTCAATACCTAAAAGCATGTTGCTATGGTAGTCTTTAGAGCTACTATTATTTCATAATTTTGAGCCCATTTGTGCAGGTCTTTTATTCTGTATCTTCCACCACATTGAAGGAGACTTTCTTAATAGGTAAATTTGATTTCAAGAAAGCTAACCACCATTGACAATATTATGAATATGAAGATGAGATGTAGTATTAAGGACCTCTAGATGTGATATATTGTCCATTGCATTTTGAATGACTCGTTCACTAGTCACCTTAATTACCTCCACCAAGAAGATTCTGAGCATAGCCCTTAAATATGCCAAGTGCTAACACTTCTCCTGAGCAAGACATCTCAAAATTTTTCCCCTCAATAAAAGTTCTCTTCTTAGGAACGATTTCATCTTGGTCCCAAAGAGTTCTATGTGCCTGCATATCAAAACTATCACATTGTAAGATATCACCGAATGTTTCAAAGTCTCCATGTGGATATTTTAAATGCACCATAGGACTTAGCATGTTGGTGATTATCACTACACATCTTCTCTCACCACAACGTTGAAAATGATATACATTCAAAGGATCAAGACTATTTATTTGTCCAAAGCCTATGACTTCATTCTTCTCGTATAACACCACCTCTAAACCCTCTGTTAGGGTAAATACCTATAACAATTTTAGAAATAAAGCATTAGCAACTATAAAAAAGCCCAACAAATCACACACTTGAAATCAAAATACAAAATATATTGATGTGCACCCCAACCTAAAGCTTGAACCCTAAATCCTAAACCCTAAGCCCTAACCCTAAACCCTAAACGTAAACTCCAAACCCAAAATTGTAAACAAACCTCCAACCTGTTGCATAAGCAACAGGTTGGGGGGGCGGGGGCCAACCTGTTGCAACACATGATGGTGGGTGCAACCCCAACCTATTGCACAAATCACCAAACTGTTGGATGGTGATTTGTGCAACAGGTTGGGGTTACACCCACCAACAAGATGTGCAACTTACTATCTATATTCTAAACTCTTAACCTTACTTACAAAGCTATAAATCCTAAACCCTAAACCCTAAATTCTAAACCCTAAACCCTAAATCATAAATCGTAAACCATACAACTTACTTTCTATATTATAAACTCTTAATCTTAGATACAAATCTATAAATCCTAAACCCTAAACCCTATAACCTAGATCCTAAACCTTACAACCTATATCTTAGATCCTAAAATATAATCTCTAAAATCCCATCCTCCATAGGATAAGAGAGGCTAAGATTAGTTTTGAAACCGATCTTAAACTTTCATCCTCCATCGGGCATGAGGGAGTCACCCCCATGAGAGTCCAAGATCTGTTTTACAACCAATCTTGGCATCTCGTCCTCCACAGGACATGAGGGGCTAAGATCATTTTTGAAACCATCTTAAACTTTCATCCTCTATCTAGCATGAGAGATGATCGGTTTTAAAACCGATCTTGAAACTTTAGCATCCACCATGCAAGAGAGATCAAGGACAGTTTTAAAAACAATCTTAAACTTTCATCCTCTATTGAGCATGAGAAACAAAGATCTATTTAAGACCACTCCTAAGCTTTCATCCTCCATCGGGCCTGAGAGATTAAGATTGGTTTTAAAACCGATCTTGAACTTTTATCATCCACCTCGCATGAAAGATCAAGATCGGTTGTAAAACTGTGATCTTAAACTTTCATCCTTCATTGGGAATGAGAGACAAAGATCGGTTTTAAAACTACCCTTATACGGTTGTCTCCCATTGAGAATGAGAGTCTAGGAATGATTTTTAAACAAATCTTTGTCTTTCATCCTACACCAGCCTTGGCTAAGCCACCTTTGTTTTTAACACATCTTGATGAAAGATGAGAAGTATCACTTAAACCAATCCATATCAACAAAAATGAGAGAACACAGAGAGAGAGAGAGAGAGAGAGAGAGAGAGAGAGAGAGAGAGAGAGAGAGAGAGAGAGAGAGAGAGAGAGTTGAATTATATAAGAGAATGATTTTGGACATGTGAACATTATGTAGACAGTATGCTCAACAATGGTGATATGGTGGAACTTAGTATTAATGGCACTATTGTTGCATGCGGTACAATATTCAACAATGATGCAAGCGGCTTGTGTCAAGGTGTGCAAATTGGGTCTCCATGTTTATCAATGGCAATCAATGTTTGTTTTAATGTAGACATTGAACTTTCGTTTCCAACAATCGATATATACAAAATTGAGATGCAATTGGAAGCGCTATTAGGTAGGAAATCAAAGACTTAAAGATCTATGATAAAGATAGCATTACAAAGGATGACAAGGTACATGTAGAAAATATTAGTATGGAACTTAGCAAGTCAGATGGATATGATGTATGGGAGACATGGAGAGAGCATATAATGATTAGGTAAAGGATAAGACACCAACACCTAAAACAGGGGTAGTGTCTCTAATACAACCTTATGAGGTTGTAAACTTCCAAGAGTTGGGTGAAAAGGATACGGAGTGATAGTTGAAGATAATATACCACACTTAAATAATTTGAGTACTGTTAAGGTTAAAAATTTTGTTCCAAATCTAGAGACATGGCCTATAGATCATATCACATGCATGGCTCACTGGTTACAACCCTTAGTCTATGAAGACTGCATGGATGATTTGTTGGTTAATTCCAAAGCATAAGATGGGAGTGGTAAAGTGTTGCCAGATTGTAGATCGTGGTTTGGTTTTGCAAATGAGAGTGGAGTTTTGGAGCATGAACTTAGAGAATCGAATGGCGTATATCTTTAATAGCTTTACTAATGCTCATGGAAACAAAGGCATCATTAGAAAAGGATGGGATCACATGGAGATGGCAAGATCTGGATTACATGACTTTGTGAATAAGAATGCTAAAAGGATGCCCCATAAAGCTCAAACAACAATAGACGGTAAGAGAGAAACACAACTCGTCATTCCAGATATGTACAAACAAGTGGACATAATGCATGAGATCAATTCAACCATGAAAAGGCTAGGGTACAAGGAGGTTCCAAAATCAACCTTCAACAAAATTTGGAACACGAACTTCAAGCATGTGTCAATTTCTCATACAAGCACATTCTCAAAGTGTAGCCTTTGCAGAGCAATCAAGGTGAAATTGGGTGCTACTAAGATACCAGCAGAATGTGAAAAGCTATTTGTAGAGAGGAGGGAGCACATGACAACAAATGAGTTGTCGGCATGTATATTATTCTTGGTGTTACAAATCAGAGAAGGGCCCTCATTAAGACTCATGCATCATACATGATAAGATGTCAACAGAAGATGGCCATAGCGAGGCTCAAAGTTAGAGAAAAAGATATCAGTCATATCAGTTGCCAGTATCATTCACTAGAATGCTAACACATGGGCATGGACAAGAAGCATATGGACATTTCTTGCTTGGTCTTTGGCGTGTAGACCCAAACTTTACCATGGGATCATTAGCACTGTGTTTTCAAAACTTGGAAAGAGAAGATAAGCATGAGTATGGTCATCTTGTACATAGTGCTTTAAATACTTCAAGCTGGCTCCTAAATTTTGTAACCTCGTGGACAACCATGGATATTCATCTATCAATGGATGGAAAGTCAAATCCTTATGCTCAACAGATGCTTTCAAGTACATATAACCCATCCACTTTAGCTTCAAAATCTTCCACCTTGCCTCTTGTTGCAATTCAAAAATAGATATGTTTTTGCATGCCTATCTTTACTGCCTGCTGGCTAGGTGGGTTTTCTTAATAATAGAGATGGGTTTCTTAACAGTTGGTCATACTCGAGGCCAACTGACAATACATATCCAATTTGGTTGGGTGAAGCTAGACATTGAATTCAACACTTCCTTTGAAGAATACAACATGGTATTGATACAAAATTGGGCACCATGTCCCCATAAGAAGAATGCAAGCGAAGAAGAAGTGTATGCAAATTGTTGGGAGAAATTTTGGATGTGCAATGACAGATCCTACATGTTGGGAGAAAGCTGACTCAATAGTATGGAGCTGGACTATGGACCTGGACACTGAAAGGAGGGAAGAATTTTGAAGATCAAAATTCCATCTACTATGCATGAGAAAGCAGAAGCAGGCCTAGTAGGGATCGATGAAGCAATCGACAAGAGTGTAGATTGAGCTAACACTAAATTGTCTTAAGGTGTTCTTGTCTTTAAATATTGGCTTGTATCCACCAGTAGTTAACATCATTGTCTTCCTATTGGTTGAATGTGTAACAATTGCAATTGACAATGTCATGATGAATAACAAGCTTAGCTTAAATCAAGGCACTACTTTAAACAAAATGGCTATCTTTGCACCAGCTTTTATATACATGTGTTGATAATTCAACAAAGTTAACTCTCTTGTATGGCATTGCAATGTTTTTCAGGTTTTCATTGTGCATTGCAAGGTTTTTCAGATTTTCATTATGAATTGCAATGTTTTTCAGGTCTTCATTTTGACAAATACTAAATAATTTAAGGTGAGTAGGTGGCTAGTGCAATGTCGCAATTGAACAAAATTTCTGAGTTTACACCTGAAATTGTTCATTCCCAAAGTTAATGAAACATCTCACTTGATTTCTCATTAAAATAACATCAATGAGATAAATAAAATCATATGCATCATTCCCAAAATTAATGAAACACTCTAAATTAATCTCTCTAAAATAACAAATCTAAAATTATTTGAATTTGACATTCTTAGTCTAAGAGCCACTATAAACAAGGGATTCCCAAAATTACTGAAACAATGGACACAACAACAAATCAAAGATCCACAGTGACTATGTATGAAACAAGAGATGCACTATGCTTGTGAGCCAAGATGAAGATGGGTCCAAAAGATGACAAGAGTAAGAGGAAGGGATCCTAAAGGTTCTCTCTCCCAATTTCATTTTCCCAAAATTACTAATACGATGTTTTAGGAAAGGAATTGAAGAAACATGCAAAGAAAGACAAGGCCTTGACATCTCAACCACATGAGACAATCTGGTCTTCCCGCCCAACTACCAAAAAGTCCATCAAGCGAGGAGAAGGGAGAGTGTCAAGTGCTTATCTAGGATGGATCAGATGAGGATACGGCCACCTTGAATACCTCGTCTTCCTCTATAAGGACCCCCTCTTGTAGCATCTTGAGAGCACCACCTTATCCAAAGGTAAATGACCGATAAAGGCCCCAACCCCTCCAACTGCTCACACAAAGGAGCCCACCCGGACTCGATCATAGAAAAACAATGCCTATTAGAGAGCCAAAACTTGGTAGGCAAGTGCCAAGAAAATTTTGAGTAGAGTCTCAAGGTCAATAGAGGGTCGGACACCATACACCTCGGCCACTTGATGATCCCTAAGGGATCCAAGCACTACAAGTGCCTGAGAGGGTTGAAGAGGAGGAATCGCCTAGTCTGCTACTACAAAGGACCCAACATAATGGAGCGGATGTTTAAGGTAGGACGACGATGTTGTCTCTGAAGAGTCATTGTTGGTTGGATGGGAACCCTCCAATGAACCCCATGACCTTGCAGGACTGGTAGCTTTCCTCTCCATAGAGGTTGAGATGCATGTAGCATCATTGCTACAAGGGAATCCCACCCTCTGAAGAGACCTCTTCCTCTTCATTATCTTGAACGTGTCTTTTTTTTTGTCTATAAATCTTTCCTGCCCACCAATCCCTATATTATATCTGTGTCTCAACTAACTTGAGTTGTTCTTAAGGTCTTATTTCTCTTTTTGCCCTCAATAGCTTCTCTTGACCATATTTTTCATCCTATTTGGCCACCTACTCAAGCTTTCTTACTATACCTTGGTTAGAATCTATTCTCCGTACTCTGATTTTGACCCTGGATTTTCTTGCTTCCTTAGGTAGCCTTAAGCTTCTAAAACAGACTCAGTGGTTTGCAAAAATGTTACTCTAGATATTGGTTATCTAAGTTTGAATATTCTTAATTTTAAAGAGGGTAGGGTCTACTTTGGACTAGGAGGAGGCTCCACACTCGATTTTCTTTATCTATCAACACATCAAAGGCATTTTTTGAGATAGAAGAAACCTCTTTCTCTTTATCTTTTTTCGGAGCAATATGAGAAGAGTGAGGCTTACGCTCAGTCTTCTTAAGAGGGATAGAAGGTTTAAGAACCTATTGTTCCTCCTTTGGGACCCATTTCTCCTATATAGCCTGACCAATGTGTTGGGTAACTCCTCAACCATGTTGAACTAGGACACAAACTTGAGGATTAGACCTGTAGTTTATGAAGATTTCTTTTTCTACCCTTATAATCCTACCCAACCTACTACAAAGGGATGGCAACTAAATACACAAAGAGGGAGATAGATTTGGTAGCTCCATCCAGATAGGGGCCTTGGTGGATCTTTGATTATCAAGGGAAAACTCAAGTAACCACCACTCTAAATAAAGTGGTTGGTTCTTGATGGTCCAAAGACCATGTTGCAAGGCCCTCTCTACCATCTCCAACTTTGTAAACAAAAATACAAAGTATTACTAACTGAAAAATCGTAAGTTTGTGACATTCATCCCTTTCTATATCCAAATCTTCTAAGCCACATCTCAATGAATGTAGCTAGGGGCGGGTGCCTAGAAGAAATCCTACGAGTGCATGAATCTTCAACCAATCTATAGAATCTATGTAGAGTTTTTCATCAAGGAAGATGGAAACGCTTGTACCTAGAGGATGTTTTGCTGATGCATCCAAAGGATCTGCACTCTCTTCAAAATATTGGAGTTTCACACTTGCGGTTCGGGCTCATCTGCACTTCCTACGATGGCATGAGCAATGGTGGTCTGTGAGCTTTTTGTTTGGGTTAGGACTTCCAAGTTTGGTTCCTTAACATTGTGAGGTGCTAGCAGTGTCTTCTCGAGCCTGCCAATGGGTTTGCTTCCCCCTCTAGTGGCACTTGTGATGGTATCTCTTGTTTTGGTGCCATCAATGGAGCTGTCTCCTCTGATAGTAGTACTAAATGTGTACCCTCTTGTATTTGTGCCTTTTTTGGTGTGCTTTCCTTCCTCGGTGCCATCAACGTTTCTTCTTATGGGGGTGGTAACTTATTTGTTGCTCCATCATGAGGAGGGCTAGAATAGGGCTCTTTGCCTAGGGAGAATCGAGAAAAACATGCCTCTATTGTATGTGCATAAGAGGACCTCTCTCCTCATTTTTCATTGTCACCTACAACAGCTTCTTTGACATTGGGAGGTCTACTTTCAAAGGGACCCTATCAAGTTTCATTTATCATGGGCACTTCTTGTGTCAACCTCTGTCATTTTCCTGGCAACCAAAGGTGGGAAGCTGAGTCATCAACAAAATCCTTTCCCCATGAAAAGGACTTCAGGGGGAGGATCTCTACACCTGAACCCTGTACTTTGTGATTGCTCCATACTCTGTCCTAAGGGGAGGGAGTGATAATTGGACAAATCCCTAACCATCACCATCTTCCATCCCTCTAGAGATACAAGACTTATAATCATATGATATTCCATTAGATATGACAATGTATTTTTGAATATGTTCTAGTCATGATAGATGTTCTAGACATGAGATATGATAATGCATTTTGAAGATGCTCTAGTCATGGTTCCTATATAAATCAAAAAATGCAAAACGCAATAGATGTAGGAAATTCTAGCGAAAGGATACAAGATGTTCCATTGGTGAAATAAGGTGTGATGTCTTAAATCATGAAGATAGAAACAACTTAATAAATGATTCCACAAATAATTTAATTCTTGCCAATGACACTTTGACACAAAGTCACACTAGGTTGTGCACTCTATATTAGAAGAATGTAAGCTTTCTTAATAAGCAATTGTGCATGATATGCATGTTCCACTTTAAAATCTAAGTTGATCACGAAGACTCGACAAATGCTACTTTCCAACCATATGGTTGGAATCATCATAATGCTAATCCCAATTCAAAGGTCATCTTATAGCATAAACAAAAAAAGCATTAGAAAGTCTAACCATCCACAGTGATGAATATACCCTGAATATAGCTATAATAGCATTGTGACCATTATGAAAAGACAAATGACTTAATGATATTCATTTTTTAATTCCTCAACAATTTCTATGCACTTAAACCCTAAAAATGACAAATAATCTACAAGGATTCAACACTTTATAATAGTCTCAACATGCCATGGTGCCTTTTAACACTTTTGATTAGTTATTGCATTGATTTATGACAATGATTGTTAGTAAGACCCTCACCTCCAAACCCAAACCAACTAAGCATAGACCTAGCTCCAATTACCGAGCCTGATATTGCACCACAACAAGGACCTCTAGCTCCACATGGCATTTATGCATACACCCTTAATCCAATTGAATCGACACTACAAAGCTCTTCACGTTGTTATGGGAAACATGTCTTTTCCTACTACTGCTTACACATCATACATGGCTTCTATTCCATCTCTCTCCTTCCCAACATCTTTTGGATCCTCAATGACTTTCACATCTCTTATGTTCTCTTCATATTCATTCGCATTGGTAGTATCTTTAGCACATATGGTACCTTTAGCACATATAGCAACTTATATATACTCAGCATCTATGGTTACATTAGTAGCGACTTCACCATTGTGGTCTTCTCTATTTCCTTGCCTCATCCATGGCCTCTCAACCATATTCCCCTATAGCACTCACACTTGCTGATGTTCAATAAAGAGGCGCCACCCCAGGGGTGCTTTTGTCTATCTGCATGGAGCAGGTGGAGCATCAAAAGGCAGCATGGGATGGCCAATAGCCTATCTCTCTAAGAAATACTGGCTCAATAGCCTAACTCTTTAATTATAATCACACAAACCTAAAATGGTTCAAACCCACTCTATCTTGGCTTATATACTTAAATAATCCTAAGAAAGGATCCATGCTAACCACCTCAAACTTGCTCGTTTCCTACTACTAATTGTCATCACTGATGATTCACCTAACTGCATGGTGGCCGCTTCCTAACCCTTGCCACTTGGTGACTCACTGCTTGATTTCTTGATTGGTCATGCATTGTTACTCGATTACTTGTGTTGCATACTCAACCACTTTAAAAACCAACTCATTTCTATATTCCATAGCCATAAGAAACAGCCACCCGAATGCACTGCCAGCATGCCACCTTCTGAAGGGAGGTCCAACCCTATGCTCTCTTCTAACCTCCTTTTTAGTCTCTTTACTTGACTAGTGTTTATGTAGCATCAGTGGGCAATCTTGCCCATCCATGATCCGTGGGTGGTACCCATGGTGCACTAGTCTGTAAACGCCCTTAGATGGCATTACCATGTTAATGAATTGGAGTCCCTATTTCTGCCCACAAGCAAATAATAGATATCCTCCATGAAGATTGCCTTCTTTGTCGGATGTAAGAGATCTCTCTACTTTCACATTTAGCAAATGGAATGGACTCCATGCAATCGGAAAGGATTGAAATGGTGGGGAGATCAGGAAGCTATGGCCATTGTCCCCAAACCGTTTAAGGAGAAGTATGCCCAATGGATGTTTTGGTGTCTGTAGGAGGGCCACCCCTTGAGAGAGGTATAGAGGCACCCAAGAAAAAGAAAGAAAGAAATTTAGTAAAAGTCTTCGAAAGACCAAAGGCTCTATGAGATTGAAGAAGATACGAGCTGAAGGGGTGGAGTTGCTAAGTGGATGCCAACACCCATGAAGAATACAAGAAAAGCCATAATCATAATGACACCGATACATAAAGAGAAATCCTTAAACTCATGGAGAAGATAGGGGCTGGCGACATTATGATGGTAATTTGGAAGTCAAGCCTGAGAGTGATTCTAGCCTATCTAAATAGGCTAATCCATGAGGATAGTGTGGATTCCTTTCCTCCCATTCATTACCTATATCGATAGACATCTTCGGTAATTAGTTGCCTCACCTTGAACCACTCACCAAATACATATTGGTTTGGTGGAGCAATACATGCTACAAAGGTACTCACCAAGTTTTGGTCTCACAAGTGGACCAGCCTTCTCTCTCTCTCTCTCTCTCTCTCTCTCAATACACACGTGCGCACACCCGACGTGTGCATTTGATCAAATTGTATAGTCACGTAAACTAGCATTCCCATCACATCATCTTCATTCACACTATTGCTACTACTAGAAAATTGACTAGGATTTGCAATGCATGCGTGCACGCATGTGAGTGCATGTCTATAAACTTCTTATGGTGAAAAATATGCACGCGCCTTCTCTCTCTATATATATATATACCAACCTTCTCTCTCTATCTATATATAGAGAGAGAAGCCTTCTATATATATATACATATATATATATATATATATATATATATATATACCAACCTTCTCTCTCTATATATATATAGAGAGAGAAGATTGGTATATATATAGAGAGAGAAGGTTGGTATATATATAGAGAGAGAAGGCTCTCTATATATATAGCCTTCTCTCTCTATATATATACCAACCTTCTCTCTCTCTCTTTCTCTCTCTATATATATATATATACCAGCCTTCTCTCTCTCTATATATATATATATAGAGAGAGAGAGAGAGAGAAGGCTGGTATATATATAGAGAGAGAAGGTTGGTATATAGAGAGAGAAGGCTGGTATATATATAGAGAGAGAAGGTTGGTATATATATATAGAGAGAGAAGGCTGGTATATATATAGAGAGAAGGGGGGGTGTGTGTGTAGAGAGAGAAGGCTGGTAATATATAGAGAGAAGGCCGGTATATATATATATAGAGAAGCCTTCTCTATATATAGATATAGAGAGAAGGCTGGTATATATATATATAGAGAGAGAGAAGGGGGGGTGTGTGTGTAGAGAGAGAAGGCTAGTATATATATAGAGAGAGAAGGCTGGTATATATATATATAGAGAAGCCTTCTCTCTATATATATAGATATAGAGAGAGAAGGCTGGTATATATATATAGAGAGAGAGAAGGGGTGTGTGTGTGTGTATAGAGAGAGAAGGCTGGTATATATATACCAGCCTTCTCTCTATAAATATATACCAACCTTCTCTCTCTATATCTATATACCAACCTTCTCTCTATATATATAGATATAGAGAGAGAAGGCTAGTATATATATATAGAGAGAGAAGGGGTGTGTGTGTGTGTGCGCATGTGTTTCACCCAAAAAATTTCACAAAAAAAAAAGTGCTTGTATGGATGTCACACAAAAGAGTGGCTTCCTCAATTCTATATATATATACCAGCCTTCTCTCTCTATATCTATATACCAACCTTCTCTCTCTATATCTATATACAACCTTCTCTCTATATATATAGAAATAGATAGAGAAGGCTGGTATATATATATAGAGAGAGAAGGGGGGTGTGTGTGTGTGTGCGCGTGTGTTTCACCCAAAAAATTTCACAAAAAAAAAAGTGCTTGTATGGATGTCACACAAAAGAGTGGCTTCCTCAATTCCACCAAACATTTTAAAGAATTCTTTTTAGGATGTGCAATCGAAGATGATGCGATAGAGGCCGTACCTTTGATCTTTTAATCTTCTTGCATTTATGATGTGGGACGAGAGCAAGGTTTGAAGCATGTTCATAGTTTGCTTCTTGGCTCAATGATAACATGACAATCCTTGTGAGGAGTGTGTCTAAGCCATGAACTACATATGCTAAGAAAACCTCTTCAAAACTAAAAAAGCCTGCATTCTGACAACCGCACAAGAAGAGCAGGAAATCTTTTTCAGAGGTCACCTTTCTAGCTGAAGCATCAGAAAGTGTAGAAAGTGTACCAATTCAAAAGACTACAATTTGAGTAAGGACGCACTATGTAGCCTTGTTTCTCACTAACCTTTCCGCAGGATTGATGAGAACAGCCAAAGGCTGTTGCATGTCCAAAATTAAGGTGATTCACCATCCCTGGCTCAATATGAGCCAAGGTAAACGACAAAATCATGTAACATGACATTGTGTGTTTTCTATCAACTATTACACTTCTTTACACTTTATATAATGGTAAAAGGAGTATGAGGCGTACTCTGAGAGTTGCATATGGAATGAGACTATATCCATAGAAAACATAACCATAGAAGTGCCTACAGCCATTCCATTAATGAATATGAGACTTGCCATTTAAGCTTAAGAACTTAAGTCTTAAATATTAAAGGTAAAACAATACAAATCCAATATATATTTTATCATATAGCAGGCAACACATATCAAATAGACTGAGAGCTAATGTGGTGTGTACCACATGAATGAATATTGAAGAAAAGCCACAAAATGATCATCTGAAAACTCATTACACAATCACTTAGTCATGCCGAATGGACCACAGAAAGTGCTATATAGTAGAGCCCAAAGGGGGCCATAGGCGGCAACTTTATTAAGTATGACACGTGCACACACGTGTGTGTGTGCACCCACTTTCATCCCATGGTGGGCACTACACCATAAATGGAGGAGTGGTAGATGCCCCAATATGAGTAGTGCCTACCATTCTCCATAACTACATAAAGTTCTTTACATAGAAATATACCTTTAAGAAGTTCTACCATCTCTAGAACATCTATAGAGCACTAGGAAACCGCAAAGATGTCAAGAATTATCGTATGAGATATAGTAAATTTGCTTTTTGAAATGATTGTTGGTCATAAAATAAACCATTTTTAGGATAGTAGCAAAAGATGCGGCATTATTGTTGCATAAGTAGGGAATAGGAAAAATTTGGGAGAGGAGGAAAGGATCATTTTAAATTATTGGCTTTGAATTGGATAAATTTGGATGCAAAAAAAGGAAGTGTTTTTGTTTTTTTAAATGTATCTATGGTAGAACTTGTTGAAAGATCACGCTCAACATCATGTTTTAATATGTGCATAGCAATAACACATATAGAGTGCTATAAAAGAAAGGGTTAGATCCCCTTGAAAAAATATGAAGAGGGGAGAGGAGAAGAGTGGAGATGAGAAGAGAGGGCACAGCTAGAGAGCACACCACAAATGACTAACTGTGCACTAGATTTGGTTGAAAAAATAGAATATATATAAACCCTTTTAGGATTAGGGTTAGGGGATCTAACCCTTTCCTTTATAGCACTCTATAAGGTTAGTGCTATGCACATATGATCACGTGATGGTGCTATGCACACATGATCACATGATGTTGAGCATGAACTCTTAACACCTTCCCTCAAGATCAACATCATGAAGTAGGCCTTCCCTCAAGATGATGATTCTGGGGAATCAAAGAAGGACTGAGCATTACATTCCATCACACCCCTTTAATGGGAATGTCCTTCCTCTACATCAAACCAAGAGCTAGTCGGTGTTTCTCGAATAGCTCTTTACCGAGTGGTTTGGTAAAGATGTCTACAACATTATCTTTGCTCCATTTACAAGCTCAAGACTCCTGTTCTTCTTCAAAGGAGAAAACATGGAAAGCCTAAAAAAAGAGAAAATAGGGCTTACAAGAGACTGTGGCATTGCAGCCTTCTAGGAGCACTATATGCTTCTTCTTTTTTGCCTATAGCAAAGCTTCATTCTACAATCACTAATGCAATATGCCATTTTGAAGCGGGGAGCTTACTTCATTTTATTATGGATGCTTGAAGTGGATAGAAAATGGTTTAGGAAAAGCCTATAAGTGCCTAGTACAAGGCCTAATAATAACGGGTCTTCAAGGACACTGTGATATCGCAACCTCTTAGATGGGGCTTCAGCAACCAACCAAGCACCCTTTTGCAAGGCAATATATCATGTTGGAAAGCCAAAAAAATGGCCATATAATTGCTTTTTGAAGGGGCAAAAAAGTGAGAAAAGAGATCTCCTTGAAGACTACGATATCACAACCTCCAGGAAGCCCCCTTTGCTCATTTCCCCCCCCTCTCATAGGGCATGTGTAATAGCATCTTGCACCAAATACTAGGTTCAAATCCATGAAAAGTTGAGCCTCAAGGAACAAATAGTGTCTTCCACAAGACCGAGATATTGCGGCATCCTAGGAGACACTTTCTTTAAATTTTTGGCTATCCAAACAAAGGGAAAATAAGGAAATGATCATGTGGGTACTATGTAGAGGAGCTCATGCGAGCTACTATTAGGAGGAGCTGCAACTAAAATATTGTGAGTCGAGTTGGCAATAAGTACTAAATACTAAATGAAGGCTAACTTAGTACCTCAAACTAACTAATAAACTTGTGACTATAGTAACTTACTAACTAGTTACTAAGTAGTAAACTAAGACTAGCTACTACAAAGAACTAACTACTACTACTGACTAGCTAGATGCTACTAGTTGCTTCTAACTATCTAAAAAAACTATTATGAGGAGGAGCTACAACAACTGAACTACTGTGAGATGGGCTGGAGGTAATTACTAAATGCTAAACTAAGACTAACTTAATACTTACGACTAACTAATAAACTTGTGACTTGTAGCTTGCTAAGTAACTACTACTACTGACTAGCAAGATACTACTAACTACTTCTGACTATTCTTAAAAAAACACCTCTAACTTGCAAACAATGGCTAACACTTACGAGTGGTGTGAATTAGAGTATACTAACTATTTTTGTCTAGACTCTACTAATTACTAACAATGTGAACTAGACTCCAAGATTTTTCTTGAAGATCTTCTATGATCTTTAGTGGTTGACTGGAAATCAAAAGGACCACTTATGGCATCTGCTCCATGATTCATAGTGATAGCTATTCCATGGGCATTCAATTGTGATCCCTTCTTACCTCATCATGAGGAGTAAAGAGTGCCCACCATCCCCATCCGCTAAATAATTCCAAAAGAAATACAATCATCAAATAAATTGCAACACAATATTTTACAACACATTCAATGCATTATGTGGCTCTTATTAAGCCGCCCTATCAAAGTCTCGTAGTGGTCCCCACTATCTATTCTTAGAAGTGTGCAAGGAAGGGTTATAAAATGTCAATGCATGATGAAGAGGCTGCAGGAAGGGTGAAGACCAAGATTCAATTCATTTGGTCATTCTCACACATGCACAAAAGATTCAATGATATATGTGGTTGGTTCTATTAAGTTTGGCTTATATGATCCTCTAAGTTTTGGTGTTGATTTAAAAGAACTAATTATGTTCACAGATATCATAGGATAGAGTTGAGTAGAGTTTTTAGGTTTTTTAAATATTAAAGAGGATTTTATGTGGGATTTAGTATCATAATGTGTTTGTGGTAGTGTCTTGACATGTTTTAGCTAGCTTGACTGGCTTGCTTCATAACTTTTTCTTGATTTGTTGAAAACTAAAATGGATTAAAATTTTGGAATCCAAACTAGTGGGACTATTGCATGGTGGTCTTAAAACATTGATAGTTGGTAATATTGTTTTCTAAATTCACCGTAGAATGGGACAATTTAAAAATGTGCAATTTATGCATGTGCAAAGATCTTTTAATAATTCCAACTCTATTTTGTTTATAGTTTTGTATTGGTTCTTTTTCCATGTACTTGCTTGATATATGGCTCATAAGCATGTCAAATACCATTGCATTTCATAACGTACAACATCAAACCCGATAGCATGTCCTTTGGCCTACTTGTATTTTGAAGCAATTTGGTCAACTTGCTTGAGGGCAACTGGTATATCCAGTTTTGGTGATGTGTATCGCCAGAGGGGGGAAATAAGGGGGCTGAAAATTTTTCTATCCCCGTGCATTTTCAAAAATTTCACCTCCTGGCCTACAAATCTTCAAATATTAAAGTGCATCCTCATCCTACCTCCTTGCAAAGTACATTCTCCTCCTATCACTTTGCAGCCTACCTGTGTAGAGTCATCTCGACGTGACCTTGATTCTTTTGGTTTGGCATTATCTTCTTTACTCCAGTAAGTTTTCTATTCTTTGCTTACCTCATAAGCTAGCTGGTCTCTATTCTTGTGGCATTTCATTGATCATCTTCATGGCATCAATGGCAAGATGCAGCTCATCATGGCTTACAAGATAACCAAACAAAGTTTGTGAGATAGAAAAGACAAAAAGCCTGGTCAAGAAACAATGAACAGATTGTAGGGAGAGGAAAGAAATGGCATGTTATATTGAAACAGCAACAAAAGGCACTTTTGTGACTTTTGCAGACGGAGAAACAATGAGAAAAACGAAGACTCCTTGTCAAGTAGCAGCAACAAGAAGCAAATTATTGTAGATGCACACATTCAATCATTGCCATCAGAGTGAAGAACATGAGTTGTGATCTCACATTTGGTGGGAGCAATTGAGGCAGCAACATCAGTCTCAATTCTTCACAAGCTTTACCCTGCACCCTAAAATTCATAAAGTGGCAACTGTACCAACACCTTGAGAGATGCATGTCCAAGAGACGATGTTCTCTAACCTAAGAAATGGCCTATAAGAGGCACACAACTTAGATTAGCTAGCTGTAAAGAGGGCAACATTGGCTATGTTGGTATCCTTTGAACCAAAGGAGAAACGACTTCGGTGCACAATGTTGAAGATGTTGTCAATCAGAAGGACCAACATGACTCCAGTGGTTGGATATAGAGCAGAAGCAATGCAAGCTCACCCCGATCTGAGAAGTCTTCGGGCTTTAACAGAACACAAGAAAGGAGAGACATCCTAAGTGCATAAGTTATTGATCGAGTGACAACATTCAAGCATGAGAATATGAGAGTTTCTTCAAATAATAATGACATTTGCAAAAAGTAGATGGGATGCAAGCGGCAGGATGAGCACATCATACACATGCTTGATACAACGTAGGTCAGTGGTTGCCTAAACTAGCCCAGTGGTTGTCTGTGAATGAGTTTTGAAATAATTTAATTGTTTAACTTAATTTCTAAACTAGGCTGGCTTAGACTTAATGTGATTGTCCTAAACCAGCCCGGTGGTTGGACCATCATGCAATATATCACTGTGCTGGTTTAGGTCAAACACCGATAGTTATGGTGATTGTCCTAAACTAGCATGGTTGAATAGGGTGAAAGCATGGATAGGTGCTGCCACTTGCTCCATTTTTAAGGCTTTTACAAGTGTCTTTTGGGGTGTAAAAGAACATATTTGCCAACATGAGAGGTAGAGGTTTAAAATTTGAAAAAATGATATGATGAGAAGTGCAGGGCATCCAAGGCATGCCACCCGTGACTTCACTATACTCTCACTTTGAGCTTCTCTCTCTCTCTCTCTCTCTCTCTCTCTCGGCAAGCGTCTGCAAGTGTTCCAAGATTCTCTCTCTTATGGCTGTTGGGATATCTCAAGGTGTATGCCTCAGGCACACCTTATGTTGAAGGAAGAGAAGGCGACCCGACGCGTTTTTTTGCCTCTTCTTCCCAGAGGATCTACTGTGGTATACCAGATTTCTTTTGCCTTAGAAAGCCCCCTTTCTCTTGCTTTGAAGAGTGAGCTATAAGCCCTCCAAGTTCAGCTCTCTAGTTTTGACAGTTTTTGACAAGCTTCTAAAGATGATGCTACATAAAATGCTACTCTAGCATTTCTGGTCTTTTGAAGTTTTCAATAACTTCAGTACAAGTGTTGCTTCAGTTTTGTTTTCACTTGCTAGATCTAGTTTTGATTGGAAAGTGTTTATTTCACCCACTTCTATGAAGCATGTAAGAAGAAGCATCATTGTTTGAAATCTGGTCACTACTCTTTGCTACATCAAGTGCTCATATTTTGGAAGTCTTTCAATTATTTTTGCCTTGTAAGAGAGATAGACACTGCCCAATATCTGGGTTAGACCCTCTCATGGCTACCATATTTAATCTTGAGAAGTTCAATGGAAAGGGTTTCCATACATGGCAAATGAAGGTGAAATTTGCATTGATGAGGGAGAACTTATGGGGACTTGTCAAACCGACTCCTACCGCTTCTTCTACGGCCTCCAATGCTGGAGAATCCTCAACTCCGACACAACCGACAAGGGATCTAGCAAGAGAAGAAAAAGCATATGGTATAATTGCTCTTGCTCTAGGTGATGATTATATACACCGTATCTCTGACTTAGAGTCTCCTTCGGAAGCTTGGCAGAAGCTAGACATGATTTTTGGTGCAAGCTCTCACATCTCTAAACTATCACTTAAAATCTCTTTCTTTGAATTAAAGATGGCAAGTGGTACTACTTTAGCAGCTCATGTCAACTATATGCGGAGTCTTATGACTCAATTAGCTTCTATCAACTCTCCTATCGCTCCTGATGATGCTATGGTAGTGTTACTTAAGAGTATGCCTGAAGGATTTGATCACATTGTTAGCACTTTGAAAAATCTTCCTAATCCTAATCTTGAAGGTATTATCTCTGCTCTCCAAGAAGAAGAAAGGCATATGGAGCTCAGGAAAGGCAATGACACTGCTTATGTTATGAAATTCCAGAAGGGCAAGTATACTCCTTGCAATCACTGTGGAAAGACAAATCACCTTTCAAAGGACTGCTTCAAAGTTAATCCATGCAAGCACTATGGCAAGAACAACCATAATGAGAAGTTTTGCAAAGCCAAAGCAAAGACAGAAAATGCAAATTTACTTACAGTTAATGAGCCTCCACAAGATGAGGCATCCTTTGAAGATTATGCATTTTAAACACATCTCTATGTATGCTCCAGATCTCTCTTTATGTCAAGGTACTCAGCCTGGATAGTCCTCCAAAATGAATGAAAATAAACTATTGTGTTTTGTGTGTTTTGTAAACACCTCTGGTCACCTTATGATGTACGCCATGTGTATGTTTTGTTCCATGGTACCTCCTGTAGACGTTGTGTGCATGTACATGCAGGAGAGATAACCATTGGAAGGTCTTTTTGTATCCCTTTTGTTTACCTTACACCCAAGGGAACCCTTGCTAGCATGAGAACCTAGCCATAGATTTATCCTTGACCACCATGAGATGGCATGAGAAACTATGAGACTAGATGTATCCTTGACATAGCCTGAGGCATTTCCTTGAGGGGGGGTTTGTTGGGATATCTCAAGGTGTATGCCTCAAGCACACCTTATGTTTCTATGTGTGAGTGCTAGAGGCACAGTTAGGTGCCCATAAGCACAGTTAGGTGGTGGAAGAGCCACATAGGATGATTGAGAGAATCTAGGAGCAGATTGAGGAGATGATTGTGGAGCTCTGAGGTCATCAGTGATGTCAGTGAGCTTGTATGAGGTGCCTACTTAAGGACCTCACACTTCTTCATTCCATAAGCAAGTATTCTGAGTTTGTGTCCACTCTACTCTTTCCTTTCAGTGTTCCAACAATGGCATCGTAAACAAGTAGCTATACAGAATGAAAACTCCTCCGAGAAAGTGTGCCAACAAGTATTTGGGCCTTGATGTTGCTAGGACAAAAAGTTTCATCATCAAAATCCCTTTTGTAAGGTAAGGTGTTTCTATCCTTCATTGTTCATATGTGATTCTAATAGAGGCACAAAGTCCTCATTCAGTCTTGACTCTTTGTTTTGTTGTATGGTTTTTTGTGCAGGAAGTGCTAAGCATCTTGAATATCCTTGTCTCACTCAGTTTCACTATACAGCCAACAAATTGAATGTAGAGTATGGACTAATCTTGTCAGGTAAGATCCCAATACATATAAGTGACACTGATCTCCTAGAGACTTAGTGGTTTATAGTATTCACTTGCAACACACATAAAGGGCAAAAAAAAATTTCCTTAGCATCGTTCACCCTAAGTTTTTGGATAAGTACTGGCTACTTTATAAAAGAGTTCACCAAGGGATTCCAACCAAGAGCGAGCTCAGCACCAAGTTTACAAATTGCTTTGCATTTGAAATTTGCAAAGTAGCCAAAGATGACCAGAATGGCACCAACTTGCCTGGGTAGTTTTTGACAAAAATGTCTTGAAGATGTTTATGGCCCAAGCGAGTGGCCTCAATAGGAAGTTGGACAACTGGAGGAATGCCAATGGGCATGTAAAATATTACTCTAGTTCAGGGAGGTCAATGTCAAAGGAAGAAGCCCAAACCACCTTCAGTAAAACATGTAGAGTTTGCGGAGGCAATGCTTGCCAATGTCAAACTCAACTTTGCTAGAAAGGAAGAAGCCTCAAGGATAGCAAAAGCTAAGTATGCAGAAAAAAGAGATGCTTTGCTTTAGTTGGAAGGTGCTTCCAATTCAACTAAGTTGTTGTTGTCAGAGCTGGAAACCTTGAAAAAGTAGATGGTTGTATTACAAGCATTGTTATAGCCCACGACCTGGTGGTGGTCGGAATGCTAGAGGCACAAATTCAATTGTGAAAAAGGTTTGGGGTTTTACAGGGTTGACATAGATAGCCACTCACCAGTGAAGGAAAATCTTGAGTTACTATAGGTAACCACACTTGTGCTTTTCTCTATTTTACTTTAAAGCTCTTGAAAGTACCACCTTTAAGTCCTTACATAAATTGGAATTTCTTTCAACAAAATGTATGGGATATTATACACTTGAAAATGCTTTCCAACTCACACAAAAGTGCTTTCAAGTGTCTGAAAGCACACTCAAGACGTAGAAAGAGCTGATAGACACCTAAAAGTCCTTTCAACCACTTTGAAAGTGCTTTCATGCACCTTAAATTTCTTGGAAGGGATTCCAGTCACCTGAAAGTTCTTTCAATCATCTAAAAGTGTTTTTTCTTTATTGTTCATAGCACTTGAAAGCACTTAAATGTGATGGCAAGCACTTCAAATTGGTATTCTGGGCACTTGAATGTGCTTTAATCATCTGAAAAGTGCCTTTTCAATGTGCTAGAAAGCACATAAATGCATTTCAAAGTACTTGAAAGTGCTTTTATACACCTCAAATTGCTTGGAAGGGATTCCAATCACCAGAAATTGCTTTCAATTGTCTAAAAGTTCTTTTTCTTTATTGTTGTATGTAGCACTTGAAAGCACTTAGATGTGCTAGCAAGCACATTTTAAAGTTTAAAAGCACTTCAATGTGCTTTTTGCCCAATTCTAAACACTTGAATGTGCTTCCAATCATCTAAAAGTTCCTTTTCAATGTGCTAGAAAGCACATTAATGCATTTCAAAGTACTTGAAAGTCCTTTCCAGCACCTCATATTGCTTTCATGCACCTCATATTGCTTGAAAGTGCTTTAAAATACATTAAAGCACGTCAAAATACTTTAAAGCACTTCAAAGTACTTGAAAGTGCTTTAGAGTACTTCTCCAATGTGTTGCAAAGTACTTAATATGCTTCAAAGTACTTTTTGAATGTGTTGTAAGGTACTTAACATGCTTCAAAGTACTTGAAAGTGCTTCAATCCACTTTGAAAACACTTTAAAGAACTATGCATGTCTCATCAGACTTTGCTTGATATTCTCAGTATTGTATGCATAGTGAAATTCTTTATTGTCTCATATCATTTCTTAGATTTAATATGACCATGCAAAAATGATATGAAGCTACTATGACCATAGTTGTAGATGCGGAGAAAGAATTTCTATTTACAAAGGTATTATTGCAACAGCTCAAGGTCGGTGACATGTTTAATATAGAGCCCACACCCCATAATTCGTATGGGCTTAACAACATTACTTTCTATGGGGAATATGCTACTTATGGCTTACTGTTTGAGGGTGAGGATGTGGTTGGTGTCTACATGCTTGCATGTAGATACCAATACCACCATTTGTGCATTGCTTGTGCAAGTATAGCCACATTTGACATGTGTGAAGCTTGGCTATAGCTAGAGAATCCCAAAACTTGCCTGCAACCGTGGGTGTCTACCCAATCATCAATGTTTTTGGTGACTATCCTCGGGGAGGGAAGTTTGCAGAGGAGTTTTCATTTTATGTATGAGAAGAGAGTGGAGTTGGTGGGTAGGGAGCAGAGAATGCAACAGAGAGTGTCACCAAGAAGGTAGAAGATGGATAATTTGGATGATGTAGTAGAAGCGGTGGGTAGGGAAAGAGAATGCAACAGAGAGTGCTACCAAGAAGGTCAAGGAGAAGATTGTTGAGGAGGAGACTTCTAATTTGGACGATGTAGCAGGAGTTGGTGTGGACGCTACTTTGAAAATAATTAGTGATTGATGCAGAAGTGGAAACCCTTTAGCAATTGGTGGATAAGTTTTAAAAGAAAAGACAAGGAAGGGCAAAACAAAATGACAGTGGAACCTATGTCACACTGTTTTTTCTTTAGACTTTGTGGACATATATGTGTAAGGTATGGTTGTCTTGTCTTGTCTTGAAACGTTGCCTTGTCTTGAAACTTTATGGATATATATGTGTAAGACAGGGTTTAATGATCCTTTTTTAATGCAAGAAAGCAAAAGTGATGCAATGGAGTAAGGATGCGACCCTCTAGAAAATGCAAGGTTTTTGGACATGCAGAGAAGGGAGAAAAAGGCTGCCCCTTCCATACCATCTACCAAAGCTAGAGCCTACAAAAGGCTTTAGAGTAGGAAGATCCTTGAATGTAGCTTCCATGATTCGAAGGGAGGATGTGAAAAGCATTCACACCACATACAATGCACTCTATAAGAATTTACACCATGTACAATGCACTTTATGAGCATGTAAAATACTCTAGAAATGTAGTAGATCCTCCTATACTCTTGCATGGCCAAGTTCCACATCTCCACTTTGGAATGACAAATTTTTTTCTTTGTGCATCTACTTGTGCTCTCTCTTTTTGTAATGAAAGTATAGTTCTTATTGCGATAAAGTACACTATCAAGCATGTTTATTTGCTAATACAGTTCACTTATATAGGACCATGGCACCCAAAAAAATCAAGGTGCCAAAAATTGCAGCAAAATACATAGAGATTGATAGGGTGCCACCTGTGTTTGTGACACCTCCAACATTTCAGAAGATTAATGGAAGGGAAAGCCAGTCCTTATCCTCAACCTTAACAATGTATTAATGAACATGTTTGACCCTAGAAGGGTCAATTGTCTACTATAGAAAGATGCACAATATTTCTTAGTTGTAGTAAGTACATATGTAAATGTGTTTATTTGGAGCACTGCAAAGCTTGCCAATGTAGAACATAACCTGGATAAATGTTTGCAAGAACAAAAGGTTTGTTGGCTGGTTGGATGGCACAGGAACATTGTCTGGCTCCGTTGATTTCAAATTTCCATAAGGGAAATCCGTAGTTTTTAAACATCTCAGATATTTTTGAAAGTTGAACTTGCAGTTCAATAGCACCAACACCTTATTGGTTGGATGACTCTATGTACAAGTATAGCGAGAATCCCCTAGCAAGTATGTGATAGTACCAAGAATGGAGGACCAATCTTTTGCAGAGCTAAGGGGTTTCATGATCAGTGACCTTGGGCCATGGTTGCATAAGTGGCTACAATCAATTTATGGAAAAGGCTAGGCAAATAAAAAATAGGAGGTGGGGAGAAATTATGAACTACTCCTTTTAAGTTTTTGTATAGGTTTCCTTTATGATGTAATCATGGGGAAATTTATGTACCCCTCCATATACAGTTTTGTATATGTTGCCTTGACAATGTAAACATAGGAAAATTTATGTACCCCTCCTTATACATTTTTGGATATGTTGACTTGTTAATGAACATGGGGAAGTTTATGTACTCTTTTATAATGTGAATTTCAAAATTTTCCTTGTATAAATGCAAGAAGTTACTAACATTAAATTTCTTTAATGTGTAAACTACTTGGTCATCATGTTCACATGCATGGCTTCATGTTCTCAATGAGTACTGCCAAGTACTTCATGGCACCCTTAAGTAGTACACCATCCATGCCTTGTGCATTGTACTGTAAAGTATTGGGAAAGTACTTAAAGTGTGTGCCTGTAAGTACTTTATAAGCTTCATACTACTTAAAGAACTTGTCCTGAACATGTATAGTATTGTGATGTTCTATTAAGTACTTGCAAAATATTTTATCTTCACATAAAGTACTTTTAGTACTCTTGGGAACTTTCCATTTACTTTAAAGTCCTATATAGGCTTTGCAAAGTGGTTTAGAGTAGATTAGAAGCTTCATAAAGTACTTTATGTGCTTTTGTAAAGTGGTTTAGAAAGTGTAAGGAAATTAATAAGCTTTGTAAAGTGGATTAGAAAGTGGTTTAAAGTAAATTCGTTCTGTCAAGTGGTTTAGAAAGTGGTTATGAAAAATGATGGAAAATTGTCAATGAATGGAAATCCTATCACTCAACGGAAGTGAACGGAGTAAGCTCACAATCACTCAATCTTTCTCACATGCATAGAATTCTCTCAATGGAAATGAACTCTCATGGAGAACACTCTAGATAACTCTCGAACTCTCGATCACTTTCACTCTCTCAAGAATTTCAATGCCTTAGCGGAAGGCAAGGGAGCTCTAATACCATGACAAAATATGAAGAGGGGAGAGGAGAAGAGTGGAGATGAGGAGAGAGGGCACAGCTAGAGAGCACACCACAAATGACTAACTGTACACTAGATTTAGTTGAAAATATAGAATATATACAAACCCATTTAGGGCTAGGGTTAAGGCATCTAACCCTTTCCTTTATAGCACTCTATATGTGTTAGTGCTATGCACATGTAATCACATGATGTTGAGCATGGTCTCTCAACAAACTTTTGAAGGGAGGGCCAACCCTAATCCCTTTATACCACTCGCTTTCCTCATTCTTTACAATCAACTTGGGGCTATGTGGCTTCGAGGCACAATCCTAGCTCTACGAACTTGCCACTATTCATCAAATGACATTGCTAACTAATGTAGTTAACATGCCCCCATCCCTATTCTTAATCCAATCCCATAGATTGTGCAAAGGTCATGGTTGGTGGAGTGTTGTCGATGAAGATCATTCTTGGTGTTTACCCGTGTGAACTTTTGCCATTCTGCATGCTTCATAGGTCTTCACTTGATCTTCCCTTATGGAATTGTTATAGCTGGAAAGATGAATACTGCATCTCATAGCATTGGATTCCACTATAATTGGCATGGCATGGCATGATGATTGCAATGGTGGAGGGATCAAGGCTGAATGCTTGTGACCTTTCAAATGAAGAAGAAAAAAAAAAGGATTTAAGGTGTAAGTTACCAGGTGGAAGATGTTAGTAGGGGTTGATGTAAGATCCTAGTGGTGTTAGTGTTAGCAAAGTAAGCAAAGTGCATTCTTATGCCCCTCCTTAAGTCCCATATTTGATTTTAGTGGGACTTGTTTTGGATTCTCTTTAGACTTTGAATGGCTTACATCAAAAGTACAACTTTGATTCAAGGAGTCTCCTTCAATCAAGTGGCTAACTCCAAGAAAGGGGGACGTCTGCAATGCCAGGTAGTTGAGATCAATTGGGAAAATTCTCTTGGCTACCACTTCACCAAGTCATGGAGTACCTATCATAATGTTGGTGTGACCTGAATCATCATGATAGCCACGTGGCAAATCCTCCATTACAAGTATGCCATTGAAGAACCTTCAGCCAGATAGCCAAGTCTTCTAAGTTGGACATAATAACCTAAGGGGTGAAACTGACAAAATGATGCAATGTTGCCTTATAAAAACTGTAAGTAACATCCCCAATGATGAATTCACATCATACTATTTTTGACATGCCATATTTGAAGTTTTGCATGACATTTTTCCTTGCTTCTCTGCTTTAAAGTTCTTTCAAAATCCATGTTATGGATTATATTTCATTGAGGGCTTTGCTTTGAAGTATTTGAGCCCAATAAGATTGTGGCACCATATGGAACTTTATTTGTCTAAGTCATCAAACCAAGAGGGGTAGTCAATAGAGCGAGCGAGAAAAAGCGAGCGGGCCCAATGAAGCGAGCGAGTTTTTTTACAATTCCTCCGATGAGAACAAATTTGAAACCGAACTTACTATAGCAAGATGTTGTCATAATAAGCATACCAATAATCAGACTTACAATCCACCCTATCTTTCACTTGAAGAACATAAACTAATTACCAAACTCATAACATAGATGACTATTGAAATACCACTTCACCCGCAAAATGCACTAGACCAAAACTTTCCAAATGTATCCATGGTTCACCACAACAACTATCAGTCTATGAACAAAATGGTGTTTTAAACCATGTTCTAATCCCCCTGACATTCATCATCAAGAAAGTAGTTGCGCGCATGTGGTTTATCTAATTGCCACTCATCATATCTCTTGTCGGCTGTCATGAATCTTGCCATTTTTTCTACATAGCATGGCAACAAACTACAACAAAACATACATTTCAAAGGAAAGTAAGTCAAAGTGGAACCATGAAAATAATTTCCAACAAGAAGAAAGTCTTGCCATCCTTATGTGTTATACAAAAGACAATTCGCTACCAACAAAAAGCAAAAAAAATCAATTGCTAGATCAAGGCCTTACAAACACTATCCAAAGCATCAAAATTTGTACTTTCTTGATTCAAAGGCACCCGTAAATGTTCACTATCTACCATATTATAAAGATGCTAAATAACACTTTCAAAGTCCTCAATTTTAGCATTCAAAATATATAACAAAAAAACTCAGGGCCAGTAGCATACTAGTCATCAAAGGGGTTTGTGACAGGTTCCACTCTCTCTTCTTCCCCCTCTCCATCATGCTCTGACCTGATCCGTTTTCCAGAACGATCTGCCACAAGTGGCTCAACAATGCTAGCCATAATACTGTTGTCTGAATCAAATGAAAAACAAGGCCTGCCAATGGCCTGACAAGCACGCATAAGAGGGGCTGTACCACAACCCATCTCTAGAACCAGCCCTCCAGGAACACAGAGAAGAGACATAATGCAACCTACAAAAAAACTACTCCTCTCTAGTCCACCTCGTGCTAGCTGAGAAGACATAGGCACGATTGTCCTTGCAGAGGGAGGTATGTAATGAGTCCAGACATCTTCACGTGGATCAATCAAAAGCTGTTGGAAAAGTGGAAAGCTCTCCTCCCAAAAAACTATTGGATTCTTCTTTGCTCTACGTATTAGA
Source organism: Dipteris shenzhenensis (assembly GCF_047967505.1). Taxonomy (NCBI): domain Eukaryota; kingdom Viridiplantae; phylum Streptophyta; class Polypodiopsida; order Gleicheniales; family Dipteridaceae; genus Dipteris; species Dipteris shenzhenensis. The sequence goes on from NC_141604.1 coordinate 43,020,704, forward strand.
GCTAATACTGAAGATTGCATCTGGAAACCACATGGAGAAAAACATGTATAGTATATTGACTTCAACTAGCAAGCATTATAGCATGAAAGATGGCAAAGATAGCATGCATAGGACTTATCCTTCCAAACATAGCATGCATAGGACCAACGAGGAGACATTTGTCAAAGACACTTTTATCATGGAATGCAAACATAGAATGCATGGAATGGTAGCTTACCTTAACACTTTTATCATGTTCTCTACAAAATCCATATGGAAACTTGTCATGAATGATCACACGTCTGACAACCTCCAAGCCCTGGACATATGCAAACCGTTCCATCCAACCAATACATTGTCCTACAAGCAATTAATTTTATTTAAAACTAGTAGAATGGAAACAAAAATGTGAAATGTCAATTGTGGTATTGTGCCTTACCTGCCAAAGGACATATGCATGCCAACCAACCACTATCAGACAAAGAAGCTGATGCAACTGCAAGCCCATGCCGCACATGGTCCTCGAGCAAGACATTCCAAGTAGGAGTGGATCCTCTCTCATCAAGTGGATAGCCAGATGGAAAATCGAGCAATATAAAATCTGAAGCCCACTTCACCTTCTTACCCATCCTCTTGTAGTCCTGATCTCGACTAGCCACTGTAATAAAAAACTCATGCAAAATAGCATACTTATCATTTCTTTTAGAGTCAACAAAGTCTTTGCCCATTGCAATGTAATCTCCAACTATACAAGCAAACAAAGGTGTGATGCCACGGGCCAAGGAAATGTCAGGTGACTGTGATCGATGGAACACGTATTGCTTCACAAGTCCCGAGATTGATTCTCCACCTATATGCAAAAGCAAATTAATTACAAGTAAAACTAGTGTTAAAGGAACAACTACATATGCAGAACACAACAACACCCTTACCTGCACTCTCTATGCGATCCATTTCATGCCGCATAGGACTAGATGGTCCCTCATCTAGAAAGAGAACAATCATAAACTTATTAATGCAATGTCAAAACAAATTGAAGACAGCATCAACAAACAATCATATTGTATCTTCCTTACCTTTTTCTGGAGGATGTTCTTGTTTCTCTTTCTCTTTCTTATCTCTCCTTGAGCTTCCCTCCACTTTGTCCTTACTTGCTTCATTGGCTTTTTGTGAAGCATAAGTATTGTACAAGTCTCTTTCTCGCACCAGTACTTGTCCTTTAGGAAAATCTATCCACTAGGGACAATGTGCTAATTCCCATTGAGAGAGACGGTGCATGCCAGGTGGATACATGCATGCAGCATGACCAATCTCCACCCAACTCTTGCACAAATTTGGAATGTCAGAGATCCTTTTCTCTATTGCCAAGTGGGAGAGATATCTATCAACCAAGAAACACAAAAAAATTGGATGTCCCAAACCATCAAAAGGTCAAAAAATCAAGTGGAACAACCATCAATGATTGTGTAAGTACATGAATCAATAGCACAAAAATAGACAAATGAAAAATGAACCTTCGAATGAATTGACAACATACCTATAAACCACCCTATGGGCAGCCATGTCCAACTCAGATAGTCCATCTCCTTTTTTTCCACCCTTGCTCTCCATCTTTGTTTCCTTTGATCTTAGCACCACAAACATATGTTTTCTCCCCTCTAGTTTTATATCCTCCATGTATTGCTGCAATGTGTAATCCTTAGGGGTATCCAAAGGCATGCCCATTGTTGTGATTACCCTCAAATCTTCAAGCACTTTCAATGACTGTCTCTCCACCTTCTCCAAAAATATCTCTCTACTAATCCACCTAAACAGTAAAAGTTGACGCAATTTTATAATAAAAAAATAAGAGTCATGTTATTGGCAAGAAACAAACAAACACCATGAAAGATGATTTGTATTGGTAGAAGAAACACACCCTCTATACTCAAGGTCGCCCACAGGCATGAAGTACATGTCTCGCATAGGTTTAGTGGCTTCTAACAAAGAAAGGAAAATATTTTTTTTTTCTAATCTCAAATCAGACTTTGCAATGAGTTGGAGCTTCTCCAATGTCACGCAAGAGTCCGCACCATCAAAGCGCAAGGCAAACAACTTTTCCAACCAAGCCTCTCCAAGACCAGGATCTATACAATCCTATCCAAAGATGACATGTCAGTCACTTAACTTTAAAATAAATGCAACAAAGTATAGAAAATTCAATTCACACCTTTCCCATCCTATCAGCAATTCTCTTTTGAATTATGGTACGCTGCTTTCCTTCTGCCTCTCCCCTTTGATCTAAAGGTAGCTTTGTAGATATTTTGTCCATTGCTTTTTTAAGCTCTGTATTGTACTCAACCTACATACATAAGTTCCAATTAGAGAAAGCAAAGGAGTGATAAAGAAGTAAGCATCAATACAAATGCAACATTCTACCTGGAAGACAAGCCTTGCCAGATAACCTCTTGTCAATGGAAACCATGGCTTCTTCCCTTTACTCTCTTGAGCCCTCCAATTCTCTATTGATTTGATCTCACTCAAAGACAATGTTTTCATAAACACCATAGAGTCACACTCACAAATGTTGTGTGCATTTATGAGTATGTCCCTTAGACTGGGTTTGATAATGGCATGTTCATTCATGCTAGAAAACAAACAATAAAGTACACAACCCAATCAATAAATGCAAAGTAGCATAAAATACAAATGTGGAGAAGATTCAAAGAGTCCATGTACTTACGAATTCATTTGTTGTAGCCCTGCCAAGAGAGCAATCTCACTAATTTTCCTTGGGTCAATTATTGTGCATACCACTCGTACATGTCTTTTCTTGTTTGTAGGAAAGATTTCCTTGATAACACTCATCCATGCAGTGGTCCTATGATTGCCCTCCCAAACAAATAACATCTTTTGCGACATAAAATGAAAGTCAGTGTTAGACATCACATCTTTCTCAAACTCCTCATCCACCTCTCTCCAGGTGGGAGACCAACTCTTCCTCATATCATCTGTCACAACTATCTCCCCTCCATCACTCTTGCAGATAGATACAATGAAAGACCCTTTCTCCGGGAGATAGCCCTCCACTTGAAATGTACTTTTGAGTGAAGATACATCATCACGAAGTCCTCTCACTCTTGCATAAGGTATCAACCTACACAAGGGAATGCGAGGACACTGGTTTGAATCAAGCATCCTACATTTGCCAATCACATCACCTCCTCCTTCCACCTGAACTTCACTATCATCCAACTCATCCTCCTCCACTCTTGGACCTTCATCTCTTTGAGTTGATGATACTTCAACCTCTAGACCCACCACACTTTCTTGCTCTTCGGTTCCACCTACTGATGATTCAACATTGTGATCTACTTTTGTTCCTCTTGTCACCTTTGTAGAATGTGCCACTTGAACTTTTCTGCCTTTTTTTCCTGTCATCCTGAAAAGACAAAAAACAAGGCATTTTTCCAATCATAGTTCTCAAAACCTTTTCAATAAAAACCAAAACTAAAAACAAGAAACAACATGTAACAACAGATAGAGTATAACCTATGGCAGGTTCAAAGGTCTTCTCAAATCTTTCCATATGCTCAAAAAAACATGAGAGCTTTTTCACATATATATATGATAAAGGGTTTGTTTATGAAAACATATGCAATACATATCACGAGGGCAAAGCCCCAAACAGATAATGAAGTGTGTACACCTCATAAGGAAAAAGCTTCAGACAAATATCTCAAACTGCTGACATATATGAATGCAAAGGTGTGTAAACTCGCACTTATGAATAAATATCATTTTACATATCTAGACAAAAATACATGTATCTACCAATGCAATTGATTTCCAGTTTAGGGAACATTCACCCACTTGTGTCCTAAAAGAAAAAGTTTCATCTCCAATGCACATAGTATATCAACTTGCAGTGGTATCTATACACTTAGATATATGGAATTGCAGTGGCAAATATGCACTTCTATGCCTACCCCTTACCCTCATGAAAAGACACCTTGAGAAGCGAAAAAGGACAGCGCGTTAACGTGCTGTCCTTTTTGGCATCTCAAGCTGTCTTTGATGAACGCTTTTCAGCAAGGCTTTTCTACTCAATCCTCCATGTATCAATACTCACAAGAGGTTGCTTCGACTATTTCATCTTTTGTCTCCAAGTATGCTTTGGTATACAGGTCTTATGGTCTTTGGAATGCTATTGGACTCTTGGAGGGATAGGTCACATGGTCTTTTGATCGCTATGCAAGGAGGGGACTATTGGACTGCCCGAGGGACCAAAATAGGCAATGCGTTAACGCGCTGTCTCTTTTGGTCTCTCATGCAATTCTAGATCATAAATAGGACTGTCTTCGAAATGCTACCTAGATGCCGATGGTCTACAAGGTTTTCTAGAAGTTTTCCTCTTATCTCTCTACACTTGAACATTGGACTTGCACTCGCTCATTTGTTTTGTGAACTTCTTTCATCCGTTCAAGAGTTGAATATCACTTGAATGCCTCACATGGGAGCGGGTCTTGGACTGCCTGGGGCAACAAAAGAGGCAGCGCGTTAACGCACTGCCTCTTTTACTGCCCTTCACAGTCCAAGTTCCCCTCCCTTGCATGACTCTGGGTAACTCTAGCAACCACATACATGCCTCGTATATATGGTTTGTAGAATATGGGCACAAATTTTTGACGGCAAGTCTTATAAAATGAAATGATACCTCGGGCTGCTACACAACCAAGTCAACAAAAAACCTGTAAACACCATCGAGTCCTAAGCAACAACCACCGAGCAATGCAAGCAAAATGGAGTAACGAAACAAAATGGAGCAAGAAAAAGTCGTGAAGAGCCCGAGGAGATAAAATCCGACGCCAAAATGCAGACTAATTAGACTATACAGAAAGGCGTACATCCCATAGCCTGGGGCAGCAAAAGAGGTAGCGCGTTAACGCGCTGCCTCTTTTGCTGCCCCAGGCTATGGTGTGTATGCCTTCCCACACTTCCCACAGTTCAAATGCTGTGGTGGCAGTTGGACTGCCTGGGGCAGCAAAAGAGGCAGCGCGTTAACGCGCGTTAACGCGCTGCCTCTTTTGCTGCCCCAGGCAGTCCAACTGCCACCCCAGGCAGTCCAACTGCCACCACCTCCAGGATGTAGATTCCATTAGTTCCAATCCTTCAGGAATTATAGGTGCAACATACGATAGGTGCATTTGTCAGCGAAGGAATCGCCCCAAGATAATGAAGCCGTGCCTGTCGGGGACGAAGAAAATCCTATTCCTGTTCTCCCGTTTCTGATATACTCTGCCTCACTCATTTACGCCCCTCTGGCGAAGGAGTCGGTCGGGAACGAGCGCGAGAGACCCATAATGCTCTTGAAGGTGATCTTATCCGGGTTCTTCTCGTCGATGTAAATCTCGTTCACAGGCACCCAGACCAGCAGATCCTTGGCTTTGACGCCTCTGATATCCTTCATCCGCTTCTCCGTGATGGTGCAAGTGACGAGCTCATCGTACACGCAATGGCGGTCGGCCTTCTTGAAGTGGTGCTCCTGGCTAAGGCGGGTGACCATCCAGACGAAGCCGGTGTCTTCGACCCAGCCACCTTCGACGATATCCTGGAGGGGGAGGAGGCCACCGGGGAGGTGGAAAGTCTCGAAAAGCTCAGCAGATTTATCAGCACATTCTTCACCGAGGAAGATGATGGCCTTATCACGGACATCAGGGAAGTAGACAGCAGTTTCGACGGCCATAGCTAAAGAGATAGAGATGGAGATGGAGATGGAGATATTGAAGATGAAGAGAGGAGCATAACAAAGAAGGGCTTTGGGGGGGTTTTAAGAGATGGGAAGAGTGTGTAGAGCATTGAATATAAAGCGAGTTTTACGAATTGTTCGTGCTGGAAGTGAAAACTTGGCACACAAGCTAATATCCATCATAACGATGGGCATTACAATATAAGCCACCAGAGAAAGGGAGATGAAAGCAAGGCGCCGAAAGGAAAGAACGAAAGGAAAGAACAAATGCTGTGGTGGCAGTTGGACTGCCTGGGGCAGCAAAAGAGGCAGCGCGTTAACGCGCTGCCTCTTTTGCTGCCCCAGGCAGTCCAACTGCCACCACAGCACAAAAGAAGCTATCGTGCCACCACAGCACAAAAGAAGCTATCGGAACAGGAAACTGCTCTCACAATGTGAATCACGAATCAGAAGCTTGAGAGTTTCAGAGATCCTGTGTGAAGACAGTGGAAACGGTCAATGCAAAACGTAAGGAAGGAGCGGAGGCGACTCTCCGCAACGGAAAATGCAAGACAGTTATTATGGTGCTTCTCCACAGTATGAAAAAACTCGGGGCAGGAAACTGCTGAATCACGAACCGGAAGCTTGAGAGAGAGGACAGTGGAAACGATCGATGGAAAATGCAAGGAAGGAATCTCCGCATCAACGGAAAATGCAAGAGACTGGCTATGTCGCTTCTCCTGAAAATTCACGATCCCCTATAGCACATACGCAAGCCGCGCGAACTCGCTGTGGCGCTCAACTGAAAACTGTGCACTTCTCTCCATGCCTGCCAGTCTCTTGAATGTCCTCCGCATCGAAGATGGAGATGATGACCATGCACTGTTCATACCCTTGCTGCTCGAGGGTTCCGAAGAAGAAGTCTCTCCCACGTCTAAGGCTTGCCTTTTGAACCGCCTGAATGAAAACCCCCACCCCTCTGTGCTCGTTTGCTGCTCCTCTTGTTGCCCTGCTCCCAGATTCGTGAGTATCGTATAACTCTGGGAACGATGGAAATTAGTTGCTATTACATGCAGACTAATTTCTGATTCGTGATTCACATTGTGAGAGCAGTCCAACTGCCACCACAGCCTTCGATGTCGCGCGTAATCTATCAGGGGTCGGTCGATCTTCGATCTTCCAGGATCTCTCTCGTCAAGCGGGTTCGAGGTGCTCGGCTCATTAGCCATTGTTTATGAAACAGATAGAGAACCCGAAAACCCAACTATTCCCTATTCTCTTCGGCCTTAGAAGCACCTTCTAGCCAATCTAGCAAATCAAGAATCTAATCCGCTCCAAATGCTGTGGTGGCAGTTGGACTGCCACCACAGCCAAGAGAGGGCAGGAAGGTACTATGATCATTCGTGAACTCTGAGCGACTATCGTCGTCTACAAGGGGAGGACTCATGTCCAGTTCTATCCTAGCAATGCATCATCAACACACAACCCTTCTTCTATATTTCTTTCCGAGCTGCCCAACAACCAACGAAAGGATACACAAGGCAGTTACAGAAAATGGGGAGGTGGTGAGAGAGAACATCATTATTCCACATGAGGTGCATGTATTCCATGTTCGTACAACAGGATCAATGTCTAAGGGGCTAACATATAGTGTCTTGATTTCAGAGTTCCCACGTTGCACATGCCTTGATTTCACAGAAAGGGAAGCAAGAAAAAGTCCCTACATGCCTTGCAAGCACATATACTTCGTGTTTATTGTTGTCTTGGGCTTAACTAAAATGGTGCATCAGTTTATGCATCAGGCTGCATTGACAAAAGTTGAATTGTTTCAAGCTCTGGGTGGTAGAAGAAACCCATCAAGTATGTAGTGTATGGCTTGGATGCCCTTTTTTTTCAATTCCTTCAGAATCGGATAATATATGTAGGTGTGCTTCCTTGCATGATGCTACACTAAGTTGTATTTTTTGAAGGTGGAAGAAACCCATGAAGCATTTAGTAGGCAGCCTAGATGCCTTTTTTATATTTCCTTTGGAAGCGGATGATATATATAGGTGTGCTTCCATGTTTTGGCAATGCACAAAAAAACATTTTGTACAATCATTCCAAGGGTTGGTTGGAAGATATTTTAAAGCATCAAATTTTTCTATCAACTTTTTTTTGTATGACATATGCTTTTTGTGCTATGGAGTTAATAACTTTTAGAAAAAAGGTGACTTCTGACAACATGAAGAGCAGTTAATGTAATATGTTACTATTCTCATTATTGAAAGCATTCAATGTTTTATTTTATCATTACTTTTTCACAACAAAGGAAACATGATTTGAACATGTACTTCTGGAAACATGCTAGCCAAGATGCAGGCGAGTGGTTAAGCTTTCTTAGAGCATAAATTGTGGTAATTGGCTGTCCTGGATGAATATGATGTGGCTGTTATTAAACAGATAACACCTTGCATTGTTGTTTGTCCACGCTCGCTTATTTGACCTCGCTCGCTTTTCTTCGCTCGCTTTTTGGTAATCCTCAAACCAAGAGGATTCTAATAATACACAATACAAACTTCTAAAATGAGAACTATGGCTGAAGAGGTGTATCACATTTTGGGTTCTAGGGAAGTCCTCAAATTAAAGTTGATATTACTTTGGGAGGCTCAAATGGGTAAGTGGCATACTAGGTCAAATGGGTAAGTAGGTACTAGGGTTAAGCATAATAAAGAAGAGGAATAAGAATAAATAAAAACAGGAGGGAGAGTTAGAGTTAGACAATGAAGGGTGGGGTTAGTAATTGAAACTGAAAAAAAATCTTTGAGAAACTCATCCAGACCCCTTTTGATATCATCAAATTCACCTTGCAATCAAACTCAGCGTATAGAGTTATTAGTGTAGGATCACTTGTTGCTCTGTATGTGGAGGGTGCCTTGGGATACCAAGGGTTGATCTGTCTTTGACTGGCTTGAGAGACATTTGCTGGTGAGGAGCTTCTTCCATGGTAGCTACGTGTTGTGGAGGGATCTAGCATCTTTTTTTGCAGCAGGTTCTTGTGGATCTACTTAAGCTTGAGGATTAATTCTTGTGGGTTAACTGCTATGGAGTTGGACTAAATGCTACATTGAAAGAGTGGTTTTGTATTTCCTTGTGGGAAAACCCTTCAAGACCTTATATTATTATTGCCTTGCCCTTTTTGGAACTTATAGTAGGTTCTTGTGTTACTACTTCTTTTGAGTAGCTACTGTCAGTGAATGCTTCATGGTTCGTGTTGTACAATCAAACCCTTTAGGTTAACTTGAATCTTACCCAACTTAGACCAAATACCTTCCTTAGGAATCACATGGCTGAGTAGCTCACAAACCTATACACAAAAGATATACTTGATTAGATTCATAGAGTTTTTTCCTATCTGTACTTGGCAAATACCTTCTCAAGATAGATGGATATTTAGTGACTACGCTTACACCAGCTCCTCCATCCAAGATTCTAGGGGGGTCAATTGGGGGTTTGAATATCTCAGGACTAGTGGAATCAAGAGCTACTATTTGTCCATTCATCCACTCTAAGAGGTCTCTCCATAGAATGGGATTACCCCGTAATAGTGTTGCGATGGGCATCTTGATCTCAATGGATAGGAATGAGTGTATATATTCCCAAAAAGCTTTCAAGCAAAAATTGTACAAAAGCCTCTGTGCTTTGTTCCATGCACCCTTTTACAAAAAGCTCATCCACCTTCTAGAATAGCTGGCTTTTTCTAAAAATAAAGCTTTTTTCTAACTTTAGTTTATACACTTAGCCAAGCCACTAATATTCCAAAATTCAAATATGTACATAAGCTTTCATAATATCAAAAATTAGGCCTAAGCCTTATGCATCCCTGCATCACTGGAGTTGTGCCTATGTGCCCAGAATATGGCAGATCATGCTTGCCAGATGCCATCACCCGATCAATTACTCTTCCCCTGGATTCACACGATCAATAGTAATGAAATATTTCAAGCATAAGATAACCTTGGAATTAATCACCACAATCAATCAACCTTTCAGTATTATAGCAACGCAAAATCAATAAATCATAGATGAATGGTGCACACATGTGACACATACCATCTCATGGTGCACCTAATGCTACACATGAATAAAATCATACGGATGGTGCACACATGCTACACATACCATCATCGTATAAGTGGTGCACACAATGCTACATACTCATATAGCCATAGCCATATATCCAGCCATGTAGGAGCACACATGCATCACTATGGAACATCGAGTACACATGCATCAGTTGCGTGACAAAAATGCTGGATCTCACTAAACTAAATATTGAAGGATTAAATTAATGGGATAATTCCAATTCTCATAACAGTGTATGTGTGTGTGTGATCACGTTATCCAATCGTTGCTATATCTACCAAACTACATTGGCAAGTCATTGTGTTAGCATTAATGCAATGACAAAAAATTGACAGATCACCAGCTACAAATTTAGACAAAAATAATGAAATTTCATGCAGATCACATTGAAACAAAGACAAAATTTCAAAAAAATCATTGGGGCATTGCCTCCACACCCCATTGAGATGCTACCCCTTGCACTGTTGTGGTGCAGGGAAGCCACAAGGGGCTTTTGCCCCTTGACCTCACATTGAAGTGGAATCAATTTAGAATTGAGGCCTTAACTGTGCTGTGGATCAATACCTGCACCTGAGATCAAGAAGAGTCCTAGGAGCTAGCCCTTATCCTGAAGATAGTGCCTCAAATACCCTCTTATGAACCTACACACCTAGCTCTACATCCTTAGGGTCAACAAGCTCAAAAAACCATTCTTATGCTGTGCACAAACCACCAGCAGATTGTGACCCGTCTAGCTCAGAAGAGGCCATGGACCTAGCCAAAGACATGGGAGAACCCTCAAACGTTAGAGTCTCACTGGCTCCAAGCACTAGCTATAATGATCCCTAGTGTCCCACCCCATCTATAGCAGCTAGATTAAGGGAAACCTTTTCCAACTTTATGGGTAGGATTGGACTAACTGAACCAATAGACATGCTGAACCCATTTGCTAGGAAAAATAGAATGCCAGGTGGACCTCATGTGTTAGCCCAGCCATTGATGTCGGAAAAAATGTTTAAGGAATTGCATCTACTGGCAATGAAAAACCACCATATCCATTCTTTGACGAAAGCCACTCATATAAGGGTGACTTTGTCCAAGGCTCCCCCAAGATTTTCAAATGCCAAAACAAAGTGGAAAAAGGAGTCATCCAGAAGATACCCAAATAAGAATCCCTTCATCTGAAGTCCCTTCATTTCCAACTTGGTCAAAAAACACAGAATGTATGCCATATCCAATAACCGGCCTTTACGTGCCTATGCCTAGGGTGAACATGCCACTCCCCAAAGGACCTTCAGGCCAACAAATCATTAGGCCCAATCAACCTCAAGTCTCAATGCAAATACCTAGTGGGCCAAGACTCAAATCCTACATTTATACAACAACCAAATACATGGAGCCCTCCATTGAGACCGCCAATGTATAGAGTAGGGTCACCATATCCTCAAGCTCTACCACTCTATGAATGGTACTTATCAATGAGGCAATGAGGATCCTATTGGAAGCACTAGGAAGGGGGGCTATGCCTCCAATATTTACAAGGAGAAACCAAAATTCTTCTAGAACTAAACCCATCATGATCTCCAAGTTAATCACCAAGTTCTTAAGGGAAGGAGACCCAATCTCCTATGTTAAGCATTTTGAATAGATCTGTGAGACATTTGGTGATATAGGGGATCTAAACAAGGTCAATGCTTTTGGCCTAAGCCTTGACGGCAAAGCTGGACAATGGTTTATAGCACTAAGTCTAGATGAGAAAATTGATTGAGACACATTGCAAAAGTCCTTCATGATGGGGTTTGCCCCCATTGGACCCAAGTGGAGTCCACTCAACCAACTCTATGAGGTCAAGCAAAAAGAGACCAAGTCTCTTTGGGATTATATTGCTAGAATCAAACACTTGAGCTCCTGTTGTGAACCTCATGAGACAATGAGTGATGCAAAACTATTGCCACACTTCCTCATAGGTTTATAGGACTATAAGCTTCATGAACATCTTTTTACAATGAATCCCACATCATTTGAGTTGTGCAGTAAGGTTGCTATGCAGTTAGATGACAACATGAAAGAAAAGGCCCAAGGAGGGAAGACCACATCCGCCTCCTCACAAGTGTCCTAGACCTTGAAGCCCACTACTTCAAGTGAAGTCAAGGAGACAACCCCTTCCACCAAGGGTGTGAATATGAAGGAACTGGCTACTAGTTTAATAAATCAAGTAAGCCAACAATTGGAGGAAGGGATGGCCAAGGAAACCACTAGCAATCTCCACCTATTCCCAAGTCATGATAATGTGTGGTGTGGCATCTGTACCGGGAACCATTCCACTAATGAGTGCCCTTGCCTTCAGGTAAAGCCAACACTCTATTGTCCCATTGTGCATGATGGGGGAATCATAAGACATCACAATGTTGATATCCTAAGATCATTCCCTAGCCAATGTACCAGCAAAATGGCCACCTCTTACTTTACTTGCACCACCAAATCCATCCAACCAGTGACAATTACCAATACAAGGATCCACTCTTGCCATTCAAGGGCAATTTAAGGCTCAAAATCTCCCATTACCCCCCACCCATACTAGGACTTCAACCCCACCACCACGAATCACTCCCATGAATCAAGTATTGGTGGAGGAACTATCTAGTCATTAGAAAGATCCATTGTGCATTAGTTGTGAGTTGACCACCTCTATAAGGATTGCTCAACAGCAGTGCTAGCTACTAACCCTAAGAATGCAAGTCTTAATCTTCTCAGCATTTAGAGAGGCCACAGAGATACTATTCGACAAATAGCTGCCTTCAAATCTTGGAAACCGAATTGAGATAAGTCTTGTGTTTGTGTGTATTTCCATTCATGGTGATTTCTTCTTTGCACCGTGCACATACTTAACTATGTCTCGAAGGCATATTTCATCAGAGATAGGTTATCTTGAAGATCTACATCATGATGAGGATGTGGAAAATGATCACCATCGGTCAAGAAGAAGTTCAACACCGATGATACTTACTAAAGAAGAATGGCGAGAATGCTATCAGCATGAGAAGCAACAGTGTCAAGAGATTGAAGATGCTCTATGCCAAGTAACGATAACTTGGAAGCCACCTATATCGATTGAGGATGCATGCATCAGATTCACTGGATGCATGGAAACATCATGCATGAGACCTTGACCAGGAACTTACATGCACAACATGTGCGACACGCATAAAGCCAATGAAGAGCATGCAAATCGACTGTTAAAAGAGATGATTGAAGTCACAAAGAAATGTATGAAGGACAGAGACGATGAAAAAAGTGAAAGCAGCAAATCATCAGACACCAGTGATAGTGAGCATGGAAGAAGCAAGACAAGACATCAAAGGAAGAAGAAGCGACATGTGAAGATGTCACTACGATGACATGATGGCACTACTCCTTCACATGAGTCCAGCGATGAAGACAATGTAGGAAAGGCCATCTTGAAAGCACTGAAGCTTTGTGATAAGAAGAATTCTGGAAAGATTAATTGCAAAACTTTTTCTTTTCCAAAATATGATGGTAAAAGAGATGGACAAGCTTTACTTGCGTGGAGTAGTTCTTTCAATCAATACTTTTTGGGATAACGGTACAAAGAGATCAGGAAGGTAAAACTTGCTGCGAGTCAGATGACAAGCAGTGCACAATTATGGTGGAGTGTGGTTGCCGAAAGCACTCATGTTCCAAAGACATGGGAAGCATTCAAAGATAAAATCAAGAAGCGCTTCCTACTTACACAGTTTGAAGAGGATACTCGTAGGCAATTGCGAAGATTGAGGTAGTTGGATAATCAGAGTGTGGATGCATACATCAAGAAATATTTCTCCTCTCTACTTCAATTGCAAATTATTGAGAAAGTGTCCCAAAAGGAGCAATGTCGTACCTTCGTTGAGGGTTTATACCCTACTATTCGTGCTAATGTACGTATGCATCAACCATCTACACCTTTTGATGCTATGGATTTGGCATTAGAGTTAGAAAGAAAGCAGGGAAGAAGCTTTACTACTCACACTCCTCGAGCAAAGAAGCATACTTCATACTTCAAGCAGGAGGGTGTAAGAGGTAAAGTTGGTAGATATGATGGTAACTCTAATTGGAAACCTACTAATCCACATATTAATCAAAGAACCAAAGAACTTGTCACATGTTGTGAATGCAAAGAGAAGGGACACTACTCTTATGAATGTCCAAAGAATCCACTTGCTACACACAAGACAAGTACCCAAGCAAAGAATGCCACCAACAACAACAGAGGCAATGGAGGGAGAACCAATGGACGTACCAACGGTAATAGTCAGTGCAACAACTCCACACGGATCCTTACTCAGCTGATGATCTCGGATTGGCACATTAAATGGGTTGCCTTTATTGACAGCTTTAAACCGATGATCCAATATCAATTAAGCAAAGACAATGTAGTTGCCGATGCACTGAGCCGTCGACCTAGCATAAATAATATCTCAGTCATCGAGGGAGACCCTTTCAAGCCTATGAAGGTGGACTATCCTACTGATCGAGACTTTTTAAAAATTTGGCGTAAGATTAAGCAAGCTAATAGCACCCCTATGGCCTCGTATTCCATTCATAATGACTATCTATTCTACGAAAAGAGCTTGTGTGTCACTGCAGCATTTCGACGCTTGGTACTAGAAGAGGTAGATCAACCACCCTACATGGGACATAGAGGTGTCGCTGCTACATATCAAACTATAATTCGAGATTTTTTTTGGCCTAAGCTTAAAGTTGATGTTGCAACTTTTGTTGCACAATGTCTTATTTGTCAAAAAGTCAAGAGCTACAAGGGCAAATATCAAGGTTTACTTATGCCTTTACCAATTCCTGATGGCCCTTGGGAACAGATTTCTATGGACTTTATTACTAGATTTCCTATGACTAGCTTAGGTTTTGATATGATTTGGACTATCATGGATAGATTTAGCAAGCAGGCTTACTTTATTCCTTGTAAGAAGACCTTGATCATAGTTTAGGCTGCTCATTGGTTCAGCAAGCACATCTTTATACACCATGGCCTTCCAAAAGTAATCGTGTTAGATCAGGATAGTAAAATTTGTAGTAAATTCTGGACCACACTCTTTGACAATCTTGGTATGAAGTTAGATTTTTCCACTGCTTTTCATCCCGAGTCTAATGGCCAAACTGAGGTCACACAAAATACTATTTGTGACATGTTACGTGCTTATGTGTCTGGTCAGCCAGACAAATGGGACAAATTTATACACATTACAATTTGCCTACTACAACACTAAGCACTCTGCTACAGGCAAATCTCCATTCCAAATTGTCTATGGAAAGACCATTCCTACTCCATTGACCTGCCTTAAGCACTAAGTAGAGGTTGCTGATCGATTTACTAAAGATTTCTCTAGCATTTTGTCTACTGTCAAAAAGATTATTGAGCATGCTCAAGCTATGTATACTGCACATGCAAACAAGGGTAGAAAAAAAGTTGTATTTGCTGAAGGTGACCTAGTCATGCTACGTATTGAGAAGCACAAACTTAAGAGTATTGAGACACACCTTGTAGTTAAGTTTGCTCCTAAATCCTATGGTCTCTTTAAAGTTTTGGAGCGCATTAATGACAATGCCTATCAGCTCGAATTACCACCTGATTAGAAAATTCATAATTCTTTTCATGTGCACCTCCTGAAACCTTTCCATGGAGACCCACCAGTTCGACCTATTTTAGATGATGCACCATTGCTTCAAGGAGAGACCCAACTCTTAGAGCCAAACCAAATCATTGATAAAAAAATCACTCAAACGAGACGTGGAAACTCGTATCCTTTTATCTTCTTACATTTAAGAACCACCCTATTGAGGATGCTAAGTGGATGCTCGAGCAATATTTTCGCCAGTACCCTGATTAATTGACTACTTTTTTGTTGCACAATTGAGGGCAATTGCAATTTCAAGCAAGAGGGATGTTACAAGAATTGGAACTACCGCATTAATTTAATCCTTTAGTATTTAGTTTAGTGAGATCTAGCATTTTTGTCACACAGCTGATGCATGTGTGCTCGCTATTCCGTAGTGATGCATGTGTGCTCCTACATGGCTGGATATACGGCAATGGCTGTATGAGTGTGTAGCATTGTGTGCACCACTTACGCAATGATGGTATGTGTAGCATGTGTGCACCATCCGTACGATTTTATTCATGTGTAGCTTTAGGTGCACCATGAGATGGTATGTGTCACATGTGTGCACCATTCATCTATCATTTATTGATTTCGCATTACTATAATACTGAAAGGTTGATTGATTGTGGTGATTAATTCCAAGGTTATTTTATGCTTGAAATATTTCATTACTATTGATCGTGTGAATCCAGGGGAAGAGTAATTGATCGGGCAATGGCATCTGGCAAGCATGATCCGCCATATTTTGGGTGCATAGGCACAACTCCAGTGATGTGGAAATGAATAAGGCTTATGCCTAATTTTGATATTACAAAAGCTTATGTACATATTTGAATTTTGGAATATTAGTGGCTTGGCTAAGTGTATAAACTAAAGTTAGAAAAAAGCTTTATTTTTAGTAAAAGCTAGCTATTCTAGAAGGTGGATGGGCTTTTTGTAAAAGGGTGCATGGAGGAAAGCACAAAGGCTTTTGTATGATTTTTGCTCAGAAGCTTTTTGGAAATATATACATAAATACATAGGAGGTGGAAGGAGAGCACCACTCCTATGGGGGGAGATTGTACCCAGCATGCTTGTTCTGTCTCTTTCGTTTGTGAGTTTTGAGAGTTTGTGCATATTTTTAAAGAGTGTTGCTATGGTTTTTCAAGGATTTGTAGGTTCTGTGAGCATTTCTCGTCGCACACACACACACACATGCATACATACATGAGACAAACAACACTATCTACACTAGATGCAAGGAAGTGTTCCAACTCAATAATCCTACTACTAGTATGGGAGCGCTTTAATTCCAGTATGGAGAGAGCAACAAACTACAAATCAATTTGGTGGAAGTGGTTACACCATTTCCTTTGGTGTGCCTGCATATCAGATAAATGTGGTGGCTCTCATCTGGGCAGATCATGTCATCTACTAGTATATGGTTAATCACCTAGATTTCTTCTACCTTTTTATGTTTGGTAGCATCTTGGTTCACAAACTAGCAAAGCCCGTAATTGAAACTCTTATCATTTTTGTCTTTGTAAGAGAATTCATGATCCAAGGGGTTTTGGAATAGAATCCAAAGGCCAAAATTTTTTCTTCAGTGGATGGTGAACCAAGGACTCACTATTATTGAAAAATTAATTTAACCCCCCCTTTCCCCCTTTTTCTAAGAAAAGTACTAATTTGATGAAACCAAAATCTGGGGGTAGAGGCAATGGAAGAGGCAATTGGGTCCCTTTCCAAGGTGGATCTAGACCAAGAAGAATCTATACAAGAGGTTGACATAACACTAATGTTCGGGGATCTTCTTTTCCTCAATAGGATATTGTGGAAGTGTCTATACCACCCTCTAATACTCCTAGCAGTACAATTTTAATAATTGGTAATAATACTCCTACTTTGGGCTCTAATTCTAATAGAGGAAAAAGGCCTATTATCAATAATAATAATAGTGTTCCTACCTTAGCAAAGAAACTTAAATGGTAATTGGTATGACACAAGCTCTTGGTTGTTGGTGGAGGTGTTTGGAAGAAGGATTTCGGTGAAAAACTCTCCTAATAAAAAGACCATGGGAAATTTACATCTTCATTACCCCTCTCAAATTTTAGAGAGGTTCTCCTTAAGGGATAATTTATTATCATGCTTTAATAAATTTTTATCCCGCTTCAATAAACCTACTCTCCAATCTCATTTTTGGATGGAAGTATGATAAACCTATCAACTGGATACTTCTTAATTGTTGCAAAGAAGTATTCACTAATTTTTCGTGGAAAAATAAGGAGATTCTTTGTGAATGCTACTCATTTAAATTATTGAAACCATTTACTATAGAAGTTTCTTTGGTTAACATTAAAAGGAGATCACATGTGCAAATGTTAGATATCAAAATCTTTTGGAGCAAAATTATTAGACAAACACTTTGCAAGGGTTCAAATCATATCCTTGTAAACCCTATCTTTTTGCCTCGGCCCTTAAATCTCGCAGTTAATTTTTGGAATGAGTTATTACCTCTATGTAATTTAAACAATAACCACTTGGTTAAGTCTTCTTTTTTAAATGAATGTGATGCCTGACTTAAAACTTTCAATACCAGCAAGTTCAAAAAATATGAATTTTGGTTCGATAACAAAGATGTAATGGATGAGATTGAACGGATTAAATCACATGTTTATATATTGAGATCAAATAAATGCTCTAATACTATAGTATTCTAATGCATTCATTGGATCTGCTCTATGGCTAGCCTTAGATTTAATGGACTAGACATTAGCCCATGTATGGAAGAAAATACATGGATCAACCCTACATGGGTTGCTTCTAATCTCTTGAATGATTTAATTCCTCTTTTGCCAAGTTTAATACCATCACATGACAATGTTCCTTTCCTTTGTTCAATTTTTAAATTGCACAAGGGTTCTCATAGATGGATTACTAATGATCATAACTGTATCTACTCTACCTTGGCCAAACTTCCTATGGATAACTCCTAATGGAGGTTCTAAAATAATGGGCCCATAGCAAAAACTTAATTGCCAAAACTTTTTTAGAAAGTAGATACTTCATTACTATGGATAATTAACTCCATATTTGAGGTATCTCTTAATCTTCCAACTAAAATCAATTCTATCTTTTGTGTTGATATAGCTAAGTGCTACGAATCTTTACCTCTATGTGGAGATGATGGATTAGTAACCAAACTTGCAAAGGTGGTTACTCGGGCCTCCAAACAAAAACCCTTACAACCCTTTATATTGACCCATTTCAATGAGTCTAAAGGGACATGGGGTAAGCCAAAATGCTCTTAATCTCTGACAAATATATAAGATTCAATTTGCCTAGAGAAAAACATATTGGTATTAGTACAATCATGGCTTATCACTCATCATTGTTCTAGACAATGTGGTGATAGAGTTTGGAAACAAATTAACGAATATCAATGGGCTTTTCATGCTCACAATTATGGTGTATTTTATATTCTATTGGTATGAGTCTTCATTCATTTTAAGGCTCATGAATAAATAATCTTATAGAAGATTTTCTTCATCCAAACACGATCAGAGATCAAAATATTAACTTTTGAATTTATCCTTTATCTAGTACTGAGATAAAAGAAATCATTCACAAATCCATATGTGTTTTGGATAAAGTGGTAACTCTATCCACAAATTTCATGAATCTCTTTATTGAGATCTTAGGGGATGGAAGTTTTGACAAAATATGAAGAG
This sequence comes from Dipteris shenzhenensis, assembly GCF_047967505.1. Lineage (NCBI taxonomy): Eukaryota > Viridiplantae > Streptophyta > Polypodiopsida > Gleicheniales > Dipteridaceae > Dipteris > Dipteris shenzhenensis. Next base: position 43,039,879 of record NC_141604.1, read on the forward strand.
GGGAGAGGAGAAGAGTGGGGATGACGAGAGAGAGAGCACCACAAATGACTAACTATACACTAGATTTAGTTGAAAATGTAGAATATATACAAACCCATTAGGGTTAGGGCATCTAACCCTTTCCTTTATAGCACTCTATATGTGTTAGTGCTATGCACATATGATAACATGATGTTGAGCATGATCTCTCAACACCACCTTTCCTCAAGATAATGATTCAAGGGAATCAAAGAAGGACTGAGCATTACATTCCATCACACCTCTTTAATGGGAATGTCCTTCCTCAGCATCAAACCAAGAGCTTGTCGGTGTTTCTCGAAAAGCTCTTTACCGAGTGGTTTGGTAAAGATGTCTACAACATTCTCTTTACTATCACAATGTTGCAGTGTGATGTCACCAAGTAACACTCTTTCTTTGATGAAGTGCTCTATGACATCAATGTGCTTTGTCCTAGAGTGGTATACTAGATTCTTGGCCAATGCTTGAGCCAATTGATTATCATCGTATATTGTTGTCGGCTTTGACTCATCAAAGTAATCTATTTTTGACAATAGTCTTTTGAGCCATACAACCTCACATGCACCTGTAGTGAGTGCTCTATATTCTGCTTTAGTCGAAGACCAAGAAACAGTTGGCTATTTGTTTGACAACCATGATATAGCACCTTGACCGAGGAAAAATGCATATCCTTGTGTGGATCCCTTGGTCTCATGATCTCTAGCATAGTTAATGTCACAGTATCCATGCAACCTGGGATGACTCTCTCTATATTCTATACCAAACTATCTTGTACCTCTAATGTATCTCAAGACTCTTTTGGCTGCATTCCAATGGTACTATTTTGGATTTGCCATAAACTGTGCAAGTGAACTTACTGCATAACAAATATTTGGCCATGTGATAGTCAGATATATAAGAGATCCGATGAACTATGTGTAGTACTTGTTATTGACTATAGGCTTTTCTAAATCCTTAGTAAGTTTTAAACTCTGTTCCATGGAAGTGGCTACAATCTTGCAATCTGCCATATGAAACTTCTTCAGGAGACTATCAACATACTTGAGCTGACTCATGAAGGTGCTGTCTGAATCTCTCCAGAACTCAATTCTAAGACAATAATGCATAAGTCCAAGATCTTTCATGTTGAACTCTATAGATAAGTCTTGTTTTAGCTTTTTGATGAAGCTATCCTTGCTTCCAGTCACAATTAGATCATCTACATACAAAAGTGCAATAGTAATGTCTTCCGCTTGAACTTTGTAGTAGAGAGTATGATCTGCATCGGACTTCATGTATCCCAGATCAGCAAAATACTTGTCGATTCGGCTGTACCAACTTCTAGGTGCTTGCTTTAAGCTATAAAGACTTTTCTTAAAATGGCAAACCTTATTCTCCTTTCCTAGTTCAACATAACCTGGTGGTTGTTACATGTAGAATTCTGCATCTAGATAACCATTGAGAAATGCATTCTTGACATCAAGCTGATACACATTCCATCTGTTGAGTGTCGCTAGTGACATCAAGAACTGTATGGAATACATCTTTGGTACTAGAGCATGTCTCATCATAATCTTCTTGCTAGGCACAGTGCCACATCATCATTGCATGTGATCCATGTGATCCATTATTTGCTGTTCTTTCATCGATCGACGGTTGGTTTAGATCTAGATCAGAGTAGACTAGATCACCATAGAGGGGACGCTTTGAATTTCCCCAAGTTGCCAATCTAAGCCATGCCCAAAATTCTCGACTAGTACCTACTTGGAGTTAGTCCATATGCTCACATACGGTTTCACATCATTACATTACCTGAAACATTACTTTCATCAGTTCCATGAGTAGACTTCAGAGAGTTCAGAGGCATCATAGATTGTTTCAGTGGGCAGATAGCACTTGATTTCACACACACATACCACTATTGTAAAGCCTATTTGGCTATCTCACGGCATCGTGCACATCATTTCAGCCTTGTAAAGCCTCTTGGCTATTCCCGGCATCATTGCCACAAGCCTTGTAATACAGATCAAATTTTATATACTGCAGTTCTATCTTCACCGACGGTACAAAGATTTCACTTGGCATAGTCAGTGTATTTGCAGTTGACATGAAAGACTCATTTGGCAAGGGAAATGGAGAACCAATAGGCCTAGGAATGAGTGCAATGAATGACGCCAACACATGCACTAATCAATCTAGTTAAGCGATGGGAGGGAGGATGCACCAATAGATCCAAGGTGTGGGAGGCCATCGAGCTAGGCCAACAAGGCCGAGGGATGGAGTAAGAGACAAGGCCACAAAGCTGGTCTGAGTATGGAATAAGGCCGAGGGATGGAGTAAGGAACAAGGCCAAGGGATGGAGTATGAGACTGTGGATCATGAAGGGAGCAGAATTTGACAAGGCTGCTGAGCTGGGCCAAGAATGGAACAAGGCTGAGGGATGGAATATGAGACTGTGGATCATGACGGTGAGTGCAATTCGATAGAACGAGTGGGAGAGAACAAGAGTGACTGGTAGGAGTGTGGAGGCAACAAGAGTAAGTTGGATAGATTATGAGAGTGTGAAGGCAACAAGAGTGAGTATGGGGAGGATGAAGAGTGTGAGAGTGAGCGAGAGCATGACCGAGGGAGTGAGCGAGAGAACGAGGGAGATAGAGTTAGAGAGTGAGAAAGGGAAAGTGGGAGGACATAGCTAGCTCTAAGCCAGTTGATTTTTCTACCTTTACACGCTTCCCTTTGTCCAGAGTTTTGTTGGATGACACTCCAAGCCAAGGATGGCTTCAAAAGTCACAATAAATATTTCTTCCACCTCTATTTCTTGCTTTGCTATAAGAAGAGGCTGCACCTCCTATATGAATGGAGGTGCAAGGGTGTCGTCCATTTCTAGAATGATATGCTTAGCTAAGGATACAAAATTGGTACATATAGGCCGTTTCTGGAGATCCAACTCCTCCTCCTTTGATAATTTTCTATATTTTCTTGGACTCAAGGATTTACATTTTCTTTGCATCCGAGACAATAGAAAGTGGCATATCTACCATTAGTGGTAGTACATTACGCAATGATGTGGTCAAATATAGAGGTGGTTTGCAATGCCGAATTTTCCTTAGTGATAGTTTGAGTATTTGGAAACTCCCAAATGTTTCTTAGTGAGTATACAAAGAATGATGGTGTGCTTAAAAGTCCTTAGTGACACTATGCGAGTATTTGGAGAACTCCTTGAGCAATTGATGAGGACACCAAGGCAATAGCTTTGCAAGCTAGGAGGGTAAGATGCCCCATGGGTCAATGGACCTATAGGTCAATCATACATGGCTATTGGTAATTCAAAGATTGAGAATGATGGGCTTGCCAAATGTAGTCAAGATGAACATGAGGATCCTATTAAAGGAGGCATTCAAATTCTTGAAGCAAGTACCTCTACTTACAACAATGCTTTCAAGAAACTTTTCATTGACAAGGACAATGGAAGTGAAGAGGATGGTGGAGTAAAGGAAGATAAAGTTTGGGTCCTTTGAGAGAAGGAGATTAAATACTCATTAGGAATGCCAAGGTATAGATTCAATGTGCTTATTGAATAATCCACTTTCTTGACATCTCCTTGTGGTATGTAGAACTTCTTTGACAATACCTTGGAATTGGGTACTCTTGTGGGGTTGGTTACCATAGATAACTTTGGGACTATAGATGGTAATTCTACATTATCAACGAAATTGTGTTATCATTAATTTTTGGCACTTCTTTATCGATAATTCACATTTTGATGTTCAATTCATGCAAGAATTTCATGCTATCCACTCTCTCTCTCTCTCTCTCTCTCACTCACACACACACACACACACACACACACACACACACACACACACACACACACACACACACACAGACACACACACACACACACACACACTTACTATCCCTTCCTCCATTGGTTTGGTCACTTGCTCATTGGTTCTCCCCCCGCGATAACCAACCCCCCCCCCAAAAAAAACCCTCTTTCAATTTCGTCCCCTAGTATTTCCCTCTTTTCACCCACTCTCCATTCATTTCCCTCGCATTTCCCTTCTTAAATTTTCCCCCTCCCCCCTTTTCCCCCCTTTATTGTCTTACTCTATTTATTAATTTAAAATTTCCTTTTATTTTTCTTCTTAAATGGTCTCCTTTTAATTTTGTTCTTAAATGGTCTCCGTAATTTTTCTCTTAAATGCTCTCGATTTACTTCTTCTTCATGATTTTCTCTATCATTTGGCCACAATATCCCTTGTTTTTTCTAAATTCTCTCTACATGCTCTCTCTCTCTCTCTCCCTTTACATCTATCTCTCTCTACCGTCTTCCTTGTCTTTTTTCTCTCTCGAATTCCAAAAAGACCCCCCTTCTCCAAATTTTAAACCTATTCATCCCCTTCTACTAATAATTATTCCTAATCTATCATTATTTTCCCCTAATTTCACTTAAATCTCTCAAAACCCACCCCCCGACTTTCGTGTGATTCGCATCAAGGTTTCTTTACCCTTGTTTTTCACTCCCTGCACCCCCCCCCGATGATCATCTAGAGTTTCTTGGGTAAAGCGCTCCATCTTCTCGCTTGGTGGACTTCTCCAACTCACTATGCCCATCTATTTAAATCCCCTCACTAGATGTAACCCCTCACAGACCTCTCAAATTCCCAAATCCTCGTCTTCTCCTACTCTGAGTACCCGTCATCTACTCCGTGTACCTGTCATCTGCCTTCACGTTCTCATAAGTCCTTTCTTATTATAGCGCCCGCCACGAGTCCCGCGAATCCCATTGTGGCCACTGGCCTACCAGACTCTGCTTGCTGTGATCGTGCTGCCTTAGTACCTCTATCCATAGTTCAATGGCCCTCGTGGCCCATTCTTACTATGCAATGATCCCATGCTAGTGTGACCTGAGCACACTTTGGAGTCTAGACGTTGAAATGGACTGCGCTGCCCTTCACTTCAAGAAACTCCACCGCTTGCTCCTACTGGTTTCGTGACTTGTGCCCGATCTCATTTTTCCATCATGCTTCTTCATAGATGGACTCATAGGTATTTTTGGCCTTTTCTTCTAAAGTTCCTCCATTTACCATTTCTTGATTATTTGCTCCATTTACCTTTTTTTAAAACCCTCTCTCCCTTAGCTATTCACTGCTTTATCTCCCTTTTCTTTTCATGTCCCACCTCCTCTAACCTCTTCCCCTCTAAACTAACATCTATTATTCATGTATGGTATTTTCCTCCTCTAAACCCCCCTTTAATCTTTGGTCCTTTAAATTGCATTAATTTCCTCACTTCTTAAGCCCCCCCACCTCTCGCTAATCTCTCGTCTTGTGGGTTTGCATTCAGTTCCAAATCTCTTAATTTTCCTTTTTACCTTTTTATTTCTTTTTAATCACTCATATTCTCCTCTTCAAACCCTCCCTTTGTTTTCCTTTCTTCTTAATTACCTGTATAATAACACTTCCACTTCATTAGTTCAATTTCCCTCCACATCTTTTTACAGTAATTCCCCCCTTCCCCTTCCTCCATTATTTTACATTAATTCTCTCCCCCCCCCTTTTTCCTGTTAAATTGTATTAAAATTTCCTCTATTTTAAAACTCTAAATTGGCTTGAACGTCTAATAACTATACCTTCTAGCATCACTATTCCTCCTCCACACTTCTTCCACAAACCCCTCCCCTTCCACACTCTTCTCACCTACCCCCCCCCCCCTTTTTGCAAAGCTTCAATATTTCTCTCTCCATAACCTCTACACTCACTCCTCTACCCAAACAATCTTGCATTTATAGTAAGCTTGATAAGTGTGTGGCCAAGTGTTAATTTTTCTTGTGACTCTGATAACAAGGGAGGGGTGTTTATGACACCTTTCTTTCCAACTAAAGTTAAGCTGGTAAATATCATGTTTGCTTGTTGGATGGTGGTAGGTAGGGAGACTCCCCTCTTCAATAAAAGTGATGCTTGCCAGGACTTATCCAAGCTCAACTTCTACATAGTTTCCACAAAGTCATTTCTACAAAAGGGCCCACTGCTAGCTTCCTTTATAATAAACAGGGATTCACCGACTTGTACAAACTCTTTCGTTAATGCAATTAGACCTATTTCATTGTCTAGCTTCGCTCTTTTGTCTTTGAACTATGCAAAGGGGCGCTGTAAAATCTCTCTCTCTCTCACACACACACACACACACACACACACACACACACACACACACACACACACACACACACACACACACACACACACACACACACATGAACACACGCATGCATGTATGACTTGGTGTTTGTGTGTGTGTGTGTACGCACGTACATGCACATGTGTGCACACACACACATGGGTGTGATGTGTGAACACAATCACCCAAGTCCTCACAATTTTCCTAAGACCTTACATAGACATGTTATAAGGAAACTCTCATGACCGAACTAAAAATTAGTAAAGTAAAGCAATCTAACTCTCAAGTTGTCATGTAAGGAGAGCTCATCATGCTATATCAACAATTGCATTCATTCAAGGCAACCTCCACACATGCCCTAATTTCAAATATACACGCATGAGCAAAATCAAAAGTCAATCCTCCTCGTAACCGCCCCCTACCCCCCCCCCTCTCTCTCTCTCTCCCTCCCTCCCACAAGTGCAATCCTAGTCCACCTTACCCTAGCCCACAACTGATGTATTAGAGCTATGAATCTATCTCTCTCTCTCTCCCCTCTCCCCCCAAGTGCAATCCTTGTCCACCTTACCCTAACAAACAACTGATGTATTAGAGCTATAAATTGCAACCTTGTAAAAGTGAGAACTTGCTACTCTGTGATTTGTAGGAGAATGCTATGCAGAAACAAAAGCATGGCATAAAAATATTATCATAGATGGTAGTGCCATTTCTTGTGTTCATATAAACACCATTGCCAATATTAACAAAGGAGAGGAAGCAAGCAAAAAAGAAGAGAGAACATGTAATGTCTTCTCTGCACAAATTATCCATGAACTCTTTGCATGGGAGGTTTGGTGTAAAACTAGAGAGTAACGGAATAGGACTCGAAAAGCTAATGCCGATTTACCAATTTAGTATCATTGAACCTATTAACAAAACTCACTACATAATAAGTTATATGAGAACATTGCAAAGGATGCAGGATAATAATGTATTAGAAGATGATGTGAAATCAATGATGCATTGGATGGAATCAAGAAATGCAAGATCATCCTCAATGGTACAAATGTCAATAGCAACATCATATGCTTGAATCCACGTGTATCCGTAAATATCTCACAAAGGGTGCCACTATTTTGACATTGATCAATTAGTCTTGAAAGGGTTTTGGGAGGGATTTAAAACGGGCATTTTAAATTGGTGAATTAAAACGTTTTAAACATTTTTTTAGGCTCCTTAGAGCGATTTAAACCGGTCTAGTCACGATTTTTTAATGGCACCAGCTGTAGCAAGTTATTGTGTGGTGAAACAACACACTGTGTGATAAGTAAGTGACAATACTGCACGGTATTGCTTCATACCATGCGGTACTATATCTACCGCACGGTAAAGTTTAGATACCATGCGGGTTTATGTTAACTACCATGTGGTACATTTTCTTATATATACGATGCACCCACCTCATACTATTTGCATTCCCAAGAATCTAGCTCTACTTGGAGTCTTTAAAAAAACATAGAAGGACAAGCAAAAAAAATAAACAAAGCTTCCAAACAAATTTGTAAGTTTTTGTATCCTTTTAAAAAGTGTCCAATGTCGGTGGTGGGCTTGCTTAGGCTAGCTGATATCTAGATACCCACAGTAGGATGCAAAATTGGTAAATGCAAACCTCTTAGTTTATAGTTGTCATTTGGGATTTAAAAGGATTGTTTTCATATAGAAGAACATTGTTTTTTGTAAGAAATTTGAAGTTATTTTCATGACAAAATGAAAATGAAGGATGTTTTTAGTAGGCATCAACTATAAAGTGTTGAAAAATTAGTGAAAAAAGAAGATATTTTTGGTAGCCACAAACTATGTAGTTTTAGTATTTATAAACTTGAAAAAAATCATATGTTTAGTAATCATTAGATATATAGTTTATAAAAATAGTTAAAAAGGTAGATATTCTTGAAAAAAGGTATCTATGTGCATATGTCAACCAAAAACTACTCGCATATGGATACAAAATATCTATGTCACATGTGCTAGCCGTCCATGTATGTTGACCCATAACTACTCGCGCATGGATGTAAAATATTAAATAATACATTATAGTTTATAGGTATTTATTAGGAAAATAGAAATACTTGGTTGGTTGTGGCTATCATTCAACAGCTGATAACAACCTGTTAAAAGTCTAGCCATTTGTGTAGCTTGCAATTGCTAGCTTGTATCAACCTGCAAATTACACGTTAGAGAATGTTATGGACCACACTTGTTTAGTTAGCAGTAAGACACAATTCTGGCATATTATACCATGCATTTCTATGTAGTTTGTAATACTCTATTTTCATAATAATTAACTAAACTTATGTTAGGTATGTTAAACTTAAGTTAGGAATGTCTAACCTAGCTAGACGTCCTTTACTCCATAGATTTGAACTAAGAATCATGATAAGTACACTTGTTTTACTGGCTACTGCACTACTGTGTGTGAAATAGTGACATTCGTGTACAGAGCATGATGTTGGGAATGATCATAGTGCAAATAGATGCTTACTTAGGAGAGAGCGGGATGTGGGAAAAGGCAACTTGCCATCCCATGCCTATTTCTATAGAAAGATTACCATGTCTATAACTATCCAATTATGTCGAGAGGGGGTAAGACGATTGGATGGTTGCTCTATCTTGAGGTCTAGCACATTTACATTGTTTTTTGATGATATATTAATGACATGGCCTTGAATTGCTGAAAACATATTAATGATGTGAGATTGTTTATCTCTTTTACATGGACAACAATCATGGTGGAGAGAGAGGATAGGGTAGGACAATATCAACCACAGAACGAGGCTCATGGACGAGGGCAAAATCTTGCAAAACCATAGGATTTTGTTACAATGTTATGTTGTCAGACTTGAACAAGCTAGGAAATGTATTGAGAAATTTTTTTTGATGCATGACTTATAGAGAAGTAAATTGCAATGGAAGATAAGGAACTTATTGTGTGATAGAATGGACATGAAACCTTGCACAATATTGAACTGTTGGTATGTGTATATAGATAAGAACATGGCTCCATAGAAATGAGGGAAAAACCCTACAAATGCACGTGATTATGTTATGCTCCTAAATGCCACAAAGTGGAGATGTAAGATCTACCGTGAAGAGTACACGGGTTCAGGTATTTGAATGCGCAAATACTTCCTAGGCGATCCTCAAAGACAGATAAACATCTGCAAGTGTGGAAAAAGTGAAACATCTGCAAGTGCGGAGTGGAAAGAGTGAAACATCTGAAAATTGCAAAGTGGAAAGAGTGAAACATTTGCAAGTGAAGACACGATTCGGGATGACATAGTTCCATGCCACCGGTCTCAACTTGTAATTGAAGAAAGAAGCATGGGTCTTAGATCCCTGAGTGAGCAGTTAGTGAGATGGAAAATTGCTCACAACGTGCGACTGTGCATAGTAGTGGCATAGGGTCTCAAGCACAGTTGGCAAGTTGCTCAAATGTGCATATGGAAAGAGGACAATGCTGCATGTGCCTCGTTTGAATGCACATGCATGTGTGCAGCAACAATCCTTAGAAGATTCCTTCAAAGCACAACACATTGAGAAGGCACAACAAGATGCTATCTATCGCACGGGCTATCCGTTGAGCATGGTTCAAAGTACTCATGGGGAAAAATCCATGGCCTCTATCGCACTAAATTGGCAAGGGCTTCACAATGCCTAGTTATGATGCCATCCGTAAGCATCCTGGATGCATACTACGATAGGATGAAAGAGGAGACACAACAAGTGGCTTATGACATTAGGGGAGAATTGGGGTCTCAAAAGGGCCTTGCAAGGAATTGATTAAGTTAATTACAAGTGAATTGCTATGGCAACCCATGGGATAAGGGCCCCTTAGCATTTACTCAATTGACATGGCTTGAAATTGATCAACCTTGGCCTTTGTATGGAGATGGATGGTGGATGGATCAATGGTCTAGGATGCCTTAGAATGGCTTTGGTGGGTGGCAAGTGGCAAGATCTGCAAGGACAAGGTTTGACCTTTTGGAGGTCTCATTAAGAGAAAACATGCACCTTTTAATGTGCACCCTTCATATAGATCCAAGATCAATGGCCAAGATGGAGGCACTATTATGGATAAATTTGACCAAAGTAAAAGGCATAAATATGTGTGTGTGCTTGTATGTGTGGCAATAGTATAATAAAATATGGTGTGCACAAGGCCCAGGGTTGAGGTGGCAGGGCATGACCATGTGCCACCCTTTCACGTAAGAGGACCCATAAGGTGTGTTGTACATAATCCGTGGTAGTAATAATACAAAATGATAAGGTGGCATGGGTCTATATGTACCACCCCTCCACCTAGGCAGTCCCATGCCTACATTAAGTGAGATATGGCCCAAGGACCATGGGAGAAGTAATATAAAATAGGTGGAGATGGATATTATATTGGATTATTCCCTCCATGTAGGATAGGCCCATGTGGGGGGGGGGGTGTAGAAAGTCCAAGAATGCAAGTTAAATAATGGGAAAGTAGGATGAGGTCGCAAGATTCCTTGTACCAACCCTCCACTTGTCCTCCTAGATGTTTGAACGTATTATAAAATTGGGAAGAGACCAAGGGAGTATCTTAGACTTGGGATATGGGGGTTGATTTATGTGGAAAAATGAGGCAAAGGGTTGTCTCACACAATTGAGAGTGCGTAAGTGCCTAGCCCACATGGGAGACTCTTCCACACACACCATGCATGTGGGAGGATGCATTTATTGGGAGAGATCCCCTCTCTTGGCTATAAAAGGAGGGGGCTATTCCTTGATGGGACATGCTCATTCTTGTAAAGCCACCTAGCTAGTACTTTGATTTCTTCCCTCTCCCTCTCCCCTTGTGCTATAGTCTCCCTCTTCATTCCCACCCCTCTTAATCCCTTTTTCCCATCCATGTTAATGCTTCTCCCCTCACATTCCCTTTTCCTATATGGCCCTCAAGCGTCACCATGCCTACCGTCTAGCCTCTTGTCTCGAATTCTTTTCTAGTTAATAGTGCTTATTGGAGTGCTAGGATGAAGGTGCATTTTGGATGGTGGAGATCTAGATTCAAGATTAAGGGCTCACATTGAAGCGCATGTTTGGATGGCCTGGATTTGAAGCACCATTTGCTCTCACCTCCTCCCTCGGATCTAGCCTTGATCCATTAAAGGATAATTGAGGTCTCAAAAGGCCCTCATAAGGAATGGATTAAGAAATGGATTAGTCCTAATGAAAGGGCCAAGGTAGGTCCCAAAAAGTCCTAACCCCCTCTCACCTAGGTGGGTTAAACCCAAAAGTGACCCCACCTCTTACACCTCTTACACAACTCTTACTCCTAGGTGGGAACCAAAAAATTCAAAAATTCAAAATTCGAATTTTGAATTCCATCCCTCCTCTCTCCTCCCTCCCTCCCTCCCCCTCCTCCCTCCCCCTCCCTCACTCCCCCTCCTCACTCCCTCCTCCCCCTCTTTCCCCCCCTCCTGCCCCTCCCCCCTTCTCCCCCTCCCCCTCCTCACTTCCTCCTCCCCCTTCCTCCTCCTCCCCCTCCCTCCCACCTCCATGCCTACTCTTGCCTTCCCCGTCCCTCCCTCCTCCATGCTTGCTCCTCCTCCCCTCCCCCTCCCTCCTCCTCCACCGTTGCTCCTCCTCCCCTCTCCCTCTTGCTCCTCCCTCTTCCATCCCTCCTCCTCCATGCCTACTCCTCCTCACCCTCCACACCTCCTGGTCTGCCCCCCTTTCCTCCTCTTCAACTACTAGTCCTCCCTCCCCCATCCCTCCTCCTCCTCACCCTCCCTCTTCCTGCATGCTGCTCCTTCAAGCCTGCATCTCCACACCTTCTCCTTCTCTACACTCCTTTAGTCATGGCACCATTCGAGGACATCTCCAACAAGTACGAGGTCCACTTAGAGTTGGAGGATGAATATACAAGCACACGTAGTATGGGATTGAGGGGAGCTTCCAAAATCCATAGTCTTCGTTTGCAAGGAAAGAAGCATCTTGACCTTTGGGTAGAAGGATCCTTGTATCCTTTAGATCCTGCCAACAAAATAGCCCTCCTTTCCATACAATGCATGAGCTAGTTTGGTTTGTTGGAAATGGACATGTGGGGTTGCTTGGTTATTGCAATCAGTTAAACAATGCTCAATCAATTGCTATGTAAGAAAGCGAGATGTGTAGAGCCCAAGCAGAGATGCTAGCACATTTAGGAAATAGCATTATTGTTGCAATGCATAACTCTATGCAAGATCTTCCAAGGAAGAACCAGGATCTTCATGATAAAGCCAAAGCATTGGACTTGGAACGAGGACTTGGAGTGACATAAATTAGAAGAGTCACTCTGTAAGCTAGCTGAGTCCAAAAAAGGATTGGAAAGATCTATATACAATTAAATTTGATGAGCTGTAGAGAAGGAACGGGAGAAGGCAGAAGAACGAGTGTAAAAGATGAAAGAAACACCTTTGGGATTGAAGGAGAGGAAAAGAAGGTACTTACATAACATAGATGCATTGGCACCCACTGGTGGTGCTAGAAAGAGGAGAGTCCGAGCTATAAGGTTGGTTATCAAATGTCCCAATGCAATTGCACTCTTTTGTGCTAGACTGTTTGTGACTAAGTTTTTCTTGTGTTCTTCTTTAGGAACTTCATGAAAGATGTGATGGGAAGAATGGATGGGGATGATATTGACTATTCATATGCTCTAGCTAGTTTATTGAAGTCAACAATGTCATTGGGATACTAAGGGACCCAAGACAGAAGCGCCTACATGTGCAAGTTGCTGAAGAGGTGATGAAGGACTTCAAGGATATTGTGGATGCAAAGGAGATGCTTGCAACTTGTGATACTGCCGGTGTAAGTCATGAAGCTTACACATCTGTTTTCAAAATTTTCAAGTCTACTATTTTGGGAAAGTATAAGAAGTCTACAGTGCCCCTACGCACACGTTGGTCTATGAGACATGCATGGTGAGAAACAAACCAATGTGCAAGAGAAATGATTGGAGGGTACCATTGCATAAGGGGCACAATGACTTGGAAGAGTAAAAAGAAATTTGGCTTGCAGACCTTTGAGATGAATGCTTTCAACAATGTCTACTTAGATGTTGAGAAACTGCAATAAGCAATGGTCAAATTCCATGGCATGAGAGAAGATGGTAAGAGGAAATCCATTATAGCATTGCACTGCACTTAGTTCATTTCCTATATCATGTTTATCCTAACGATTTCTCTCTTTTGTTGTACAGATTGCAATGGAAAGCTCATATTTGTCATCAAAATGGATGAAGCTCAATTGGTGAAAGAACACAAGTTAGAGAGAGTGAGCATCTGCATTATGAATAAAGATTTAGCCTTTGTTCAAAGGAGCGAAGAAGTAGAGCAAGACTTCTCAGTGCAATTAGAGAAAGATATATGGTGAAAGCATGGGGGAAGTCGCACATTACACATTACTTGGCACCATCGTAATATTTAGCACTTGCTTTACAAACAATTTTTGTTGCTAAAATGATTCTCATCATGTTTGCAGCATATCCTCTATGCACACAAACCATGGTTTGTACAAAATTGGGGCCCTTTGTCCATTTGGAATACACAAGGCATGGAGAAGTCACACTATAGAGCCAAGGTAGCCTACTTCAAGAACTCAAGGCATGGTGATGGTGTCACGTGCAGCAATGCATTGCATGAGATGTTCAACTGGTTTTCTAGATGTCTACTAGAAATGACTTTGAAGTTTGAAAAGGCAAAGGCATCAAAACTTGAAAAAACAATTCAAATTATATCAAAGAATAGAAGGCATAGTGCTTGGAAAGCATCCATAGGGAGTCGAGGAGTCACACATTAGTTGCAAGCTAGAGTGAGAGAAGGTTCCAACCACCAACAGAAGCTATGGTGTAATTGCATACAAATATGAAATAAATATATTGCTTACTTTGACCACAATTTGTGTACTCACTCTTTAATATCTTGCTTATTTTGACCACAATTTTTGTACTCACATGATGTTGGAAAGTGGGGACATGGTGAAGGAGGGGGAGAGAAGGGAGGGGTGTAGGGCAGGGCAAGGGGAGGGGTGGAGTGGTAGAAAGGTTGGGGGAGGGGGGATGGGGGGTATGGGGGAGGGCGATGGGTGTGGGTAGGGCAAGTAGGGGGAGGGCAATGGGGGGGGAGGGCGACGAGGGGGGGGGGGGGTTGCAGGGGTTAGGGCAGGGGTGGGGGGCATGGTGAAACCCTAAACGTAATTAAAAGAGGTGTCAAAACATGATGGGCCTATATAAAATGTAAAAAAAAAAACCCTGACTCATTATTCAATGGCAAGAGTGAAGAACAGGGGAAGAACACTACTAGACCCACGGGATGCCACTCCACCCTTCCTCCTCTAGCTCCACCACCTCCATGGCATCTGTGCACACGAACCTATTTAGGTCTGGTGGCACCTCCCCCGACTCTCGTGAGCGCTCCCCCAACTCTTGTGAGACCTCCCCCAAGTCCAGTGAGCCCACTTGCTAGTCTCGTGAGCCCACTCCCAAGCCCCAAGAGCATGAGCCTTCCCCTCAGCCTTCCCCTCAGCCTTCCCCTCAATCTTTCCCTCAGCCTTCCCCTTGGCCTTTCCTCCCCATGAGAGCACTCCCCTGATTGGACAAAATGTATTCGATAACCTCCTAGACATAGAGAGGCTTCTTGAGGGCTAACAGACTGCTAGGAAGGGCACAATCTTCCCTCTCCCAATGATACAGCCCATCGTAGAAATGATACATGTGCCCATGAAGAGGGTAAAGCAGATGCCAAGGAAGCCCCATCCCAAAGAAGGACAAAGGTCAAGACATCTGCGAGAGGAGGATCAATGCAAACAAGAGCAGCGGAAGAAATTCAAGGTAGACAAGAGGCTGTGGGATCATGTTCGAGTACCTATAAAGCCTCCACTAAGAGTTAGGAAGCCGTACAAAGCAAAGCCAGGAGCGTGGGCCCTAAGGGAGATCAGGCAAATGCAGAAGACCACCGACAACCTGATCTCATGTTCTCCCTTCCAACGTGTCATACGAGAGATAGCACAGGGATACAAGGATGACATTCGATTCAGCACAAGAGCTATGGTGCTCCAAGAGGCTACAGTGCAAGTGACCACCACTCTATTTGAAGATGCCAACTTGTGTGCCATCCATGCAAAGTGCATCATGGTCATGGACAAGGACATGGCTTTGGCGAAGTGGCTATGGAGTGACCCAATCTTGAAGCCCTAGATTCTCTTATAGCCCACCACTCTTAGGACTTAGACCACCCCCTGCCCTTGAAGGCACTATCTTGTATCTAAGGCCCAAGGGCTGATATATTTTAATAAAATATATCCACATTATCTACACTATTGCATTGTTGTGTATTTTCCATTTCTATGACTGAAGTAACTGATCATTTTAATGTAAGTTTTGAATTATGTCAAATCCTGAAGAAGTTTCACCATTGTGCAGAAGGGAAAAGTATTCGAGACATTGCTAGGACCCTAGAAAGCCCAAAACCTACCATGGCATGAATTTGAATGTCCAAATTCGCACCGTGGTGGGTTTTGGGCTTTCTAGGGTGTCCTGGCGACGTCCCGGATACTTTTCCCTTCTACGCAATGGTGAAATTCCTTTAGGATTTGACAGAAATGAACTTTCGATACCCAAAATTGGTGAAAATGATACTAAATTGGCTAGAAATGTATTAAATTAACACAATGAAAATGATGGAGAAAATATATCATCAATGACTTAAGCAAAATACAATGGAATTCATGACGAGCAATGATAACTTAAAACAAAAAATAAAGACATGTAGTCATGTATCCATTGAAATATCCATTTAAATATATGTTTATATATACAAAAGGCCTCACAGGCTATCTTTCTTCTTGGCTAGTTCGAGTACATCAAGAATAGGGGTCGTTGAATCCCCTAGTGGATTCCTAGATATAAATCTAGCCACAACAACATTAACATCCTCCTCTCCTGTTGCCAAAGACATAGCCATTGCCGTCAATGCCATGCCATGTTACCCTGTCAAGATGAGAATTGATTGAGCTCAAACTCATCCTGCAACAATTCAACAAACATTAGAAGACTGACAAAACAAATTATACTGAAAGAACATCAAAATAAAAAATATTGTTTGAACTTACCACTACAGCATCTTCGGCTTCTATCCCTTCCTCATTTGCAATGTTGATGAAACCAGGTGCTGTGTGATGTTTCGTTTGGGAGGTGGACGCTTTCTCCTAACCTGTGTTGGAGGTGGAAGCTTTTGCATGAGAGGGTTGTGCATCGCATATGGACATGTCTGCATCCCTCATTGAAATCAGCATCATCAAGAGAAAGTCTTCCATTGTCTAGTCTTTGGAACCTAAAACCTTGGGATCTTTGACACTTGTGTCAACATTGAAATGATGTGTTGTGTGATGTTCCATTTGGGATGAAACCATGTGTTGTGTGATGTTCCATTTGGGATGAAACCAAGTGTCGTGTGATGTTCCATTTGGGAGGTGGATGCTTTCTCCTGACCTATGTTGGAGGTGGAAGCTTTTGCATGAGAGGTGGAAGCTTCCTCAATGTTGATGAAACTGAGTGCTGTGTGATGTTCCATTTGGGAGGTGGATGCTTTCTCCTGACCTGTGTTGGAGGTGGAAGCTTTTGCATGAGAGGGTTGTGCATCATATATCGACATGTCTGCATCCCTCATTGAAACTAGCATCGTCAAGAGAAAGTCTTCCATTGTTTGGTCTTCGAAACCTAAAACCTCGAGATCTTTGACACTTGTGTCAACATTGAACCCTGATAGGACTCCGAGTGCCTCATCCTCTCATAGGTCAAAAACAACCTTTATGCATGGAGGAATACGTGCTCTTCTCCATCAATGATGAGGGGGGACAAGGACCATAATTTTGATCTTGGGTTAGCAGTCTTCGATGCAGATTCTTTCTCTACTAGGGGATCTTGAAGTAGGCTCAATGCTTGAGCTGCTTCCATCTCCTTTGTTGCATCGTCAAGAGTCTCTTCCATGTACATGTCCGAGTCTAGTCTAGGGATGACCAGATCAGCAATTCTACTAGACGGGGTGCTAGACAATGAGGCTTCTTCCTCTAAATTTCCTTCTTGGAGAAGGAAGATGAATTTCATCTCCCATGAAAGGAATTTGGTGCCTGTATTTCTTGTGGTCCCCATGTCTAGGATGTCTTGAACTTCAACTGTCCTAAACCCTTCGTCTATAAGGTTGTCACAAAGTGGGCCAAGCGCTTTACAAACTTGGGTTCCTCTACAAATAGATACTTTATGTAATCTATGGGAACCCATTGTTGAGATATGGTGCCATGAGCACATAGATTGAAGGCTAAGGTATGGTATAGGAAAGAATTAAAGTAGCCACCCTAGGATGTGGACTACATGATGTGGAGATGTGGATTGAGGATATCCACAAGGAGAGATGTGGATGAGAGGACCCCACAAGTGTTGATTATTCAAAGGGTACTCTCTATATAAGAGGCCTATCATGTATTGTTGAACACACATTGAGAAGAAGAAGAAATGCACATTCACTCAAGATTCTCTTTATGAGTCCAAGCTAATCTAGCTTGGAACCTAATTCACTTGAGGTACATGTCATGAGCACTCTCTTCATCATGTTTCCACATAGGTTCCATCCACCTTAGAGCATTTCATAGATCCTGACGCACACATGTTTGTCACCCATCTCTTTGAAGAGTGGTCAAGCGTATAAGCAAAATTTGAGAAATTATCTTGCATGTAAAGGATGAGATTTGAGAAGTCATTCTTGGCTCACATATATGTGCCTAGGACATCTAAAGTCCTATCAAACACTAGAAATAACTCTTCCTCATAATTTGCAAATGCAGTTCATGAGATGAAGTCATGGAACGCAATTCTATAGTTGAATCCATGGCAAATAGCAGCTGATGGAGGGAGTAACTTTTGAGGACGGGAGTTTCTATGGCTCTCTAAATGTGAAAGTGAGAATGTGATGTAAAAAAACTCCTTAATATATATTAAAACCCTCAAAATTAAAATTAATCATAAAATCCCCAAATTTTTTGAAAAACATTTACTATGAACCAAAATAACATTACCATGAAAGGAGAAAACATTAAAAGAAATAACATTTTAATTTAATTGTCCATCATCTTTTGAAGCAATAACTAGGATTTGACAGACAAAAAATTAAATGCTACACTGGTCAAACACATTGTTAGCAATCTTCAAAGTTGCAGGAGGAATGAACTTGGCACTATGCATGCACTTCTCCACATGGCGGCTGATATTACCACCATTTAAGTTAAAGTAGAAGGACTCTAACATGCTGTCCTCCATGACCAATAGGTGTTCTCGCACATCCCTTAGAGTCTATTGCAATGTGACATTCACATTCTTGACATCTCCCTTTTCAACATCAATAGACGTTTAAACTTACCCGGTATTGTCTTCATCATTAGAGTCTAGGGGAAGCCACCAGCCATTTGTTTTCTTCCAATGCCTATACTAAAAAGATAAATACAACATTTGGCATGACAAATGGTATCTAATAACCACATTGTCTTTACATGCATGAAATTGAAACACATCACCCTTTTGGTCGCCTGACCTAGTTCCCCAATTCATCCCAAGTAAATCTTCAAGAGCATTTTCATCTACACGCTTGTAGGACCACATAGTTTTTGTTCTATGCATATGTATATTCTGAAATAAAGAAGCAAAAATGTGCAGAGGCATGAACCAAGATAACCTTGCCCATTTGGATCCAAATGTAATCTTCATGGCCATGCCCACATCCTTTGCAATCTTGTCCTTGTATGATTGCAATGTCCTCGAGTCCACATTGCTGCAATCCATGTCTTGAAGTTGTGGTGGTGCAATGGTTTGCAGATGGCCATAGCTTGATGATGTCATTGGAGTGATGTATGTTGCATTATACCAATACACATTCTTCATTCGCAAGGAGGCCAACTTCTCCCCGGCCTGCATTTGCTTACCTAAATCCTCATGAATCGCAGTGAACTTGCCTATGAATGATTCAACTGGTTCCCACTCCTTGAAGTCTTAAGGGAAAACATCTGCCACCATGAATAAGAGCTATTAGATACCAAACATGAAATTTCCAAATGGGCTCATTACACTTCCAGGTGAAAAAGGTATATAGATAGAAAGGCTCACAGTGTGATGGTATCCTAGATTGATTGAATGATGGAGGAAGCCGCATATCTTTTCCCATGTAAACATGTTGCACTTTTGTGAGCCATCCTTTCTTCCCAAACTTGAACTTCAAGATGCGCCCCTTCCACTCATGCAAGATGCCACCTCTCTTACTCTTGGGAAGCTTATGTGGACCTTTGGCCGATCCTTTCATCACTATCCAGTCATTTAAGTTGTAGGTGCAAGGGATCCACTCATCCAATGCATTTCTAGTGTTGTGGAAGACACAAGAGGTCACAGCATTGCATGGTCTCCATGCTTGCAGAGGTTGCAATAGCAAGAATGGGACTCCTACACAGGGCAATACAGCTCCAATAGAGGCACAACAGAGGGAGGAGAGGGATAGGGCAACAACAATAGAGGCACAGGGGAGAGAGAAGGAGAGGGACAGAGTAGCTCCAACAGAGGCACAAAAGAGGGAGAAGGAGAGGGACAGAGCAGCAACAACAACAACAGAGGCACAAGAGAGGGAGAAGGAGAGGGACAGAGGAGCTTGAACAGAGGCATAGGAGAGGGGGAGGGAGAGGGGGGGGAGGGAGAGAAAGAGAGAGAGAGAGAGAGAGAGAGAGAGAGAGAGAGAGAGAGAGAGAGAGAGAGAGAGAGAGAGAGAGAGAGAGAGAGAGAGAGAGAGAGGAGCTGTAGCAAGCAGGCCAGAGGAGGAGGGAGCAGAGAAAGAGGGGGAAGAGGGAAAATGCATGGGATTTGGTTCAAATGGAGTGATTTGGTAGGCTATGGACCAAAACAGTGGGGGGTAGAGATCCTAGAAAGAGGGAGGGGAGAAGGAAAATTTGCCAAAAGGGCCCTACCATCCCATTGAAGGCAGTTTTGGGCTCATGTGGGGGAGGTGCACCTGGTAGGAGGGTCAAACATGGGTCAAGAGGGGGGAGGGATGGTTTTGGGTTCCCTAGTGTAAGGGGAGCAACCAATATGGGCTCTCTGCAGGCCTACTCACCCTCCACCTCAACATACCATTGCCTCACACCTTCTAGCACTCTCATTGTTACACCTCAAATCACTCTCTAATCCCTTGAAATTAGGAAACACTAATTGGAGGCCCTTTTGAGACCCCAATTCTCCCCTAATGTATGGCCTAGATTGAAGTACATATTGCACTCATCCCCTCCCTTGGATCCACCCCTTGATTGATGGTCCAAATAAAAGCACATTTTCCTCTGATCCCCTCCCTTGAATCCACCCCTTGATCTATGGCCCAGTTTGAAGAGCACTTTTCTCTCATCCCCTCCCTTGGATACACCCCTTGATCTATGGCCTAGCTTGAAGTGCATTTTCCTCTCAGCCCCTCCCTTGATCTACCCATTGATCTAAATGGTTGGGAGTGCTCTACCATAACTTTGAATGTGACCCTTGGATTGGAAACAAGATTAATGGCTAGGAGTGAGGACCATGGGTGTAAACCATGGGTGAGAGGTTTCCCCACCCATAAATGCTCAACATGTCCTTTTGTACAACAAAACATACCAGTGTCTGACACAAAGGAGCACTCTCATTTGTACACATCAAATCCCTCTCTAATCCCTTGAAATTAGGAAACACTAATTGGAGGCTCCTTTGAGACCCCATTTCTCCCTAATGACAGCATTGAAAAAATGTCTTGCACCATCGTTAACTGGCGATTGGAAGAACATTAGCAAGAGGCCCTTGATTAATGTCATAGTTGTGACATTCAAAGGCGAGGCCTTTTGTCAATCTATTGACCTATAGGGTCTCCCAACACTCGATCAAAATAGTGCCCAACTATCAATTTAACATCCGACCTTCAGCCACATCCTTGCCAGTTCATGTACAGAAGGTCAAATACTCAGGGCATTCTCCATGTTCCAGATCTTTAGAGAAATATTCTTTCTGTTGCATGACTTGTTGATCTTGGTCTCTTTATTGGCTTTGACCACACACAGTGTCGGATTGAAAAAGATGGACATATCATAGTAGTTGCTCCTCGTCATGGTAACCTCTTTGAACTTTCCTTAAATGATGATATTGCCAATGTGGTTACAACATGCCTAGTGATTTGGACTGCAAGCTATAGCATCATCATTTTGTTCATTTGAATTTTGCTAAGTCACTTGCTATCAATCATCATGATCTTGTGGAGGGTATGAATCTACCACCTCATCCTCACATGGGCCTTTGTGAATATTGTGCTCTTGGCAAACATCATTGAGAACCCTTTCATGTATCTACTTCAACTCATTCATATGATTTATTGGATCTCATTCACACTAATATATGTGGACTTTTCCTCCATGTAAGTCTTTCTACAAGTATTTCATCACTTTCATTGACGATTTTTCAAGATATACAACTGTATTTCTCTTGCGACATAAGTTAGAGGCTTAATTAATGTTGGTAAGTTGAAAGGAAAGGAAAGAGTGGACACAAACTCAGAATACTTGCATTATTTGCTTGTAGAATGAAGAAGAGTGAGGTCCTTAAGTAGGCACCTCATACATGCTCATTGACATCACTGATGACTTCAGAGCTCCACAATCATCTCCTCAATCTGCTCCTAGATTCTCTCAATCATCCTATGTGGCTCTCCACCACCTAACTGTGCTTGTGGGCACCTAACTGTGCCTCTAGCACTCACACATAGAAACATAAGGTGTGCCTGAGGCATACACCTTGAGATATCCCAACAAACCCCCCCTCAAGGGAATGCCTCAGGATATGTCAAGGATACATCTAGTCTCATAGTTTCTCATGCCATCTCATGGTGGTCAAGGATAAATCTATGGCTAGGTTCTCATGCTAGCAAGGGTTCCCTTGGGTGTAAGGTAAACAAAAAGGGATACAAAAAGAACTTCCAATGGTTATCTCCCCTGCATGTACATGCACACAATGTCTGCAGGAGGTACCATGGAGCAAAACATACACATGGCCTACATCATAAGGTGACCAGAGGTGTTTACAAAACACACAAAACACAATAGTTTATTTCATTCATTTTGGAGGACTATCCAGGCTGAGTACGTTGACATAAAGAGAGATCTGGAGCATACATAGAGATGATTTAAAATGCATAATCTTCAAAGGATGCCTCATCTTGTGGAGGCTCATCAACTGAAAGTAGATTTGCATTTTCTGTCTTTGCTTTGGCTCTGCAAAACTTCTCATTATGGTTGTTCTTGCCACAGTGCTTGCATGGATTAATTTTGAAGCAGTCCTTTGAAAGGTGATTTGTCTTTCCACAGTGATTGCAAGGGGTATATTTGCCCTTCTGGACTTTTACAGCATAAATAGTGTCATTGCCTTTCCTGAGCTCCATATGCCTTTCTTCTTCTTGGAGAGCAGAAATAATACCTTCAAGATTAGGATTAGGAAGATTTTTCAAAGTGGTAACTATGTGATCATAATCTTCAAGCATACTCTTAAGTAGCACTGCCATAGCATCATCTGGAGTAATAGGAGAGTTGATAGAAGCTAATTGAGTCATAAGACTCCGCATATAGTTGACATGAGCTGCTAAAGTAGTACCACTAGCCATCTTCAATTCAAAGAAAGAGATTTTAAGTGATAGTTTAGAGATGTGAGAGCTAGCACCAAAAATCATGTCAAGCTTCTGCCAAGCTTCTGAAGGAGACTCCAAGTCAGAGATATGGTGAATATAATCCTCTCCTAAAGCAAGAGCAATGATACCGTATGCTTTTTCTTCTCTAGTTGGATCCCTTGTCGGTCGTGTCGGAGTTGAGGATTCTCCAGCATTGGAGGCCGTAGAAGAAGCGGTAGGAGTCAGTTTGACAAGTCCCCATAAGTTCTCCCTCATCAATGCAAATTTCACCTTCATCTGCCATGTGTGGAAGCCCTTTCCATTGAACTTCTCTAGATTCAATAGGGTAGCCATGAGAGGGTCTAACCCAGATATTGGGCAGTGTCTATCTCTCTTACAAGGCAAAAAATAACTGAAAGGCTTCCAAAATATGAGCACTTGATGTAGCAAAGACTAGTGTCCAGGTTTGATGCTTCTTCTTACATGCTTCATAGAAGTGGCTAAAATGAATACTTTCCAATCAAAACCAGGTCTAGCAATTCAAAATAAAACTGAAGCCACACTTGTACTAAAGTTATTGAAAGATTCAAAAAACCAGAAATGCTAGAGTAGCATTTTATGTAGCATCATCTTCAAAAACTTGTCCAAAACTGTCAAAACTAAAAGGCTGAACTTGGAGGGCTTGTAGCTCACTCTTCAAAGCAAAGGAAAAGGGGGTTTTTAAGGCAAAAGAGAGCTGTTATACCACAAAAGATCCTCTGGGAAGAAGAGGTGCAATAAGGCGTCAGAAGTCCATAGCTTGCCTTTCCAATGTCGATTGGTTTTTCTCTATTTTCAGCTTGAATAAGCAACCATTGCTGCTCAGATTTCAGCACAGGATAGCCCAAGGCATGCAGAATCTACCCCTGAAAGGAATTAGAGGAAGATAAGGTGTGCTGAGAGAAAACACAGAAGGAAGTATCGACGGAAATGGCTGAGAACCGGAAGAGAACAAGCTTAAGCAAACTTTGGGAAGAAGAGGGAGAGATGGTGAAGAAGAAGATGAAGAAGAAGATGATGATGTGGCAAAAAATGGGCTCAAGGGGGATCAAAGGGCTCTGATACCCTGTTGGTAAGCTGAAAGGAAAGGAAAGAGTGGACACAAACTCAGAATACTTGCATTATTTGCTTGTAGAATGAAGAAGAGTGAGGTCCTTAAGTAGGCACCTCATACATGCTCACTGACATCACTGATGACTTCAGAGCTCCACAATCATCTCCTCAATCTGCTCCTAGATTCTCTCAATCATCCTAAACATAAGGTGTGCCTGAGGCATACACCTTGAGATATCCCCACAATTAAGGCTTCAAACAATATAAAATAGTTGCGGAACTTCATAATGGTTTTCGTTTCAAGACCCTTCATAGTGACAACGGTGGAGAATATATTTCTAATCTTTTTTATGATTATTGCATTGAGTGTGATATTCATCATGAATATACTATTCCATACTCTCCTCAACAAAATGGTGCTGCAGAGCATAAGAATCACACTTCTCTTGATGCTATGCGATGTATGCTCCTTCATTTAGGATTATCTTGGAGCTTTTGGGAAGAAGCAATTCTGACAGCCATCTAGATGCAAAATCATCTTCCTACAACTGCAGCTTCTGGTAAGATACCAATCACAACTTGGACAAGGTCGACTCCTTCTGTATCACATTTTGAACTTTTGGCTTTATTGCTTATATTCATGTACCAAAAGAGACATGGGAAAAAGCTAGATCCTTTTGGCTTGAAGGTCATATTCATTGGATATTCTCCTAATTCTAAAGGTTATAAATTCTATGATCCCTCTTCTAAGAAGGTGATAATCAATCGTGATGCCATATTCAATGAGCAGTCATTGGGAGGGACATGGTCTACCGAGGATGTAGAGGATATTGAGTTCTTGCTTACTGCCTTTCCTTTTCTATTTGATAATGATTCTACTTCTGATGTCATTACTACCCCTTCATCTGATGGCATCACTGATGGCATCATTGCTACTCCATCTGCAGAGCAATGTGTTGACAATCTTGGTTTGCATTCTACATACACACAGGCTTATGATGATAGTGTTGATATTTATGCTGATCTGCCTATTGATTTTGAACATGGTTCTCCTGATTGTGTTGATGACTTTGACATCATTGATCATGCAATGGTTGCTCATGAAGGCCCTACTACTTATACAGAAGCTATCTCTTCTATGCAAAAGAGTCAATGGCAAGAGGCCATGGAAGTTGAATATGATTCTTTAATCTCTAAAGGTACATGGGTACCTCTTGGTTGTACTCCTATCAAATGTAAGTGGGTTTATAAAACCAAAACCAAAGCCGATGGTTCTTTTGACAAGTTTAAAACTTGTTTGGTTGCAAAGGGATACTCACAAATTACAGGAGTTGATTATCATGATACATTTTCACCCGTTGTTCATAGTACAAGCATTTGGGTACTCTTGGCTTTTTCTACTCAATTTGATTTGGAGATTCATCAAATGGATGTGAAAACTACTTTTGTGAATGGAGATCTAAAGAGGAGATTTATATGGAGCAGCCAGAAGGGTCCATACTTCCTAGTCACGACCATCTTGTTTGTTGCCTTCACTGTGCTATTTATGGTCTAAAACAAGCTTCCCATTCTTGGTACATGAAAATTGATTAGTTTCTCACTTCTCAAGGCTTCAACTCTTGTTTCTCTAACCCAAACTTATATGTCAAACATGATGGTGCTGTTTTTGTCATCCTTGCTCTTTGGGTGGATGGAGCCATCATATGTACTACATCAGTATTGAAGGAAAATTTTGTTCCTCTCTAGTTTGTTGTGTACTCTCTATTCTTTGTTGAGTTTCTATTCTGTTGCGGCATATAATTTAACATGGTATCAGAGCCCAGGTGGCTCTAAGGATCAAAGAATAGAAGAGAGGTGAGGGCTTCAACAACATACGGAGCGATGGCAATAGGAAGCGGCCCAACAAGAAGCGGCTCGAGCAGTTGCTACTGCCCCACCAACAATCCAGGTGTTGAGGATTTGCCCACTAGCCTTCACTGAAGGCAAGCTAGATGGTATGAACTACATTGTGGAAGTTTAAAATTACTGCTATTCTGGATTCATATGAGCTTCTGGAGACAGTAATAAAGATTGTTGACACAGAACCACAAGGAACCCCTGACCCAGAAAATCCAGGGAATAGGAAAACTCCTAATGTCAACCTTCTATGAGCTTGGAAATGCAGGAACGTAGATGCTCTGTGTGCCTTGGTTACAAGTACTATTGATAGTGTTTTGACCTTGATTCAGCATACATATAAGGCAACTGTGGCCTAACATATGGAAGAGTTAGTATGAGACGTAGAATTAGACAAAAATCCAAAACCTAGAGAATCAGCTTGCAAACGAAGAAGTTTAATGGAGAGAGCAGAGGCGTTCATAACCCGAATAAAAAATCTACGTGACTAGATGGCTAGTGCTAAGATACAAAAGACTAGCGAAGAGCTAGCTCGGCAGTGTCTCCGGATATGTCCACCAAGGTTCGATGGACTGGTAACAGCGCTTAACACTCAGGTGAGACCCCAACCATTGTCATTTGAGGAGTTATGTGCTTTACTTATGGAGGAGGAATTGAGGCTTAAAGCTTGAGATGGAGGCGGCAATAGGGATGCTGCATTCTTTGCCACTGCAAATGGCAAAGGTGGTTCCTCCACCAAAGGTGAGTCCTCTACTAGTGGTGACAAAAAGAAGAAGGGCGGCAAGAAGAAGTGGGAGAATGCTTCTACTAGAATGGTACCCTGAAGAAGATAGATAAGGGGAAAGAGATAGCTATAATACAAAGGAAGCAGAGTTGGGTCTATTTATGGCCATTGAGGAAGAGTGTTCCTCAGTTCAAGAAGCTTCAACCACTAATTCATGGGTGTTGGTGGATAGTGGTGCCTCCTGTCACATGACCTGTAAGAAGGGTCTATATTGTTCCATGGATGTAGCCTCTATAGGAACCCATCACCATGACAGTTGGTAATAATGCAAAATGCCCTGTTGAGGGTACAGATACGGTTTCATTTGTTTCTATAAATGGAGATGTTAAGAAACTATCTAATGTGCTGTATGTTCCACAAATCAAGAGAAATTTGCTATCAGTTACTTCCATTACTGACCTTGACCATGATGTGAGGTTCAACAAGATAGGAACAAAAATTCTAGATAGTGCTGACAATCTTGTTGGCAGAGGAGTAAGGAGGAACAACCTATATGAGCTAAGTGCTCTTATAGCCACCCCTGGAGTGGGCACAAGCAGACTTAAGCACGAAAGATTCGGCCACGTCGGATTGGCAGTGCTGAAGGAGATGCAGAAGCAAGGTATGGTTGCTCACTTACCTGCAGCAACAGAAATCAAAGAAGCGTGTGAAGCTTGCATGATGGGCAAGCAACAGAGAAAGGCATTCCTACAAGAAAGCAAGAATAGAGCAAACGCTCCTCTAGAGTTGGTGCATGTTAACTTGTGCGGTAAGATGCCTACACAGGCCTTGGGGGGATCTTACTATTTTTTATTGATTGTCGACGACTATAGTAGGAAGATGTGGGTGTACTTTCTTCGCAAAAAAGCTCAAGCTTTTGGTAAACTAAAAGAATGGCTATAGCTTGTTGAAAATGAAACAGGGAGAAAAGTGAAGAAAATCAGATCGGATGGTGGTGGTGAGTTTGTTTCTACAGATTTTGGAGATTTTTGCAAGAGCAAAGGGATCAAGCGACAAATGATGACACCACATACGCCTCAGCAAAATTCATTTATTGAATGAATGTGGACCATCGTGGAGATGGGGAGGTGTATGTTGAAAGGTGCTAGACTACCAAACCACTTTTGGGTTGAGGCTATCAATACTACAGTTTACATCCTTAATCGCAGCTATACAAAGGCACTCAAAGGTAAAACACCACATGAGGCTTATAGCGGTAAGAAGCCATTTGTCTCCCATTTCAAAACGTTTGGGTGTGAATGCTATGTGCATGTACCAGACAAAGAGAGAAACAAGCTACAACCAAAAAGCACCAAATCTATCTTTTTAGGCTATTGTGATGAGAAGAAAGCCTATAAGTCGTATGACCGAGAGGCAAAGAAGATCATAGCAAACCGTGATGTGGTGTTCAAGGAGTAGCCACATGTAGTGGAGGCAGAGAAGAGCTCTTCCACTTTATCATCAAGTGAAAATCTTTCGCTCGACTGCCAAGATGATCACTATTCGCATAGTACTATCAATGGTTGCTCAAAAAGT
This sequence comes from Dipteris shenzhenensis, assembly GCF_047967505.1. Lineage (NCBI taxonomy): Eukaryota > Viridiplantae > Streptophyta > Polypodiopsida > Gleicheniales > Dipteridaceae > Dipteris > Dipteris shenzhenensis. The sequence goes on from NC_141604.1 coordinate 43,068,082, forward strand.
GGCTAGTTTATGAAATGGATGTTAAATCAGCATTCTTGAATGGTGACCTCAAGGAGGAGGTGTACGTAGCTCAGCCACCACGGTTTGAGGCCCCCCTTTCTGAGAACAAGGTATGTAAGCTCAAGAAGGCTTTGTACAGGCTAAAACAGGCCCCAAGAGCATAGTACCAATGGATAGACAAATTTTTTCATAAATTAAACTTCAAAAGATGTGCCTCAGATGCTAACTTTGTTGAGAGTTATGGTGCCATGAGCACATGTAGAGCAAAGGTATGAGTAAAGGGGGCAAGTTACCACATGGCATGGAGGAGATATCCCACATGTGAGCAAGCATATGGATGTAAGTACCCTCACCTATAAAAGGGAGGTTCATTTGAAGTAATATCAGTTAAGCACTTTGCCAATATAACTAGGGCTTCTCACCCTAAGCAAGAGGGTGAACCTTCTTGTAAAAATATTGAAAATAATAAAAAGACCAATAATGCTAGTTTGCATTTGACCTTTGGTCGACATGACTTATTTAAGTTACATGGATATCTTGGGGGTCAATGTATCATTTTCCTCATGGATGATGGTAGTAACTATGATATTATCTCAGATAGGTTGGCTAATATAGTCAAAGCTAAGAAATGACCTTTGAGGGATATGAGTATAAGTGGTGTGTTTAGAGGGAATGAAGAGCAATGTACTTCTAAATTCAAGAAATTTTTCTTCAAGATCCAAATGTATGAAGATCGTGCTCCTATGTAGGAAGTTGATATGATCCTAGGAAATTCTTAGAGGTATGATTTCCAACCATCTATGGATGTAAGGAAACATACTTGTACCTTTGAGCACCAAGGTACGAGGATCACATTAAAAGGTGAATGAGATATTTCCCATATTACACTCATATCTCATACTAGATCTAAAAGAGAGTTACAAAAGGGAGTGATTTGTAGTGTGATACATGTTAGGGAAGTGAAGCCCGAACATAGTAATCAAGAACATCAACATTTAGAGCTCCATAAGCAATTTGATGATCGATTTGCTAGTGACGATCGGCATGAGTTGCCTATCTCTAGACCCAAAGATCATACTATTGAGTTGATTCCAAGGTCCTCTTCTCCATGTAGAGCTCCCTATCAAATGAATAAGGTAGAGCTAGAGGATGTGGAAAATCAAGTTGTGGACTTGCTATAGAAAGGTCTAATCAGGCCAAGTAGTTTGCCTTTTGGGGCTCCAGTCCTTTTGGTAAAAAAGGATGGAACCTTTAGGACGTGTATTGATTATAGAGCCCTTAACAAGTTGACAATTAAGAATAGGTCTCCTATACCTAGAGTTGACGACTTGTTAGAGTCCTTGAAGGGTGCCAAGGTATTTAGCAAATTGGATTTAAAGTCAGGATATCATCAAGTTAGGATAAGGGAAGAAGAAGTGCATAAGACTGCCTTTAGGACATAAACATGACATTATGAATTTGTAGTTATGTCCTTTGGGTTGACTAATGCACCTGCTACCTTTTATAGGCTAATGAGAAGAGTTCTTCAACCATACATAGGCAAGTTTGTAGTTGTGTCCTTTGATGATATTTTAGTTTATAGCCAAAATGAAGAAGAACACAAGCAACACCTTGCACATGTGATGGAATTGCTTCGTGAGAACCAACTCTTCTTGAATATAAAAAAGAGTGAGTTCTTTAAGAAGGAAATAGAATATGTAGGCCATGTCATCAATGAACATGGAATTCAGGTTGATCCAACCAAGGTGAAAGCTATAAAGGAATGGCCTGTCCCGACAAATGTACATGAACTAAGATCTTTCCTTGGTTTATGTAGCTATTATAGGAGATTCAACTTGAATTTCTCTTAGATTGCATCACCACTTACTGATCTACTTAAGAATCAATCAATGTATCATTGGGGTGATAGACATTCGAATGCCTTTGAGAATTTGAAGGTTGCTTTAATGACTAGCCCTGTGTTAGTTTTGCCAGATTTTGATAAGCCTTTCTTTGTCATATGTATAGATGCTATTGGAGCCATACTAACGTAAGAGGAATATCCCATAGGCTTTGAAGGTCGAAAACTTCAAAGTGCTGAATTAAAGTATAGCACGTATGGGAAGGAACTATTAGCCATAGTTCATGCTTTGAAGTTAAGGTGACATTATCATTATGGATCCGACTCCAAGGTTAAGATAGATCATCATAGTATTAAGCATTTGTTTTCTCAACCAATAGTTTCACCCTAGCAAATCAAGTGGGCAGAATATCTTCAAGGGTTTGGACAACCTGAGTTAGAATATCAACCTGGTAAGGAGAACATAGTGGTAGATGCACTAAGTCGTAGACCGAGTGTAAACTATCTTCATAGTGAGAGAAGAATCTCTTAGTGCAATAAAGGATGCCTACAAAGGTGATAAAGAATTTGGGACTATCTATGATGCGTTACTTCAAGGACAAGGTGCTTAGAGGGATATGCAATTTATGATGGGTATCTTCTTAGAGGACGTTTCATTTGTGTACCCTCCACTTTTAGATCCCTAGTTTTTGAAGAGATGCATAGTAGTCCCTATTCTGGACATAGAGATATTAGAGGAACCATTGATAGAATTGAAAGATATTTCTATGGTCAGGATTGAGAAGGATGTAACTACTTTAGTCCAACAGTGCTTAACTTGTCAAAAAGTAAAGAGTGATCATGGTAAGACACCAGGATTACTCCAACCATTACCCATACCTAGCGAGAGATGGGAGCATATTACTATGGACTTTGTGTCAGTATTCCCAAAGACAAGGACACAAAATGAGCAAATCCTTACCGTTATAGATAAGCTTAGTAAACAGGCCCATTTCATTCCATGTAAGAAGAACATCACTGCCATAGAAACCGCTAAGTTATTTATTAAAGAAATCTTTAGATTACATGGATCACCTAAATCCATTACATCAAATAATCATCCCAAGTTCCAAAGCCAATTCTGGCAAGCTCTTTTCGAGAACTTAGGAACAAAATTGCAATTCTCCACTACATATCACCATTCGACTAATGGACAAAGTGAAATAGCTAACCAAGCTGTTATCCAGCTGTTACGTAATGACAATCCTACCCTATGGGAATTATATTTACCTTTATTAGAGTTTGTGTATAACAACTCTACCCATTCTGCTACCCACAAGGCACCATTTGAGATCATCTATGGCCAAGTCCTTCCCACACCCATTGCAAATTTAGGAGATAGGATTTTGGCAGCTAATTAGTTTGCTAAAGATGTGCAGGAAGTACGTACACACGTTAAATCACACATTCAAGAGAAGTGTACAAGCTCAAGAAGTGTACAAGAAGGCTACGAATTAGAAGTGTAAGCATGTACATTATGAGAAGGGAGATTGGGTTCTTTTGAGGTTCTTTTAAAGATTGACAAAAGGCATATAAAGACAATTCGAGGACACAGAGATCTCGATATTTGGTAAAGTTTAAAGGATATCCTATGGAAGATGGTCAATGGCTCGATGAAGATCACTTGTAGGATTACCAGGGCTGCACTTGTTAAAGATTATTTAAAGGCACACAGATGAGGACATCTACTTTTCTAAGCAAGAGGACATGTCATGACATGATTATTTTGTATTAGATCCTAGTTAATCATTCTAGGGAATTTGGCGATTAACCTATGGTTGTATTATTATAAACTAGCCAATTGAATATAATAAAATATGCATGTATGTATTAGGTCCTAGGATGGTTAGGAAAGGGCAGCGTTGTGCATGGGTATTGCATTAATCAATGGTAGGCATAAAGAGTCATAGGCTAAGGGTAGAATAATGGGGTATGCCCCAGGGATGTGATCCCAAGAGGCATGAGGGTTGCACCCTCTCGTGCCATACATGGTGTGTGAGTATGGGCATTTCCACGTATGTGGATTGTGGCTTGTGTGAAGCATGCAGAGAAGAGTCTCACAAAAAATAAACTCACATGGGCACTCCTTCCACCCTATTTAGAGGGCCAATCTACGTCAATTTATGCATCATCTACACACATGTGCATCCCTGCAATCAAGAATGTGACACAAGGAAGCCAAGGTTTTCTCTTGGGCTTGATAATATCAAACTTTCTTTTATGTGTTATGTTCATCAACTATGTAAATGGCTTGTTGTAAGGAACATTTCTTTTTTCCCATCCAATTTTCAACAACTTTATTGTTTACATTTTTCAAGAATGGATATGCTAGAAATACCCAATGTGAATATATATTGCAATGCTAATTTCTTGGGAAAATATTCTCAGTTACGTTGATGCCCTTGTTTTTTTTGAAAAATCATGGAAAATCCTTGAAAAGTAGGCATTGGGATTTTAAGTGGTTGGAGATGCATGTATATTACACCTTGTGAAGTTGGGCTGACATAAACAATTTGCAATGACCATTGATAGCATGTCCCAGTGTACCCCTAACTCCCACCAATCATCCCCACAAATTAGGACGTGTTGTAACTTGGAAAGTTTATGTGACACATGTCATGCCCTTGACCTTCACATGCATTAAGCCTGATATTGCTTTAAGAACAAAGTGGCATGCCACATGTGGTGTGGTATGGTAGTGGTCCTTTGAGTGTAAAGTATTTTGTAAGAATCCATTGCGATTCTTGACCGTTGACTCAGGGATAGCATGCAAACATGAGCACTAGGGCATATTATAATTTGATTGGCTCATTTCCCAAGCTCCTAGCATGGTGGATAAACACATCCCTAAATGAATCGGAAGATAGAAATGGTCATGTTATAGTTGTGCCACGGGCCATCATAGGGAAACTGGTAGCACTTGTATTTTAGTAGATGTGGCAGCATGATGTGTATTTTAGGCCTCTCAATAAGTGAGTTTTCGAAATCCAAAACATAGATTTGGAGGAAAGTATGTGGGTAGGAGATGGCTAAGCCAAAGTTATAGGGCAAGATCCAAGATGTGCGCCTAGATACGAGGTATGGTGATGGTCTTTGAGAAAGTTCCACCATTGAGTATTCAACAATTGAGGCATCTTGTAAAATTTCCACTATTGAGTATTCAACAATTTGCGTGCTAAGTACTAGGAGTGGGTTGCAAAGTCAATCTAGCATAGGGAGTTTCACGTTGCATGCCCCTAGAACCAGCTCCTTGCCTTATGTTGCCTTGGTTGTCTCCCATCTTATTCTAGCAATCACAAATTTCTTTTGAATTTGTGAGTAACACCTTCTTTGCTTTCTCAAAAGCCAGTCTCGGTTCTATTGCTTCGCTTCAGCGTTCGCCACACTGTTTTATATATTATCCTCCTTCACTCGCTCACTGATTCGTTTACATGGGTTCGCTTTACGCTCTTCGGTTCCCCCGCCCATCTCAATCTCGTGTTTAGTGCTCCCATGGATGGAGCTTTACGCTACACAATCTGGCTTTCCGTATGCTATCCCCTCGAAAACAATAATCCATCGGTAAAGGAGCTCGCGCTGCTACCTAAGTTGCGTCGCTCCCCTCCAAATCGCCGGAGTTTCAGCCCCCCGGCAAGCTCAGCTATAATCGAAGATTAGTTGCACTTGAGCGAAGTTTTGGCCATAGGCCGCATACATAAATTGTCAAGCATGCTATATCCTATGACTAGTCTATCGCCAAAAAGTAAAAGCTGTTGTATAGAAGGTTCCATCTGGGAAACTATCAACATCTAATCGACGTCAAGAGATCTAGAAGTGTGAGTAACTTTCAATTCTAGAATACCGTGAGGTTTGTTAACTCTCAACAATATTCAATTTAGAATAATACTTGGTGTGGTTTTTCTTTAAATTAATAAATAATAATTATATATATCTCATTTCAACGCTTTCGTTTTCCTTATAATTTCCTCCAAGGCCCAAGGTTGTTTTCCCCCAATCAAGGGCCAAGGCTTTTTGAGCAAGTCCACCATATCCATGAAGGCAATGTATGCATAAAGTAAATATAGAAAGCACTAGACTTAGCTTACACATTCAAAGTTCATCTCTAAATCAACGAACTTAATAGCATTGAAAGTTAAGCTCTTCAACTCAAAGAATCATTAACTCAATTGTAAAATCAATTCGATTTACAAATATGAGTTGCAATTCAAACCTTATCATGAGTTAAATAACACATACAACGTATAATAAAGTAATGAGCCTCCATAGGAATGTTATTAAAAGCAGAAATCTCACTAGATTATTGTTTGTTTATACTAATCTTTCTCCAACATGTTCCACGTTGTTTACCATGATTATAGGTACTAGTATTGAAGTTTCATTTAATTTCCATTATGCTTTTTGTAGCACACCATGATGAACAATTTCAAAAGATAACATGATGGATTTTATCAATCCAAATACTAATAAATTTCAACACATATGTATGCCTAATTATGCACAAGTGTGTGCACATTTGTGCATGCATGTATGCATGCGCGCGCACTCGTGAGTGTGTAAACATCAATGTAATATGCAATTCAAAAGAGAAATGACAATATAGCATAAAAGCTCTTGGACCCTACCTCATATTCAAAAAATTAAAGCTATACATGATGTGAGAGAGAGAGAGAGAGAGAGAGAGAGAGAGAGAGGGATCTTGAGTTCTCATATTTTATTCTTTTTGTAATACTTTTAGATTTTTTGATCATTATGCTGAAATATATTTTATTTTTTTGTAATACTTTTACGTGATTTATCACTTTTCTTTTGAGCATTATGCTTAAAGATATAAGCATCGACCAAAGTCTTTCTACATGAATTAGCCTTGATCAATTCTTTTACTTCTTTGAGGTTGATCTACAAATATCTTGTCATGTTTATTCCTATGAAAGAATATATGTGAAATATATTTTCATGTTTATTGTTATGAAAGAATATAGGGGAAATAGACAAAAAATAATGGAAGGGAAGAATGCATATCTCCCATGTAAAACCTAAGTTGCAGTAGTTTATCCAATTTTTTAAAAACTTAAAACAGTTTTAAAATGTTTATTTTCTTATTTGAAATGTATTCAATGAATTGTCCCCTTTTATTCCTACAAATTAAAGGATGACGTGCAAAGCTTTTAGGGAAGAACAACAAGTGCTTGCAGGAAGAAGATGGAGATGACAAACATGTGTAGCTTGTAGGGAAAGAGTGATGGCCACTAGGCTTGCATGTGAGCGAAAGAGTGATAACTGTTGCATTTCAGTACAAAAAGGGTGCATACTTACTTTGCTATCACTACCCATATGATGTTGTGGCTCTAAATATTATTATCAAGATTAGACCATCTCTCTCTCTCTCTCTCTCTCTCACACACACACACACACACACACACACACACACACACACACACACACACACACACACACACACACACACACACACACACACACACACACACACACACACACACACACACACACACACACACACACGAGAGGTAGCAAGCTAAGGGTGTCCACTTCCAAACCACTTTCGGGTGAGTGTGACACCCCCTCGACTGAAAATACAAAGGTTTTGCTTCGGTGTAAAATACCTCGATCAAGGTATCATCTCCAATGAAATTCGCACACGATGATAACTGAGCCAAGCCAATACCTCGATCGAGGTCCTAAACTTCCTTTCACTAAACCGAGCTTATACCTCGATCGAGGTATCGTGGCAAGCCACCTATACCTCGATCGAGGTATTGTGGCAAGTCCACATACCTCGATCGAGGTATTGTGGATAGATGACATCGGTCGTTTCAAATACCACGATCGAGGTATGTGGCATCCGACATGGCATATGACATACCTCGATCGACGTACCGTGGCAAGTCCACATACCTCGATCGTGGTATGCTGGACCGATGACTTGGCCACATGTCCGATACCACGATCGAGGTATGTGGCATCTGACATGTACTGTGCTGGCAGCTGACATACCTCGATCGAGGTATCGTGGCAGGTCCAGACCTCGATCGAGGTATGCTGGAACGATGTGTATGTGGCATGTGAAATACCTCGATCGAGGTATCGTGGCATGTTTATACCTCGATCGAGGTATGATGGAGCGATGTGTGTGTGACATGTGATATACCCCGATCGAGGTATCGTGGCATGTCTATACCTCGATCGAGGTATGCTAGATCGATGTGTATTGGGCATGTGAGATACCTCGATCGAGGTAGTGAAACCCTACATTTTCGTATATAAAGAGAGGGACCCCCCCCCTCATTCTTCAAACCTCGATCGAGCTCCTCCTCATCGAAATCGATGGATTTGTAGGAGCTCGACAGAATTGCGGCAGCGACGGACAATGACTGACGAACAACGACGAAGATGGACGGAGCGGGAGATTCCAGGTAAGGTTTTTTTAATGTAGCTTTTTTTTTTGCGAAAATTTATTTAAATTTTAGTTTATAGGAATATCTAAATTAATTATAAAATATTTCAAAATTTTAAATGCATTTTAAAGTTTTTTTGAATTATTTTTTTAATTACATAAGTTTTTATTTAAAATGTGAAAATATATATATTTTGTTTTTTAAAATCATCTATTAAAAAAAAAAGAGATTAGAGTAGTTTTTATGTTATTTTTTAAATTAGTGCTATTTTTGTTTAAATAAAAAAATGTTTACATTTTATTTTTAAAAATCATCTTTTAAAAAAAAAGAAAATAAGAGTTTAAGGTAGCTTTTATATTATTTAAGTTAGTGAAGTTTTTATTTAAATGTCAAAAAAAATATATTTTGTTTTTTCAAATCATCTTTAAAAAAAAAAGAGATTAAAGTAGTTTTTATGTTATTTTTTAAATTAGTGAAGTTTTGAATTAAATATAAAAACGTTTAAATTTTGTTTTTAGAAAATCATCTATTAAAAAAAAGAAAATAAGAGTTTAAAGTAGCTTTTATATTATTTTTCAAGTTAGTGAAGTTTTTATCTAAATGTCAAAACATATATATTTTATTTTTTAAAATCATCTATTTCATTTATTTTAAAAAAGAGATTAAAGTAGTTTTTATATTATTTTTCAAATTAGGGAAGTGTAGCATCTTTAACACAAAGTTTGAAATTTATTTCAAAATCAAATAAGACCAAGGATGTACATCTAAGTCCCTTTTTTAATAACACCATTAAATAACTATTATGTGTGCATCTTCCATTGAAGAGTGGAGCAACTTAGAGCATGTAGGGAGTGCATGTGTTGCATTTGCAACATAGCACTGTTGTAGGCACAGCCACACATTTGGCCCATCTACCGTTAGGTGCATAGGATAATCCCAACGACATCCTACCTCATCAAGGAGTACGTGACTAAGTGTAATCAATCAAACAAATAGGAGAGGGTAGGTCATGTGGCTAGCAATCCCTTTAGGTAGCACGTGAAACTATAGAAATAGGGAACTAGGGAAGGTTGTAGATCTATGTATGGATATAGTTACATAGACAAATACAAAGACTTATGTGATTCCATGAAACTTTATCATGAGCTTTTGCAAAAATTAAATCAAAATTGGCTAGCTAAAAGTTTTAATTACGTAAATAGATTATTAAGTCCCATTGAATAGAATATTAATTTTCATTACCCAAATAGAATATTAATTTCCATGTGTTTTTTTTGTGCATGCGCTAGCCAGCGCGCAGGTTCTAGCGCCACTGTTCACATGCAGATAGCGATTTTGAGAGCTGAGATGAGGGCACTGCAGGATGCTAGGGAAACCCCTCACTTGGTTGCGAGTCTAGATTCAGTCATTGAGGCTCTAGGTTGATTAGACACAGTTGAGGGCGTTTTGGATACCTTTTAGGCACAAGTTGAGGCAGAGATAAGTGGTCATGGCTTGGATTGGAGAGCCATTCGAGAGTTGTTTGAGCGTGAGTCACCTCACAGGCAAGCCTTAGAGGATATGTTTTGGGATGGTCACACTGAGGTGATGCGACCATGATTAGGGCTGCCCTTGTATATTTTACATTGTAGGCACCCCGTCATAGCAGCACACATTTATCCGAGATATCTCACTGCGAATGGTGGTCGATTGCCTCACGACCATCAGATAGCCAGGTCATTTGCCATGTAGCTGTACACCAAGTTTGTGCTTGGTCATCGGGTAGACTACCTTAGTACCTGTTTAGGATCAGGAGTCGGACATAGTAGGATGGGGCGTCAGGAGCATCAAACTGCAGGTGTTCGGCATCGACGTGAGGCACCAAAGCTGAACACTATCCCTGCACCAGCATTGCGAGCTGTTGGAGGATGGATTAGGGGGGATGTTCATTCAGTGGCCTCATCCTTGCACCACATGGTCTCTGCCCTATCAAGATCACTTTCGATTCCACCTCCCCCACCTCCCACATCTATGGAGCCTCCCACATCTACACTACCTCCCACATCTACACCGCCTCAGCATGAGTTGGATACTCGAGATGCACGGATTGCAAAGTTGGAGGCATTGTTGGCTGAGTCTAGGGTCGAGGTTAGTTATTCTGATTATTTTAGTTTATTTTTTTGTTGTGTGTTTTGAACTGAAGTTTTTTTGTTCATTCTCACCATGTACGTGACATGTTTGCTTGGTAGGCACATCTATTACGATAGGATATGGACTCTCATGTACAATAGTTGGAGGCAGATTTGGAGCAGGATTCGGACAGGCATAGCATACCATCGAGCAGAGCACTATATTTTGTAGTTGAGACATATTAGTCGTGATCCATCTCGCCATAGGATCGACCCCAGTGTGGCCCTGTACCCTGCTCCTCCTGTAGATGTGCCGACTAGGACACCCATAGATGCACCAGTCATAGCCACGCTTCCTACCACCACTTGCATCCTTTGCCACAAGGATTTTGACACCGTAGGGTGGTTTGGACTAGGGTGCGGACTAGGGTGCGGCCACATCACACATCTCCATTGCATGACCCGCCACATGGTGGCACAATCAATGTGCCCTGTATGCTTTGCTGACATTGATGTGGCCACATACAGAGGACTAGGCAAGATGATATGTATCCCGGTCATTGTCAGGCCATTGATCCATTTGCCTATGTGGTCTTGATAGAGCACTACAGGGAGGAGGCACAGAGAGCATTGTTGCAGTAGGAGGGTGTTGATACTTCAGTGGTTGTAGCATGTGTTCTGCGACGCTTCTCATATGGTGATTTCATGCTAGGTGACGAGGCACGAGCAGAGGAGGCACGTCATATTGAGCGAGAGGCAGAGCTTCATATATCATTGCAACAGTGGGTAGAGCAACAGCTTGGGCGCCAGCATCTTCTACATGTAGAGATGATTACTTGCGCTGGATTTGAGGCATGAGTATTCATAGATGCATGACTTTGGGAGCTCAGGTGCGCATACATAGAGGAGGCGAGGGAGGCAGAGATGGCAGCAATGGCTCATGCAACATGCCCTCCTCTTCATCATGATGAGGCTGGCCCATCTGCTCTAGGAGATGGGGCTGGCCCATCTGATTCGGCTTTGCCTGAGGGCACACACGGACGGTTCGGCAACGGGTCATATAGGAGCATGTCAGAGAACGACTAGAGGATCATATGTGGAGTTATCAAATTCTGATTCAGGATGATTATTTAGGCTTCACACATATCTTGTTTAGGGATGCACTTCTGCACAATGATGATGATGATGTACACATTCATTTTGGTACTTTCGTGATGTTGGTCTTACTTTTATGATGTATGAGCATTTTGGTACTTTCATGATGTTCTTCTTACTTTGTTTATCTCAGTTTATAGTTTGTTCAAATCTAACATAAACATTTAAAATTAGGAGTATCATTTTGAATTTCAGATATCTCAATTCACACATCTAATACATAAGGTATTTTAAAAATAATGCCGTGTCAAGTAATTGTAAACATTAAGCATTGAAAAGGTGTTCAAGTATAATCTCTCTCTCTCTCTCTCTCTCTCTCTCTCTCTCTCTCCCATGCTATGAACTTTATCATTTTGACTATCATATTAAATTTCGTATATATCAATGCTTGCAATTATTACACAATATTGTCATTAATTTTTGTAAATTGTAGATTAAGAAAAAAATGTCAATGTTTAGCATGTAATGGTGCTCATTGGTAGTAACATGTGTTAAACATTAATACATGAGGTTAGTACGTGTGCCATTTTTCATACGTAGTCACTAGTAGGGATTGTAAAAATGTACGCATTATACCTTCAACGTGGCACATACCAAATCAGTTGGAGACCAAATCTTGCATGGATGTAGGTCTAGGCTAGCTTAAAAGCTGTGCAGAGTTTCATCCCCAACAGATAAGTCCACATGCGTATTTCATAAGTACGTGTGCCAGTTTTCATACGTAGTCACTAGTAGGGAGTGCTTGCAAAAATGTACACATTATACCTTCCATGTGGCGCATACCAAATTAGTTGGAGACCAAATCTTGTGTGGATGTACGTCTATGGTAGCCTAAGAGCTGTGCAAAGTTTAATCCCCAATAGATAAGTCCACATGCCTATTTGGTTAGTACGTGCGCCATTTTTCGTGCGTAGTCATGCTAGTAGGGATTGTAAAAATGTATGCATTATACCTTCTAGGTGGCACATACCAAATCAATTGGAGACAAAATCTTGCTTGGATGTAGGTCTAGGGTAGCCTAAGAGCCGTGCGAAGTTTCATTCCCAACAGATAAGTCCACATGCATATTTGGTTAGTACGTGCGCAATTTTTCATACATAGTCACTAGTAGGGATTGTAAAAATGTACGCATTATACCTTCCACGTGGCACATACCAAATCAGTTTAAGACCAAATCTTGCGTGGATGTACATCTAGGGTAGCCTAAGAGCCGTGCAAAGTTTCATCCCCAATAGATAAGTCCACATGCGTATTTGGTTAGTACGTGCGCCATTTTTCATACGTAGTCACTAGTAGGGATTGTAAAAATGTACGCATTATACGTTTCATGTGGCACATACCAAATCAGTTGGAGACCAAATCTTGCGTGGATGTAGGTCTAGGTAGCCTAAGAGCTATGCAAAGTCTCATCCCTAACAGATAAGTCCACATGCATATTTCGTCAGTACGTGCACCATTTTTCATACATAGTCACTCGTAGGGATTGTAAAAATGTATGCATTATACCTTCCACATGGCACATACCAAATCAGTTTGAGACCAAATCTTGCATGGATGTATGTCTAGGATAGCCTAAGAGCCGTGCAAAGTTTCATCCCCAACAGATAAGTCCACATGCATATTTGGTTAGTACGTGCACCATTTTTCATACGTAGTCACTAGTAGCGATTGTAAAAATGTACGCATTATACCTTCCACGTGGCACATACCAAATCAGTTGGAGACCAAATCTTGCATGGATGTACGTCTAGGGTAGCCTAAGAGCCGTGCAAAGTTTCATCCCCAACAGATAAGTCCACATGTGTATTTCGTTAGTACGTGCGCCATTTTTCATGCGTAGTCGTGCTAGTAGGGATTGTAAAAATTATGCATTATACCTTCCATGTGGCACATACTAAATCAGTTGGAGACCAAATCTTGTGTGGATGTACGTCTAGGGTAGCCTAAGAGCCGTGCAAAGTTTCATTTCCAACAGATAAGTCCACATGCATACTTGGTTAGTAGGTGTGCCATTTTTCATACGTAGTCACTATTAGGGATTGTAATTAAGTACGCATTATACCTTCCACGTGGCACATACCAAATCAGTTGGAGACCAAATCTTGCATGGATGTATGTCTAGGGTAGCCTAAGAGCCGTGCATCATTTCATCCCCAATAAATAAGTTCACATGCATATTTCATTAGTACGTGCACCATTTTTCATGCATAGTCGTGCTAGTAGGGATTGTAAAAATGTACGCATTATGCCCTCCACGTGGTGCATACCAAATAAGTTGGAGACCAAATCTTGCTGGATGTATGTCTAGGGTAGCCTAAGAGCTGTGCAAAGTTTCATCCCCAATAGATAAGTCCACATGCCTATTTGGTTAGTACGTGCACCATTTTTCATATGTAGTCACTAGTAGGGATTGTAAAAATGTACGCATTATACCTTCCACGTGGCACATACCAAATCAGTTGGAGGCCAAATCTTGCGTGGATGTACGTCTAGGGTAGCCTAAGAGCTGTGCGAAGTTTCATCCCCAACAGATAAGTCCACATGTATATTTCGTTAGTACGTGCGCCATTTTTCATGCGTAGTCGTGCTAGTAGGGATTGTAAAAATGTACGCATTATACCTTCCATGTGGCGCAAACCAAATTAGTTAGAGACCAAATTTTGCGTGGATGTATGTCTACGGTAGCCTAAGAGCTGTGCAAAGTTTCATCCCCAACAGATAAGTCCAGATGCCTATTTGGTTAGTACGTGCGCCATTTTTCATATGTAGTCAGTAGTAGGGATTGTAAAAATGTATGCATTATACCTTCCACGTGACACATAACAAATGAGTTGGAGACCAAATCTTGTGTGGATGTACATCTAGGGTAGACTAAGAGCCGTGCAAAGTTTCATCCCCAACAGATAAGTCCACATGCATATTTTATTAGTACGTGCGCCATTTTTCATACGTAGTCGTGCTAGTAGGGATTGTAAAAATGTATGCATTATACCTTCCACGTGGTGCATACCAAATCCGTTGGAGACCAAATCTTGTGTGGATTATGTCTAGGGTAGCCTAAGAGCCGTGCAAAGTCTAATCCCCAATAGATAAGTCCACATGCCTATTTGGTTAGTATGTGCGCCATTTTTCATACGTAGTCACTAGTAGGGATTGTAAAAATGTATGCATTTTACCTTCCACGTGGCACATAACAAATAAGTTGAAGACCAAATCTTGCATGGATGTACGTCTAGGGTAGCCTAAGAGTTGTGCAAAGTTTCATCCCCAACAAATAAGTCCACATGCATATTTCGTTAGTACATGCACCATTTTTCATATGTAGTCGTGCTAGTAGGGATTGTAAAAATGTATGCATTATACCTTCCACGTGGTGCATACCAAATCAGTTGGAGAACAAATCTTACATCTAGGGTAGCCTAAGAGCCGCGCAAAGTTTCATCTCCAACAGATAAGTCCATATGCATATTTCATTAGTACGTGCGCCATTTTTCATACGTAGTCGTGCTAGTAGGGATTGTAAAAATGTAGGCATTATACCTTCCATGTGGCGCATACCAAATTAGTTGGAGACCAAATCTTGGGTGGATGTACGTCTAGGGTAGCCTAAGAGCCGCACAAAGTTGCATCCCCAACAGATAAGTCCACATGCGTATTTCATTAGTATGTGCCCCATTTTTCATATGTAGCCGTGCTAGTAGGGATTGTAAAAATGTATGCATTATACCTTCCACGTGGCGCATACCAAATCAATTGGAGACCAAATCTTGTGTGGATGTATGTCTAGGGTAGCCTAAGAGCTGCACAAAGTTTCATAATCAACAGATAAGTCCACATGTGTATTTCGTTAGTACATGCGCCATTTTTCATACGTAGTCGTGCTAGTAGGGATTGTAAAAATGTATGCATTATACCTTCCATGTGGCACATACCAAATCAGTTGGAGACCAAATCTTGCGTGGATGTAAATCTAGGGTAGCCTAAGAGCCATGCAAAGTTTAATCCCCAACAAATAAGTCCACATGCCTATTTGGTTAGTACGTGCACCATTTTTCATATGTAGTCACTAGTAGGAATTGTAAAAATTATAAGAAAATAATACAACGTCTGTGCTCAACAGATAACAAGATCTCGTACACAAAAGAGAAAACAAGATAGTATGGAGAATCAAAAATTTGATTACTGTAGCACTCATATAATAGATGGCGCTGCCTCCCAACCGTGCGCTCCTGTGAAAGAAGTTTCGATGGCGTGCTGGAAACAGTAGAAGATGGAGGCTGGATGCTAAGGAATCAGGGTTGCTGTAGCCAGTGATGAAATGGGCTTCATGGGCTTGCTCTTATATAGCCACCAGTCATAGTCGGTTAGGCTCAATTGGGTGACCGACCCAGTCCGCCCAAAATAGTCGACTAGGGGTCAATCCCAAAATAGGCCACCGACCATATGATAGAACCGGTGCACAAAATAGAGCAACTGATTGACGGGCGCTGTTCGGCCCAGAGCCACCCGGGATCATGTGAGGCTCCAAACAAGCCCCACAACTCGAGAGTGGACTGCCCTGGGAAATGCTCCGTGTACCCTCAGTGCGGTTAGTCAAGGGATGCCTTCTCGCACTCGCATGTAGCCTAGTTGGCAGTGTGCCAACTCTATCTAAAGTCGTCGTCCAGCCATCAGGCCACACATGGCCTCCATCTGGTGTCCAAACTAGGACCTACTGGATAACCGAGCCACTCAAATGCCTTCTCCTCATATGGGGGGCTTACAAGTAGAGTTAGCTGGTTCTCGCATAGTTACACGAGAGTGGAGCATTGATATCTAACAAAAATGTACGCATTATACCTTCCACGTGGCACATACCAAATCATTTGGAGTCCAAATCTTGCATGGATGTACGTCTAGGGTAGCCTAAGAGCGGTGCAAAGTTTCATCCCCAACAAATAAGTCCACATGCGTATTTGCTTAGTACGTGCACCATTTTTTCATACGTAGTCATCACTAGTAGTGAGTGCATGCAAAAATGTATGCATTATACCTTCGACATGGTGCATACCATTTTAGTTGGAGACCAAATCTTGCATGGATGTATGTCTAGGGTAGCCTAAGAGCCGCGCAAAGTTTCATCCCCAACAGATAAGTCCACATGTGTATTTGGTTAGTACATGCACGAATTTTCTTAGTCACATTTTTAAAATGTCCTAAAGCACAAAACACAATTACAACATTACTACTAATAAACAATTTTTTGTTTTACAAAAACAACAAATCCCATTGAGAAGACAATGGACATCATGTATAAAATAGAATCTAATACAATGATGTGTATGAACATGTATACAATCATCATAGTGAAATACAAAATATGAGTCCATGAAAATTACAATGGTACGGTCACACAGTGAGCCTATAAATATCAAATTAAAAAATATGTAATCAACTAGTGATACCCAATAAAAATCTATCTGATCAACTTATGATCCCAAAAACTATGATATGTAATGTGCTACTCCTCAGGATCAGCTCTCATGCCAATAGTTACAAGTATGCTCTCGTGATCCTCCACTGCAAGGTGCCATCGTGGAGTGGATGTCGCCTTGGGAGTGCGAACACGACTCAAAGTAATCTTGATCGCAACAACAAGATGAGAATACATGTATGCCTCCTAATTCGCCATGTACTCCTACAACTCAATATAGCGACCATGCCTCTGTATCTGCTGAAAATAGTGGCCACCTACGATCATGCTATGAGCATTAAAGTGCATCCCATGCCCATCCACTGTATCCTCATTTAGCACACTCTTCACCATAGAGCATCGCAACAAGTAAAAATCCACACCCTCATTGCCCTCCAAAGTAATGAACGTGAAGATATCACCAATACGCAACATATCTGTAAGCTGGTCATAATCTCTAGAGGAACTGAATCTCGCATCCTGATCATCATGTACCTCCTCCCAAGGCTGGAAGGGAGAAAGCACTCACTGTACCCATGGATCAGCCCATGGTATCATGGAGCACCCTCCCTAATCATCATCAATGCATGCAGAGCAAAAACATGTAAACCATCGAGAAAAGATTGTGGGGTGAGACTCACCTATGCTCCTGATGGAATGGAAATCAAGAGTGCCAGACACTGACGACAATCAAAAGGCCTAGACTAATCAAGACTCCCAATGTCCATGCACCAAAAATACCGGCTCACCACCCTATCGTCACGTGACTGAAATGAGGAGATAGCACTAGTGGATAAGTGCTGGCTGCACCACCGCACCACATCATGTGCATCCTTGAAGTGGTCGGCACTGTGATGCAACTAGTATCGGCGCAAAGCATGCTTCATGCAAGCACTTGCACCATCGTGCTCTCCCTTACCGTGCCTTATCTCGAAGTAGCTCCATGTGATCGGAATGCCTGTCTCATGGTGCCATCTGTAGAACCAATAAAACTGTCTAGCAGATTTGAACTGACCACCATAGCCATCTGACCAGATCCAGCGATGCTACCATGTGACACCATGATCCCTCAAGAAACTATCATGCAAAGTGAAGCAATGCTGCACAAAATGGGCATCATGCGATCGGTCATCACTAATGTAGAAGTGATACTCTCGCACAATGATGCATGAGTCCATGGTGCTATCAATGCCATCCACATGAGCCTGTGCATGTCGATAGCTAATGTGCACAAATATAGAAACCTGCAATATGGCATTGAAAAAAAATATGACTATTGAAATAATTCAATATAATGAGGCCATAAAAAAAACCAATAACTCAATCACACGTCACTTGTTCGGAGAAATAATACTCTGATTGGATCTCATGCTGTGGTGCAAAGGTATAATTCTCTGCAAAGTCCACCACTAAGACAACCACCCCTATAGGAAATGTCCTCAAACATGCACGGAACTAGCGATCCTCCCACTTCACGTATGTAGCGGTACAGCTTCCCTCGAAAACTGTCAATGAATACTAGAAATGGTTGTAAGTCCCCAATAGTGACATGATGGGTTGCCAATATTTTTGGGGCAGCACAAGGCATGATTCTATGCCTAGGGCCCCATAGGGCATGCTTGTATGCTTAATCACTTCTCTTACTTAGATGGAGCATTTGCTTTGATGCAACACTTGATTTGATGGAGCTTTAGTAGCCCTCTTGACTCATCTCTATGTCCCGAATCTATCTCAACATAGTGTTCTTTTCCAATATAGCCTTCATGTAGCTATGATTCATAATGTAAACTCCCGTGTTATATGCTTCAGCCCAGAAAGTCTTTGGAAAATCTTTCCCTTTCATCATACTCCTGCCCATTTCACAGATGACGTGCATCTTGTGTTCTGCTACTCCATTTTGTTGTGATGTATGTGGCGGGGGTTTTTGCCTCTTGATCCTGTGACTTGTAGTAACTTTTGAATTCAATTAATGTGAACTCTCCACCTCTGTCTGATCTCAACTTCTTCACCTTCTTCCCCGTTTCTTTGTCGACCATTACATGCCATTCTTTGAACTTACTAAAAGCCTCGTCTTTAGTCTTCAGAAGTATATCCATATCCTTCTACTATAGTCGTTGATCAGCATCATGAAGTAGTAGGAACCACCCAAAGCTTCCGTCTCCATCTTTTTGCAGAGGTCCATGTGAATGAGCTCTAGAGGAGCCTTTGCCCTACTGGCCTCTTTAGGAAAGGGCTACCGATGCTGCTTGCCCATCATGCAAGCTTCACATACATCGGGCAGATCTGTAATTTTTGGTAGGTCTGCAATCATTCCACTTTTATGCATCTTCTTCAAAGAACTAAGGTTTAGATGACCAAACCTCTCATGCCATAGCTTAGTGTTCTTCACATTGGCTCGAGCACTAAAAGTTGAGAGTTCGTAGATGTTGTTGCACCGTGTACCTTTACCAACGACCTTCCCTTGAAGATCCAGAATCTGTGCACCATTCTTATCAAATTGAACTTTGAGGTCCCGATCCGTGATTGCAGAAACGGACAACAAGTTCCTCTTGATATCTGGCACATGAACATCGGACAATTGTTTTACAACTCCATCTGACTTGAGAACAATCGTACCTTTTCCTTTTGCTGGACATTTTGCATCATTGCTGACTGCTACCAGGATGTCATTCCCTACTGGCTGTAGAGAGGTATACCAATCCTTCCGACTGGTCATGTGGTATGATGCACCATTGTCAATGATCCAAGGTCCATCCACACGTACATGAACTGCCTCCGTGCAAATCTCCTCAATTGCTATGAATAGCTTTACTGGTACTGCCTGCGCGCTGTTGCTAGACTCTTTCTTTACTCCGTTCTTCTCATCTACAATCTTCTTTTGGCACTCATTCTGCTTGTGCCCTACCTTGTTGCAATAGAAGCACTTGATCTTCTTCTTTCTCTTTTTATCATCAGAAGAAGATGGGTTACCAAAGTCCTTACCCTTACCTTTCTTTGATCCAGTGTAGAAAGCTGAATCTTCTCTAGCCTCGTCTTTTGATGCATCTCCTCCTCCAGAAGCATCGCGTTGAAATCCTCAAAGTTGAGGGGCGGATTTTTGTTCTACGTATTCAGTGCTATAACAAGACTGTCGTACTTTGGTGGGAGAATCTGTATGCACCTTCATGCTAGATTCTCACTGGTGATGGTGATGCCAATCGTAGTCATCTGATCGCATAGATTCTTCACCCTGGTGATGAACTTCTCTGCCGCTTTAGACTCAGATAGTTTCTCATTCATGAGTTGAGTCTCCAGATTCTGAATCCCCATCTGATTCATGGTCTCAAACTGATTTTTCAAGATCGTCCATGGCTCCTCCACTGTGGTGACATGTTGAGTTAATGCCATGATGGAATCACTTACACTGCAGACAATAGAACACAGTGCATCTGCATTTCTTATCCACGCGAGAATCTCCTCCGCAGTTGGTACTATCTATTGTCCTGCATTGGCTGGCGCAACCGGCCTCATGTTCCCCACCCCAGTAGCAGTGTCCCAAAGCTCATATGCACTTAGGATGGTCTTCATCTTGAACTTCCAGAGTGGATAGTTAGAGCCGTCCAACTTTCCACTTTCGTCGAATGGTGGGATTCGCAGTCTTGTGGGCTAGGCCATCTCTCACAATTTGCTTGCAAATAGAAACACACTACCAAATCTTCTTGCTAGAGTCCAGGCTCTGATACCATGTAAGAAAACAATACAACGTCTGTGCTCAACACATAACAGGATCTCGTACGCAAGAGAAAAAAACAGATAGTATGGAGAATAAAAAATTTGATTCTTGTAGAACTGATACAATAGATGGTGCTACCTCCCAACCGTGCACTCCTGTGAGAGAACCTATAGTCTCCGTTCGGCCCACAGCCATCCCAGATCATTTGGGGCTCCAAACGGGCCCCATAATTGGAGAGTGGGCTACCCCAAGAAAAGCTCCATCTACCCTCAATGCAATCAGTCATGGGATGCCTTCCCGCACTTGCATGTAGCCTAGTTGGCAGTGTGCCAACACCGTCCAGCCATCAGGCCACACATGGCCCCCATTTGGTGTCCAAACTAGGACCTACCCGATAACTGAGCTACTCAGATTGCTTCTCCTCATATGGGGGGCTTATAAGTAGAGTTAGCTGGTTCCCGCATAGTTACACGAGAGTGGAGCATTGATATCTAACAAAATTTATAGTAGCTTGCATTACCTAGGATTTGACATGGGGCCTTGAAAAATGATCATTGCATAGTAAATATACAATGCTAGATCTTTCCCTTCAAAAATTGGGAGGAACTCTAAAGTTGGATTACAAGGTTGATGTTGTTGTGCACACAATCCAATTTGATGAGGCTATAGCATAATTAAAAGCATGCCTTGTCAATCTAGTTGTGTGATGTGGCATATTTTGTTGGGTGCTTATAAAAGTGAGATACTATGGAGCTTGGAAGATAGGCCTTTGCTAGGGATGTGATTGGATGAAAGGGATGGTACAACTTATGAAAATAATACATTGGAAGCTCTAGTTTGACTATTGCTTCTTATGCCTATTTAGTTGGGAAATTGTTGATAGGGAAGAGTTTCTGAATCAATCCCCTCCTAGAAAAAATTACAAACCCCTCAACACTCGTATTAGGGTTTTGGATTTTTTGAGAGCGAATATTATAATAAAATCATATAGTAGTTATCACAAGGAACATCACATGCCCTGAGACAATTGGAAACAATAGGCTTTGAAATTCCAAAAATATAGCTTGACTGTTAGCCAACTGTATCACCAAGAAGCTGATGGAGTTTTGCATTATTGGGTGACTGCCACATGAGCAAGCAACAATAATCATTGGAGTTCATACTGAGCCTACTGAATGTCACTTTATTGCGAGCTTATAGCTCAAAAAGTTTTACAAGAAAACTTCCAGTGGAGCATTCTATTTCAAGATGCACATGCTCGGTGTGTTGAATGTGAGGTTTTGTTAGAGAACATGTAGTTTCCTTCCACAACACCACATGCCACTTCATCTAATATAGCCATGTGAAGAATTCTAGAGATGGTGGGGCTTGGATTACATTGGTTTGCTCAATAATGTGACTCAATTCACACATAACAAGTATATCATTATGGCTATGATTATGCTACCAAATGGGTAGAAGACAAGGCACAACAAGATAACTCCATAATATAGCCAAGTATATATTTGAGAAAATCATTTGTAGATATGGTTGACCAATTGATTTGGTCACAGATCAAAGAACACACTTTCTAAATCTAGTTCAAGAAGGAGAAACATAAATCTAGTTAAATCATGGAAATAACTAGACTCGGTTTCTCCTTAATATATGCATACTAACTTTAAACCTGCAATTTTAAGGTGATGGCTAAGACCTACAAGAACAAATCTAGATTTTCTAGCATTTTACAAAGTCAGACTGGGTGGTCCTCTTATTTAAACTCACAATTCACTCAAAGAAATAAGTGAGTGGTCCTCTTCTTCAATAGCAATTGCACAATTAGATAATGAAATGGTTTGGTTTACCATAAATCAAGATGCAAGGAAAGAGGATGCAACCCTAGGGATTAACAAATTAGAATTCTCCTTAGGTGATGCAACCCTAGGGGCTAACAAATTAGAATTCTCCCTAGGGGATGTAACCCTAGGGGTTAACATATTAGATTCTCCCTCTTTTTGGTAAGAATGAAGTGGGATTGGAATTTCGACTTGAGAAACTAAATTGTGACATTGTCTCCTTCTATGGCCTAAACTAGATTAGTGGAAGTACCCTTTTGTGTGATTCTTGCCTTTAATGGGAGAATCTCTACTCATGGGGACTTCAAGATTGTGGAATTCCAAATGGATAGGTGGGAAAACAAGGGAAAGATAATAAGTGGCAATGAGTTCAATCCTTGATTGAGGCTCAAGGAGTAGTTAAGATTGGTAAATTTGTTGAGGACTCCTCTTTTATTTGGGGTAATAATCAAGAAAGAAAGGCTAGCTTTTATTTTTCCAAATTTGTCAGAGATGATACCCTTAAGTGGGAGAGCAAGGCCTCCCACCCCCTTCATTTCTTAGACCACCTCTAAATAGGACTGACTCTTGACAAAGGCTCAAGCCAAGCCATAAGGTCTTGGTTTAATGCAAACCCCTTCTTCTTCTAGCTAACATAAGTGCAAGAAAATATAAGAAGGATCTAGGTGTGCACCTTTGGAGGAGCCCAAATGTCCTCCTACTATATTCCTAGTGCCTCTAGATCTATGAGCCTCTGTGCTCCACTGAGCATATGTAGACTCTCTATCCAAAGGATCTCTTCCATCTTGCTATCTAGAAAGCTAGCTTGGGTGGGCTGCCACTCTAGCTTAGTCTTCACAGCTCCTTCAGGGTCAGCTTCACCTCTTGAGTATAGGCCAAAGAAAGTGTAAGAATGAGTGAATGTAAACTAGAAATCCTTCATTCACATTCTATTGAAAGAATATTCAATATTCATTCAAAAGAAAGTGCAAGAATGAGTGAATGTAAATGCAAATCATTCATTCACATTCTATTCAAAGAATATTCAATATTCATTCAAAACAAAGTGTAAGAATCATGAGTGAATGTAAATCCAAATTGTAAGAATCATGAGTAAATGTAAATCATTCATTCACATTCTTTGAAAGAATATAAAGTATTCTTTCAAAAGAAAGTGTAAGAATGAGTGAATGTAAATGCAAATCATTCATTCACATTCTTTTGAAGGAATAAACAGTACTCTTTCAAAAGAAAGTGTAAGAATACCTATTCTTACACTTTCTTTTGAAAGAGTACTATTTATTCCTTCAAAAGAAAGTGTAAGACTGTTATGAATTTCAGTTAATTCAAACAAAGAAGTAACAATTTTAATTCATGTAGGACTTATGAGTTTCATTTGCAAAGATGAAACTCTAGGCACTCTTGTCAAGTTAAAAAACCAAAGCAACAAACAAATCAATAAGACAAACAAACCCACAATCACAACTCACAAAGGAGATCTTAGGCACTCAACAAAGAGACCCTCGAACTCACACATATAGAAACAAAACCATCTTGGTTCATACATCCCAAATTGCTTTTGCAACCTCGGAGGGTCTTCCATCTGTTCTTTTCCTTCTTTGATCTCTTCTATTAGCTATAGGACCAAGCATGAGATAGACATAAAATGATGTACTGCGAGCTTAAATAGAAGAATGAAAGAAGTTATTCGTACTTATACATGTTATTTGCCATCCTTGGGAGTTTTCAAGTCCATAATGTCACATGATTGAGAATCTTGATAGTCCTCAAGAACATTCTAATTCTTGTCAAGAACCATCAGGAAGTAAAGATGGAACTACAAGCCATGACAAAGAGAGGACAAGGCAAGTGTCTCCAATGCTTGTTTTGTGTGATTTAACAACATATTCAAGACAACCAAAGTGTACCAACTAGTTCCAAAGGTTGCATCTATTGCAATAAGGTTTCCAATGTTGTATGTGTTTATAATTTCCAATTGCTAGTTTTTTTGGATGCCCGAGATGGATAGAGCATCATTGGGAAGATCCTCCTCATTGAAGATGAACATAGACTCAACATTCTTTGTGCCCCAAATTTGCACATTGATAGTGTCATCAACGTGATGTTAAAAAATTGTTTAGTCGAGATTCTTTACAATGTTTAGAATATCATGAATCATCAAGTAATCATCTCATTGAATAGGTACACTTGAATTACTTTGGACACATTCTTGGAAGTCTCTAATATGTTGATCCCACACCAATTGAGGAGTGAGAGCAACTGGCCAGCATTGTGAGCACCCATTCTTCATTTGCCATGAAAGCCATAGAGAAATGACACATCCATCCTAGACACACCCTCATAAGCCAATCCATGGGCTAGGTGTCTAGATTTGTCCACATGCTCCATCTGCAAGATTATAATCGATGCAATGTCTTCAACATGTACAGCTAGCACATAGAGAAATAACAAGTGCAATCATGCAAATGGGTGCACTGTTCCTTTCTTGTCCAGGTGTTCCAAAGCTTGTTGACCTATGCATTTTTGTCCACTCCATGTATGGAAAACATTTGGATGCTTCTTTGCCAGATCTTCCCTCCATGGTGGATCTCCTTTTCCAAGTACTTGTCCTCTCTCTCTATCGCTACCCACATGGTAACCCATGCGCTACCCATGTGGTAGCCCCATTCCTATTGCTACTTTATAGTCCCCCCCCCCCCCCCCACCCCGATGCATTCCTCATATGGGGGGCTCACAGGTGGGGAGGTGACCAATCCTATTCCAATAGGAGAAGTGGTAAGGGCACTCAATAGAACTCAAGTTTTCCTAAAGGCCATAAAAAACAAAGCAGCCATGGCTAGAGAGAAACATCTACAAGAGTTGGGAGAAGATGACTCAATAGAAGCACAAATAAAACTTGGACCATCAAATATAAACTAAGAAATGAGAATTTGATCACCTAACAACAATAGAGTATATAACAAAGGTAGTAGTGGGCTAGGAAAAGCAATAAATTAGTTCTCCCAAGAAGCTATTACTAAGTTGGTCTAGGAAGATAGGACAACAACGACTAACCAAGAGATGTTACTAGAGGTACATAATCACGTCAAAAATAATTACGAGGAGGTATTGGAGAGAGAAGCTACGAGCAAGAAACAAATGTAGCTCAATGAGACCTAAGATTGTACCCTTTTTTGACTCCGAAATCTTCGATAGAGTCTTACCTTATGAGGAGCTCAAGGAGATGCTTACACATGGCAAAAGGTAAGACCCCAGGAGAGAATGGGCCATTGGCATCTAGAGTTACATGAGATTTTGGAAAAATTTGAATAATCTATGAGAAAAGGGACCCTTGACTTGAGTGTCAACTTTAGAATGATTAAGCCAATACCTAAAGGAGGACTCCAACAGTACCCCCTTACTATGCTCAACAAAAGCTACAAGATCATTGCCAAGGCACTAGTCTTAATAAAAGTGCTTCATTCACGGAAGAGAGAATATCTTGAAGGACATTATCGTGCTTTGAGAAGTATTGACAAAGAATCAAGAGATTTACTTCATGAAGGTAGATTTTGACAAAGCCTATGACAAGATTGAATCGGGTTTTAGTGTGAGTACAGACTGCTGGTGCTTGCCCATGGGATCTTAAAGGACGTCCAGGCAGGTGGTACTTCACACCATTTGGAGGAAAGGTTTAAAAAAAAAGATACACATTTATTATAGCAACAAGATAGTTGGCACGAGTTCAATACCCAATACTTGATTGTCTCATGAGCATTGAAAGAGGGGGCCCTTTGAGCCAGTTGGCAAGAGTTCAATCCCCAGTAAGATTGCCTCGCAAGCATTGAAATCTGGCTTCCCACTCAATGGGCGGCCTCCATCTACTAGACAAGCTTTTTAGAAATCTAGTTTAGGCCTCCTTTTTTTTAATTGGTCCAACTTTAAGCACACCCCTTCCCACCCAACTGTGAGGTCATCGAGGTGGGTGCCCCCATTATACTCCAAATCCCTACAAGACATGGGGGTGGGCCCAAAATTCCAAAGCTTTTTTATGGTCCTTCTTTTCAACTTAAGAGAAAAGGCAGTGGTAGATGGTTTGAGCTCACAACCTTTGCATTAAAAAGGTCTATCTAGAAAGGATTCCCTCTAACACCCCCTTCTTTTTGTGGTTGTTGCAAATGCAATGGGTTGTCTCATTTAAGACAAAGACAAAAAAGGAGAAGTAAGAGGGATTCAATTGGGCAATGGTACCCAAATACTTTGGAAACATTTTGTTGATAACACTAACTCACTCTCCAAAATGACAAGAAATTAGTGGAAGCCATGCTCAACTACATGGATAACTTTTGCATAACTCCAGGCTCCAAGGTTAACCACAACAAAATCAAGGTGCAAGAATCCAAATGGCTAGTCCCTAGGAGACTAAAGGAGAGTGGATGTAAGGACACCCTAGAAGGACTAAGAGAAACATTCAACTATGAAGATGAACCAGGTCTACCAATGCAAAAGAGTGGGAACCAAGAGGACAGGTCGACCAGCCATCACATTGGACGATGGAAACAAGGACCAAGATTAAGAGAGCCAAGGAGGGGGTTCAGAGGGAAGGGGGTGGCATTGAGCCTAAGATTACTGTTGCCCCCACTGAGGAGCCATAGGAAAGACTATATGAGTAGTGCTGCATGGAAAAATAAATTATACAAGAGATGGGAGAGTAAAAACTATATCCTTGACCTCTACAATATGACAAAAAGCTAAGACCACTTGGTCTATAGTGCCATGACATCCCAATTGGTGTCAAATGACAAAAAGGAAACAATCCCCAGTCCCTCATGAATGAGATCAATCTCTCTTGCATCGCTACAGAGGACGTAGTACATCTCTTCCACTGACACCTGATGGCAAAAATAAGGTCTACCCAAATAGAAGCCAATATATCAACCAAAGTAGATGGCTAGCTGCCTAAAACATGGGCACATCTTGGACATCAAATCTGCCACAATGTAATGCTAAATACCACCTCCCAAGGTGAACTAGCTTGTGAAGTAGGGAAGGAATCCTGAGCTATAATAGGAATAAAAAACAAATCCTATAGAGCCATGATGCTAGGCTCTGTAGGACCACGTCTTAAGCAAGGTTGCATGAAGAAAGCATGATCATTAGCTGAGAGTCATATAAAGCAAAGGCACCAAACCCTCTGCCTGATATGTCTACTCCCTCTGTCATAATAAAAGACTTGATGTGATATAAGACTACAATCTAAAAACATCGGTCCAAAACAACCTAGCAATGTTGACAGCTACACAAGCAATGCTTCATCCCAGTTGACTATATAGTAGCCAATGTTGTCCTAGAAGCTACTGCCCCTGCTGTGGCTACTAATATGGATTTCAATGTGGTAGACCTCCATATTGATATTACATCCTATACGGCTACTACCCTGATGCACCTTGACTATTGTGGTGTTCTTTTCTCCAAGAGGAACAAACATGGCAATGCCTAGGAACAAGATTCCATTCTAGTTCTTTGAGCACTTCATTCTTGACCAAGGAAGCTATGAGCTTTGAATTTTTTTAATGTGAGGGGAAGCTTGGAACACTTTCAGCTTTTCATCCAGCCTGTTCTTTGAATTCCCAATCATTTACATTTGTCACAATCTGAATTTGTTATGAGATTTTAAGGCATTGGTATTCAAACCTCTATCCACTATACAGAAGACTATTTGTTGGCCACCAATGTTCAATTTTTACATTTAAGCTTTACATGTCAAATCCTCCAAGATTCTTAGAAACCATGGCTAGTTCCTGCATCGAGGATATGTGCTATCAAGATGACATGTGCCGTCCTTCGAAAAGTCATGAAAAACTTATCTAATGGTTCTTCTTGATCGCTCAAATGGAAAGGCTCACAATTGTCTAGTGGCTGTTGTTTACCAATCAAATGTAAAGGCTCATGTTCTAGCATAAGGTCAATATATTTTAGCAATGCAACACATTAATGCCACAAAATATTATAGGCAAATAGTATGGGCATAGCCATGTGTACTAGGAAATGGCTAAGTACAAAAAATTGGGTAGGCAACTCAGATGTTTATGTACGAAATGAGATCATAAGGTAATGGGTTGCAACTACTTAATGAGGCATAAGCAATTCTCTTGGTGTCTCTAGTGATTTACAATGCAAGGAAACTATGTACTGATCATTAAAGCCTCTATAAGTAGGAGGTTGCAATTACAATCCTAGCAAAATCCAAGTGTTGCAATATAAAAATTAATACCAATTCTTTGCATTGAAAATTTTCATGTGGTCTACAGAATTTCCTAATGGGTTGTCGTGCATATGGATTGGCCTCGTATTTTCTTTTTTTCCTTTCTTTATTTTTTTCAAAAACAAAAGGGGAGTATATTTATAGGGGCTAGTCAACCCCAAAGAAAAAGACCCATTACAACATTTGGTTGACTACATGGGCAATGCCCACAGCCTATGCTATGCCAGTAGAGGAATGAGGGGTTATATCAAGTAGCCAATGGAAAGTAAGGCATGGTTGATCACTGGATCTTTGGTGCCCATCATCCACCCAAAATCTCTGAGATAGGACTTCACCAAGTGGCACAGGTGGGATTCACGAAACCCAAGCATGATATTCGAATTGAAAGAAAGTTGGTTTCTCAGCTCTTAGCCCCACTTTTCTTATGGCCCCTTCCACTTTTAGCCATACTTCACGGGTCACTAGGTAGGACAAAAATAGATGCTTGAGTGACTCTAGTGCCTTACTGCACAAAGAGCAAACTGGAGACAGGGGGATATGTTTGGCAAGCCTACCTCAGACGGGAACCCAGTGATTCAGTATCTTCCACAGCATAAACTTAGCTTTACCTGCAGCACAAAGTTTCCTGGCATCTCTGAACCTTTTCTGCCACCATTTTAGCTTCCATTTTCGATTAACATCAGCAGTCAGTGACCCTGCATGGCATAAATTCCTATATATCACCTTCGTCACGATATGCGACTAATCTTGGTTTTACCACATGCCCACTGGTTGAGCGGCCCTCTTGAGATGTGACACAGTTGGATGGCCACTCCTGTGGGATCCGGTCGACAACCACATGAATCGGATCCTTCTCCCCCAAAGTGGGCGCAAATTTGTTCATGGCAACCTCCACGAAGAGCCAATCCACTTTGGAGGCATCCCACATGTTCTCCCACTTCTTGAGCCCTTTCCTATACATACTGCGGGCTCGGGGTAAGATGTGTAGAGCAAATGGGTCCTTCCTAAAGGCTGTGCTCTACCATATTGATTCCAAGAGACTTGCATCACCTCGCAATCTAGGACGGCTCTTCCACATCATGCATCCGAAGCATTACTTCCACATAGCAACCAGTACAGAGATTAAGTCTGACCATATGATCTTAAATAGGAAGCCTGAGCAAAGTCACAATCATACCACTATTGATCTTTCCAAGTACTGACGCCTCTCGCCTTCCCTTCTTCAATGAAGAATTTTGTGATTTTTACTCGAGGGGGTTGACTTACGAATAGACACGATAGCCACTTACCTATCAAAGCCACATTTCTGCATCTGATATCTAGTAGTCCTAGACCTCCTTGCTTAGGTAGTTTGAGAGGTTCCCAAGGCACATAGTGCATCCTCCTTTTGTCTCCTTCCTTGGTCCAGAGGAAGGCTCAGAAAAGCCTCTTTAGTTCCAACCACTGGCATTTGGAGAAGTGCCAGATCGATGCCAGGTAGGTAGTTGTGGAAGAGAGGATGTGTTGGATGATGAGAGTTCTTGCATTCCATCCTAGACTCATGTTGTGCTAGGCTCTCAATTTAGACTTGACCCTTTCCAAAAACCAATTGAACCTCTGTCACTTTGTGATCTACCCAGGCCAATCGGTGTGCCTAGTAGCGGGGACAATCTCTCCTTTCTTGACAACCTACATCTGTTTGTCTACGAGCCAATCCGATAAGGGGCCGTCGCCCACCCTTATTAGGGAGGTCTTTTGCCAGACTGGCACCTACACCAAGAGCCAGAGGTTCTGCAGAAATGATCTAGCATGTGGAAGAGGGCTCTGACACTGCTTGGGTCTTTCGAGGAGAGCGCAAGAGTGTCATCTACAAAGAGTTGAAGGCTGACTTGATTTTCGGACGGGAGTTGGAGGCCCAAGAGAGAACCTTCCACGATGGCAGACTTGACTCTGTGGATTAACAAAACCATCCTATGGTGAAAAGGAGGGGCACCAAAGGGCAGCCTTGGCGAATGGAGCAGTTAAGATCAAAGCACCCTACTGTGCCACCATTAAGAATGGCGGAGGCATTTTCGAATAGGGCTGAGGCCATCGTGCAGAGTCTCTCACCAAATCCCAAGCTTTTCATTACCTCTACAATGTAATCCCAATGTAATCCCACTGGACACCGTCATATGCCTTGTCGAGGTCAAAGTTGAACAGCAAGGCCTTTTGCCTTATTTTCCAGGCGTAATCTAATGAGGCAGACATGTTAAGGATGTTGTCAAAGATCTCTCTTCCTTTGACAAATCCACACTGCTCGGGATTGCTGTAGACATGCATACCTCCCGGATTCTGATGGCCAATGCTTTTGCCAGAATCTTGTATGATATGTTGAGCATGGTGATGGGCCACCAATCATCTACCTTTTATCTATTCACCAACTTGGGAAAGAGCTTAAGGAGCCTCGCATTGACATCAACTGATAGAGAGCCCTTGTCCATTGAGTGGCTAACCATATCCATGTAGCCCATTCTCCAATAGGTCCCAGAATTTAGTGTAGAATTCGATCGTGAAGCCGTCGGGTCCTGGAGCTTTGTCCTTTGCCATAGCATTGAGGGCTTCACTTAATTATTTAACATGAACAGCCTACCCAAGATTTAGTTGTGGTAGTATGAGACTCGAGGGTTGATGCCTTCAATGAGGCTTTCAAGATCTCGCCCCACCAACCCACGTCCTAAGTTGCTTCCTCCCCTACAATCTAGCTGAGTTCCTTTAAAAAGGTGTCAGCAATGTGCCATAAGTCTATGATCAGATTCCCTTGGGCATCCTGTACACGCTCAATGGCTTCTCTTTCTTAATTGCCTGGAAAAATATCTTCCTAGGCTAGTCTTTAGCTGACAGCCATAATTGCTTGCTACGGATCCTTGCACACTCAATCTCTTCAATTTTGACCGCTTGGAGCACTGACTCTGCTTCCACCAGTAAGGTCGCCGCCACAGCATCCTGCAGGGCAGTGATCACGGCGCCTCCCTCAAAGATTTTGTGACATGCTCAAGGTTTTGGGTCATAGCCCTCTTTTCGACTCTGTATTCGTGCTCCTAGGCTTTGGTGGCTACATGTATTCTCCTAATGGCTCCGTCCCATCTAGCATAGGGATCCAAGGTGGTAATCCCCCTTCATGGGTGCATGCATTCACCACCCTTCGTCGGATAGAAGTGATCCAACCAGCCAGATCTATAGTTTGACCCAACTCTACCATTTGACCAAGTGGCGTCGTGATCAAACTCTATCAAATCCACCAACCCTTTGCTAAGTGAAAGGTCTTCCCAAGCATCGCGCTCCTTGGTCATCAGGGGAGCATGCGACATGTCTTGCAGCCCCTCTGTAAAATTCCAGTCCTCTCTTATGAGCCAGTGATCTCCAACGAGCTTGTCTTAGAGGCTCTTTGAACAATCTGATCTCTCTGCAAAAGAGTTGGGAGCATAGACACTCGCTAAACGAATTGGAAACCCATCAATTGAGGCATTGATTGCCACTATACACCCAGCTTCATCACACAACATCTTTGTGGCTTTGAAGGATCTATGAACCAAAACGGTTGCTCCCCCGACAGTTAACAAACACATCAAACTCCATCTTCTTGCATGCAATCCAAAACTCATCCATGGAGCCGCATTTTACTTCCTTAAGCATGACAACTTTCGGTGCCCACCTTCTCATTACTCTTAAACATCCCCTTTGCTTCAACTTACTACATCCTCTAACATTCCATGACAATATCGAGACCCTGCCCACCACCTTTCCCTTCTCACTTTCGATGGTTTATGTGCATCAT
Source organism: Dipteris shenzhenensis (assembly GCF_047967505.1). Classification (NCBI taxonomy): domain Eukaryota; kingdom Viridiplantae; phylum Streptophyta; class Polypodiopsida; order Gleicheniales; family Dipteridaceae; genus Dipteris; species Dipteris shenzhenensis. The sequence continues at coordinate 43,100,676 of NC_141604.1, forward strand.
ATAAAAAGTTAAACCTATTATCTCTGACCCTACCTACGTTCTTGGACCCATCTTGAGCCTTTTGGTGAAGTTGCGTGTCTCCTATTGCTTAGCTCTTGGACTATTGGCTCGTGGTGACTGTCAGCTAGTTTTTGGTCCTCCAAAAGTCTCTTCCTTTGGTTGGCTTTCAGGACTCGTTCTTCTTCATCGTAATCAACTGATTGAGGGGAAGCAAGCACCTTGGTTTGGCAAGCAGAATGGCCCTCTCCATTTTGTATCCTCGGGGGGGTCACTCATCATATGTAACCCTATCACGTGAGTTCAACAGAAGGATTTTTTTTATTTTTAAAATTTACAGAAATAAATATACATAAGGGATTATTTAAAATAGTTTTGGAAAAAATTTACAGATTTGTATAGAAAAGGGGTACATTTTATTAATGAAATTTTTGACAGATAAGGGACTTTAAATATAGGCCTTGAACGCACGTGATATAGTGACCCCCCCGAGGCTGTATCTCTCGACCAATTCACCATCCTTCTTACCATCACCACCCGCAACGTTAGAAATGGCAGATGGGACTTTGATTTGCAGGGTGATCTTACCTCTTTTGCCCACCGTTTTCCATCCATCCATGGAAGGGTACATGCCTATATATGCCTATATATGTATGGTTATGCTATGCTATGTACATGCCTATATATGCCTATGTATGCTTATGCATGCCTACCACCTCAGTAATATCATTGGACGAGATGTCAGTTGACCGCCGCTGAGGGGAAGCTAGAGCTTCCAGGGGTTCTTTCGAGAGGTCAGGAGGATCATCTCCATTGTCCTTTGTTGTCGGGCCTTGGTCATTTCTTTCACCTCTCGCTAGGGTCGTGTTCGCCTATCTTGTTTTTGACGAAGGTGAGATGTAGAGCACTCTACCAAGCGAAGTGGCCATCTTTTCGATTGACTCTCCTAGCCATGCAGGGAGTTCGAGGATTGCTATGTCCCTCGTATCTTCTTGATCCAATATGTTTTATGCCATAGCTTTCATGTGGTGGTGCTCTTTTTCTGCTTTTCTTTTGAAAAAAAAATAAAACTTTTTGCCACAACACAACACATGGCTCGCTTGAATCCTATGTACTTATATGCTATGTGGAAGCAAACCCCTCAAGAAAGGGCAAGCATAGCTCTCTTAGGCTCTGTGTACACGATCCAACAATGCGACGTTGGTGGTGTGTTTTCACGCTCTGTAGCTTTGGAGCGCCACTGGAGCTCAAACTCGTACCTCATTTCTGCAGGGTGTAGCTTTCAGCATTAGTGCATGATTTTTATTTTATCCAATAGAAGCGCGTCATCTGGATTTGACCTTATGCTCCAAAGCTTGGAATGTGGTTCCTGCATCTGCCTAGCCAATCAGAAATGGGCATGGAGAACCCTGCAGCCACAAGATAGAGCTCATTGCAGCTCATCAATGGCAGCTGATGGCTCCAGTGCAAGTACTGCAAACTAATAAATGCTTGAGCAATTTTGTTCACACGAAGAATTCATGTCCAAGCCTCAACGTCGCACCAGCTGTGAATTTTTGACCCTGTATGCACGGGCTCTTAGATTTACACTACCCCGATCTTTGTATGGTAACCCAAAAGGGAACCTTAGGACTACTATGGAAGCCTTGAGAAGGTTGCTGTAAGCAAGACTCGAATGTATGACCTGAGCATTTGAAATTGAATGCCCAAACTAGAAGGCCTTTATAGGAGCAATGGAAACTGAATGCCAAAACCAGAAGGCCACAACCTTGGAGGCATACTGAATGAAAGGTGCAAGTTCTTTTGGAGTAATTTGAACTACATGCTAAATGCCATATGGAGGGTGTAGGTTCTCAAGGTGGAGACTGTAGAGACGAGATAGAGACTAGACTCTGCTTGCTCCCTTACCTTGTCTGGATGATCAGGTGAGTATACGATGTAGCAATGCAGCAAAAGGCCAAGCTCAATCAATTTTTACACAACAACGATGGTACCTTGTCCCCATGCACCTTCAATGTAGGCCTTTACTTCGTGTGTCGGGTGCGATAATAGAGATAACACAATTCACAGTAGAGGGGAAGAGAGAGAGAGAGACCGGAGAGAGAGAGAGAGAGAGAGAGAGAGAGAGAGAGAGAGAGAGAGGAGCGAGAGGGAGACTGGGGGTTTGGGTAATCGTAATCGCGATTGTTGAAACTCGCGCTATAGCATTCGGTATTGCAAGACCCACTATGTACTAGGCGAGGCCGTCTTCAATGCTTGTTTGATCATTTGCATAGATCAGAAGTTACAACTCTGAAGTTTTCAAAGACGAACGACGTGCGGAAGAAGGGTTACGAATCACGATTAAGGAGCTCGGCTCGCCTAACTGATTGCCATTGCATTTCACAGAAGAGCTCGCGTGTAGTGTTTCTGTGCCAATAAACAATTCTCTAAAATTTTTTCCATTTTTTCACATAATTAAAGTTTTTTTTAAATGATAGAATAAGCTTGTGAAGCGAAGATTTGAATTTTAGGCCCCTAGTGCATATTTTGTTGACAAGGTAAAAACATTGTTACGTATAGTTTGCAATGCCAACATTTTGTTGACAAGGTAAGGTGGCAATGTATTGTTTTCTATAGTTTGCATCGCCAACTATTGTGTTTCCTCTGTAGTACTTTCTATTTCTCAACACATGAATAGTATGTGCTGTCTCCAGCTCAACTGATTCATCTCCAGCTTAGCTTCTCCAATCTATTTATTAACTGCTATGTATATATTTTTGTCACTTGCAATTGCTCTTCGTTTTGACATCTCCCCTACTCGACCTCTTCCTGTTGAAGAATCTATCTCACTAATAATATTTGTCAGCTGTAGAATCCATGACAAACTTTAATATTTGTTAGCTGTAGAATCCATGACAAACTTGCCACCAGCTATTTTCTGTGTCTATGATCGAAAAAGAAACTAATAGCTGTGCTTCATGTAGATTAAAGAATCCCCATGACAAACTTGCCACCAGCTATTTTCTATGTGTCTATGATCAAAAAAAGAAACCAATAGCTGTGCATCATTTAGATTAAAGAATCGAACATAACGGAGTGGCCTTCCTAGAGTCAATCTTGAAGAACACTGAGCATTTCATGCTACATTCAAGAATATGCTTCCAAACTATTTGTTGTGAGCAGCTGGAACGTCTCCGTGTAGCTAATGTAATCTATGAAGACGTAGCACGGCCTACTGCTGATAGCTTATAATGTGCTTCAATCTATTGAGTATCTCAGGGCGAATCTATAACTACCACACTGTCCAGCGTCCACAACGTAAGTTATTATGTGGAGTCCCAAGACCCGGAACTGTAGCAACTATTACAAGCAGCCTACCGCGGCACAGCCTCCGTGGTCGTTGCCAGTTGGATTTCGTAACCGGTTGCCGTTGGCTGCATTTACGGTTGCTGATCAGCAAGGCAATCAGAAAGGCACAGCCCGAGGACTGAACGTTCGATGTATGCAATCTGTTCAAATCATCGACTTAATATCCTGTGTCTGTTCAACGTCGAGACACAGTGATAAACATACAATCACTGCTGCAGAGAGACGCCAGTGGTTGAGTTCCGTAGATGGCAGCTGCTGGCCAGGTTCAAAGCTTGCAGATTAGGAAGAAGCACGCTGCATACCGCTGTTCCAGACTCCAGAGCAGATGCTTGTGAGCTCAAAAGGCATGCAGCATCTTGTTCTGAATTTTCAAAATTCTCGACCGTCAACAGCAGTGCTGTCAATTGCCAAATCGCCATCCCCGCGTTTCAAGCTTGCTCTTCACGGGATGCTACTCACAACCTTGTGATTGCTGACGCTCTGATTTCATCTATCGTCTTGGCGCTCTCACATTTCATCTAAGTCTTCTTCCTCTCGTCGATACCCAATATATCTTACCGCAGCCTCCCAGTCATCATCGTCCTCAGTACCCGACCTTTACCCCTCGCTCTCCTGCAAGCCTGCACGGACCACGGTGCACACCTCTCATCCCTCTCAAGCTTTGGGACCTCCCCGCCCTTGGCTCCCCTTCCCATGCTCCTCATCAGTCCACCCCTCCGTATCCTTCCTACCCCTGGAACGCCTTTTAGCTCTCTGTCCAGCGGATCTCTTTCCAACTTGAGTCCAAGTCTCCTCCCGAGTCACCACCTCCTTTCTAAAATCTTTCTTGCCCTTTGTCCCGGCCTCGTGGTTCATCAGCTTTCCAGTCGTGACGCCGTCTTTAGACTTTGCTACCTCGTGCTTCGGCGAGTCTTTCAACTCCTTTCAGCATCCTTCGTTTACGCCCTAACCTCCCGGTTTCCCGCTACTGCCCTTCAAAATGAACTGGCGATAGACGGAGAGATCACACTCACAGGTGGAGCTTTTGAACAAGCTCTCATGCACAGTTGTTGCCCCGTCGTCTGTCTTGTCAATATCCAGATGGTTGAATGGTTTCGACCTGTAACGCCTTCAACCCTCTGCTTACCTCTCACTCCCCTTCTTTAACAATCGCGGTGCCGCATGGACCCGTAGAGCGTCCTGCCTTCTTGCTCTAGTACTCTCTTGGCGGACATAGTGCTTACCTCTCCAGCGGAAGGCTAGATCGTGTTCTGAATATAGTTCTGGGCGGCTCTTTATGTCACAACACGATACTGCTCCAATCTCTCCAGATTTACTGTCCATAAGTTTTAGCGACGCTAACTGTTAAAAGCAAGCGTTCTGCAAGGTTCAGCAACTGTGTACGTTCCAGATGATGTTCCCTCTTCTCTCCGTGCTTTCTCGACCAATTCAGGTTCTTGCAGGATCGGAACTAGATGATTCACCCGTTTCTTTGAGATCCCCAGGATTGGCTCATAAGAATTTCAGGAAGTTGAACTCAAGCAGTCCCAACACACAGGTTAGCCCAAGTATAGTGGTAATCATCATTGTTCTCACTATCATTTTCTTCTTATCGGCCTTTCTCCATCTGCTGATTCGATGGCTCGCAAGGAATCAGCGGAGGAATCCTGGTGCAATAGTTACCCTCACAGCATTGCAAGGGCAACTACAGCAGCTGTTTCATATACAGGATTCAGGAATCGAGCAGGCTTTAATTGACGCCCTGCCAGTTTTCGTTTACAAGACGGTCACAGGGTTGAAGGAAGGCGCGGACTGCGCGATTTGCTTGTGCGAATTCCAGAGTGAGGATCGTTTGCGCCTGTTACCGAGCTGCAGTCATGCCTTCCATACAGAGTGTATTGATACATGGCTTCTTTCGCATTCGACTTGCCCTCTGTGTCGTCGGGGCGTACAGCCAGAATGCTGGGATCTGCCCACGTCCAGACAAGCTGGGTTGTTGTTAGATTCTTGTTCAAGCAGCGTGCAGCTTGGCTGTGATGAAAGGGGCGGAGAGCTCCAAGCTGGAGCGGCACAAAGGGGACAAAGGCTTGACCGTAATGAATTTTCAGAGGTGGATGCAAGCAGATCACGCCTTGAACATAATGAATTTTCGGAGTCAGGGGCAAGCAGATCACGGAGTGACGAAGGTATTCATGCAATCGACTCACGGCGTCACAGCCAGCCGCTAGGGAACAGCAGCATTGTGATTGCGGAAGGATTTGACTCGCGAGAGTTGGGGCGTGGTTCAGTCTATGATAGTGGACGAAGGGTAGCGGTTCAGCTTGGTAGATGCAGGATGATAGAACAAGGCGGCGGCAGAGAAGGCGCATCTTGCAGGTCTTACTCCAAAGGTTCATACGAGTACGTGGTTGATCCGTCCAACCTCGAAGTAGTCATAGATACCACTACTACTACTTACAGGCCAAGCACTGTGAGCTCCAGACGGCTAGACGTCCTGAGTTTCCGTCGGGCGAGCCTGTCCACGGACGGTAAAGAGATATGCATGTCTCCTTTAAGCAGCCAGAGCACAACCTCGTGTTGGGCGAGTGCAAGCTTCAGAAGATTTCTATCGGCAGAGGAAAAGGTTGCGCCAGCAGATATCACAGGAGCCGAAGCTTCACTCTCCGATTTGTCGAACACTTGGGTGGCTGTGGAAGTAGAATCGACTGCTACATCGACAAGGGCCGATGCAGGAAGCGAGACCGCATCGTCTCCAGAGACGAATGGAAGAGGGTCAGTCTCCGTGCAAGGTGAAGGAACGATGGCAGGCAAAGTGGTGCTAATGCCGTGCGATCCATGGAAACGAGCGGTGTCGTTCAGGCTGCCGTCTGCTGCGACCAATGCGAGGCTGAAGGCAAGCGGGAGCAGGCGAGCATTGTCTGAGACGGAGGTGGCGATGGGGTGGGAAGAGGAGGATGCATCGTCACAAGGAGCTCGCGAGCTTGCGGGCCTAAGATCTGTTGCAAGAGAAGATACAGCAAGCTGCAGGTCAGCTTATAGGCATCCTTCATCGAGCCTTGCCATTTTGGACTGGTTAGTTGGATGGCAAAAACGCACTGTTCATCCTGCAATCCATGCCAATCCTGTCGAGCTTCCTTGAGATCTCTCATCACTTAACTCTACGTAAACTTGAGATGTCTTATCAGTTTCTTATAAGATTGCTACATCGGTTTGATCCCTAAATTTTGAGATCTCTCAATCATATCTGCTTTGATCACTATAGCACTCGTTGAATTTTTCATCATAGAGCTTCCTGTTGGCTGCGAGTTGTGTTCCTTTCCTCCTGAAGTACGCATTGTGATCAGTCGACCTTCATGATGCATAATTCATCCAAGACATGTAACCAGCGGCCTTTCATCAAAGCTCACACTCTCCAGGTTTCTTGAACCAATGACAAACGTTATCCTTCTGTTTCACACAGTTTCAAGGACAGTTAACCACGTTATCGATGGCATATAACCAGTAGGTAAAATCAACGATTGCAGAAATTTCTTATGCTTCTTCAAGTTGTACAAACGTTCTCCTTTCGTTTTACACAGTACAACAAACGTTCTTTCGTTTTACACAGCTTCAAAGGGCAGTTCATGTATAGTTGCTTCAAATTGTAACGTTCTCCTTTCGTTTTACAAGGATAGTTCGGATTTAACGTTCTCCTTTCGTAGTTAATAAATGACTTGCAAGGACATTATTCTCGATTCCACTGATCAGTTGTAGTTAATAAACGACTTGCAAGGACATTATGCTCGATTCCAGTGATCAGTTGTAGATGCTATTTAATGGAGACATTAAATGAGGTTGTATAGTTGTACAGATTCTATATAGACCAGATGCTAATTACGATTGCGCCGCGAGATTGTCTCCAAATCGATCGATCTTTCCCAATTTGAACGATTTCTCATTGCTCAAAACTTTTTGGCGTCATAAGAAATGCGCATTGATCTCAATTTTACGCCCCGGTATTAAGAACTGCGTGTTTTCTTCTCGCTTCCTTAAACTTACTTTAAACCAATGCTACTCGTAGGGAAAAACTAATGCCCAATGTTGCATATTGTAGTCTAAAGTTTGGTTCGAATGCTCACAAATCCATTGACCTGATCAAGAGAAAAAAATGGGGAAAATATGGTGGGGAACCACATGCTACCTTGGCATTAAATTTCTCGCATCCGACACAACGACCACCTTGTCATTAAGGCCTTTACTTAGGAAGATGCCACGGTTCGTACACAATGTACGCAACTTAGTAAAGGCTGTGTTTTATCTCAATAGATATTATGCTACATGGGGCTCGTATTTTGGAAACATTGGATCATATGCAAGAAGCCAACCTAGCAAAAGTAGATTATTTTTTATGAAGGGTAATCATAATCTTGAGTGAGGTAGCATTGCATTTAGAGGTCTATTTAGCATAAACCTCCCCAGAAATAAGTGAGAAGAGCAAGTGATCGAACTTCTAAAAAAGGGCAAATTTGTTTCATGTAACTTGGTGAAGGGCTTGACATACAATGTTATACTTTGAGCTTTAACAAGGATGATCTAAGGAGAGAAGCCAAATTATGGCTTATGATGCTAAGTACTTACATGTATCACTATTTCAATGAACACACAAGTCCTTGGTTGATGTTGTTTATGATAATCGCATTCTCTGAGAATAATGGTCATGGCACAAAATGGTAGATCAAAAGGGTTATTAATCTCTAATCTAAACCTAGTTCACTGTAGGAGCTTACTATAGGAGTTTAGACTTGTTTAATGCAATGAGCTAGACCCATAACTTTGCTCACTTTATACAAAACAATGTGAAAGATTAAAGGTGGGTGTGTAGCCCTTCCTTTCACTAAGGAGATGGCAAAAAAAAAGGGAGATGAACAAAAAAGTGATGATCAACAAGCTCCAAGTACTGATATTTTGGACAAGCTTTATGGATGAAGGTATTTTGAAGGCAAAGAGAGATTGCATAGAGGCTCACTTGAATGTGGCAAGCTAATGCCTTCAATGGAATGAGATTCGTTTATGCAATTATGGTGGTTTGGAAAAAAGCACAATCTTGTTTAAGTGCAAGTGGCCCCACTATGAGCTTTTAAAAACGATATAAGGAAGGTCCATTTCTCTTATGGATGTATGTAATGACTGTCCCCACGATGGAAACTAGTACCCCCTTATGAGCCTCACTAGTCCCAATACTAGGCCCTCTCACCATCGGCAAGGTCATCAAAGGGACACCTTTTAGAGCTACCAAGAATTTGACTAATGTATTCATGCTTGTGTCAACTTGTCATTAATAAGCATAGCTTTTGCATGAAGTAGCATGAAAATATGAATTAACAATAATGAAGTACCAAAAAACAATCAATGATTATTGGTGGTACTCGAGATATGACCATCAATAATAGCTACACTTCAATCTATAGTGTCAAAATTATTTAACAACATCAAACATCTAATAGAGTATTCAAAATTCAAGGAAGAGTCAACGTAGTTCTTTGTGCTTTAAAGGACTTAGCAACAACTATCTTAAATTTAAAAATTACATTTGAAGTAGAGCTTTTGTAATCCCCTAATTAAATGTCTGCTTGGGCATTGAACCACAAAGTTCCTCTTAGCCTCCATCTCTCATTTCATCGTCATCCCCTTCACTTATGAAGCCCTTGAAAAGTTCCTCAAAGATATCATTAGGTGCAAAGTCGCCCCCATCATTAGAGGTATTTGCTTCAAAATTTTGAATGCCTCTGTCAATAGAGTCATCACCTTTGTTAGTGCTAACTTTAGCACTGGATCATTTTTAGTCTCTAAATTACCAATAGACATGTGGGGCTCACCTATGTGTCCACAAATAGGGGCTCTTATCCTCCTAGCTGCAAATCATTTGCCTTTGTCTCCTTATTATCTACCTTTGGAATTCTCCAAATACCCTCTCAACATCATTGAGAAACATTTGCAATAATGAACCACCTTTGCTAACGATACCATGGCTTATGGTAGAACTATTTTGGAAGCGATTTTTCCAACACTCATGGATTTAAAAAGTATGCTTTTAAAAATAAAATATGTACTTTTTTATTATAAAATGCGTCCTAACCCCTTAAATGCAAAAAAACGTGTTTTTTCCACCGGTTAAAGGTGACCTGTCGACCAGTAAAATATTGTGGTTTGAGCAATTACCGTGTGGTATCTCCCTTCTTAGCGATATCCAGCACACCGCATGGTGTGGTACTATACCGTGCGGTGTTTTTTAAGGTGCCACAAATCGCATCGAGGACCGTTCGATTTTTTTAAGGTTTCCAATCATGGCCATTGAGATACTGCGCAGTCGATTTAGGTACCGCACGCGATAGATTATAAAAGGGTCTTGCTCCCGCATTCTTTCCAAACGAACTATCTACAGCAGTAGCTGTCGCTTTCATAGAGTATAGAGCTTCCGTCCATCCATCTGTTGGTGAGTTTCCTTCCTTTAGTGTCTGTTAGTCAGGCCAAGTGATGGCCCGCCTCGGCTGGTCGGAATCACCTCACTTGGCTGATTGTAGGATGTTAGAAAGAGAGAGAGAGAGAGAGAGAGAGAGAGAGAGAGAGAGAGAGAGAGGATCAATCCATGCACTTATTGTGGCAAAAATAATCACTCTTAAAAGTTTTGCAATGAGAAGAAGAAAGGCATGGTTGAAGTAATAACTCCATCAGCAAATGAAGAAATTTTTTTGGTGGTAGATAAAGATAAAGATTGGACCTTCTAAAGTCCAACATCTTTGAACTTTTGTCATCACTTGGTCATGTAGTCAATTTTGAGGTTATCTGCCTGGAATAGTACTCCAAAAAGAATGTTATGGTTATAGTCTTTGTAAATTACCTCTGGTCACTATATGATGTAGGCCATGCGATATGTCTTTGCCTCCATGGTACCTCTTGCAGACATGAGAAACTAGGCCCACACAATCCTTGTACATGCAAGAGAGATAACCATATGGGGGGGTTTCATCCCATTTTGTAAACCTTGACCCTTGGGCATCCTTGCTAGCATGAGATCCTAGCCATAGATTTATCCTTGACCACCAGGAGATGGCTTATGAAACTATGTGACTAGATGTATCCTTGACATAGCATGAGGCAAACCCTTGAGGGGAGGGGTATGTTGGGACATTTGTAATCAAGGGCTTGCTCTAAGGTGCATGTGTGCATCTAGTAGCAGTCATGTGTGTGTGTGTGTGTGTGTGTGTGTGTGTGTGTGTAGCACACTTGGCTATGAGATGTCTAGGACCATGACACTGGTGGTGATGCAGTAGAAGATGCCCTCTTTAGGAGGTGCCAATGATTTAGAAAGTCCCTATGATGTAGGGCTGATTGCCTTTGATGTAGGAGAGGTGCCTATGATCTAGGGCAGAGGCTTGTCTCTCACAATCAATAGAACACAATTTTAGATTCTTCTTGTGTTCTCAACTCTTGTTTGTTGAGAGAGAAGAAGAAGAGATGATAGACACACCAAATAGACTCCCAAAGACTAATTCATATTGATCACAAGTTACACATATATAGGTGAGACCTAGATCAAGTTAGAGCAAGCTATATATAACTCTAACACTCCCACTCAAACAAAGGTCTCTAGCTACAGATGAAAAAACCCTTGGGGAGCACAAGGGAAAAACTCGAGCTCCTATATACAAGTATACAAGTTGATCATAGAGTTAAAGTGATGCATTTGTACAATTATTTACAAGTATGTACTGCTGATCATAAATTGCGAGCAATGTAGATGTGCATCTATATATAAATCTTGGAAGAGAGAAGTTGCAAGAACTCCAAGTTTTGATCGTAGCACTGTGAAGCGTGCCTTACTAAGTCCTTTAGTGAGGCTGTATACAAGCATCTGAGAAGTGGGACAATGTTCAATCATTATCATCCCTTTATTCACTTCATATCTGACATAATGATAATGAATAGCAATATGCTTGGATTTGTTATGCTGAACATAGTCTTTAGCCAAACTAATGGCACTTTGATTATCACATCTGAGAGGAGTACTAGATGAGGGAGAATGTCCAATATCTGTAAGCAATTGGCGTAGCCAAACCAATTCTCAAGCTATTAGAGAGGCCGCTACATACTCATATTCTGTGGTAGAAACAACAACACAACGTTGCTTCTTACTTGCCCAAGAGACCAAGCAACCATTGATAAAGAAGCAATTACCGCTTGTAGACCGCATACTTGCCCAGTCTACATCTGTATATCCCAAAAGATCAAGAGACATCACAGAATATGATTCTGTATGACATCGATAAACTAATCCAAAGTCAGAAGTGCCTTTCAAATACATTAGAACACGTTTTGCTACAGAGACCAATATTGCATTAAGGGAGTAGCCAGATATTGACCTAGAAAATTGGTAGTAAAAAGAATATCTAGTCGAGTGTTTAACCCGACAAACTATAGGCAACCAACAAGATTGGCATAGGGTTGATGTGAAACCACAACATCATGATTCGATTGACTATTTTTTATAGAGATCATGGGTCATTATTTGCTTGGGTGTAGCCATTTTTGTGAGGTTTAGGGACTTTTTTGTATATAGGTTTCTTGCATGACCCATAACTTTTGCATTACTCATTAGAATTTAGCAAACTTTATCTTCAAGTTGTAGTACACATTCCAAACTTGAACATGAGAGAAAAAAATTATGGAATAAGGATTTAGAACAAGACCGTTAAAGCATTATAAGTGCTATGTTGCATGTGAAGCATGCATCCTAAAGACTATAGGATATAGCAATTTATTCAAAAGCATCAAAATTTCGTTCTATACATACATGCAACCAAGTAATCATTTTGAAGTACACTACGTGAGCTTCTCCTCAACCCAAGGACATTGTACCTAATTGAGATCATTATGCATGGGTTAACGGGCCTCCAATATTGTGCTAAAGTGATGCATACCCATTTGAGCACACGCTCTATAACTTTTTTTGGATTTGTTGAAAACCAAAACGGATTGAAATTTTGGAATCCAAACTATTGGGATTAGTGCATGGTGGTCTTAAAACATTGATAGTTGTTGGTATTGGTATCTAGATTCACCCTAAAATGGAAGAAGTTGGAAAAGTGCAATTTGTGCATGTGCAAAGATATTTTAATAAATCCAACACTATTTACAATTTTGAATTGTTTCTTTTTCCATGCACTTGCTTGCTATATATATGGCTCATAAGCATGCCAAAGGTCATTGCATTTAATAATACATAGCATCAAACCCGATAGCGTGCCCTTTGGTCTATTTGTGTTTTGAAGCATTTTAGGCCACATTGCACTTGTTTGGGATATCCAAGTCTGTTGACGTGTATCGTCGGAGGGGGGAAAACCAACGGCTGAAATTTTGCTACTCCCGCGAATTTCAAATTTTCACACCTCCCGCCCATCAAATCTTGGAAAACGCCTTGCAACCCGCACGCACCTTGACATGACCTTGTGCAAACTTTGGTTTGCCATTATCTTCTTTCGGGTAAGTTATCTTCTATTCTTTGCTTGCCTCACCAGCTAGCTTCTCTAGGTCTATTCTGGACTGATCGTGGCCATGGCATCAATGGCAACATGCTGCTCGCCATGGCTTGCAAGAGAAGAAGACAGAGGTTATAAGACAGGAAAGTCGAAAAGCCAAGTCAAGGCACAAGGAACAGAGTGCGGGTCGAGGAAGCCACTAGCACGGTATCGAATTGGCAATGGAAGACACTTTTGCAACATCTGCGAAGGGAGAAACAACAAGAAGAAAGAAGACTCCTTGTAGAGCAGCAACAAGAAGCGGTTGCAGATACATGCATTCGATCATTGCCATCGTAGCGAAGAACATGAGTTGTGGTGTCACGATTGGTGGGAGCATTCGAGGCACCAACGTCAGGCCATTCAAGTGATTTGTCTCGAGTCTTTACAAGCTTTAGCTTGCACCCTAAATTTCATAGAGTAACAACCTTACCAACACCTCAGGAGATACACGCTCAAGAGCTGATGCTCTCTAACCTGAGAAATGGCCTGCAAAAAGTGAAAGTGGTGCACAGCTTAGATCAACTAGCTGCAAAGAGGATGACATTAGCTATGTTGGTGTCCCCTAAAACAAAGGAGAAATGGCTTGGGCGCACAATGTCGAAGATGTTGTCAATCAGCAGAAGGACCAACATGGTTCCAGCGGTTGAACGTAGAGCAGAAGCAATGCACAATCATCATGATTCGAGAAGTCTGTGGGCTTCAATAGAATGCAAGAAAAGGAGAGATAGCCTAAGTGCGGAAGTCATTGCTACAATGACGACGTTTTGGCACAAAAATACGAGAGTTTGTCCAAATAGAAAGGACGTCTGTAAGAAGCAGACGGGACCAAGGTGTTTGAGGAGCACATCATACACATGCTAGATATAACACAGGTCAGTGGTGCCTAAACCAGCCCAGTGGTTGTTTGTGATTAAGCTTTGGGATAGTTTACTCGTTTCATTTCTTAAACCAAGCTTGGACTAAATGTGATTGTCCTAAACCAGCCCAGTGGTTGGAACATCATGCAACCATAGGTTGGTTCAGCTCAATCACCAGTTATGTGATTGTCCTGAACCAGCGTGGTTGAACAGACATTAGTTGTTGTCCATCCCGGTGGCATGGTTGAGCATAAATTAGCAGCAATATATATTTTGCAATATATTGTTATTTTACTAAACTAGCCCAATGGTTGGAACATCATGCAATCGTGGCTACTTCAGCTCAATCACCAATTATGTGGTTGTCCTGAACTAGCGTGGTTGAACATACATTAGTTATTGACCAGCCCGGTGGTTGAAATTATTGTATTTCTTAGTACTTAAATTCGTTAAATTTAATTTCCTGCTATTTGGATGATATACCACTGTTAAATTGTGAAATTAAAAAATGAAAAGCAATATATTGTTACTTTCTAATGGTGAAATTTAGAAATAAAAAGCAATAAACACCTATTTCATTAATTTTGGACTCTTGCACTGTCCAAATTCATTTTGTGAGATAATTCTGGATAAAACATTTCAAAAAAAGAGGCTCTTATAAAACAAAACATTGAGTCAAAAAGGAAGATTTAAAAAAATCAAATTAGAAAAAATGACGTGAGATGTTAAAAATAGAGTACATCACATTGTTAAAAGAGACAAAAAAGTAAGATTTTAAAAAATCAAATTAGAAAAAATGGCGTGACATGTTATGAAAACTAGAGTACATTTCAAAAAGAGCACATCACATTTGTAAAGAAGTAGATCATATTACTCAAAGCCATATGGTGTCAAAAAACACCTTAATACAGTCTCTCTTAACATCATCTTAACATCACATTTGTACAAGAAGTAGATCATATTACTCAAAGCCATATGGTGTCAAAAAACACCTTAATACAAAGCCATATGGTGTCAAAAAACACCTTAATACAGTCTCTCTTATCTAAGTCTAGAAGATCTCATCATTGGTCTCTCTTATCTTCTCAACAACCCAATGCTTCACTGCCTCCACAGCTGTATCCTCAACATAATTACATGCGAAGAAGAAGTTTAAGCAATCACAAATTGTTTCTTTATAATTTCTCTGAGAGGCTCTTATTGTTCTCTCAGCATCCGCATCAAATCGCCCATGACGAGAGCTGCGATAACGCAGGTTACTTAAGAAGTCTAATAGATCTTGTCGTGCTTTTATCATACGTCTTAGAAGTCTTTCACTGTCTGCTATCTTGAGAGTCTCCTCCCTCTCTGCGTGCCTTTGTGCAGCAAATTCCTCTCTCTCCATGTGTGTCAAAGGAGAACCTTGTCGAATTCTGGCCTCTCTCTGTGCTCCTTGGTCAGCAATCCATTCTTTGAGATTGTTAATTCCGAACTCCACGTCTTCGACAATGCCAAGGACATCCATGGGTGGGGAGATGATAAAGAAAGGGAGATGGACTACGATGCAAGAAAGAAGAGAGTGTCTGTGGAAGAACTAGGATAGAAGAATACTTGGTTATCAGGATGGATGAAAGAAGACTCTGAGAGTGTTTGCGGAAGGACTAGGATAGAAGAATACAAGAATAATACAAGTTAATGAGAAGCACTAGGATGGATGAAAGAAGAGAGTGTTTGTGGAAGAACTAGGATAGAAGAATACTTGGTTATCAGGATGGATGAAAGAAGACTCTGAGAGTGTTTGCGGAAGGACTAGGATAGAAGAATACAAGAAGAATACAAGTTAATGAGAAGCACTAGGATGGATGAAAGAAGAGAGTGCTTGTGGAAGAACTAGGATAGAAGAATACTTGGTTATCAGGATGGATGAAAGAAGACTCTGAGAGTGTTTGCGGAAGGACTAGGATAGAAGAATACAAGTTACTCAGAAGGACTAGGATGTAAGAAATAAGAGAGTGTTTGTGGAAGGACTAGGATGGAAGAATACAAGTGCACTAAGGCACGATGTGTTCACTACGATAAGGATAAGGGTTGGAATAAAGTGAGTGGCACGATGTGTTCACTATGATAAGGGTTGGAATAAAGCGAGTGGAGATTGAATGCTCTACTTTAAGTGAGTGGAGATGATAAGGATAAGGGTTGGAATAAAGTGAGAGAAGCATTGCGAATGCTCTACTTTAAGTGAGTGGAGACTGTCCAACTAAATAAAATTCTCATCACACAAGGATTTATTTCCAAATAATCACATCATCACACATTCATATCATAAAATTGTGTGCATGAAGAAATATATTACAAATATTACATCATCACATATTCATATCAAAATTCTCATCACACAAGGATTTATTTCCAAATAATCACATCATCACACATTCATATCATAAAATTGTGTGCATGAAATAATTATATTACAAATATTACATCATCATATATTCATATCAAAATTCTCATCACACAAGGATTTATTTCCAAATAATCACATCATCACACATTCATATCATAAAATTGTGTGCATAAAGAAATTATATAAATATCATGATTATGCCACTTAAGTAATAAGTCACAAATTGGTGTATAATCAACAAAAACTACAAACACAACATCATACATGCATCACAACTCTTGTGATGCTTCTAGTGGAGACTGTGGCAACTCTTCGGATGCTTCCAATGGAGGCTGTGGTGCTGTAGATGTACACTCGGTCTCTACTTCTTCTCTGTAGTATGTAGTGCTTTCGGAGTAGACTCAGTATCCTCTTCCTTAAATGCAAGCGGAGGCGGTGGCAACTCTTCTGATGCTTCCAGTGGAGGCTGTGGTGCTGTAGGTGTACATTGGGTTTCTACTTCTTCTGTAGTGTGCAGTGCTTTCATAGTAGACTCAGTCTCCTCTTCCTTAAAGGGAAGCTCTGGTATTGCTTCAGTTGCACGTTGTATTCTAATGGCAGTAATTAGGTCTCGAATGATTTCAGCCCTAAACAATTGTATATCCTCCTCTGAATATTTGAGCTCCAAAGAGTCTTCCGATGAGATTTGTGGCTTAAGTGAGAAAATTTCTTTGAAAATCAACATGCAGTTGTAGGCAACTCTCCACCCACAACTATGCCCATCTTCCTGCTCTACTACTAAACGCTTTTGGAAGTCTACCGAGTCTTTGTACTGTCCTGTTTCTCTGATAGCAGATACCAACTTCTCAATCGACCTGCTCATCGTGACATATTAAAAAAACTTAGTGTATCTATCACATAAGGTACATAATATAGAAGTAACAACAGATTAATAGAATACTTACGTTTGCACTGAGCCATGAAAGCCTGCAATCGAGTTAACAAACCAACAATAGTTGTCTTCAAGGTTCCAAACCACCAGACTCCAATGTTCCCTACACGAATAATTAAGAACCATTATTATTTAACACAATGTTGCCAGTATAAGATGAAAATAAAGGTTGCCATGATACTTACATCTCATGATATGCCATAAATAGGACTCGCACGCCATGTAAATGTAAAGACTGTAATAATTTACAAACATCGGCTATTGTCTTTCTGCTATCGCTAAGTATAGGAGAAAGGAGGGAATCCAACATATACACACGATTTTGTACGACTCTACCAAATCGTGAGATAACTATACTGCACCAACAAATAAATGAATATTAGCTTATTAGATTTAATCAAAATAAATGAATATTAGCTTATTAGCTTATTAGATTTAATCAAAATATTGAATTATCAAGTAGAGAAAAAGTTTGTATCAAACTTGAGAATGGCCATCATAACGTTGTTATTGACCTCATTTGAAGCTCTAGAGAGAATTGAAATCTCCTCTCCCCCAAATTCAAGATACTGAGGTCTATGTTGAATCATAACCCTAACATTAAAAGAGCTTCCCAATTCTTTTAATGAAGCCATGTTTGTAGAGTTGAGGTCTTCTATCCTCTTTGACTCTTTGATGGCATTCATTTCGCAATCAATGATTGTTCGAATGGTACATGTTATAAATGCATAGAGATGCAAATCCGTATATGTTGATAGTGTGGTGTCATTTTGTATCTCAAAAATTTGACCAAGTACCAAAAAGCAATTGTAGCCCACCCTCCATCCACAATTATAGATGTGGCTATTATCTTGATGTGATACCTGACATGTTATATACTCTATTTGTTGTGCCAAGTCACATTGCCGCATTACTATGTCGATAGCATCTACTAATTTTTGAGCTGATCTGCATATCAAAACATATAACAACAGTGAATATGTGCATTGCATATCAATCTACATGTCAAGAAGTGACAACAAGTGTAGTCTATACTTACTCTAACACATTGCCATGGACGGATGTCATTGAGTTTGCAAAGAAACACTTCTTCGCAAGGATGTCCACGACTACCAAACTCCAATGTGAGCTGCATTATCAATAAAGAATAATTACTGTGTTTGAGACAATTCTAGCAATGCAATAGAAAAAACAAGTAGGGTTTGATGCTTACTTCTCATAATATGCTGTAAAAATAACTCGTGCGTCATTCATAGGAATGTGCTTCAATGACTTGCAAACATTCTCTATGGTTTCTTCTTTGTTGCTAAGCACTTCCGAAATACGAGGATCGAGCATATATGAAACGCTTTGTATATTTTGCAGAAAATTTGCTATAACATTACTATATTTAAAAAAAAAGTATTAGCTTCTTGGGTTTAATCAAAATAAGCAAAGTATAAAGCCAAGGAAAAGGCTGCATCAAACCTGAGGATGGTTGTAATGACTTTGACATTAACCTCATTCTTAGGATTCAAGAGGATTGAAATCTCTTCTTCACCAAATTCAAAAAAATGAGGTTGTTGTCGAATTAACAACATAGCAGTGAATGAACTTCCAATCTGCTCCAATAGATTCATATTTTTATGACTCATCTTATTGAGGGAGTAGTCTACATCGTATTCTTCTTCACTTGCTATGTCCTCCACATCCTCCTTCTGCCATAAAAATATAAAAAAGTTATGCGATGTACACATCCCAAATAAAGGCTTAAACAAGCAGATAAGGTTTCATACATGCTTTCATTAGTGTAAGTCTCTCCTCTGCTTGGAGCAAAAATTTAAAAAGGTTTCATACACGCTTTCATTAGAGTGAGTCTCTCCTTCTCTTGGATGAAAAATTTAAAAAGTTATGAGATTTACACATCCCAAATAAAAATAATGGTTTAAATAATCATAGAAGTATAAAGATAGCATGCTTTCATTAGACAAGTTATGAGATTTACACATCCCAAATAAAATTAATGGTTTAAATAATCATAAAAGTATAAAGATAGCATGCTTTCATTAGACTCAGTCTCTTCTCCTTTTGGAAGTAAATATAAAAAAGTTATGAGATTTATACATCCCAATTAAAGGCTGGAACAAGCATACAAGTATAAAGATAAGGTTTTATACATGCTGCAATGTAGTCATATTTTCATGTTGTTTCCCAATGGTAGTAATTAGATGCTGAATACTCTTAGCCCGAAATGCTAGCAGATCAGCTTCTGTATATGATTCCATTTTGACTGGTAACTCCAAATCAAAAATCTCTCTAAGAAACAACATGAAGTTGTAGGCAACTCTCCACCCACAGCTGTGTCCATCTTTTTGCTCCACTGGCAGACGTCTTTTGAATTCTACTTGATCTTGTTGCTCCGTGGTTGTTCTGACAGCAGATACTAGCCGATATGCAGCACTGTCTAGCATGACATATGAAATATATTAATATGTCATGATCATAAGATACAAAATAAGAAAGTATCAAAAATATTAAGAGAATAATTACCTTGGGGAGTTGGCATGATAGCCTTCTATTGAATTCACAAACCATAAATGGTTGAGTTCAAGGTCCCAGAAGATCAGACTCCAATGTGAGCTACACGACCAGAATAAAAATGATTATTGTTTTACACAAACTTGCCAAAGAAATAGTAAAAATAAGGTTAGAGTTGATACTTACGCCTCATGATAAGGCATTAAGATGACTCGCACCCCATCTAAATTCAAAGGGCTTAACTAGGTACAAACATCTTCTATAGTCTTTTGAGGAGAGCTAAGAATAGAAGAAAGGAGAGCATCGAGCATGTAGACACGATGCTGCACTGTACTAGGAAGCTGAGAAATAACTACACTGCACCAAGAAATAAACAAACATTAGCTCATAGAATTGATTTGCATTCTGCACTAGGAAACTGATATATAACTGAACTGTGAATAAATAAACAAATGTTAGCTTATTGAAGTAGCAATAAATAAATAAACATTACCTGAGAATGGCCAAGATAAGATTGTCATTAACCTCTTTTAAAGGATTGGAGAGGATTGAAACCTCCTCTCTACCAAAGCTTAAATACTGAGGTTCTCGTTTCAAAACGATCCTAACTTGAAATGAGCTCTCCATTTTATCTAATGCAGCTAAATTTGATTTTTCAATCAAATTTAGAGGTGGTTGCATTGTTGAAGTAGAAGGGAGTGCCTCCGTATTGACTTCATCCATTTCTTCTCCCTCTATTGCCTGTAAACAAATATGAGAGATTAGATTCATTATCTTTAAATTTAAATCTTATTTAAAAAATTGTATTTAGTTGAGAAATAGAGAGTTCATACCGCTAAGTATTGTCGTAGTGGCCTTTTTTCATAACCCTGCGAGCCATAATTAACAAAGAAGGCATCATCATATTTGTCTTCATCCACCAACCTCTCTGTGAATGGGTCATGTAAGTCCATCTTTTCATCATCAACAACTGGGACATTATGATCTTCAAGGTAATCATCCATGTCATCGGTGTCCTTATGGTCTATCTCTTTTTCATAGCCTGTGGTTAGATCTACTTGAAGCTGGAAATAGGCCATGAAATGCTTATTTTCAATAATATTGGTGGAGTTGCCTTTTCTTGGGAGATCCTCAAATAAATATCCCATCCTGCACAAGGTGACCTCCCAACCTGTCGGCAGCAAATTCTCCATCATGGTAAGCAAGAGACTCCCACTTTTTGCAGGACTTCCATAGTTGTTTTTTTGATAATGTATGGACCTGGGAATATCTTGCTCTTCTAGCATCAATCTCAAATTATTTGAATTCCCTCTTATGTTCTTTTGTAAGGAGTGATCAGGGTTGGGACTCCACATACACAGAAAGAATGATTCAAGAGTTTGAATCGCTATGCCACATTCTCTCTTGCCTCTCTTTGCTGCATAAACACCACTATAGATCTTCAAATCTGATGAATATGCTCGCTCTAGAGTAACCTGGATGGCTTCTTTTTCTTTTTTATCAACAAATATAACAATGTTACAAATCGCCACTTTGCTAATGGTGGTATATACTATTCTATCAATGAAGTTATGGATATCATCGCTAGAAACTTCATTGATAAAGAATAGTTGTGGCTTATCCCATGCTGACTCATTCTTAAAGAAGTCATCTTCTGAGACTCCCTTGAAGTTGACAAGCTTTCCAGACTCTGCCGTAACCTCTACATTGAATTGAAAGCTTTGGTGCATATCTGTCGGCATTCTTATCTTGCTGATTAATCTTTCCACATATGCAACCACCTGTTGTGGGATCTCTTTTCTCATATAAGAGGTTACTATTTCCGACCCATCTTCATCCTTTTTAATCCACCTGTTTGCCCATATCTTTACCTTGGGTGTTGACAAAGAAGCTATATGCTTCACCACATTATAGTCAATGTTACAATGAGTAAGTGGAATTTGTTTCTCTGACAGCAAATACTTGATGGCACTATGCACTGCATCACGCCTCTTCTTCCATGCAGTGGTCTTTGTCTTTTTTTCCAAAAAACCATTCTTTCTTTAAAATTTTTTGTGCTGCCATGGATGCATACTTATCAGGTAAGTACTTTACAGGCCTCCACATCCTTGCCGTCAACTCCTTCTTATCCATTACCTTTGACTTGCGGGAGATAAACAAAGGAGCTTCATAGGTCAACTGTCCACGCTCACAAGCAATGCACGTTTCAAGCATCTCATTGAACACTTCAACAGGACGAAATATGATAGAAGTGTAGTCGGCATATCTGTCCCTCACCACCTTGAGGCTTGTCATACTTTCTTCCCGCTCTTGGGTTCCCCTAGGCACAACTGCACTCAAAGAAGTATAAAAGTTTGTGAGTGTGTCGGCGTCTGCTTTTGTGACCTTTCGCTTCAAATCAGGGTTTGGAGAACCAAATGTTGTTTATATCACCCTTGCCTTCTGTAAGACCTCTGATGTTGAGGATATCTTACGCTTTCCATGGACATAATGATT